>NC_086452.1:52544628-53144628 GCF_028390025.1 Pseudophryne corroboree | reverse complement strand
AAATATTTATCGTGTATATAACCCTTTATGAGGTCTAAGAACAATGTACGCTATCTACGTAAGAAGTACCGTAAGGGTACGCAAGTTGCGTATCGATCGCTTAGCCGTGATCGAGACGCTCAGGCGTCACGTTCACTCACGGCCAAGTGATCGCAGGCAGGCAGACTATTGGCTGTTGACTTATCGTAATGATTCGCTATAGCGTAGCAGCGCTCGGGACCACGAAGAGATCACCAGCGATGCAGACGCTCACAACGTTAAACCTTTATATCTATACCTTTAGCAATGAAATACACAGCAAACCTTAATGTAGAGACAAAGTGTAAGTGCAACCTTGTGTAACCTGATTAACTACAAAGCTGCTTGAACTTCACCAATGCTCAGGGAGTACTTAACACTATAAAGAATACGCAGATACCTGGGCTTAGGGTCCGAAACCTATTATGTGTATTATGACTATTATACTTGCAAAAGGAATCACAGTACAAAGCATACACTACAATATAACATAAACCAACTAACCAGATAACTACACAGGAAATACAATACAATACAATTCAAGTCTAATCAAGGAAAGATACGAGAGAAAGAGAAGAGAGGGAGAGAGAGAAATGGCTCACAGTAAGACAATATGATTACGGAGAGAACTTACGCACAAGGGGAACGATCGCATGCGCCTCGATATCCAGCTCCCGATTATCAGCAATGAGAACCGTTGAAGAGAGTGAAGTTGGATATGGTCGGCCTGCTATTTATGCCCCACACACAATACAATTCAATGGTCCCTACAATCTCATTGTTCATTGGACATAGGAATTCGGCTTCGCATTATAACAAGAGGTCATAGGTTGATTCATACAGGTGGGCTGTGACTATTTCCAACTGCTCAGGTGGGAGGGAAACTGGGTTTCCCGCCGCATGGGTAATAAAGTGCAAATAAAGTAAATGTTCATAAACTTCTTATGTCCATAACTATTCGCACGAGCGATTGATCTGCTTCAAACCAACACCGGAATATTTCTAATTAAATATTCTTCCGATGGATACTAAACACCACTGTATTACTCCTATCTGACCCTTCGTATCAAACAAAGAGGGATTCCTCTGTTCATAAACATTCTATATTAACCAAACTTTCAGAATCTATCAAAGGGACCATGATCTATAAAATACATTATTTGTGAAAATGTGTAACGATTGAGTCGCACGCTACGACTACACAAACTTTACCGTAAATACGCATACCGTGCACCAGCGGGTGCACGCAACAGCGGGTATGCGCCTTCACGGGAGAGCGCACGCATGCGCAGCGCGGACCAGTGTGAGGTGCAAATATGGCAGTGTGTATAGAGATATTTTTCTGACTTTGACAATGGATATGTATGAGAGACGAATTAAATAGAAAGAGATGGGCAGCTGGGTAGGGTGTACCCATCAATTAATTAAGGATGTCTTTGAGAGATACATCCTTGTTGTACTCAATGCAGTCAGTCGGCTGGGAAACATATAAGACGCCGCTTATGTACTTTCACCTTAGTGACTGGGAAAGTGAGTAATTGATGGTGTTGGGGGCCAGTAGGCAGAAAATTTGCCTAGGGTGTCAAGAAACCTTGCACCGGCCCTGCCTATGCTGTAGCAAGCAATGGTGCATCCGCCACCGCTGCTGGACTATAAGTTGGGGCTCTCTGGTGACCGCTGATTCTGCATGCTGCAGACAACTGAATCTCATGAGTCTGATCATGACCCACTGCTGTTGTCACACAGTGTAGCTGTAGCTGCCAATTCATTGCAGGCTCCAGTCCCTGTAGACCGGCTGAAAATGCTAAATAGTAACTATTTAATTCTGTAAATCGTGTGCAGTCTGTCTATGTGGGGTATTCAATTGAAGTCAGAAACTGCCGTCTTGTCGGAAAGACGGCAGTTTCAGACTGTTTTAGGTTGGAAGGGGTTCCGACCTATTCAGTGGGTCTTGTTTTTTTCCAACAAGTTGGAAATTCCAGACTTGTCGGGAAACGTGTATTGTCAGGACAGGAACGCGGCCAAACTCGACAGGTTTTAGCCCCGCTTCCGACAATGTCAATCCGACTTTAAAAAAAGTCGGATTGACATTGTCGGGAACGGGCCAAAAGTGTCGAGTTTGGCCGAGTCATTGAATACTCACATGTCGGATCTTTTCCGTCGGAAAAGATCCGACATGAATTGAATATACCCCTATATCTGATTACACTGCTGGGGATATTGTGAGGCCACCACCTTGTCACAAAGCTATGTCCTTATCACGCCCCCTAATTTTAGGCATGCACCTATGGTACGAGAAGATGTCTCTCCTTGGCCAGTCTCAAAGTTGGGAGGTACTTAGAACATTTTGGCCCTTCTGTATGCTATATCTATCTGGTGCACTATATCGCTATGTTAATGCTATAGCTATCTGGTGCACTATATCGCTATGTTAATGCTATAGCTACATTGTATCCGGAAAGTATTCACAGCGCTTCACTTTTTCCACATTTTGTTATGTTACAGCCTTATTCCAAAATGGAATAAATTAATTTTTTCCCTCAAAACTCTACA
Organism: Pseudophryne corroboree; assembly: GCF_028390025.1. Lineage (NCBI taxonomy): Eukaryota > Metazoa > Chordata > Amphibia > Anura > Myobatrachidae > Pseudophryne > Pseudophryne corroboree. Next base: position 53,142,057 of record NC_086452.1, on the reverse strand, counting down.
CACAATACCCCATAATGACAACATGAAAAAAGTTTATTTTAGATTTTTGCAAATTTATTAAAAATGAAAAACTAAGAAATCGCATGTACATAAGTATTTACAGCCTTTGCCATGAAGCTCAAAATTGAGCATAGGTGCATTTTGTTTCCACTGATCATCCTTAAGATGTTCCTACAGCTTAACTGGAGTGCACCTGTGGTAAATTCAGTTGATTGGACATGATTTGGAAAGACACACACCTGTCTATTTAAGGTCCCACACTTGACAGTGCATGTCTGAGCACAAACCAAGCGTGAAGTCATCAAGGAATTGTCTGTAGACCTCCAAGACAGGATTGTCTCGAACCACAAATCTGGGGAAGGGTACAGAAAAATATCTGCTGCTTTGAAGGTCCCAATGAGCACAGTGGCCTCCATCATCCCTAAATGAAAGAAGTTCAGAACCATCAGGACTCTTTCTAGAGCTGGCCGGCTGTCTAAACTGAGCAATCGGGGAAGAAGGGCCCCTTGTCAGGGAGGGGACCAAGAACCCGATGGTCACTCTGTCAGAGCTACAGCATTCCTCTGTGGATAGAGGAGAACCTTCCAGAAGGACAACCATCTTTGCAGCAATCCACCAATCAGGCCTGTATAGTAGAGTGGCCAGACGGAAGCCACTCCTTAGTAAAAAGCACATGGCAGCCCGTCCGGAGTTTGCAAAAATGCACCTGAAGGACTCTGACCATGAGAAACAAAATGCTCTAGTCTGATGAGACAAAGATTGAACTCTTTGGCGTGAATGCCAGGCATCATGTTTGGAGGAAACCAGGCACCGCCCATCACCAGGCCAATGGGTATGGGACTCAGGGTCAACAGTGTCTAGGTCGACACCCATTAGGTCGACACCTATTGGTCGACACCTATTGGTCGACAGTGGCTAGGCCGACACTAGACATAGGTCAACACGGCCATTAGGTCGACATGAACAAGGTCGACATGAACAAGGTCGACATTCATTTTTCATGGTTTTTTGGTGTTGTTTTCTTTGTAAAGTGACCAGGAACCCCAATTAGTGCACTATGTCTCCTGCCTCGCTGCGGTCAACACAGGTGACCATTCCCAATCGTAGTTCACATGGATCGTAAAGTATGAAAAAGTTCAAAAAAATAAAAAAACATGTGAAAAACTCATGTCGACCTTGTGCATGCCGACCTAATAGTCATATCGACCTGTTTCTAGTGTCGACCTATTCACTGTCAACCAATGGGTATCGACCTAATATGTGTCGACCAAGAGTCCGGATACCAGGCCAATACCATCCCTACAGTGAAGCATGGTGGTGGCAACATCATGCTGTGGGGATGTTTTTCAGTGGCAGGAACTGGGAGACTAGTCAGGATTGACGGAAAGATGAATGCAGCAATGTACAGAGACATCCTGGATGAAAACCTGCTCCAGAGCGCTCTTGTCCTCAGACTGGGGTGACGGTTCATCTTTCAGCAGGACAACGACCCTAAGCACACAGCCAAGATATCAAAGGAGTGACTTCAGGACAACTCTGTGAATGTCCTTGAGTGGCCCAGCCAGACCCCAGACTTGAATCCGATTGAACATCTCTGGAGAGATCTGAAAATGGCTGTGCACCGACGCTTCCCATCCAACCTGATGGAGCTTGAGTGGTGCTGCAAAGAGGAATGGGGGAAACTGGCCAAAGATAGGTGTGCCAAGCTTGTGGCATCATATTCAAAAAGACTTGAGGCTGTAATTGCTGCCAGAGGTGCATCAACAAAGTATTGAGCAAAGGCTGTGAATACTTATGTACATGTGATTTCTTCATTTTTTATTTTTAATAAATTTGCAAAAATTTCAAAAACACTTTTTTCACGTTGTCATTATGGGGTATTGTGTGCAGAATTTTAAGAGGAAAATATGAATTTATTCCAGTTTGCAATAAGGCTGTAACATAACAAAATGTGGAAAAAGTAAAGCACTGTGAATACTTTCTGGATGCACTGTATCTGGCACACTTTATTGCTATGTTAATGCTATAGCTATCTGGTGCACTATGGCCCTCATTCCGAGTTGTTCGCTCATTGCCGATTTTCTCTATTTTGCGATTAGTCGCTTACTGCGCATGCGCAATGTTCGCAGAGCGCATGCGCTTAGTTATTTTACTCAACAGTCAGGTATTTTACTCACGGCATTACGAGGAATTTTCTTCGTTCTGGTGATCTGAGTGTGATTGACAGGAAGTGGGTGTTTCTGGGCGGAAACTGGCCGTTTTATGGGTGTGTGTGAAAAAACGCTGCAGTTTCTGGGAAAAACGCGGGAGTGGCTGGAGAAACGGGGGAGTGTCTGGGCGAATGCTGGGTGTGTTTGTGACGTCAAACTAGGAACGAAACTGACTGAACTGATCGCAGTGGCAGAGTAAGTCCCGAGCTACTCAGAAACTGCTAAGAAATTTCTATTCGCAATTTTGAGAATCTTTCGTTCGCAATTCTGCTAAGCTAAGATTCACTCCCAGTAGACGGCGACTTAGCGTGTGCAATGCTGCTAAAAGCAGCTTGCGAGCGAACAACTCGGAATGAGGGCCTATATTGCTATGTTAATGCTATAGCTATCTGGTGCACTATATTGCTATGTTAATGCTATAGCTATCTGGTGCACTATGGGGGTCATTCCGAGTTGATCGCTCGCTGGCTTGTTTTAGCAGCCATGCAAACGCTATGCCGCCGCCCACTGGGGAGTGTATTTTAGCTTAGCAGAAGTGCGAACGCTTGTGCAGCCGAGCTCTGCAAAAACAGTCTGTGCAGTTTCAGAGTAGCTCTGAACCTACTCAGCGCTTGCGATCACTTCAGCCTATTTGTGTCTGGATTTGACGTCATACACTCGCCCAGCCACGCCTGCGTTTTTTCAGACACGCCTGCGTTTTTACAAACACTCCCTAAAAACAGTCAGTTGACACCCAAAAACGCCCCCTTCCTGTCAATCTTCTTGCGGCCGTCAGTGCGAAGGAAAACTTTGCTAGAACCTGAGCACAACCACAAAGAGCTTTGTACCTGGACGTCGCACGTGTGCATTGCGGGGCATACGCATGCGGATAAATGCCGTTTTCTCACCTGATCACTGCACTGCAAAAATCGGCAGCGAGCGATCAACTCAGAATGACCCCCTATATCGCTATGTTAATGCTATAGCTATCAGGTGCACTATATTGCTGTGTTAATGCCATAGCTATCTGGTGCACTATGGTGGTCATTCCGAGTTGATCACAAGCTGCATTTGTTCGCAGCGCATCGATCAGGCTAAAAAATGGCAGTTCTGCGCATGCGTATGCGGCGTAATGCGCACGCGCGACATACGGGCACAACGAACGATGCAGTTTTGCACAGGGTCTAGCGATGCAATTCAGTTACACTGGTTGCCGCTGAGTGATTGACAGGAAGAGGGCGTTTCTGGGTGGCAACTGACCGTTTTCAGGGAGTGTTCGGAAAAACGCAGGCGTGCCAGGGAAAACGCAGGCGTGGCTGGGCGAATGCTGGGCGGGTGTGTGACGTCAAATCCGGAACTGAATAATCTGAAGTGATCGCAAGCGCTGAGTAGGTTTTGAGCTACTCTGAAACTACACAAAATTTTTTGCAGGCGCTCTGCGATACAACCATTCGCACTTCTGCTAAGCTAAAATACACTCCCAGTGGGCGGCGGCATAGCGTTTGCACGGCTGCTACAAACTGCTAGCGAGCGATCAACTCGGAATGACCCCCTATATCACTATGTTACTGCTATAGCTATCTGGTGCACTATATCGCTGAGTTACTGCTATAGCTATCTGGTGCACTATATCGCTGAGTTACTGCTATAGCTATCTGGTGCACTATATCGCTGAGTTACTGCTATAGCTATCTGGTGCACTATATCGCTGAGTTACTGCTATAGCTATCTGGTGCACTATATCGCTGAGTTACTGCTATAGCTATCTGGTGCACTATATCGCTGAGTTACTGCTATAGCTATCTGGTGCACTATATCGCTGTGTTACTGCTATAGCTATCTGGTGCACTATATCGCTGAGTTACTGCTATAGCTATCTGGTGCACTATATCGCTGAGTTACTGCTATAGCTATCTGGTGCACTATATCGCTGAGTTACTGCTATAGCTATCTGGTGCACTATATCGCTGAGTTACTGCTATAGCTATCTGGTGCACTATATCGCTGAGTTACTGCTATAGCTATCTGGTGCACTATATCGCTGAGTTACTGCTATAGCTATCTGGTGCACTATATCGCTGTGTTAATGCTATAGCTATCTGGTGCACTATATCGCTGAGTTACTGCTATAGCTATCTGGTGCACTATATCGCTGAGTTACTGCTATAGCTATCTGGTGCACTATATCGCTGTGTTAATGCTATAGCTATCTGGTGCACTATATCGCTGAGTTACTGCTATAGCTATCTGGTGCACTATATCGCTGTGTTAATGCTATAGCTATCTGGTGCACTATATCGCTGTGTTAATGCTATAGCTATCTGGTGCACTATATTGCTATGTTAATGCTATAGCTATCTGGTGCACTATATCGCTGTGTTAATGCTATAGCTATCTGGTGCACTATATCGCTGAGTTACTGCTATAGCTATCTGGTGCACTATATCGCTGAGTTACTGCTATAGCTATCTGGTGCACTATATCGCTGTGTTAATGCTATAGCTATCTGGTGCACTATATCGCTGTGTTAATGCTATAGCTATCTGGTGCACTATATCGCTGAGTTACTGCTATAGCTATCTGGTGCACTATATCGCTGAGTTACTGCTATAGCTATCTGGTGCACTATATCGCTGAGTTACTGCTATAGCTATCTGGTGCACTATATCGCTGTGTTAATGCTATAGCTATCTGGTGCACTATATCGCTGTGTTAATGCTATAGCTATCTGGTGCACTATATCGCTGAGTTACTGCTATAGCTATTAGAGATGAGCGGGTTCGGTTTCTCTGAATCCGAACCCGCCAGAACTTCATGTTTTTTTTCACGGGTCCGAGCGACTCGGATCTTCCCGCCTTGCTCGGTTAACCCGAGCGCGCCCGAACGTCATCATGACGCTGTCGGATTCTCGCGAGGCTCGGATTCTATCGCGAGACTCGGATTCTATATAAGGAGCCGCGCGTCGCCGCCATTTTCACACGTGCATTGAGATTGATAGGGAGAGGACGTGGCTGGCGTCCTCTCCGTTTAGACACTTGATTTACTAATTTTGGGGAGCATTAGGAGTACTCAGTAGTGTACAGTGCAGAGTTTTGCTGATAGTGACCAGTGACCACCACTTTTATTTATAATCCGTTCTCTGCCTGAAAAAAGCGATACACAGCACACAGTGACTCAGTCACATACCATATCTGTGTGCACTGCTCAGGCTCAGGCCAGTGTGCTGCATCATCTATTATCTATATATAATATTATATATCTGTCTGACTGCTCAGCTCACACAGCTTATAATTGTGGGGGAGACTGGGGAGCACTACTGCAGTGCCAGTTATAGGTTATAGCAGGAGCCAGGAGTACATAATATATTATATAGTGAGTGACCACCAGACACACAGTGCAGTTTATTTAATATATCCGTTCTCTGCCTGAAAAAAGCGATACACACAGTGACTCAGTCAGTCACATACCATATCTGTGTGCACTGCTCAGGCTCAGGCCAGTGTGCTGCATCATCTATATATATTATATATCTGTCTGACTGCTCAGCTCACACAGCTTATAATTGTGGGGGAGACTGGGGAGCACTACTGCAGTGCCAGTTATAGGTTATAGCAGGAGCCAGGAGTACATAATATTATATTAAAATTAAACAGTGCACACTTTTGCTGCAGGAGTGCCACTGCCAGTGTGACTAGTGACCAGTGACCTGACCACCAGTATATAATATTAGTAGTATACTATCTCTTTATCAACCAGTCTATATTAGCAGCAGACACAGTACAGTGCGGTAGTTCACGGCTGTGGCTACCTCTGTGTCGGCACTCGGCAGCCCGTCCATAATTGTATATACCACCTAACCGTGGTTTTTTTTTCTTTCTTTATACATACATACTAGTTACGAGTATACTATCTCTTTATCAACCAGTCTATATATTAGCAGCAGACACAGTACAGTGCGGTAGTTCACGGCTGTGGCTACCTCTGTGTCGGCACTCGGCAGCCCGTCCATAATTGTATATACCACCTAACCGTGGTTTTTTTTTCTTTCTTTATACATACATACTAGTTACGAGTATACTATCTCTTTATCAACCAGTCTATATATTAGCAGCAGACACAGTACAGTGCGGTAGTTCACGGCTGTGGCTACCTCTGTGTCGGCACTCGGCAGCCCGTCCATAATTGTATATACCACCTAACCGTGGTTTTTTTTTCTTTCTTTATACATACATACTAGTTACGAGTATACTATCTCTTTATCAACCAGTCTATATATTAGCAGCAGACACAGTACAGTGCGGTAGTTCACGGCTGTGGCTACCTCTGTGTCGGCACTCGGCAGCCCGTCCATAATTGTATATACCACCTAACCGTGGTTTTTTTTTCTTTCTTTATACATACATACTAGTTACGAGTATACTATCTCTTTATCAACCAGTCTATATATTAGCAGCAGACACAGTACAGTGCGGTAGTTCACGGCTGTGGCTACCTCTGTGTCGGCACTCGGCAGCCCGTCCATAATTGTATATACCACCTAACCGTGGTTTTTTTTTCTTTCTTTATACATACATACTAGTTACGAGTATACTATCTCTTTATCAACCAGTCTATATATTAGCAGCAGACACAGTACAGTGCGGTAGTTCACGGCTGTGGCTACCTCTGTGTCGGCACTCGGCAGCCCGTCCATAATTGTATACTAGTATCCAATCCATCCATCTCCATTGTTTACCTGAGGTGCCTTTTAGTTGTGCCTATTAAAATATGGAGAACAAAAATGTTGAGGTTCCAAAATTAGGGAAAGATCAAGATCCACTTCCACCTCGTGCTGAAGCTGCTGCCACTAGTCATGGCCGAGACGATGAAATGCCAGCAACGTCGTCTGCCAAGGCCGATGCCCAATGGCATAGTACAGAGCATGTCAAAACCAAAACACCAAATATCAGCAAAAAAAGGACTCCAAAACCTAAAATAAAATTGTCGGAGGAGAAGCGTAAACTTGCCAATATGCCATTTACCACACGGAGTGGCAAGGAACGGCTGAGGCCCTGGCCTATGTTCATGGCTAGTGGTTCAGCTTCACATGAGGATGGAAGCACTCAGCCTCTCGCTAGAAAACTGAAAAGACTCAAGCTGGCAAAAGGCAAAGCACCGCAAAGAACTGTGCGTTCTTTGAAATCCCAAATCCACAAGGAGAGTCCAATTGTGTCGGTTGCGATGCCTGACCTTCCCAACACTGGACGTGAAGAGCATGCGCCTTCCACCATTTGCACGCCCCCTGCAAGTGCTGGAAGGAGCACCCGCAGTCCAGTTCCTGATTGTCAGATTGAAGATGTCAGTGTTGAAGTACACCAGGATGAGGAGGATATGGGTGTTGCTGGCGCTGGGGAGGAAATTGACCAGGAGGATTCTGATGGTGAGGTGGTTTGTTTAAGTCAGGCACCCGGGGAGACACCTGTTGTCCGTGGGAGGAATATGGCCGTTGACATGCCAGGTGAAAATACCAAAAAAATCAGCTCTTCGGTGTGGAGGTATTTCACCAGAAATGCGGACAACAGGTGTCAAGCCGTGTGTTCCCTTTGTCAAGCTGTAATAAGTAGGGGTAAGGACGTTAACCACCTCGGAACATCCTCCCTTATACGTCACCTGCAGCGCATTCATAATAAGTCAGTGACAAGTTCAAAAACTTTGGGTGACAGCGGAAGCAGTCCACTGACCAGTAAATCCCTTCCTCTTGTAACCAAGCTCACGCAAACCACCCCACCAACTCCCTCAGTGTCAATTTCCTCCTTCCCCAGGAATGCCAATAGTCCTGCAGGCCATGTCACTGGCAATTCTGACGAGTCCTCTCCTGCCTGGGATTCCTCCGATGCATCCTTGCGTGTAACGCCTACTGCTGCTGGCGCTGCTGTTGTTGCCGCTGGGAGTCGATGGTCATCCCAGAGGGGAAGTCGTAAGCCCACTTGTACTACTTCCAGTAAGCAATTGACTGTTCAACAGTCCTTTGCGAGGAAGATGAAATATCACAGCAGTCATCCTACTGCAAAGCGGATAACTGAGGCCTTGGCATCCTGGGTGGTGAGAAACGTGGTTCCGGTATCCATCATTACTGCAGAGCCAACTAGAGACTTGTTGGAGGTACTGTGTCCCCGGTACCAAATACCATCTAGGTTCCATTTCTCTAGGCAGGCGATACCGAAAATGTACACAGACCTCAGAAAAAGAGTCACCAGTGTCCTAAAAAATGCAGCTGTACCCAATGTCCACTTAACCACGGACATGTGGACAAGTGGAGCAGGGCAGGGTCAGGACTATATGACTGTGACAGCCCACTGGGTAGATGTATGGACTCCCGCCGCAAGAACAGCAGCGGCGGCACCAGTAGCAGCATCTCGCAAACGCCAACTCTTTCCTAGGCAGGCTACGCTTTGTATCACCGCTTTCCAGAATACGCACACAGCTGAAAACCTCTTACGGCAACTGAGGAAGATCATCGCGGAATGGCTTACCCCAATTGGACTCTCCTGTGGATTTGTGGCATCGGACAACGCCAGCAATATTGTGTGTGCATTAAATCTGGGCCAATTCCAGCACGTCCCATGTTTTGCACATACCTTGAATTTGGTGGTGCAGAATTTTTTAAAAAACGACAGGGGCGTGCAAGAGATGCTGTCGGTGGCCAGAAGAATTGCGGGACACTTTCGGCGTACAGGCACCATGTACAGAAAACTGGAGCACCACCAAAAACTACTGAACCTGCCCTGCCATCATCTGAAGCAAGAAGTGGTAACGAGGTGGAATTCAACCCTCTATATGCTTCAGAGGTTGGAGGAGCAGCAAAAGGCCATTCAAGCCTATACAATTGAGCACGATATAGTAGGTGGAATGCACCTGTCTCAAGTGCAGTGGAGAATGATTTCAACGTTGTGCAAGGTTCTGATGCCCTTTGAACTTGCCACACGTGAAGTCAGTTCAGACACTGCCAGCCTGAGTCAGGTCATTCCCCTCATCAGGCTTTTGCAGAAGAAGCTGGAGGCATTGAAGAAGGAGCTAAAAGGGAGCGATTCCGCTAGGCATGTGGGACTTGTGGATGCAGCCCTTAATTCGCTTAACAAGGATTCACGGGTGGTCAATCTGTTGAAATCAGAGCACTACATTTTGGCCACCGTGCTCGATCCTAGATTTAAAGCCTACCTTGGATCTCTCTTTCCGGCAGACACAGGTCTGCTGGGGTTGAAAGACCTGCTGGTGACAAAATTGTCAAGTCAAGCGGAACGCGACCTGTCAACATCTCCTCCTTCACATTCTCCCGCAACTGGGGGTGCGAGGAAAAGGCTCAGAATTCCGAGCCCACCCGCTGGCGGTGATGCAGGGCAGTCTGGAGCGACTGCTGATGCTGACATCTGGTCCGGACTGAAGGACCTGACAACGATTACGGACATGTCGTCTACTGTCACTGCATATGATTCTCTCAACATTGATAGAATGGTGGAGGATTATATGAGTGACCGCATCCAAGTAGGCACGTCACACAGTCCGTACTTATACTGGCAGGAAAAAGAGGCAATTTGGAGGCCCTTGCACAAACTGGCTTTATTCTACCTAAGTTGCCCTCCCACAAGTGTGTACTCCGAAAGAGTGTTTAGTGCCGCCGCTCACCTTGTCAGCAATCGGCGTACGAGGTTACATCCAGAAAATGTGGAGAAGATGATGTTCATTAAAATGAATTATAATCAATTCCTCCGCGGAGACATTGACCAGCAGCAATTGCCTCCACAAAGTACACAGGGAGCTGAGATGGTGGATTCCAGTGGGGACGAATTGATAATCTGTGAGGAGGGGGATGTACACGGTGATATATCGGAGGGTGAAGATGAGGTGGACATCTTGCCTCTGTAGAGCCAGTTTGTGCAAGGAGAGATTAATTGCTTCTTTTTTGGGGGGGGTCCAAACCAACCCGTCATATCAGTCACAGTCGTGTGGCAGACCCTGTCACTGAAATGATGGGTTGGTTAAAGTGTGCATGTCCTGTTTTGTTTATACAACATAAGGGTGGGTGGGAGGGCCCAAGGACAATTCCATCTTGCACCTCTTTTTTCTTTTCTTTTTCTTTGCATCATGTGCTGATTGGGGAGGGTTTTTTTGGAAGGGACATCCTGCGTGACACTGCAGTGCCACTCCTAGATGGGCCCGGTGTTTGTGTCGGCCACTAGGGTCGCTAATCTTACTCACACAGTCAGCTACCTCATTGCGCCTCTTTTTTTCTTTGCGTCATGTGCTGTTTGGGGAGGGTTTTTTGGAAGGGCCATCCTGCGTGACACTGCAGTGCCACTCCTAGATGGGCCCGGTGTTTGTGTCGGCCACTAGGGTCGCTAATCTTACTCACACAGCTACCTCATTGCGCCTCTTTTTTTCTTTGCGTCATGTGCTGTTTGGGGAGGGTTTTTTGGAAGGGCCATCCTGCGTGACACTGCAGTGCCACTCCTAGATGGGCCCGGTGTTTGTGTCGGCCACTAGGGTCGCTAATCTTACTCACACAGCTACCTCATTGCGCCTCTTTTTTTCTTTGCGTCATGTGCTGTTTGGGGAGGGTTTTTTGGAAGGGCCATCCTGCGTGACACTGCAGTGCCACTCCTAGATGGGCCCGGTGTTTGTGTCGGCCACTAGGGTCGCTAATCTTACTCACACAGCTACCTCATTGCGCCTCTTTTTTTCTTTGCGTCATGTGCTGTTTGGGGAGGGTTTTTTGGAAGGGACATCCTGCGTGACACTGCAGTGCCACTCCTAGATGGGCCCGGTGTTTGTGTCGGCCACTAGGGTCGCTAATCTTACTCACACAGTCAGCTACCTCATTGCGCCTCTTTTTTTCTTTGCGTCATGTGCTGTTTGGGGAGGGTTTTTTGGAAGGGACATCCTGCGTGACACTGCAGTGCCACTCCTAGATGGGCCCGGTGTTTGTGTCGGCCACTAGGGTCGCTAATCTTACTCACACAGCTACCTCATTGCGCCTCTTTTTTTCTTTGCGTCATGTGCTGTTTGGGGAGGGTTTTTTGGAAGGGCCATCCTGCGTGACACTGCAGTGCCACTCCTAGATGGGCCCGGTGTTTGTGTCGGCCACTAGGGTCGCTAATCTTACTCACACAGCTACCTCATTGCGCCTCTTTTTTTCTTTGCGTCATGTGCTGTTTGGGGAGGGTTTTTTGGAAGGGCCATCCTGCGTGACACTGCAGTGCCACTCCTAGATGGGCCCGGTGTTTGTGTCGGCCACTAGGGTCGCTAATCTTACTCACACAGCTACCTCATTGCGCCTCTTTTTTTCTTTGCGTCATGTGCTGTTTGGGGAGGGTTTTTTGGAAGGGCCATCCTGCGTGACACTGCAGTGCCACTCCTAGATGGGCCCGGTGTTTGTGTCGGCCACTAGGGTCGCTAATCTTACTCACACAGCTACCTCATTGCGCCTCTTTTTTTCTTTGCGTCATGTGCTGTTTGGGGAGGGTTTTTTGGAAGGGACATCCTGCGTGACACTGCAGTGCCACTCCTAGATGGGCCCGGTGTTTGTGTCGGCCACTAGGGTCGCTTATCTTACTCACACAGCGACCTCGGTGCAAATTTTAGGACTAAAAATAATATTGTGAGGTGTGAGGTATTCAGAATAGACTGAAAATGAGTGTAAATTATGGTTTTTGAGGTTAATAATACTTTGGGATCAAAATGACCCCCAAATTCTATGATTTAAGCTGTTTTTTAGTGTTTTTTGAAAAAAACACCCGAATCCAAAACACACCCGAATCCGACAAAAAAAATTCGGTGAGGTTTTGCCAAAACGCGTTCGAACCCAAAACACGGCCGCGGAACCGAACCCAAAACCAAAACACAAAACCCGAAAAATTTCAGGCGCTCATCTCTAATAGCTATCTGGTGCACTATATCGCTGTGTTAATGCTATAGCTATCTGGTGCACTATATCGCTGAGTTACTGCTATAGCTATCTGGTGCACTATATCGCTGTGTTAATGCTATAGCTATCTGGTGCACTATATCGCTGTGTTAATGCTATAGCTATCTGGTGCACTATATCGCTGAGTTACTGCTATAGCTATCTGGTGCACTATATCGCTGAGTTACTGCTATAGCTATCTGGTGCACTATATCGCTGTGTTACTGCTATAGCTATCTGGTGCACTATATCGCTGTGTTAATGCTATAGCTATCTGGTGCACTATATCGCTGTGTTAATTAGAGATGAGCGGGTTCGGTTTCTCTGAATCCGAACCCGCCAGAACTTCATGTTTTTTTTCACGGGTCCGAGCGACTCGGATCTTCCCGCCTTGCTCGGTTAACCCGAGCGCGCCCGAACGTCATCATGACGCTGTCGGATTCTCGCGAGGCTCGGATTCTATCGCGAGACTCGGATTCTATATAAGGAGCCGCGCGTCGCCGCCATTTTCACACGTGCATTGAGATTGATAGGGAGAGGACGTGGCTGGCGTCCTCTCCGTTTAGAATAGATTAGAGAGACACTTGATTTACTAATTTTGGGGAGCATTAGGAGTACTCAGTACAGTGCAGAGTTTTGCTGATAGTGACCAGTGACCACCAGTTTTATTTATAATCCGTTCTCTGCCTGAAAAAAGCGATACACAGCACACAGTGACTCAGTCACATACCATATCTGTGTGCACTGCTCAGGCTCAGGCCAGTGTGCTGCATCATCTATTATCTATATATAATATTATATATATCTGTCTGACTGCTCAGCTCACACAGCTTATAATTGTGGGGGAGACTGGGGAGCACTACTGCAGTGCCAGTTATAGGTTATAGCAGGAGCCAGGAGTACATAATATATTATATAGTGAGTGACCACCAGACACACAGTGCAGTTTATTTAATATATCCGTTCTCTGCCTGAAAAAAGCGATACACACAGTGACTCAGTCAGTCACATACCATATCTGTGTGCACTGCTCAGGCTCAGGCCAGTGTGCTGCATCATCTATATATATTATATATCTGTCTGACTGCTCAGCTCACACAGCTTATAATTGTGGGGGAGACTGGGGAGCACTACTGCAGTGCCAGTTATAGGTTATAGCAGGAGCCAGGAGTACATAATATTATATTAAAATTAAACAGTGCACACTTTTGCTGCAGGAGTGCCACTGCCAGTGTGACTAGTGACCAGTGACCTGACCACCAGTATATATAATATTAGTAGTATACTATCTCTTTATCAACCAGTCTATATTAGCAGCAGACACAGTACAGTGCGGTAGTTCACGGCTGTGGCTACCTCTGTGTCGGCACTCGGCAGCCCGTCCATAATTGTATATACCACCTAACCGTGGTTTTTTTTTCTTTCTTTATACATACATACTAGTTACGAGTACACTATCTCTTTATCAACCAGTCTATATATTAGCAGCAGACACAGTACAGTGCGGTAGTTCACGGCTGTGACTACCTCTGTGTCGGCACTCGGCAGCCCGTCCATAATTGTATATACCACCTAACCGTGGTTTTTTTTTCTTTCTTTATACATACATACTAGTTACGAGTATACTATCTCTTTATCAACCAGTCTATATATTAGCAGCAGACACAGTACAGTGCGGTAGTTCACGGCTGTGGCTACCTCTGTGTCGGCACTCGGCAGCCCGTCCATAATTGTATATACCACCTAACCGTGGTTTTTTTTTCTTTCTTTATACATACATACTAGTTACGAGTATACTATCTCTTTATCAACCAGTCTATATATTAGCAGCAGACACAGTACAGTGCGGTAGTTCACAGCTGTGGCTACCTCTGTGTCGGCACTCGGCAGCCCGTCCATAATTGTATATACCACCTAACCGTGTTTTTTTTTTCTTTCTTTATACATACATACTAGTTACGAGTATACTATCTCTTTATCAACCAGTCTATATATTAGCAGCAGACACAGTACAGTGCGGTAGTTCACGGCTGTGGCTACCTCTGTGTCGGCACTCGGCAGCCCGTCCATAATTGTATATACCACCTAACCGTGGTTTTTTTTTCTTTCTTTATACATACATACTAGTTACGAGTATACTATCTCTTTATCAACCAGTCTATATTAGCAGCAGACACAGTACAGTGCGGTAGTTCACGGCTGTGGCTACCTCTGTGTCGGCACTCGGCAGCCCGTCCATAATTGTATATACCACCTAACCGTGGTTTTTTTTTCTTTCTTTATACATACATACTAGTTACGAGTATACTATCTCTTTATCAACCAGTCTATATTAGCAGCAGACACAGTACAGTGCGGTAGTTCACGGCTGTGGCTACCTCTGTGTCGGCACTCGGCAGCCCGTCCATAATTGTATATACCACCTAACCGTGGTTTTTTTTTCTTTCTTTATACATACATACTAGTTACGAGTATACTATCTCTTTATCAACCAGTCTATATATTAGCAGCAGACACAGTACAGTGCGGTAGTTCACGGCTGTGGCTACCTCTGTGTCGGCACTCGGCAGCCCGTCCATAATTGTATATACCACCTAACCGTGGTTTTTTTTTCTTTCTTTATACATACATACAAGTTACGAGTATACTATCTCTTTATCAACCAGTCTATATATTAGCAGCAGACACAGTACAGTGCGGTAGTTCACGGCTGTGGCTACCTCTGTGTCGGCACTCGGCAGCCCGTCCATAATTGTATATACCACCTAACCGTGTTTTTTTTTTCTTTCTTTATACATACATACTAGTTACGAGTATACTATCTCTTTATCAACCAGTCTATATATTAGCAGCAGACACAGTACAGTGCGGTAGTTCACGGCTGTGGCTACCTCTGTGTCGGCACTCGGCAGCCCGTCCATAATTGTATATACCACCTAACCGTGGTTTTTTTTTCTTTCTTTATACATACATACTAGTTACGAGCATACTATCTCCTTATCAACCAGTCTATATTAGCAGCAGACACAGTACAGTGCGGTAGTTCACGGCTGTGGCTACCTCTGTGTCGGCACTCGGCAGCCCGTCCATAATAGTATATACCACCTAACCGTGGTTTTTTTTTCTTTCTTTATACATACATACTAGTTACGAGTATACTATCTCTTTATCAACCAGTCTATATATTAGCAGCAGACACAGTACAGTGCGGTAGTTCACGGCTGTGGCTACCTCTGTGTCGGCACTCGGCAGCCCGTCCATAATTGTATATACCACCTAACCGTGGTTTTTTTTTCTTTCTTTATACATACATACTAGTTACGAGTATACTATCTCTTTATCAACCAGTCTATATATTAGCAGCAGACACAGTACAGTGCGGTAGTTCACGGCTGTGGCTACCTCTGTGTCGGCACTCGGCAGCCCGTCCATAATTGTATATACCACCTAACCGTGGTTTTTTTTTCTTTCTTTATACATACATACTAGTTACGAGTATACTATCTCTTTATCAACCAGTCTATATATTAGCAGCAGACACAGTACAGTGCGGTAGTTCACGGCTGTGGCTACCTCTGTGTCGGCACTCGGCAGCCCGTCCATAATTGTATATACCACCTAACCGTGTTTTTTTTTTCTTTCTTTATACATACATACTAGTTACGAGTATACTATCTCTTTATCAACCAGTCTATATTAGCAGCAGACACAGTACAGTGCGGTAGTTCACGGCTGTGGCTACCTCTGTGTCGGCACTCGGCAGCCCGTCCATAATTGTATATACCACCTAACCGTGGTTTTTTTTTCTTTCTTTATACATACATACTAGTTACGAGTATACTATCTCTTTATCAACCAGTCTATATATTAGCAGCAGACACAGTACAGTGCGGTAGTTCACGGTTGTGGCTACCTCTGTGTCGGCACTCGGCAGCCCGTCCATAATTGTATATACCACCTAACCGTGGTTTTTTTTTCTTTCTTTATACATACATACTAGTTACGAGTATACTATCTCTTTATCAACCAGTCTATATATTAGCAGCAGACACAGTACAGTGCGGTAGTTCACGGCTGTGGCTACCTCTGTGTCGGCACTCGGCAGCCCGTCCATAATTGTATACTAGTATCCAATCCATCCATCTCCATTGTTTACCTGAGGTGCCTTTTAGTTGTGCCTATTAAAATATGGAGAACAAAAATGTTGAGGTTCCAAAATTAGGGAAAGATCAAGATCCACTTCCACCTCGTGCTGAAGCTGCTGCCACTAGTCATGGCCGAGACGATGAAATGCCAGCAACGTCGTCTGCCAAGGCCGATGCCCAATGTCATAGTACAGAGCATGCCAAATCCAAAACACCAAATATCAGTAAAAAAAGGACTCCAAAACCTAAAATAAAATTGTCGGAGGAGAAGCGTAAACTTGCCAATATGCCATTTACCACACGGAGTGGCAAGGAACGGCTGAGGCCCTGGCCTATGTTCATGGCTAGTGGTTCAGCTTCACATGAGGATGGAAGCACTCAGCCTCTCGCTAGAAAAATGAAAAGACTCAAGCTGGCAAAAGCAGCACAGCAAAGAACTGTGCATTCTTCGAAATCCCAAATCCACAAGGAGAGTCCAATTGTGTCGGTTGCGATGCCTGACCTTCCCAACACTGGACGTGAAGAGCATGCGCCTTCCACCATTTGCACGCCCCCTGCAAGTGCTGGAAGGAGCACCCGCAGTCCAGTTCCTGATAGTCAGATTGAAGATGTCAGTGTTGAAGTACACCAGGATGAGGAGGATATGGGTGTTGCTGGCGCTGGGGAGGAAATTGACCAGGAGGATTCTGATGGTGAGGTGGTTTGTTTAAGTCAGGCACCCGGGGAGACACCTGTTGTCCGTGGGAGGAATATGGCCGTTGACATGCCAGGTGAAAATACCAAAAAAATCAGCTCTTCGGTGTGGAGGTATTTCACCAGAAATGCGGACAACAGGTGTCAAGCCGTGTGTTCCCTTTGTCAAGCTGTAATAAGTAGGGGTAAGGACGTTAACCACCTCGGAACATCCTCCCTTATACGTCACCTGCAGCGCATTCATAATAAGTCAGTGACAAGTTCAAAAACTTTGGGTGACAGCGGAAGCAGTCCACTGACCAGTAAATCCCTTCCTCTTGTAACCAAGCTCACGCAAACCACCCCACCAACTCCCTCAGTGTCAATTTCCTCCTTCCCCAGGAATGCCAATAGTCCTGCAGGCCATGTCACTGGCAATTCTGACGAGTCCTCTCCTGCCTGGGATTCCTCCGATGCATCCTTGCGTGTAACGCCTACTGCTGCTGGCGCTGCTGTTGTTGCCGCTGGGAGTCGATGGTCATCCCAGAGGGGAAGTCGTAAGCCCACTTGTACTACTTCCAGTAAGCAATTGACTGTTCAACAGTCCTTTGCGAGGAAGATGAAATATCACAGCAGTCATCCTACTGCAAAGCGGATAACTGAGTCCTTGACAACTATGTTGGTGTTAGACGTGCGTCCGGTATCCGCCGTTAGTTCACAGGGAACTAGACAATTTATTGAGGCAGTGTGCCCCCGTTACCAAATACCATCTAGGTTCCACTTCTCTAGGCAGGCGATACCGAGAATGTACACGGACGTCAGAAAAAGACTCACCAGTGTCCTAAAAAATGCAGTTGTACCCAATGTCCACTTAACCACGGACATGTGGACAAGTGGAGCAGGGCAGGGTCAGGACTATATGACTGTGACAGCCCACTGGGTAGATGTATGGACTCCCGCCGCAAGAACAGCAGCGGCGGCACCAGTAGCAGCATCTCGCAAACGCCAACTCTTTCCTAGGCAGGCTACGCTTTGTATCACCGCTTTCCAGAATACGCACACAGCTGAAAACCTCTTACGGCAACTGAGGAAGATCATCGCGGAATGGCTTACCCCAATTGGACTCTCCTGTGGATTTGTGGCATCGGACAACGCCAGCAATATTGTGTGTGCATTAAATATGGGCAAATTCCAGCACGTCCCATGTTTTGCACATACCTTGAATTTGGTGGTGCAGAATTTTTTAAAAAACGACAGGGGCGTGCAAGAGATGCTGTCGGTGGCCTGAAAAATTGCGGGACACTTTCGGCGTACAGGCACCACGTACAGAAGACTGGAGCACCACCAAAAACTACTGAACCTGCCCTGCCATCATCTGAAGCAAGAAGTGGTAACGAGGTGGAATTCAACCCTCTATATGCTTCAGAGGTTGGAGGAGCAGCAAAAGGCCATTCAAGCCTATACAATTGAGCACGATATAGTAGGTGGAATGCACCTGTCTCAAGTGCAGTGGAGAATGATTTCAACGTTGTGCAAGGTTCTGATGCCCTTTGAACTTGCCACACGTGAAGTCAGTTCAGACACTGCCAGCCTGAGTCAGGTCATTCCCCTCATCAGGCTTTTGCAGAAGAAGCTGGAGGCATTGAAGAAGGAGCTAAAAGGGAGCGATTCCGCTAGGCATGTGGGACTTGTGGATGCAGCCCTTAATTCACTTAACAAGGATTCACGGGTGGTCAATCTGTTGAAATCAGAGCACTACATTTTGGCCACCGTGCTCGATCCTAGATTTAAAGCCTACCTTGGATCTCTCTTTCCGGCAGACACAGGTCTGCTGGGGTTGAAAGACCTGCTGGTGACAAAATTGTCAAGTCAAGCGGAACGCGACCTGTCAACATCTCCTCCTTCACATTCTCCCGCAACTGGGGGTGCGAGGAAAAGGCTCAGAATTCCGAGCCCACCCGCTGGCGGTGATGCAGGGCAGTCTGGAGCGACTGCTGATGCTGACATCTGGTCCGGACTGAAGGACCTGACAACGATTACGGACATGTCGTCTACTGTCACTGCATATGATTCTCTCAACATTGATAGAATGGTGGAGGATTATATGAGTGACCGCATCCAAGTAGGCACGTCACACAGTCCGTACTTATACTGGCAGGAAAAAGAGGCAATTTGGAGGCCCTTGCACAAACTGGCTTTATTCTACCTAAGTTGCCCTCCCACAAGTGTGTACTCCGAAAGAGTGTTTAGTGCCGCCGCTCACCTTGTCAGCAATCGGCGTACGAGGTTACATCCAGAAAATGTGGAGAAGATGATGTTCATTAAAATGAATTATAATCAGTTCCTCCGCGGAGACATTGACCAGCAGCAATTGCCTCCACAAAGTACACAGGGAGCTGAGATGGTGGATTCCAGTGGGGACGAATTGATAATCTGTGAGGAGGGGGATGTACACGGTGATATATCGGAGGGTGAAGATGAGGTGGACATCTTGCCTCTGTAGAGCCAGTTTGTGCAAGGAGAGATTAATTGCTTCTTTTTTGGGGGGGTCCAAACCAACCCGTCATATCAGTCACAGTCGTGTGGCAGACCCTGTCACTGAAATGATGGGTTGGTTAAAGTGTGCATGTCCTGTTTTGTTTATACAACATAAGGGTGGGTGGGAGGGCCCAAGGACAATTCCATCTTGCACCTCTTTTTTCTTTTCTTTTTCTTTGCATCATGTGCTGATTGGGGAGGGTTTTTTGGAAGGGACATCCTGCGTGACACTGCAGTGCCACTCCTAGATGGGCCCGGTGTTTGTGTCGGCCACTAGGGTCGCTAATCTTACTCACACAGTCAGCTACCTCATTGCGCCTCTTTTTTTCTTTGCGTCATGTGCTGTTTGGGGAGGGTTTTTTGGAAGGGACATCCTGCGTGACACTGCAGTGCCACTCCTAGATGGGCCCGGTGTTTGTGTCGGCCACTAGGGTCGCTAATCTTACTCACACAGCTACCTCATTGCGCCTCTTTTTTTCTTTGCGTCATGTGCTGTTTGGGGAGGGTTTTTTGGAAGGGACATCCTGCGTGACACTGCAGTGCCACTCCTAGATGGGCCCGGTGTTTGTGTCGGCCACTAGGGTCACTAATCTTACTCACACAGCTACCTCATTGCGCCTCTTTTTTTCTTTGCGTCATGTGCTGTTTGGGGAGGGTTTTTTGGAAGGGCCATCCTGCGTGACACTGCAGTGCCACTCCTAGATGTGCCCGGTGTTTGTGTCGGCCACTAGGGTCGCTAATCTTACTCACACAGCTACCTCATTGCGCCTCTTTTTTTCTTTGCGTCATGTGCTGTTTGGGGAGGGTTTTTTGGAAGGGACATCCTGCGTGACACTGCAGTGCCACTCCTAGATGGGCCTGGTGTTTGTGTCGGCCACTAGGGTCGCTTATCTTACTCACACAGCGACCTCGGTGCAAATTTTAGGACTAAAAATAATATTGTGAGGTGTGAGGTATTCAGAATAGACTGAAAATGAGTGTAAATTATGGTTTTTGAGGTTAATAATACTTTGGGATCAAAATGACCCCCAAATTCTATGATTTAAGCTGTTTTTTAGTGTTTTTTGAAAAAAACACCCGAATCCAAAACACACCCGAATCCGACAAAAAAAATTCGGTGAGGTTTTGCCAAAACGCGTTCGAACCCAAAACACGGCCGCGGAACCGAACCCAAAACCAAAACACAAAACCCGAAAAATTTCAGGCGCTCATCTCTAGTGTTAATGCTATAGCTATCTGGTGCACTATATCGCTGAGTTACTGCTATAGCTATCTGGTGCACTATATCGCTGTGTTAATGCTATAGCTATCTGGTGCACTATATCACTATGTTAATGCTATAGCTATCTGGTGCACTATATCGCTGAGTTACTGCTATAGCTATCTGGTGCACTATATCGCTGAGTTACTGCTATAGCTATCTGGTGCACTATATCGCTGAGTTACTGCTATAGCTATCTGGTGCACTATATCGCTGAGTTACTGCTATAGCTATCTGGTGCACTATATCGCTGTGTTAATGCTATAGCTATCTGGTGCACTATATCGCTGAGTTACTGCTATAGCTATCTGGTGCACTATATCGCTGTGTTAATGCTATAGCTATCTGGTGCACTATATCACTATGTTAATGCTATAGCTATCTGGTGCACTATATCGCTGAGTTACTGCTATAGCTATCTGGTGCACTATATCGCTGAGTTACTGCTATAGCTATCTGGTGCACTATATCGCTGAGTTACTGCTATAGCTATCTGGTGCACTATATCGCTGAGTTACTGCTATAGCTATCTGGTGCACTATATCGCTGTGTTAATGCTATAGCTATCTGGTGCACTATATCGCTGAGTTACTGCTATAGCTATCTGGTGCACTATATCGCTGTGTTAATGCTATAGCTATCTGGTGCACTATATCGCTGAGTTACTGCTATAGCTATCTGGTGCACTATATCGCTGTGTTAATGCTATAGCTATCTGGTGCACTATATCGCTGTGTTAATGCTATAGCTATCTGGTGCACTATATCGCTGAGTTACTGCTATAGCTATCTGGTGCACTATATCGCTGAGTTACTGCTATAGCTATCTGGTGCACTATATCGCTGTGTTAATGCTATAGCTATCTGGTGCACTATATCGCTGAGTTACTGCTATAGCTATCTGGTGCACAGTGCACTATATCGCTGTGTTACTGCTATAGCTATCTGGTGCACTATATTGCTATGATAATTTGTGTTATTTCTATTTGTATTGAGGTGATATATTCCTGATCTCCTCTACTACACATCTGTGCATTTGCAGGCATGATACTTTTATATTGCCAATCCTGCTGTTCTCATAGTATACTGTGCAGGCTGTAAGCTTTACATGGAGCAATATGTTCATTCTCTACAGACCATCCACATGAGAGCATCATAGAAAGCCCTATCAGATGCGCCATTAAAAGAAAAGCGCATTACAACCTGTGCTTCGTCAGCAGCCACCAGCTTGTCTGAAATAAATGGGCTATGCATTGCCCGTGGGCTCTCCATCCTTTAGTAAATATTCTGAGATATAACCCAGAACCATATGTTTTTCCGGCACATCCTGCTAGTTTTCTGCAGGATGAGCTTCCCGTCAAGTTGTACTTCACGTGTTGGCCTTTGTAGGCGTGTGAAGGAAGTGAGAAGTTCTATCGGGGACAGTAGTTAATTAGCACTGATGTGACTTAAGATTTAAAGTTCCCTCTATCAGAAAAAAGTACAAGCTGTTTGGAAAAGTGAGTTTGGTCTGAGGTGACTAGGGGGAAGATTAGTAATGGGCTTTTAGTTACTGGACTTGTCATTAAAGATTAAATGTATTCACCAGCACCACTTGTACCAATGTATTAATATTTTTTCCATAAAGTGCTCAGAAATTGTTGGGAGGGGGTGGGTTTAATGATTGAATTAGGTTAAGAACATTCATTTAAAACATATTGGGGCTTTTTGCACTGCTGGGAACAGATAGTCGCCGCCCATAGGGGAGTGTATTTTCGCTTTGCAAGTGTGCGAATGCATGTGTAGCAGAGCTGTAGAAACAGATCTTGTGCAGTCTCTGCGCAGCCCAGGACTTACTCAGCCGCTGCGATCACATCAGCCTGTCCGGTACTGGAACTGACGTCTGGAACCCTCCCTGCAAACGTTTGGACACGCCTGCGTTTTTACAACCACTCCCAGAAAATGGTCAGTTGCGACCCACAAACGCCTTCTTCCTGTCAATCTCCTTGCGATCGCCCGTGCGAAAGGATTGATAAAGTCAAATATTACCTTTGAACATAAGCTATATACTTATTATGGACTAAGTACGCAATTGGCGCACAGAGTACCGTAAGGGTACGCACTTAGCGTAGCAGCGCACTTAGCGTAGCAGACGCTAGGCCGTGGGCGCGACGCACGAGCGGCACGTACGCTCACGGGCTTACGCTTAGTATCGAGCACGCTATAGGTGGCCAGAGTACCGTACTGCTACGCTGTTGGCGTAGCGGACGCTGTGCTGTGAGAGTGAGACACGAGCGGCGCTGATGCTCACTGAATGACACACAGTAAACCTTGTTAACAACACACTGTAAGGGTATGCTTATACTGTAAACCTTAGTACTGTAATATTACCACAATGTAACGCTTATTGACCTTGATAATATGAAAGCTGTTTGAGCGATTGAGATGCTCAGAAACCCTTTACAATAACTGGTGAAACACACAAGACCTGGTAAGGTTCCAACACCTTCGTAGAAGATTCTTTAGTATAAAAAGGGGAAAAACAGTTACAGCTTATACACTACAGACCTAACATCAATATCTAAACAGAATAACAAGAAATAAATGTGAACAATAGCGAACGATCGCAAACAGAATAAACACAAAGAGAATAAAATGGCAAACACTTAAAGGATAACAAAATGAGAACGAATGGCGTACATAAAGAATAACAAAATGGCTACAGAGAAACTTACACACGTGGGAATGATTCGCAAGCGCGTCCTGGACCAGCCCTCAGCCTTCAGTGTGAAAACCTTTGTAGAGAGAGTGAGTGATGGTCCAGCAATGGTGGCCTTTATATACACAACATACAGTAACAATACAATGGTCCCTATAATCTAAAAGTTCATTGGACACAGGAATGTGTCTCTGCATCATAACAAAAGGTCATAGGTGGGTTCGAACAGGTGGGCTGTGTCTATTTCCAACTGCTCAGGTGGGAGGTATCCTTAGGATTCCCGCCGCATGGATAATGAACCGCAAATATAGTAAATGTCTATAAACTACTTTTAAACATAACTATACGCAGGAGCGAACAATCTCTTCCTAACCAACACTGAAATGTTACTATTAAAATACTCTACAGCTGGATACTAGACATCACCATTCTACCTTTATCTGACCCTTCCTATCATGCAAAGAGGAATCTCTCTGTCCAAGAACCGTTTACACTAAACATACTTGCTGACATTGTTAAGGGAAATACTATCTATAAAACACACTATTTAGGTTAAATATGTTGCGATCGAGTCGCTCGCTAGACGCTCACAAACTCCGCCGTAAATACACATCTCCATGCGCAGGAGACGTCGGAGCGTCCCTTACGCAACCTGAGGGGATGCGTACGCACGAGGGAGTGGGTGCACGAGCAGCGGGCATGTGCATTGGGGTTAGTACAAGGCATTGTGAATCACTATATTTTTCGACTTTGACAGGATCCATCACACAATCCTATCGCTGAGCGGCGATCTGCTTTGTGCCTGTGCAACGTGCCTGCGCATTGCGGTGCATACGCATGTGCAGTTCTGACCTGATCGCAGTGCTGCAAAAAACGCTAGCGAGCGATCAGGTCTGAATTACCCCCATGGTGCGCTCTGTGCCTGTCTCCTTCTGCACAGCAGTCTATGGGCTCATCCCCTAGTGTTAATTCCCTAGTGCCGAGTCACTCGGAGGCGGAGCTATGTGATGTAATCCCTGCTCCTCCATCTTGGAGTGAAAGAGTAAGAGAGACTGAGTCCTGGTGTGTGCAAGCGTGCAGAGCTGAGACCGGGAGCGGATCTCAGCTACAGAGACTCACAGTGTTCCATTGCATGTATCGCGGCTCTGGAGCTGATGCTGAGCCGGGCGCTGCATTTTCTCTACAGCGGGAGTCAGACTGCAGGGAGTCAGACAGCAGGGATCTCTCCCTTACATGTGTGCAGAGGCGTCATTTACTAAAGTGACACCTGTTGTGTTGCCGCATAAAGGGGGTGGGGCTTTGTGAGAAGGGGTGGGGCTTCACAGGAGGGGCAGAGCTTTGCATCCCGACCCCCATTTTTGTCACTCCGGGGGTTCGGAAGATGCGAGCTGCATCTGGGGAGTGCAGTGCTGACTCCTACACACTGACAGGAGCCGAGTGCTGCACATTATTATTATTATTATTATTATCCTTTATTTATATGGCGCCACAAGGGTTACGCAGCGCCCAATTACAGAGTACATATGCACATTATCAAAATAGGAAAACAGTGACTTACAGTTGAAGACAATATGGGACAAGTACAGGGTAACTAAGCATAACTACACCAGTAGACTACAGAGATAAGTTTCAAGGTGGCCAAAAAACTGCGGGATTTGTGCAGTTGAGGATTATTAAAGTAAGAAAAGGGTAAGCACATGAGGGAAGAGGGCCCTGCTCATGAGAGCTTTTATTCTAAAGGGGAGGGGCAGACAGACAGGGGTGACACAGATGGGGTAGACTGACAGACCCTCCAACATGACCCACCCCACTAGGTACAAAATGCTCTGTTTCTGGACTTCCCTCTTCATTTATGATTTCCATCACCTGTGTGGAACTAGTTAAATGATAAGAAAGCTGTTTCTTCACAGGTGATGGCATAATAATATATTAAGAGGGAAGTCCTGAAACAGAGCATTTTGTACCTAGTGGGGCGGGTCATGTTGGAGGGTATGGGTTAAGATGAGATTTGGCTGGGTTTGGTAAAGAAATGGGTCTTGAGAGCCCGTGTGAAGTTCTGTAGAGAGGTGGAGATTCTGAGGGGGAGAGGCAAAGAATTCCAGAGAAAGGGAGCAGCACGTGAAAAATCTTGGAGATAGGAGTGGGAGGAAGTAATCAGAAGACAGGAGAGTCGGCGTGCATTAGAAGAGCGAAGAGGACGGGTGGGAGAGTAAAAGGAGATAATGTCAGAGATGTAAATGGGAGAGGAGTGGGTGAGTGCTTTTTAAGTGAGTGTGAGAAGTTTGAATTGGATTCTGAAAGGGAAGGTGAGCCAGTGAAGGGCTTGTAGGAGAGGGGAGGTGGACGTAGTGCGTTTGGTGAGGAAGATGAGCTGGGCAGCAGCACTGAGGATAGATTGGAGTGAAGAGAGGCAATTATCGAGGAGATTACAGTAGTCCAGTCTGGAAATAATCAGTTAGTGAATAATGATCTTAGTGGCATCCTGGGTGAGAAAAGGTCTGATCCTGGAAATGTTTTGAGATGAAAATGACAGGTTTGTGAGAGGTGCTGAATGTGTGGTTTGAAGGAGAGGGAGGAGTCAAGGTTTACGCCAAGACAGTGTACTTGGGGGCTAGAGGAGATAGTCGTGCCATCAATGGATAGTGAGATTGTGGGAGGTGAGGTTGTATGGGAGGGAACTCAGTCTTAGACATGTTGAGTTTAAGAAAGTGCTGGGACATCCAGGAAGAGATAGCAGAAAGACAGTTGGAGGTACGATTGAGGAGAGCTGTGGAGAGATCAGGGGAGGAAAGGTAGATTTGATTGTCATCAGCATAGAGGCGGAATTGGAAGTTAAAAGAACTAATGAGTTCACCTAAAGAGGAAGTATAGATAGAGAGAGAAAAGGAGAGGACCAAGAACAGAGCCTTGGGGAACACCAACAGTTAGTGGAAGTGAAGGGGAGGTAGCGTCATGAGAGGAGACAGAGAAGGAACTATCAGAGAGGTAGGAGGACAGCCAGGAGAGGGCAGTATCACGCAGACCAAGAGAGTGAAGGATTTGCAAAAGGAGAGGGTGGTCCACAGTGTCTAAAGCAGCAGAGAGGTCAAGAAGAATAAGCAGAGAGTAGTGGCCCTTAGATTTGGCTGCATGGAGGTCATTGCAGACTTTTGTGAGGGCACTTTCAGTGGAGTGAACAGAAACCAGACTGGTATGGGTCAAGCAGTGAGTGAGAGGAAAGAAAGGCAGTGAGGCAATTATAGACAATACGCTCAAGAAGTTTGGAGGCAAAAGGGAGGAGAGAGATGGGTTGATAGTTGGAGAGATTGTTTGGATCAAGGGTAGGTTTTTTAAGAATAGGGGAGACAAGAGCATGCTTGAAAGCAGAGGGGACAGTGCCTGATGAGAGGGAGAGATTGGGAAGGTGGGCAGGATGGGAACAAGCAGAAGGAGAGAGGTAGCGGAGGAGGTGGGAGGGGATAGGGTCAAGGGGGAGGTTGTGGGGGGGGGACGGATGAGGGCCATGACTTCCTCACCAGATACATGGGAGAAAGATGTCAGAGTTGGTAAGAGGGAAGGGGAGGGGTAGCAAGTGATGGGTGGTGGCTGGTTGCTGGTCTGGTGGGATGGGATGTCCTGATGTATGAAGTCAATCTTGGATGTAAAATAACTTAAATAAGTGACAAAGTCAAGGGCAGACAATGAGGAAGGGAGAGGAGGTGGTGGTGGGCAGAGGAGGGAGTTAACAGTGGCAAAGAGGCGCCAGGGGTTGGAAAACTGTCTAGAGATGAGAATTTTGAAGCGTGATTGTTTAGCGAGGGAAAGGGCAGTACTGAAGGATGATAGCATAAATTTGAAATGGAGGAAGTCTGCCTTAGAGCGTGATTTCCTCCACTGTCGCTCAGCAGTACGTGAGCATTTTTGAAGATATCTGGTGCATTTGGTGTGCCAGGGTTGAGGTGTTGATCTGCGAGGGTGAATAGTGGTTGGTGGAGCAACAGAGTCAAGGGCAGAAGTAAGAGATGCATTGTATAGGGATGTAGCTTGTTCATGGCATGTGAGAGAGAGAAGAGGAGAGAGTAGTGAGTCGAACAGGGAGGATAGGGATAAGGTGTCAATAGCCTCAATGTTACGCTTAGTGATGGTAGCCTTAGGAGGGAGAGATGGGGAAGCAGAGAGAGATAAGTTGAAAGAGAGCAGGTGGTGGTCAGAGAGGGGAAAAGGGTAGTTGGAGTAATCAGAAATATTGCAGCGGTGAGTGAAAACCAGATCCAATGAGCTCCTGTTCACATGGGAGGGTGAGGTGGTCCACTGGGAGAGACCAAGTGAAGAGGTGAGGTTAAGGAGTTTAGAGGCAGGTGATTTTGTGGGGTTATCAATAGGGATGTTGAAATCACCTAGGATAATTGAGGGAATGTCAGAAGAGAGGAAGTGAGGAAGCCAGGAAGCAATGTTGTCGAGAATTTGGAGGAAATGCCAGGTGGACAGTAAATTACAGCAACTCGAAGATTAGTAGGTTGGTAGAGGCGTATTGCATGGACCTCAAATGTAGAGAATGTAAGGGACGGTTCTGGAGGTATAAGTTGGTATGTGTAGCTTGAGGGTAAAAGGATCCCAACACCACCCCTATGGCGACCCCTGGGTCGGGGGGGGGGGGGGTGAGAATGTGAGGCCCCCAGCAGAGATAGCAGCAGGAGAAGTGGTGTCATAGGGAGTAATCCAGGTTTCTGTAATGGCCAGGAGGTGCAGGGAGTTGGAAATGAAAAGGTCATGAGTGGGGGCCAGTTTGTTGCAAACAGATCTGGCATTCCAGAAGGCACAGGATAGGGGGTAGGATTGCTGTAGTATTGAGGTAAGATTAATTTGGAAAGAATGGATAAAGAGGGAGTAATGATGATGCTGGGTCCTCGGCTAGGAAGGGAGACTGCAGGAGTGAGGCAGGGAGGGAGTGCAGTATGATAGTGGTGGAGGAGAGGTGACAGGCAGAGGAGGGAGAGAGCAGGGTTGAGTGGTGGGGTAGAGAGCCTGGGAAAGGGCAGAAGTAAATTGCAATGGGGAAACAGAAGAGGAGGGGAAGGGAGGCAGAGGAGAGGATAGTAGACGGAGGAGAGGAGAGAGGATGAGATGTAGAAGACTGGGAGAGAGGGTTAGAGGTGGTACCAGGGGACAGAATAAAGGATTAGGAAGACAAGGATTAATGGGGGATGTTGCCAGCCTGGCCATAGTGTGGAAGGGGTAAATAGTGGTAGTAAAATGAGACTAGGAGGAGTGGTGGCTGAATGAGATAGAAGTGAAATTGCAGAAATAAATACGATTTGCAAGTATTTAAAATGTGGTTAATTTCTACAGGTTAACAGTAAGTCAAATATTGTGCTGATGTTAGATGGAAAATTACACAGTGTAAGCAAACAGCAAGTCAGTGTTACTTCATTAACTATGCTTCTCAATGAAACATTTGTTTTCCAGGTATTTGCAGGGTCTGAGTAAAAGGATTGGAGAATATTAGAAGTGAACATACATTTGTAGCTGCAGTCCAAGTATTGGTGGATTGTGAAGGTTAGTTTTTTTTTGCATTTACTTGTTGTTTCCTTTCAGTTTCCGTCCAGTTTAAGTCCAGTATAAGTCAACAACATCCTTAGAAACATTCATCCTTTGAAATCTTTCATCCCAAACTGATTCAGTCTAGCTGATTCAGCTACACTAATATCAAGACCAACAGACATCTGTATGTAAGCCCATTGTTTGATTGGACCCACCCCTAGCCCATCACCCATTTGAAGCAATAAAACTTACACAAACAAATGGTGTGTGGGGATGAAACCATCACACATTCCCCCCAAAAACAATAATAAAACCTGTTTAAATCTGCTAATAATAATTAATCCACAATTCATACCTATAGCTAAGCATTCATGGTATTCATATGTGATAATTAGCAGATGCAATACAGCTTGCTGGTAATTGTTGTTCCACTATTGACATAATGTTACAGTGCAGCACTCAGCTCCTGTCACTGAGCAGGAGCCAGCATTTTGGTGTCACTCCATAACAGGTGCCCCCCGGAAACGGCCACAACCCCCATGTGACGCCACTGCATGTGTGATCCTTTATTTAAATATTATTGCGCTGCAAAATAGTGGAAGTGGGGTAGGCAATAGTACAAGCATAGACGCACAACATCACAATACACATGTGCTCCAGGTCTTGTTTTCTAGCCGTACATACAGTATATGGCCCATGACTGTTAATCAATTATGACAAGAGGCTGTCAGGATGTTTTTTGTAGTACAATAACAGCTGTACAGCCTTGCTAATGCCCAACATTGGGGTAGATTTACTAAGGTACGAGTGTTTCAGAAGTGGAGATTCTAGCTATTATTTTCTAGAAGCAGCTAGATAAATGTTAAGTGGAATCTCATTGGTTGCTGGTACTTCCCACCTTTCTGTAATCTTTACAGTTACACTGTACTGATGTGTCACTAATAATTCTATATTCCATCCATCCCCCGCCCAAACTCGCACTGCGTTAACTGATTACATCGCAGGGATGTATCAATTGTCGCATGCAGGGACAGAGTTTGCGACCAAGCTCTGTCCCTGCGATGAAACTCTGCAGCATCATCGGGGTAGTTTTCGTAAAAAAAATACCCCAATGTCCTGCTGCACATGCGCTGCCCCCGCCGACATCACCGCTACCGCCGCCGCCCGGTCGACCCGCCCTGTCGCGACTACCCCCACGCGCCACGGAACCCCCAGCAGGTGAATATACTTACCAGTCCGTGGAGCCGGTCCGCGCTGCTTCTGCTGGTCTGCCGAGAGCTGAATCCTGTGCGCTGCAGTGACCCCCTGTGCTGTAAAGGGCGCTGCCACTTTGCAGCGTCACTTTACTGCACCAGGGTCACATTGCAGCATACGGGGGACCCAGTGCCCAGCAGTGCTCACCGGAGCAGCGGACACCGGCGCTCTGGACAGGTGAGTATGTTTTTTGTTTTGTTTTTTACTTTTTTTATTTTCTTTCTTTTTACACTCTGATCAACTTGTGTGTCCATCGGAAGGGCCATCGGACACACATAGCTGAATTCTGGAGCCAGGTCCCACACAGCTTTCTCTGCCAGGGGCAGGGAAAGTTGGGATAATGCCTGCCTATTGCAGTGCTGCCCTGTGATCTCGCCAGCCTGAGCTGGTGAGATTATCACAGGGCACACTGCGGTATTTTTTCACATTTTTTTTTGTTTTTTAGCAAATTTGGCCACATCACATTTCCCATTATAAGTATGGGGAATGCGATGTGGCTTACTAAAATAAGTGAATTAAAGGGTTTGGAGCAGTTTTTCATGAAAACTTCTCCAAATGCCCTTTAATACATTCAGATGATACTAAAATAATGTGAAACGGGTGTGAAAACAGAAAACACCCCTTTTCACATTATTTTAGTAAAAATAATGTTAATAAATAAACCTCTTAGTATATAACATGAAAGGAATAAACCGGCAGGCTCAGCGTCTGTCTCAAATACACAGAGCAGAGAGAAACACTAGGCCTTTGCGGTGCCTGTGAGAGGCACATCACATTCTGCCCCCAGGAACCGGGCATAGCAGGCGTTACCGAATAATGGATGTGGCCCCACAGCTGTGCTAAGGCGGGGTGGTTAGCTGTCCACACCACTAGGTTTGGCAATTCCAAAAATGAGGTACAGTAGTGTCTCAAACAGGTTGCATGTATCCCCGCTTTACTCTGGTTGTGTTTTTAAAGACCTGTTAGTTTTTTTTTCCTTTGGCATCTTTAGGTTGTTGCTTAAAATGTTCACTGAGCGGCACTAAAATGCACATTTTTATTTGATCATCAACAAGATAGTTACTGCAAAGCCATCTTCCTTCAAAGCCATTCCTTTCTGCCAACCCATCTGTTTCCACACAGAGCGGGGACACGAGCCTCCCTGCTCCCCACCCAAATGCTGAAATGCCACATCAATCCCCGCAGTGACACAGAAGCTTGTTAGTTGTTCTTGGAAACTAGTCAAGGGGTTTATCAAGTCATGGCAGCGCGACAGGCTGTGAATGCTGAATTTCATTCACTGCAAGTGCATTTATCTTCTTTTTTATTTCCTTCCGATTGTTAAGTATAACTATATATTAGAGATGTGCACTTGAAATTTTTCGGGTTTTGTGTTTTGGTTTTGGGTTCGGTTCCGCGGCCGTGTTTTGGGTTCGACCGCGTTTTGGCAAAACCTCACCGAATTTTTTTTGTCGGATTCGGGTGTGTTTTGGATTCGGGTGTTTTTTTCAAAAAACACTAAAAACAGCTTAAATCATAGAATTTGGGGGTCATTTTGATCCCAAAGTATTATTAACCTCAAAATCAATAATTTCCACTCATTTTCAGTCTATTCTGAATACCTCACACCTCACAATATTATTTTTAGTCCTAAAATTTGCACCGAGGTCGCTGGATGACTAATCTAAGCGACCCTAGTGGCCGACACAAACACCGGGCCCATCTAGGAGTGGCACTGCAGTGTCACGCAGGATGGCCCTTCCAAAAAACACTCCCCAAACAGCACATGACGCAAAGAAAAAAAGAGGCGCAATGAGGTAGCTGTGTGAGTAAGATAAGCGACCCTAGTGGCCGACACAAACACCGGGCCCATCTAGGAGTGGCACTGCAGTGTCACGCAGGATGGCCCTTCCAAAAAACACTCCCCAAACAGCACATGACGCAAAGAAAAAAAGAGGCGCAATGAGGTAGCTGTGTGAGTAAGCTAAGCGACCCTAGTGGCCGACACAAACACCTGGCCCATCTAGGAGTGGCACTGCAGTGTCACGCAGGATGGCCCTTCCAAAAAACACTCCCCAAACAGCACATGACGCAAAGAAGAAAAAAAGAGGCGCAATGAGGTAGCTGTGTGAGTAAGATAAGCGACCCTAGTGGCCGACACAAACACCTGGCCCATCTAGGAGTGGCACTGCAGTGTCACGCAGGATGGCCCTTCCAAAAAACACTCCCCAAACAGCACATGGCGCAAAGAAAAATGAAAGAAAAAAGAGGTGCAAGATGGAATTGTCCTTGGGCCCTCCCACCCACCCTTATGTTGTATAAACAGGACATGCACACTTTAACCAACCCATCATTTCAGTGACAGGGTCTGCCACACGACTGTGACTGAAATGACGGGTTGGTTTGGACCCCCACCGAAAAAGAAGCAATTAATCTCTCCTTGCACAAACTGGCTCTACAGAGGCAAGATGTCCACCTCATCATCATCCTCCGATATATCACCGTGTACATCCCGCTCCTCACAGATTATCAATTCGTCCCCACTGGAATCCACCATCTCAGCTCCCTGTGTACTTTGTGGAGGCAATTGCTGCTGGTCAATGTCTCCACGGAGGAATTGATTATAATTCATTTTAATGAACATCATCTTCTCCACATTTTCTGGAAGTAACCTCGTACGCCGATTGCTGACAAGGTGAGCGGCGGCACTAAACACTCTTTCGGAGTACACACTTGTGGGAGGGCAACTTAGGTAGAATAAAGCCAGTTTGTGCAAGGGCCTCCAAATTGCCTCTTTTTCCTGCCAGTATAAGTACGGACTGTCTGACGTGCCTACTTGGATGCGGTCACTCATATAATCCTCCACCATTCTTTCAATGGTGAGAGAATCATATGCAGTGACAGTAGACGACATGTCCGTAATCGTTGTCAGGTCCTTCAGTCCGGACCAGATGTCAGCATCAGCAGTCGCTCCAGACTGCCCTGCATCACCGCCAGCGGGTGGGCTCGGAATTCTGAGCCTTTTCCTCGCACCCCCAGTTGCGGGAGAATGTGAAGGAGGAGATGTTGACAGGTCGCGTTCCGCTTGACTTGACAATTTTGTCACCAGCAGGTCTTTGAACCCCAGCAGACTTGTGTCTGCCGGAAAGAGAGATCCAAGGTAGGCTTTAAATCTAGGATCGAGCACGGTGGCCAAAATGTAGTGCTCTGATTTCAACAGATTGACCACCCGTGAATCCTTGTTAAGCGAATTAAGGGCTGCATCCACAAGTCCCACATGCCTAGCGGAATTGCTCCCTTTTAGCTCCTCCTTCAATGCCTCCAGCTTCTTCTGCAAAAGCCTGATGAGGGGAATGACCTGACTCAGGCTGGCAGTGTCTGAACTGACTTCACGTGTGGCAAGTTCAAAAGGTTGCAGAACCTTGCACAACGTTGAAATCATTCTCCACTGCGCTTGAGACAGGTACATTCCACCTCCTATATCGTGCTCAATTGTATAGGCTTGAATGGCCTTTTGCTGCTCCTCCAACCTCTGAAGCATATAGAGGGTTGAATTCCACCTCGTTACCACTTCTTGCTTCAGATGATGGCAGGGCAGGTTCAGGCGTTTTTGGTGGTGCTCCAGTTTTCTGTACGTGGTGCCTGTACGCCGAAAGTGTCCCGCAATTCTTCTGGCCACCGACAGCATCTCTTGCACGCCCCTCTCGTTTTTTTAAAAATTCTGCACCACCAAATTCAAGGTATGTGCAAAACATGGGACGTACTGGAATTTGCCCATATTTAATGCACACACAATATTGCTGGCGTTGTCCGATGCCACAAATCCACAGGAGAGTCCAATTGGGGTAAGCCATTCCGCGATGATCTTCCTCAGTTGCCGTAAGAGGTTTTCAGCTGTGTGCGTATTCTGGAAACCGGTGATACAAAGCGTAGCCTGCCTAGGAAAGAGTTGGCGTTTGCGAGATGCTGCTACTGGTGCCGCCGCTGCTGTTCTTGCGGCGGGAGTCCATACATCTACCCAGTGGGCTGTCACAGTCATATAGTCCTGACCCTGCCCTGCTCCACTTGTCCACATGTCCGTGGTTAAGTGGACATTGGGTACAGCTGCATTTTTTAGGACACTGGTGACTCTTTTTCTGAGGTCTGTGTACATTTTCGGTATCGCCTGCCTAGAGAAATGGAACCTAGATGGTATTTGGTACCGGGGACACAGTACCTCCAACAAGTCTCTAGTTGGCTCTGCAGTAATGATGGATACCGGAACCACGTTTCTCACCACCCAGGATGCCAAGGCCTCAGTTATCCGCTTTGCAGCAGGATGACTGCTGTGATATTTTATCTTCCTCGCAAAGGACTGTTGGACAGTCAATTGCTTGGTGGAAGTAGTAAAAGTGGTCTTACGAGTACGACTTCCCCTCTGGGATGACCATCGACTCCCAGCAGCAACAACAGCAGCGCCTGCAGCAGTAGGCGTTACACGCAAGGATGCATCGGAGGAATCCCAGGCAGGAGAGGACTCGTCAGAATTGCCAGTGACATGGCCTGCAGGACTATTGGCATTCCTGGGGAAGGAGGAAATTGACACTGAGGGAGTTGGTGGGGTGGTTTGCGTGAGCTTGGTTACAAGAGGAAGGGATTTACTGGTCAGTGGACTGCTTCCGCAGTCGCCCAAAGTTTTTGAACTTGTCACTGACTTATTATGAATGCGCTGCAGGTGACGTATAAGGGAGGATGTTCCGAGGTGGTTAACGTCCTTACCCCTACTTATTACAGCTTGATAAAGGCAACACACGGCTTGACAAATGTTGTCCGCATTTCTGGTGAAATACTTCCACACCGAAGAGCTGATTTTTTTGGTATTTTCACCAGGCATGTCAACGGCCCTATTCCTCCCACGGACAACAGGTGTCTCCCCGGGTGCCTGACTTAAACAAACCACCTCACCATCAGAATCCTCCTTGTCAATTTCCTCCCCAGCGCCAGCAACACCCATATCCTCCTCATCCTGGTGTACTTCAACACTGACATCTTCAATCTGACTATCAGGAACTGGACTGTGGGTGCTCCTTCCAGCACTTGCAGGGGGCGTGCAAATGGTGGAAGGCGCATGCTCTTCACGTCCAGTGTTGGGAAGGTCAGGCATCGCAACCGACACAATTGGACTCTCCTTGTGGATTTGGGATTTCGAAGAACGCACAGTTCTTTGCGGTGCTTTTGCCAGCTTGAGTCTTTTCAGTTTTCTAGCGAGAGGCTGAGTGCTTCCATCCTCATGTGAAGCTGAACCACTAGCCATGAACATAGGCCAGGGCCTCAGCCGTTCCTTGCCACTCCGTGTGGTAAATGGCATATTGGCAAGTTTACGCTTCTCCTCCGACAATTTTATTTTAGATTTTGGAGTCCTTTTTTTACTGATATTTGGTGTTTTGGATTTTACGTTGCTGGCATTTCATCGTCTCGGCCATGACTAGTGGCAGCAGCTTCAGCACGAGGTGGAAGTGGATCTTGATCTTTCCCTAATTTTGGAACCTCAACATTTTTGTTCTCCATATTTTAATAGGCACAACTAAAAGACACAGAGGGTAGGTGGTATACAATTATGGATGGACCAGCGACTGCCGACACAGAGGTAGCTACAGCCGTGGACTACCGTACTGTGTCTGCTGCTAATATAGACTGGATGATAATGAAATGAAATCAATATATATATATATATAATATCACACTAGTACTGCAGCCGGACAGGTATATAATATATATTTATTATGTACTAATGACTGATGACGGACCTGCTGGACACTGTCAGCTCAGCAGCACCGCAGACTGCTACAGTAAGCTACTATAGTAGTATGTATCAAGAAGAAAGAAAAAAAAAAACCACGGGTAGGTGGTATACAATTATGGATGGACCAGCGACTGCCGACACAGAGGTAGCTACAGCCGTGGACTACCGTACTGTGTCTGCTGCTAATATAGACTGGATGATAATGAGATGAAATCAATATATATATATATATATATAATATCACACTAGTACTGCAGCCGGACAGGTATATAATATATATTTATTATGTACTAATGACTGATGACGGACCTGCTGGACACTGTCAGCTCAGCAGCACCGCAGACTGCTACAGTAAGCTACTATAGTAGTATGTATCAAGAAGAAAGAAAAAAAAAACCACGGGTAGGTGGTATACAATTATGGATGGACCAGCGACTGCCGACACAGAGGTAGCTACAGCCGTGGACTACCGTACTGTGTCTGCTGCTAATATAGACTGGATGATAATGAGATGAAATCAATATATATATATATAATATCACTAGTACTGCAGCCGGACAGGTATATAATATATATTTATTATGTAATGACTGATGACGGACCTGCTGGACACTGTCAGCTCAGCAGCACCGCAGACTGCTACAGTAAGCTACTATAGTAGTATGTATCAAGAAGAAAGAAAAAAAACAAAACCACGGGTAGGTGGTATACAATATTATATATATATTATATACAATTTTATATATATATTATATATATTAAACTGGTGGTGATTATTATAAACTGGTGGTCAGGTCACTGGTCACACTATCAGCAACTTGCAAGTAGTACTCCTAAGCAGACAATCACAATATATATTATACTGGTGGTCAGTGTGGTCACAATGGCAGTGTGGCACTCTGGCAGCAAAAGTGTGCACTGTACGTTATATGTACTCCTGAGTCCTGCTCTCAGACTCTAACTGCTCCCCACTGTCAGTGTCTCCCCCACAAGTCAGATATACATTATACAGTCACACTATCTATCTATCTATCTATCACTTCAGCAAGTAGTAGTACTCCTCCTAAAGTACTCCTCCTAATGCTCCCCAAAATTACTACTGTGTCTCTCTCTACTCTAGTCTCACTCTCTATAAACGGAGAGGACGCCAGCCACGTCCTCTCCCTATCAATCTCAATGCACGTGTGAAAATGGCGGCGACGCGCGGCTCCTTATATAGAATCCGAGTCTCGCGATAGAATCCGAGCCTCGCGAGAATCCGACAGCGGGATGATGACGTTAACCGAGCAAGGCGGGAAGATCCGAGTCGCTCGGACCCGTGTAAAAAAACATGAAGTTCGGGCGGGTTCGGATTCCGAGGAACCGAACCCGCTCATCTCTACTATATATAAAGGCAAAGGGCCTGACTATGAGGCGGACTCAAGTTCAAAAGCGGACACAGGGTGCGATTATTATTAGTAGACGTTGCATGCGCCGCAGGAAGCAAGAAGAACATGCATACACACCTCCATAACTAAGGAATTGCAGTGGACAGTGAGCTCCATATGCAGTTGCGTTTCTTCGCGCGCACAGTGCCTGTTTCTGGGTGGCAAATGGGCCATTACTGGGCCTGATTCAGCAGTAGATGAATTTGCAAAGCTGCACACAAGCAGCTTTGCAAATCCCTCCACTGAAAATGCAAATGCAGAAGGAGAGGTCAGACACCTCCTTGCTTCACTTGCGATCCCAGTGCTGCAGCTGAGGTCACAGCCAAGGATCAACATTGCTTGCTCAGGCTGGCCATCGCAGGGTACTTTGAAATGTCAGGAAGCATGCCTGGATGACGCAAACCGTGGCTTTAGCACTCCCGGAAAATGGGGGCAACACTCACCTATTTCCAGAAATGCCGGCCGTCCCCGCACCGCCCCCCCAACACCTTTGCCTGTCAATCAGGTAGAGGCAAAATGTGGACTGTGTGCCATCACTCGGGACCTGTTCTGCTCATGCGCAGAATGGGGTCTGCACACATCCCCAATAATTATGGATCTGCGTAGGCAAAAGCGGCCCAAGCTGAATCAGGCCCACTATGCGGATTTAAGAGGCCATACAGTAACTAGGGTTTGGCTAGTATCGCACTCGCCGGGGGCACTGGTCAAGGGTGAGGGCAGCATACGGCTCAGCCTGCCAACCCCCAGGGAGCCAGTCTGCTACCCAGATCACCCATTGCAAACTGTTTTCATTAAGTCCTACATTGAGCTTCATGTGCTCTATCCAGCGGTGTCCAGATTCTTGGCAATCAGAGGGAGGGAATGGACGCCACGTGTCTAGCGCCAGGCTGCAGCTTCTGTATCCTACAGAGCAGGTCCGTCGGCTGTAGCACACCGGGTTAGGCTCTGGCAGTGATGATGGAAGTGATATTGTGGGGGGGGGGGGTAATGTACTATGTGACATCGCCGCCCATCGTCACAATGCTAGGCGCATATGTATTTACATATGCGCTCAGCATTGCGAAGGACAGCTCTTCCGTTAAGAGCTGTCCTCATCGATCACCCGGCGTCTCCCTGACTTCCGGGTTTCAGCCGCCTGTGACATTCTGCGCATGTGCAGAATGACGGGCGCGGCCGCGGGACATGCTGGGAGGGATCCGATCAGATCCCTCACACAGTGCTGCGGAAAGAAGCCCATAGGCTTCTATGGGGTATCGCCAGCAAAAGCTGGCGAGCCCCTCCGCGGTGCTGACCTGGCGGCCGTGGGATAGTACATTAGGAAAATGCTGTAAACAGGGGGTTTACCGCATTTTCCGCTTAGTACATCCCGCCCATTGCCACTAAAGATACAGAAGTGAGGAGCCCGCAGCTTGCTGTCTTTGACCTTGTCAGGTCATGCCCTACTTTCATTCTCTATAATTTGCCCCAAGTTTGCATATGTATATCACATATATCCTACAAGGCCTCACATCTTGCCCCTCAGTCCTCCCTCCTCTTATCCCCCTGTTCTACTTTACCTATCTTATCTCTCCTCCTACATACTGAATCCTTCCTGCCCAACAGACCGCCCCTCCTGCCACTGTTACCGCACTGTCTCATCCTCCTTATCTTCTCCTAAGGATCACTAGGTCCATTGTCCCACCTCTCCCATGGTGGAGCTGTGTGTATACTAGTGATGTGCACCGGAAATTTTTCGGGTTTTGTGTTTTGGTTTTGGATTCGGTTCCGCGGCCGTGTTTTGGATTCGGACGCGTTTTGCCAAAACCTCCCTGAAATTTTTTTGTCGGATTCGGGTGTGTTTTGGATTTGGGTGTTTTTTTACAAAAAAACCCTCAAAAACAGCTTAAATCATAGAATTTGGGGGTCATTTTGATCCCATAGTATTATTAACCTCAATAACCATATTTTCCACTCATTTCCAGTCTATTCTGAACACCTCACACCTCCCAATATTATTTTAAGTCCTAAAATTTGCACCGAGGTCGCTGGATGACTAAGCTAAGCGACCCAAGTGGCCGACACAAACACCTGGCCCATCTAGGAGTGGCACTGCAGTGTCAGACAGGATGGCAGATTTAAAAAATAGTCCCCAAACAGCACATGATGCAAAGAAAAAAAGAGGTGCACCAAGGTCGCTGGATGGCTAAGATAAGCGACCCAAGTGGCCGACACAAACACCTGGCCCATCTAGGAGTGACACTGCAGTGTCAGACAGGATGGCAGATTAAAAAAATTGTCCCCAAACAGCACATGATGCAAAGAAAAAAAGAGGCGCAATGAGGTAGCTGTGTGACTAAGCTAAGCGACCCAAGTGGCCGACACAAACACCTGGCCCATCTAGGAGTGCCACTGCAGTGTCAGACAGGATGGCAGATTAAAAAAATTGTCCCCAAACAGCACATGATGCAAAGAAAAAAAGAGGCGCAATAAGGTAGCTGTGTGACTAAGCTAAGCGACCCAAGTGGCCGACACAAACACCTGGCCCATCTAGGAGTGCCACTGCAGTGTCAGACAGGATGGCAGATTAAAAAAATTGTCCCCAAACAGCACATGATGCAAAGAAAAAAAGAGGCGCAATAAGGTAGCTGTGTGACTAAGCTAAGCGACCCAAGTGGCCGACACAAACACCTGGCCCATCTAGGAGTGGCACTGCAGTGTCAGACAGGATGGCAGATTAAAAAAATTGTCCCCAAACAGCACATGATGCAAAGAAAAAAAGAGGCACAATGAGGTAGCTGTGTGACTAAGCTAAGCGACCCAAGTGGCCGACACAAACACCTGGCCCATCTAGGAGTGGCACTGCAGTGTCAGACAGGATGGCAGATTAAAAAAATTGTCCCCAAACAGCACATGATGCAAAGAAAAAAAGAGGCGCGATGAGGTAGCTGTGTGACTAAGCTAAGCGACCCAAGTGGCCGACACAAACACCTGGCCCATCTAGGAGTGGCACTGCAGTGTCAGACAGGATGGCAGATTATAAAAATTGTCCCCAAACAGCACATGATGCAAAGAAAAAAGAGGCGCAATTAGGTAGCTGTGTGACTAAGCTAAGCGACCCAAGTGGCCGACACAAACACCTGGCCCATCTAGGAGTGGCACTGCAGTGTCAGACAGGATGGCAGATTTAAAAAATAGTCCCCAAACAGCACATAATGCAAAGAAAAAAAGAGGTGCACCAAGGTAGCTGGATGGCTAAGCTAAGCGACCCAAGTGGCCGACACAAACACCTGGCCCATCTAGGAGTGGCACTGCAGTTTTCTAGCGAGAGGATGAGTGCTTCCATCGTCATGTAAATCTGAACCACTAGCCATGAACATAGGCCAGGGCATCAGCCGTTCCTTGCCACTCTGTGTCGTAAATGGCATATTGGCAAGTTTATGCTTCTCATCAGACGCTTTTAATTTTGATTTTTGGGTCATTTTACTTAACTTTTGTAGTATACTTGACGACACAAAGGTAGAGCAGTGGACTACTGTACCGTACTGCTATATATTATATACTGGTGGTCAGCAAAATTATGCACTGTCCTACTACTATATATATGTACTGCGCACAAAAACTTAAATGCACCACAGGTATGGATGGATAGTATACTTGACGACACAGAGGTAGGTAGAGCAGTGGCCTACTGTACCGTACTGCTATATATTATATACTGGTAGTCAGCAAAATTATGCACTGTCCTACTACTATATATATACTGCGCAAAACTTAAATGCACCACAGGTATGGATGGGATAGTATACTTGACGACACAGAGGTAGGTAGAGCAGTGGCCTACTGTACCATACTGCTATATATTTTTTATACTGGTGGTCAGCAAAATTATGCACTGTCCTCCTACTATATATATACACTGCGCAAAACTTAAATGCACCACAGGTATGGATGGATAGTATACTTGACGACACAGAGGTAGAGCATTGGACTACTGTACCGTACTGCTATATATTATATACTGGTGGTCAGCACAATTATGCACTGTCCTCCTACTATATATATATAGTTACTGCGCAAAACTTAAATGCACCACAGGTATGGATGGATAGTATACTTGACGACACAGAGGTAGAGCAGTGGACTACTGTACCGTACTGCTATATATTATATACTGGTGGTCAGCAAAATTATGCACTGTCCTCCTACTATATATATAGTTACTGCGCAAAACTTAAATGCACCACAGGTATGGATGGATAGTATACTTGACGACACAGAGGTAGAGCAGTGGACTACTGTACCATACTGCTATATATTATATACTGGTGGTCAGCAAAATTATGCACTGTCCTCCTACTATATATATACTGCGCAAAACTTAAATGCACCACAGGTATGGATGGGATAGTATACTTGACGACACAGAGGTAGGTAGAGCAGTGGCCTACTGTACCGTACTGCTATATATTATATACTGGTGGTCAGCAAAATTATGCACTGTCCTCCTACTATATATACTGTATACTGCGCAAAACTTAAATGCACCACAGGTATGGATGGATAGTATACTTGACGACACAGAGGTAGAGCAGTGGACTACTGTACCGTACTGCTACATATTATATACTGGTGGTCAGCAAAATTCTGCACTGTCCTCCTACTATATACTACAATGCAGCACAGATATGGAGCGTTTTTCAGGCAGAGAACGTATAATACTGGTGGTCACTGGTCAGCAAAACTCTGCACTGTCCTCCTACTATATAATACTGGTGGTCCCCAGTCCCCACAATAAAGCAATTAGCACACTGAGCACAGATATTTGCAGCACACTGAGCACAGATATGGAGCGTTTTTCAGGCAGAGAACGTAGATATTTGCAGCACACTGAGCACAGATATTTGCAGCACACTGAGCACAGATATTTGCAGCACACTGAACACAGAAACTGAGAGAACGCCAGCCACGTCCTCTCACGATCATCTCCGATGCACGAGTGAAAAATGGCGGCGACGCGCGGCTCCTTATATAGAATACGAATTTCGCGAGAATCCGACCGCGGGATGATGACGTTCGGGCGCGCTCGGGTTTACCGAGCAAGGCGGGAGGCTCCGAGTCTGCTCGGAACCGTGCAAAAAAGGGTGAAGTTCGGGGGGTTTGGATCCCGAGGAACCGAACCCGCTCATCACTAGTGAATAGAGCCTGGGTTTGGCAGAGTAATGCCCACACCTGCAGAATTGTATTGGACCCAATCACAAGTCCAGTGGCTTAACCAGTAGCGGGGTTTATTGATAAGTGAGGTATAGCCGTACTCACTGTTACACTGGTTGAGACGAGAAGCGGAACCTGTACAGCTGGCCAGTCGGTGACCGTGCTCTGGATGCGAGTAGCAGTGCAAGATGATGGAACAACGGAAATGCATTTAAAATATCTGTTAACACCGCAGTTTATTAATAAAATATCCACTGGAAAGCTCAGTGAAACTGGATTGGAGGAGTAATGGTTAATTTGCTGCCTCACGGGGCCCATCTCACGAGGTAAGCACATACGTGAATCATCTATCCGCCTTGTGCATGTGCAGTGGAGCTGAGTGCCCAGATTTAGGCTTTCTGTTGTACTAATTAATTGAAGAAAATTGTAAAAAATAAAAAAAATAAAAAAATTTAATTAAAAAGGTTGTTGTAAAAAATGTTTTTTCAAACTTTTTTAAAATATTTTCTTTCTTACTTCCAGTAAGTAGAGTTGTTGAAGCCCCTCCTACTTACTCATACAATCTGATTAGGAGGATGACAGAGGAGGAGCATTGTCAACACTGCTTAGTGGAAAATAGCAGCTCAGCTGGAGAGATTAGCTGCACTCGTATGGCCAAACTTGGACACTGGGAAAGTCATTTTCAGTATAATTTCTTCAAAAACATTGAAATCCATACATTCCAGATTATATTGTGTGCCCGGATGTGCCTTGCATTCTGCGTCGTATTAAGCTACATGTTACTGAGCACTTCCTTTGTACATCACCCTCTGTGCCTGTTGCCCCTACTGCTTATCAGTGCATCATTGGCTTTAGCAGTGTCATTTAATATGTGTGTATGCATTGTACTGTAGATGGGGGCTGGGTGTCTGTGTTATCTGTCCTGCAGATTATATGAAGAGGCACCGGGCTGGCTTTTCAGGTGGGATTTATAAGCAATTTTCTCAAGCAGCAGGTGGAAAGCAGACATTTCTGTATTATATATTTCTGCAGAAATTCTCTTTGCTTTCTCATCCTAAGGTTTTGTTTTCATGAAAGAAAGACAGAAAAAAATCCAGCAAGCCGGAAATTATTCCATAGACTGTATTAATAGTTTCTGAAGAGCTCACTGGTTATTAGTGATAATGGTGCATTAAGACAGAGGATTATACCTGTATCTGTGGGATATGTATTTTTTTTTTACAATGCAGTGTACAGGCTTCTATTAGATTTATAGCGGGATGTGGCATAGAGTGCGGAACTGTCATGTCACCAAGGTGCACCTAATCGGAAGTGTATCTAACTTGTCATAAAATAAACTGTAATAACAAGCAAATCCACCAGATGGCGAACTACAGAAACGGAGTGTGCTTTACTACGCATGAGCATTATCGCTTTTTGTGCTTGGGCTCTGTCACTCACAACATTAACATTTTCAAAAGGGGGACAATCTGGGGCATGCCTTGCATGTCTGACATCCACCCCTCTCCTGGAGACACCTCTTATTTGATGCTATTATCTGTTCGTCACATCTTTGCTATATGCTACCAAGAATTGGCGAAAAGGACGATATTCCCGACATGTCAGGACAAAGGCCAGGACTGCCAGGACAGTAGGATAGCCCTCTTAATCAGTATTGTGCTGCCTAAACTGGGAAAATTGATAGGTATATTTGATGTACAAGCGTGTTATACAGCACAATATAATGTAATACCATTCCGGTGGTACCTTGTGGACTTTGAATTTACTACTTACAGTTTTTCTGCTACTGTTATTATTCTGCATACAGCAAAATGTTATACTGTATATTCATGTGTTACCGTGTGGTTACGGAATGAATGAGGTGGCTGCAACAAGGCTATTCAGAGTAAGTGTTCCTGCGATGTCCGAAAATTATGTTAAGAAGGTCATTGTAAAAGTCACACACCCCTGTGTAACACAAACAATTGCTTAGACAATAAATGACGGCAATTTACATGTCCTCAAATACTTACTCATATATAGATGTGTTAGTGGGCATGGTGCATTGGT
The DNA here is from genome assembly GCF_028390025.1 of Pseudophryne corroboree. Lineage (NCBI taxonomy): Eukaryota > Metazoa > Chordata > Amphibia > Anura > Myobatrachidae > Pseudophryne > Pseudophryne corroboree. Next base: position 53,097,414 of record NC_086452.1, on the reverse strand, counting down.
GCCCATGGGCACTGCTAGTCTGTGGATTCTGTTTTGTTTGGAATTTTCACAAGTACTGAAGTATTGTTGGTAATATATGTGTACAGACTTGAGAATTGAGCAGAGTTTCAGTACATGCCAGCGGATGCAGTACAACTATGCACAGCCTGGTTACTTAACCAGTGGAATGGTTTCATTGAAGATAAAGCAGCTACAGCCGTACTCACTGTTGTACACACTGGTCACCAGCCGGTGAGTATATGTAGGTACTAGCAATGCGGGATGCTGGAACAGAGCTTGAATCGCAGGTAATTGCAGGTCTGATTGAAGCTAAGTGGAAGACCACTGTCTCCCACTATTGCATTCTAAGTTCAAAATATCTCTGCACATGCCCAGAAGTAGTATCTATCTAATACAGGGAGTGAAGCTTCCCTTGAGGACTAGCAACATCTGTGCAGTAGCACCCTCCACTTTCAGCTAGTATTGCCCTAGTTCCAATTAGTATTATTTTTATTTTATTATTTAGTGTTATCAACTGTTTTGCCTTAATGTTTACAAAGAGAGCATGATACATACTGTACAAAAAAATGCATTTTATTGCAGTATTAGATCCACAGGCCATACTCTACCTTTATTGTTATTATTATAAGTTATTTAGTTCAATTTATTTTAACAAAAGCATCCGCAACACTAAGCTACGTATTGTTCATTACACGTTTGATGGCAAAAACACAATGAAATAGAAAGGTCAATGGTATGATTGTTTAATTGTGACAAAGACTACTAATAAAAGCTACAATTATATAATGCACAATAATGAAAGAAGGAGCCCGGTAAAGCTTGGCCCAGTAACCTTCTCCGTAACAGAAAAACATTATCAGTAACATTATTATTTTGTATTACGGACAGAAAGGGGCAAACAGGTTCATAAAATTATGAAATGTGACCAAATTTCATAGCTCTCCTGCCAGTTAATTTATTTGTGAGTCTATCTCAATTTTGCAAAAATTTGCTAACTCTACAGTATAATGGACACTGGAGAATCTGACCAATGATATTGAATCGTATGATGTCATACCCACTGGCAATGTAAAATAAATGCATGTAAATGCAAGCCATTTCCCCCAGTGTCACCATACCCACGTGTTCTGGTTTCCTGAACACATCTTGTCCAGGAAATATCTGTGGAGGATTCTGACGGTGTGGGACAATGGCGTAGCTACCATAGGTGTAGGCAGGGGCGTAGCCAGAACTTTGTAGGCCCCATAGCAACATTTTGAAGGGCCCCCCGTCCCAATGCATCTAGAGAGACACTTCTCTGCAGCAGTTGTTAAATGTATGCCCTATAATAGTGCCCTAGTTCATGTTCTGAACCATAGTAGAGACTTATTTAATATTATGCCTCATAGTAGTGCCTCTAGTTTCTTTTATGAATCACAGTAGTGCTTAAGCTCACCCTATGTCACATTTCAGAGCGGCCAGTACACATTATGCCGCACAGTACCCCCAATTCACATTATGATATATAGTGCCCCCCGTTCATATTGTGCCTCATTACAGTGCCCCAGTTCATACTATATAAGATTAAAATGCCCTCCAGTTAATTTTATACCACACTACAATGAGCAGGTCCAGGGGCATACCTAGATATATTGCAGGCGCCAGGGAAAAAGTTTGAAAGGACCCCTACGTACCACTCAATGGCGAAAAATGTATATAACACATGTAACTGTGACAGGGAAGGTGGCCCCTCTCAGCTCTGGGCCCCATAGCAGCTGCACTGCTTGCACCTATGGTAGCTACGCACTTGGGTGTAGGGAGTGCAGCTGTTAATGGGGCCCTGAGCTGAGAGGGCCCCACCTTTCCTGTCACTGCTGCTATGGGGCCCAGAGCTGAGAGGGGCCCATCTTTTCTGTCAAAGTTACATGTTTTTTTATACAGGGTGTAGCTACCATAGGTGCAGGAAGTGCAGCTGCTATGGGGCACAGAGCTGAGAAGGGCCATCCTTTCCTGTTACAGCTGCAATGAGGCCCAGAGCTGAGAGCGGCCTACCTACCCAGTCACAGCTGCTATGGGGCCCAGAGCTGAGAGGGGCCCACCTTCCCTGTCAAAGGTACATGTGTTGTATACATATTTCACCTTTGGTAGATACAGTACATAGGGGCCCTTACAAACTTATAGGCATTATAATGTTACATAATATGAACTGGGGCACTGTAATGTAGCACAGTATGAAGTGGAGGCATTGTAATTAGGGAGGCCAATCCCGGGATCGGCGGGATCCCGAGATTTGGGCCCAAAAATGCCGGGATTTGAATCCCGGGATTGGAGCATCCAATCCCGGGATTCAAGGGATTGCAGTGCGCATGTGCGGGAGGGTTGGTAGCGGCACGGGAGCGCGGGAGGGTGTAAGTAATAACACTTACTATTGGGTGGGCGGCCGCGGCAGCCATGGACAAGCTGAACGCGGTGGCACTTCAAATGTAGCGCCGCCCGCCAGCCAATCAGAGCTGGCAGGACGGCAGCCAATCAGGGAAGCTGCCGCAGAAGCGGCAGCCAATCAGGAGCGACTGCTGCGGGTGCTTCTCTGATTGGCTGCTGGTCCACCAGCTCTGGTTGGCTGGCGGCCGGCGCTTCATTTGAAATGCCGCCTTGTTCAGTGTGTCCATTGCTGCCGCGGCCGCCCGCCTAATACTAAGTGTTATTACTTACACCCAACCGCCCTCCCTCCCGCGCCGCTACCTATCCTCCCGCGCCGCTACCTACACCCTCCCTCCCGCACCACTACCTACACCCACCCTCCCGCACCGCTACCTACCCCCTCCCTACCTCCCCCACCGCTACCTACACCCCCCTGTCTTCCCCCCTCTGTGGCTTTTACATGTGCAGGCCAACATCCACGTATGTACAGTAGGACTCCCGGCTCATAAACATGGAAGTCCTCACAAAGCAAAGGAGAGCTCTTATTGGAAGAACTGTCCTGTGCATTTATATTCGCAATTATTCTTGCTAAGGATGTTAATAATTACTGTTTTTTTATGAGAAGTCTTGTGATGTATCGCATGCAATATGCTGCATATGATATATCTGGCCTCACCCTCCCTCCCGCACCACTACCTACCCCCTCCCTACCTCCCGCACCGCTACCTACACCCTCCCTTCCTCCCGCACCGCTACCTACACCCTCCCTCCAGCGCTGCTCCCTACAACCTTCACTGGTCCCTACTGCAATCCCGGGAATCCCGGGATTGACCGTTTTTCAATCCCGAATCCCGGGATTGAAAAAACGGCCCGGGATTGGCTTCCCTAATTTTAATGTGACATAATATAAACTGGGGACACTGTGTGTCATAATATGAATTGGGGATACTGTGTGATCCTACAATGTGACATAATGTGAACTAGGGCACTACTGTGGCTCATAAAATAAACAAGGGCACTACTATGGGATATAACATTAACTAAGGCACCACTATAGTTCAGAAAATGAACTAAGGCACCATTATGCAATGAACAGCTACTGCGGAGAGAGGTCTCTCTAGAAGCCTTTGGAAAGGGGCCCCTTCACAATGCTGCTATGGGACCCATAAAGTTCTGGCTACAACCCTTGTGAGGAACCTACAAATGGTAATTTAAATTCATGGTAGCCCAAGAGGGAAAAAGAAAACCCTAATCCAAACTGACACCTCAGCTCACTAAAGCTGGTGAAAGTAAGAAATTACCACGAATCCAGTGGCGTCACAAGGTGGGTGCGGCCCGCACCCAGGTGTGACACCTGGAGGGGGGTGACACCAAATGTCAGCTCCTCCGCAGTGTCAGGAGCCAGGTGCTGCAGTGAGAAAGTCTCCTACAGCACCCGGCTCCTGTCATAGAAGAGGAGCCGACAGCGCACGGAGACTGTCTCTGGGGGAAGTCCAGCATCTCCAGAGAGTGACGATTCCGGGATCCCCGAGAAGCCACGCCCCCTATGTGTTAGACCACGCCCCCCTTTTGCCCTGAGCCTGGCAGGAGATCAGGGGTGCGCACTGGGTATCACTACACCCGGTGACGCCTCTGCATGAATCCAATTCCTTTTCAGCCAGTCTGTTGCGGTTTCTGGAACTCTCTGCTTGTGGTTGGTTAGTGATCACAGGACAGAGCTTGTAGAAGGGCAGCTGGCGAATTTCCCATTAGGCACATGCCTAGGGGCGGCACTTGTTGGGGGGTGGCACTTGGATGCTTGTGTTGGTACTGTCAGCCCAAAAAGTACCAGTAACTGCAAAATATTCCCTCTGTACTGTACCATGTGCCATCTCGAATGCAGTGTAAACATGTAGGACATGCACATACTGCCCTGTACTGTGCTACTTAGTAAATATGTATGCATAATTCAAAATAAATAAATGTCATAATTAGTGGCTTTTTTATTATTCTATTAAATTGCTTATCATCAAATGAGGGCTTGTAACCAGTCATTAAAAATAATAAAATTAGGGAGGCGGGGGGCAGCCATTACCATTGTGCCAGTGGGCACCCTCATCCCAAAATCCGCCCTGGATGTCACAATATCAGCACAATGAGCAGGGAGAGGGCTGCCGGGTGCACTGTACCATGTGCTATACTGTGTAGCGGGAACAGTAGCAGATCTTGCTACTGGCACACAGGATTTTTGCCCGGGGCGCCGCCTTCCGGAGGGCACCGCTGCCATCCGGAGGGCACCACCGCTGTGGCAAGATCCGCTACTGGAGGTGCCCCCCCGCCTCCCCGGTGCCAGTACTGCTGTGCGGTGCGCGATGATGTCGGGAGCGGCACTTAGACACTAGGGGTCATGATTGACCTCTAGTGTCTATGCGGTTCTATGGGAGAGATGTCATGATGTCTCTTCCATAGATCAGAGGAGTGACGCCAGCGGGCAGAGACGGAGGGCAGCAGCGGTCGGGCATCAGAAGCGAGGATGGTATCATTTTTTTTTTAAAGTGCCACAAACGGGGGCAATACTACTGGGGCCACAAACGGGGGCAATATACTGGGGCCACAAACGGGGGCAATACTACTGGGGGCACAAACGGGGGCAATACTACTGGGGGCACATTGACCATACCTCTTTATGAAGCCATGCCCCTATTTTCGCCCGGGGCGCCACAAGGGCTACAACCGGCCCTGAGCGGGAAGCATCTCCAGGAACTCTCCTCAGCCTTGCACCCTGGTGGCAGCACAGATGCACACCCCTCCGTACGGCTTTATCCCTTGATCCTTCTTCAACAACGACTAATCAAAGGTTTTTAAATCTTTATTGCTGCTCGAAATCCTCACACAAACTCTTAAGTCGTTTGCGGAGCAAGAAGAGTAAATATGTCCCAGAAACGCGTTGGCCTGCTCACAGCAACCTCAAACCAGGAGTTTTAAACACAATAATGACATTTAGCAAAATGTCACAAAAACTCCATCCTAGGGAAAGAGAAAATCTATTAACCGAAGGAATAAAAAATTTGCTTTGATGGAAATGATGTAGAAGTTTTCTTGAAAATGAGAATGAAAAGCCCAAATTCTACAACTTCAGGTCAGTGAATGGTGAATATGATCCACTGGAATTTTGGCTGAAGAAACTTCACCAGTGGCTAGAATTCTAAGACCTGTTATTGGAATTCTTTTTAGCCCATGTTCTAGTGTATTGTTTTAAACATGTATTCATTGCTGCTGGTGGAATTGGTGCCAAAAAAAGGAAAATACACAAATGTAGAAATTATTCAACAACATTTTGGCATAACTGAATAATTTCTCAGCACAACCCCCCTCAGAAACACGAGAGCAGGGCCCATTCTGCAGATGGGCAGCACACCGCAGGGACCCCTGTCATTGTTCTGCTGCTGTGTGGGAGGCGGGGCTGGCAGGCTCCTGTAAGTACATCTGACGCACACATTTCACTACGCATTTCAACACCTCCACAGTTGGCTCAGGCCCAGAGAGATCTTAATGTATGAGCTCACTGGGAAGCTGCACAGGGCCCCATGATACTTGGAGTCTTCCAGCAGGTGCTGGCTGGGCTGTGGACATTTGCCCCCTGGGCTGTTGTCTCTGAAGCTTCATGGAAGACAGGTAAAGAATCCTGCCCGGCTGTTCTGATTGTGAATTGCACAGAGTGGCCAGGTAGCATTTTCTACAGGTCCCACAGCCTGCAGCCAGACAGTGAATATCTGTCAGCATGCTGATTCGTGGTTGGCTGAAGCTATCCATCAATCAGAGTGTAGCATTCTCTACCTGCCTCCTCCCTGCAGCCAGACCGAGAATGGCTGTCAGCATGCTGATTGGTGGATGGTGTCGAAGTCTGAAAAAGGACACATACAAACAACACACAGGGTGGCGCTTCTCGGTGGTGGCGTAAGGACGCAGTTGATGTATATGGATGCACCATGATTCTTTACCGTACATCACGCATAGAGTCACATGGCGTGCGTGTTGCAGCGTGGTGGGTGTATATAAGGTAAAAGGTGCAATCACTGAGAAACGCCATAAAGACGCACACAGACACATATTTCATACAACACATAAATTACACATCGACAAAACATGTCCAGCTCCAGACTTGTATTATATCGTATTTATATAATAGAGTGTAAAACCAGATATATATGTAGTATTAAGATGGAACAAGTTTATTATATCATGCTTAGTGTCAAAATGGTCAGGAGAATGTGCGGATTAATTTGATAGCTGTGGGTAAATTGTAGCACATTGCAACGATTAGTTATGATAAAATGTCTGAAATATAAAGTAATTCTTATGAGAACATAGGACTCCCCGAGAAAGCATGTGTGCAGAATCCCAGTGGTTAATCCCTGTACCTGCATCTTCAAACTGGACATTGCTTACATATGAACTGACCAATAACACACAATTAATGAGAAACCTCCCTCTCCTGGACCAATGGAAGGAGACCGTAATCAACAGACTGTTAACTCCCACTGTTTGATATATGTAGTTTCTAGGACTTATTGTTTATTTGCTGTAAAGCACTGCAGACAAATGGGGCGGATTCAGAAGTGCGGGTAGTAGCATGCACAGCCGCGATTTCCTACATAGCAGATATGCGAAAATGTACTAATCACTCAGACGCCGACTTGTGCAAAGAGACGCCCACAGCCACCATCTTACATACGCCCCATACATACAAAGTGGGAACATCGGCCACACATTGGTCACACTATCAAACCGCTGAGCATTCCTATTCTGTCTCAGAATAAGTGTCTCACTCAAAACGCTTGGGCCTACCCAGCTGTATACGAATTTGCATTGGCTGACCATGGGCCAGGTAGTGGTCTCCACACGCCTGCATTTTTCTAGCCACCCCAGGTTACCTCCTACAGACAATGACTACCTGTCACTCACTTTGCAAATAAATCCACCATCACTAATCTATCGCCGCACTTGTGCATTACGGCTTTGGCACATGTGCAGTAGCAAAACATCACTCCACTGAATCCGCAATTACATGAACCTCTGAATCAGGCCAATTAATATGTGGCACCTAATATATAAAATATACTAATAATAGTTATAGGCCGCAATCCAATGAATGATGGTTTAGTCCACAACATGGCTGCCACCACCATGTGTGGAACTGCACTGCAGGAGATGCAGCAGCTATGGGGGACTGAGATGAGCTCGGCACACCTTGCAACATCAGTGGTTCCGCTGCTGCCTGCCCCCACTATTATCCTACGCAAGAACAGTTAAGCTGAAACAGAGCTCTGCACATGCTCAGAACAGCCAGCAGAGCAGTGGGCGCAGGAGTGCGGGTCATCAGCGCAACCCCTATGAGGCCCGGCGGTGATGTAGGGTTCCTCTCCTGGGTACCATTGATCATATACAATTTTGTTTGATTCTTGTGTTTAGCGCTCCTGCAATTAGATGCACTCAAAGCTAAGTACCCATATATTAAACAATCATACATACCTAGTGCATTGATTAACCATTGCCTATCTGTGGCTATTTATCAATAGACAGATATAATGGCTGTGGGGAGACCAGTACATCACATTCCATCGAGATCTGATTTCCTCCGGCTGCTTAGAAACACATTTCTGTCTCCACTTGTTCCAGAGAGGTTCTTTCAGGTGCTCCTTTACTCCCTTGTTCCCCAATAGCTCTCTCTGCTGGCAGGTGCCAGGTTTCTTGCATATTGACGGCTCAGTGCTGGGCATATACCCTGCTGCTCTGTGACTGCAGCGCTCCTCTAGCCTCCCGGCAGGCAGTGGCAAATTTCCCATTAGGAATGTGGGACACATGCCTAAGGGCAGCACTTGTTTGGGGGCGGCATTTAGATGCAGGGTTGGACTGGCCCACAGGGGAAACCATCGGTGGGCCCTACTGCCTGGGGCCCACCCCCTCCTCTAGGCATCAGGTTCCAGACTGTGCTGTTACTAATCTAGTACATTATCATGCATGCACTACAGTATTTACTGTATATATTTATCTAGGGGACCAACACTTGCAAAATGGTTAGGCAAACCAATGTGGCGGTTGGGCACACCCCCTTTAGAGACCAGCCACACCCCTAAACATGGGCCCCTACCTCTGTATCACTCCGGTGGGCCCTACATGCCCCAGTCCGACACTGCTTGGATGCATGTGTTGGTACTGTCAGATATATACAAGTAACTACAAAATATTTCCACCGTACTGTACCATATGCCATCTTGAATGGAGTATAAATGGATAGGATATGCCCATATTGCCCCTGTAAGCTGTCCTACTTAGTAAATATGTATACTTACAGTAATTAAAAATAAAAAAAATGTTATAGTGGCTTTTTTATTATTCTCATCAAATGAGGGCTTGTAGCCAATCAATTAAAATAATAAAATTAGGCAACGGGGGGGAGGCTGTCACTGTTGTGCCGAGGGGCGCCCTCACCCCTAAATCCACCCCTGCCAGCAGGACTTAAATCTGTTCTTGCACTTAGAATGCAGACTCTGGGCTTGATGCAGAGATAGTTATAAATGCCTTCGCAAGTGCGATTCAGTATGCAGAGGCTGTGCAAAAATATGCAAATCTCGCAGCCACCAGGATTTGTATTGAGATGCAGCCCACAGCCCACAAAAGGTCCTTGTTTCCGTAGCAAGGTCATCACGGCACAGTGCGTCTAATACATTGGCACAGTAGCAAAAAATTGCTTCACTGCGTCTGACATCGAAACTGCGTCTATCTCTGTATCAAGCCATCTGCCATCAAAAAGGAGGAGAAAAAAAGAAATATTGAGAAAATTCAAAACTTTGTCTGTTTTTCCAACAAACAAAAGTTTGCTACGTCCTTCCCCAAGTTGTCTGCACAAGGGAAAATAGTGCAATATCAGTATAACATCATCTGTACGCTGTAATTCTTCTTGTTGCGGATTCAGATGCAATATTAAATTCATATATTTCACAGACAGAGCGTGTCACAGTTTTGTCCCAAATCACACAGCTGATTTATAGAAAGATGGTAATTTTGTTTTCTCTCCTATGCAGAGGTTGCAGACCCTGCATTAAATGTGTTTTTCCACTCGTAATATTTGGTGCACTGGTCCTCATTGGTCTGTCTTCTGTCCTTACAGCCTGCGTCATGTCTGTCTCTGTCATTAACATCTTGTCACAAATCTTTATCTTATTGCCCTCCCAGCGCGTCTCTGCTCGGAAACTGAGTGTCCTGAAGTACAAGGTAACTACATAGCTGGCTGGAGGAAAAGCGGCAGATGTACTAAACCTTGGAGAGAGATAAAGTGCAGAGAGATTAAGTACCAGCCTTTCAGTTCCTAACTTTAATTTTTCAAACACAGCCTATAACATGGCATTTAGGAGCTGATTGGCTGGCGCAATTTATCACTCTCCACTTTATCACGTTTCAAGGCTTAGTACATTTGCTCTGTTCTTTGGCCCAGATTTATCAAGCCTTGGAGAGTGATAAATTGCATGGTGATAAAGTACCACCCAATAAGCTCCTAACTGTCATTTTTCAAACACAGCCTGTAACATGGCAGTTAGGAGGTGGTCTTCAGTTTGCCGGCTGTCGGGATCCCGGCGCACAGTATACCGGCGCCGGAATCCCGACACCCGGCATACCGACACCTTTATTCCCTCTTGGTGGTCCACGACCCCCCTGGAGGGAGAATAGATAGCATGGCGCACGTAGCGCACCACTGTGCCCGCAAGAGGCTCATTTGTGCCCAGCTGTCAGTATGCCGGCGGTCGGGATTCCGGCGCCAGTATGCTAGTCGCCGGGAGCCCGGCCGCCGGCAAACCCTACTACACCCGCAGTTAGGAGCTGGTTGGTTTGTACTTGTCTTATTGGAAGGGCTGTCCTTTGCTATACTAATCGTACATATGCGATTAGTATTAATGCAATATGTGGCGTGATGTACCGAAAATGGTTAGTACATCCCGCCCTTACAGTATATCCTCTTTACTGTTTGATATGACCAACAATTTATATAATGAAAGTGCCAGAAAGTCACTGGATTGTGGTGGATTCATTCTGTCTGCTCTGGTCTGACACTGCTTTCCAGGTTTGCAGAGTAACTTGTCATAGGTAGTTGCGGATCCAGGGGAAATGAGGACAATCACTCCCCAAACCCAGAGCTGGATTACCAGCAAGGCGGTATAGGTGGGCACCTAGGGCCCGGTGGTCCTAGGTGGCCAGGTGCCCACCTGCCATCACCATAGAGCTGCTGTAGAGGCAGCGGAGTGCTGTGTGCCCACTGCAGGAGCCCGGGCTGCCAGAGGGTGTTAATGCTGGACTTGCTGCTGGAGCTGTCATCTCTTGGGGAACATTTCTGGGGTCAGTGACCGGCAGGAATGAGTTTGGTGCTGGGGGAATCATCCTCCTTCTTCCCAGGCCTCTGTACGTGGAACTCCAGCTGGAGGGAGGTAAGGTTAGGTACGTTAGATGCAGGTGCCAGGATCCAGACAATGTCGCCGAGGTGGGCCGGTGTGCTTTAAACATCAGGGCCAATTTTTTAGTCAGTCCAGCCCTGTACTTCATTCATTACCGTCCATTGCAGCTAGATTGTGACAAGTTGCAACCCAATGTTTGCATTTCCTGTTTGGCATTGGACAACTTGAGTCCTACTTAATGCATAGTCAAAAATACCTGCGCCGTCTTTTTGCAGTAAGGGGCTGTGGTGCATGCACTGGTGGTACTGTAAATATTAGCACCCACATAAAGGAGAGATGTGGGGAAGAGCAAGGGTAGTGCTTCAAATGTTTGTAGAACACCATTCTGTACGGTTCCGGTATGAATGGTCGACAATGTTATGGTCGACAGTCATTAGGTCGAACACTATTGGTCGACATTGGTATGGTCGAAATGGACAAATGGTTGACACATGAAAATGGTCGACACATGAAAGGTCGACACATGAAAAGGACGACATGAGTTGTTTTACTTTTTTTGGTGTCGTTTTATGCGTAAAGTGACGGGGAACCCCAATTAGTGCACCGCGTCCCCTCGCATGGCTCGCTACGCTCGCCATGCTACGGGCATGGTGCTTTGCTGAGCTCGGCACAGATTACCGTTCCCAATCGTAGTCCACGTGGATCGTAAAGTATGGATAAGTTCCACAAAAGAATAAAAATGTGAAAAACCCATGTCGACCTTTCACGTGTCGACCATTTTCATGTGTCGACCTTGTGTCCATGTTGACCATGATAGTGGTCGACCTAATGACTGTCGACCATAACATGGTCGACCATCCAAGCGGATACCGTTCTGTACAACCTCTTTTATGTATCCGTCATTGTATTTCAGCCATAGTGAAAAGTCTTATAACACGTTAGTGTGCCTGCCGTTTAAACTGGAGCTTGGATTGATACAGAATAAGACCCCTGGGACAGAGCCTTGCAGCCAGCCTGGCATTCAGAGTCCAACACACACTCCATGTCACGGTATCGGGTGCGAAGCGGCTCGTACTGACAATTTTAATGGCAAGTGCCTTTCTTCTCACTAATGAGTGGGACTTGACAAGTCCGTCTGTGTACACTCAAACAGCTAGAACACAAGAGGCAGAATTGTCCGCGTCCCAATTCCTCTCCTCCTCCTTTGTCCCCAAGTACACAAAACTCCCCATTTATAAATTGAGCAGCTGAGATTCGCCAGCACTACTGTATTTCTGCTCTACGTAATGAGATTTTTTTTGTTTCCCAGTTTGTTATTTTCTGTTTAGGTAAAAACAAGAAGCTGCTCATTAAATTGCGCTCCCCTTGGCTGGGCTCCAGCATATGACTTCTGGAGACGTCTAGTAGGCCGTAGAAATGTGTTAATCAGAGACCAGCGCCTCAATGGGCAGTGCTGGGTTGCACAGTTGTCGATCTGGGAAGGTTTTTCTTGGCAAAACAGAAATAAAAAAAAATTAAGTTTTTTTATTATCAGCTCAACATATGTTTATTTTTTCAGTCTGAATAGATTGGTTCAACATTCAAAGCAGCGGAGATGTTTCTTTCTATTTCACGCTTTCATATTTGCCGAGAGTTAAACAAATGAAAGATTCAAGGGGAAACACTCTTAATCACTTTCCTTTATATAGAATCTACAGCAAATAATATCAGTCTGATTCGGAGGTGGTGACGAGGAGATAGCAGAGAGGACGGGTAAAAAGCGTTCTTCATTTTGTCGTTCTTGTTTGGTGGACGTGACTCCGTTATTACATAAGAGGATCGGTTATGATTGCAGCTTTTAGAAATCAGAACGAAATGATGGTAAAAGTTTCACCAGATTAATTCCATCCACAACTTAAAAATGGTGTTCAATATGTTAAATCAATGGGTACCAAACTGTGTGCCTAGGCGGGAAGCGGTCAAGATCCCGCTGGACGGGATCCCGGCGGTCGAAATACCGACGCCGGAATCCCGAATAGCACAATACCGACATATTCTCCCTCCGTGGGTGTCCACGACACCCATAGAGGGAGAATATAATAGTGTGCCGAGCGTAGCGAGGCACCATGCCCGTGCGCGTGGCGAGCGCAGCGATCCCACAAGGGGCCGCGTTCCGCTCGCCACCCCTGTCGGGATTGTGTGGTCGGGATTCCGGCGTCGGTATTTCGACCGCCGGGATCCCGTCCAGCGGGATTTAGTACTGATCCCGCCTAGGCTCCCTTGCAACGGTGCTTTGGGTTGGTGATCCAGGTCCAAATTTAATTATTTATGGTCAAAGTTATAGACAAAACCAGTGCTAGTGGCTGCCAATCATAAAACGTGGACAATTAGAAGCACAACCAATCAACATCACACAATTGAACCTAAGGATGCCAGGTAGGCACAATTGACTTAATTTAATATTGGTTTCCAAATTTACCAATAAAAACTTTTATCCTAGGGGTGCCATGAAAAAAATACTTACACTCTAGGGTGCCGTGAGTCAAGAAAGTTTGGAAACCACTGAGTTAAATGATAATAGTGATTCAACGCCTGGCTTTTCTCCTGACCCAGAAATTGTATTTACAGTCTAAAGTTCACGGAGAAGGGTTGTTAAAAACACAACTGCCTGTTAGATGTGAGATGTGGAGATGCAGGGGCACAGCAAGAACTTTGTGGGCCCCATAGCAACATTTTGTAGGAGCCCTCACTTTCTAGAGAGACACCTCTCTGCAGCAGTTGTTCATTTCATGCCCAAGAGTAGTGCCCTAGTTCAGAATATACCACATTGTAGTGCTGCCAGTACACATTATGCCACACAGTGCCCCCAATTCACATTATGCCATACAATGTTCCTGGTATATATTATACCACAATGAAGTGCTGCCAGTTCATAATATATAACATTTTAGTGCCCCAATTTACATCAAGCCACATTTTAGTGCCCTCCATACATATTATGCCACATTAAAGTGTGCCCCAGTTCATATTATGACACAGTACAATGCCCCCTTACTGTTATAATATCCATTACATACAGCAGTCACTGAAAACAGATTGTTACCCTATTCATGCTGGGTCAGACCCAATAGCTTAGCAGGCATTTCAGGAAACTTGGTAGACCACTTTATGACCTGAGTACAGGTCCCCTTAAGCCACTGGGCCCCATAGCAATAGCACCCCTTGCACCCACTATAGCTACGCCCATGTGGAGATGACAACCCAGGCTGCTGAGATATCAGATAGGGCCTGGTGCTAGAGAGAGGTGTGACCAATCATGGCGGTAGGGTGGTCATGTCCTATTCGACATATAATAGATTATTGAGATTGTGCATGCAGAAATGGGGGGCATTGCTCCATCTCTCTGACTGCTCCAGGCTCCCATTGGACCCTCAAGAAGTGGGTTAATGACACTACTGCTCCAAATAACACCACCTCCACCCACCCAAGTGCTGATGGCCAAAAAAAGGGCGTGACATCACAGGGAAGGTGGCATGACCTCGTTGAAGCCAATTTACATGACTCTGGGGGCATGCACAGCATTCCAGAAGATGCTAGGCTGCCCCCGAAGACTCTGAATACACTGCTGGCTTTTCCTCAGTGGCAGGAGCCAGGTGTCATTTTGGTGTCACCCCCTGGAAGGGAGACACCCTGGTGCGGTCCGCATGAACCTGCATTCCCCTTGTGACTCCCTGCCCCCAAGTGGCTCATGTGTGCCACCACAATGGGCAAGGTCAAGTCAATGAGGGGTTGTGACTAGTACCAGACCTTTTCCTCTCCATCTTTCCCTGTACATGTTTAAATAAATAAACAGACAGCGATATACACAAATCAAACCCCAATATAAATAATCACCTGTCTGGTGGGATCTCATGGCATCTTCTTGGAGAAGAATTTATAATTACCTTTTTTTTTATATTCCTTATTGGAACTAAATGCCCAAATCTGCAGCTATAATTATTTGCTGGCTAAGTGATGCATTTGTTGCTGCCAATTAAACCTCATCCAGGTATATACTGTAAGATCACTAGATAAATAAATTGTTTTCAGATCCTAGTCTACTACAGCCTGCTGAGTCCTGGATCCTCCCCGGCATGGCAAGAGTACCATCACTGACAGAAGCCAGGTCACATCCTGGCATTCCTATTACCGTGGCTCTAGCAACCTGAAGCTGCTGCAAATAGAGGCCCTCATTCCGAGTTGTTCGCTCGGTAAATTTCATCGCATCGCAGCGATTTTCCGCTTAGTGCGCATGCGCAATGTCCGCACTGCGACTGCGCCAAGTAAATTTGCTATGAAGTTAGTATTTTTACTCACGGCTTTTTCATCGCTCAGGCGATCGTAGTGTGATTGACAGGAAATGGGTGTTTCTGGGCGGAAACAGGCCGTTTTATGGGCGTGTGGGAAAAAACGCTACCGTTTCCGGAAAAAACGCCGGAGTGGCTGGAGAAACGGAGGAGTGTCTGGGCGAACGCTGGGTGTGTTTGTGACGTCAAACCAGGAACGACAATCACTGAACTGATCGCAGATGCCGAGTAAGTCTGAAGCTACTCTGAAACTGCTAAGAAGTTTGTAATCGCAATATTGCGAATCTTTCGTTCGCAATTTTAAGATGCTAAGATTCACTCCCAGTAGGCGGCGGCTTAGCGTGAGCAACTCTGCTAAAATCGCCTTGCGAGCGAACAACTCAGAATGACCACCAGAATGCAAAGACCTGCAACAGGTGAGCTTGGGTGGTGATAGCAAGGTGGGGTTGGTATAACATCCATTACCAGGTTGCCTAGGGGATATAGCTGAGGGTTATTAGGGTGGAGACTGATGGAGCTCCACCAGGCTGTTAACCAACCAGCCCTGTTCCAGCCACATAACACCCATTCTCTACTCCCTCCACTGGCTGCCTGTAGGATGACAAATCATTTTCAGTATTGGCTTACTGACTTTCAAAGCTCTATATGAATAGGGCCCAAGGTACCTGAAGCAGCTTGTGATTCCTTATTGCCCCACTTCATTACTGTGATCTGTAGCTGAAGGACTATTAGCAGTACCTAGAATATTCCAGAATTCATCTGGGGGTTGAGCTTTTAGCCATGAGGCTCTGACTCTATGGAACTCGCTTCCCCGCACAGTGTGAGAGGCTCCCACTCTAGAATCCTTCAAAAACAGACTCAAGACTTTCCTGCTTACTCCAGCATTTCCATAATGTTCCTTTAGTATCTCCATGCTTGCTGTAGATTATGAAAAGGTTCTCTGCACTAAATTGTTTCTGTACTGTAATATTTTCGGTTAAGCGTCTTGATTCCTAATGGAGAAAAAGTGCTATATAAATAAAATTATCAATTATTAGAGATGGGTTTTGGTTCTAATTCGTCATTGGGTTTTGGTTTTAGTTTTGCCAACCTCACTTGTTTTGGATCTGCATTTTTTAAATTATAAAAGCAGCTAAAATCACATAATTTGGGCTTTTGTTGTTTCTGCAGTTTTATTAACCTCAATAACATTAATTTCTAGTAATTTCCAGTCAATTTCGATCACTTCACAGCTCACAATATTGTTTTCATCCAGTTTAGGCCAAAAGGTTGCACAGGGCTAGCTGCCTGACTAAGCTAAGCGACAGCAGTGGGTGGCACAAACTCGGGGCAGTTTACTTCAAACATGGCACATCTGGGAAACTGAGTGGCAATGCAGTGGCAGACAGGATGGCTGTACTACATCAGATGTAAGGAAGGATTAATTAGTAAATTAATGTAATTTAATTGATTTCAAAAATGTAATCAAACGGGGCATTGGGGAGTGGTAATGATAGAAATTTCATTTTTCATGGCCTTTTCTCTCCTCAGTTGCTGTAAAAAAAAAGAAAGAAAGAAGGATTGATTAGTTAGATAATTTAATATAATTGTTTCTTTTCATTTTCGGCAATCATTCAGCAATCGCATGTAGAAGATTACAGCAGATGCAAGAACAGTTCCATGTGCCATGCCACCAACTGAAGTAACAGGTAGTGGCCAGGTGGAATTGCACCCTTTATATGCTTCAGCGAATGCAGGGCCATCTTAACAGCAGTGTGGGCCCCTGGGCACAGCAATGCACTGGGGCCCCTACCCATCCTCCAGGGGGGGTGCTATCAGCGGCAGCTTTGATGTCCCGCGGGCGGTATGGGGTGTTCTATCTTCTGCTCAGCATATAAGACCTGGAGCAGTAATTTCTACTAATTACTGCTTTACTGCACAGATGGGGAGGGAGGGAGAACACTAAACTGTAGAAGGTGGCATTGGGATGAATGAAGGGGCCTCGGTACATGACTTTCAGGGTGGTATGGGGTGTTTAATATGTAAGGGAGGGGTCGATAGTGGAGTGGGCTTAATATTCATCATTTTCTAGTGAGAGAGCAGCTTGCTTGACTGCAGATATCTCAAGTTCCTGTAAAAAGATTTCTTAGCTCTGAATGGGATAAAATATTAGAGTGCCTCACCTGTCAGGAGGTACTGGGGACTTGGGGATCAGAGTTCAGGAGCCAGAGCAATCCACCAATGAATATATAAAACTGCATATTAGGCGTGTGGAGCTTGAGCAGGGACCAGCTGCTTGAAGGCTGATATCTCTGGTTCTGGGCATAGTAGAGAAAATCTGCCAGTGACCACCGAAAGTGGAGAGTCCCAGCTTTTGAACTGTACCCTCAGAAAAACTGTACGTCATACAGAAACTGAGATATCTGGCTGGGAAGAGCAATTAACAGGCTTGGATGGGGACCACTGCTTTGAAGTTCGATATCTCTGGTTCCCTATGGCCGATTTTCAAAACTCTGGTACCTCTGGAAAGAGGGGACCCTCAGCTATCAGCCTAGGGCCCTTATACTCTTGGGGCCCTTGGGCAAGAGCCCATTGAGCCCATACGAAAAGACGGCCCTGCGCGAATGGAAGAACTGCAACAACCCATCAAAACCTACACAAGAAGCTATAACATAGGGAGAGGAGGGGGAACTACCTTACTCCAGCACACTGGAGAATACTGTTTTATACAAACTACCGAAACCGTTTGAAGTAGCAACTTATGAAATGTGAAAAAAGACTCATGCTCATAAAAAATGAACTGCAGATTTTGGCCCTCATTCAGCAGTGATCGCATTTGCACAGCTGCATGCAGGAAGCTTTGCAAATGCTATCACAAAAAATGCAAATGTAGCAGGAGGTGTTAAACACCTCCTTGCTGCAATTGCGATCCCAGCGCTGCGATGCCTGGGATCAACATTGTGACTGATTGTCACAATGTTCCCCTCAAACAGCCAGCTGAGTAAGTCTCAGCTTATGCAGGCCGGCCATTGCAGGGGGCCTTGCTAGGCCAAGAAATCTGCGTCTTTAGACGCAGACCTTGGCCTCACCACTCCCGACTGTCACCGCCCCCCCCCCCCCCCCCCCCCTGCCCCCCGAATGCCTCTGCCTGTCAGTCAGGCAGCGGCTTACAGAGGGCTTCCTGAGATCTTGCCTGCGCAGTTTCCCAATAATCAGGAAACTGCACAGGTGATTGCTTGCATGATCACAACTGATTTAGAGCCTGGTGGGAAAACCCAAGCCAGGGCTCGGATTAACTCAGATCCCAGGAGTTTGGGTGCGCTTGGTTCTCGGAGAACTGAGTCCACTCATCTCTAATTATTATTATTAAATCTTTTTTGTTATAGAGCTAGTTAGGACACAAAGGAAAACGTGGTCCCAAAGCTCCAAAGGAGCCGAAGGTTGAAGAGCAACAAAGACTTCTTGTTTGATGGAATAACTGTGTAGGTGAAGCTAGTCTACATCTCCCAAAAAACTCCTCTTCTTAGTGGGCACTTCTCACCACTGTCCTGGACAAAAAGAAAGGAAATTGTCATTGAGATATGTTTCTGTTTCTCAGGGAGTTGAAGGGTATTTCGCCTTTAATAATGCCTATCTGGGAATAAGTATCCATGATTACTTCAGTAAGTGTATTTGACGTTCCTCAAACCAGAATGAGCCAACCTCTGAGCATAGTTCTTCAATGGCTTGCCAATGCTCAGCCCAAGCCACTGTTTCCAAGCTAAAATACAATGTCTATTGTCTAATAGTGAGTGGATCTGTCCTGCCATTCTCTTCTCAGCATTTGTCTTCTCCATCTTTGCCCATTGATTGTGGCAAATTATATATATATATATATATTATACACACACACACACACACACACACACACACACACACACACAATACTATATATGGGATTGGAGGGGTAAGAAACAAATTCATTATTGAAAATCCCCCTGAGCAATGTGGGAGATTCACAACTACCTGTCTACCATGATGGATTTCCAGGTCATGCCCTTGTATATGAACAATTTGTGTCAGTGCTGTCCCCCACAATCCACCCACGTTCAGTAACAGTTCCCTACTCTTCATCTATTCTTATATCTATCTTATTAATATCTATCTTATTACTGCCTAAGCAAGCAGAGAACAATAGTGTGTTGTGTTATAAAAATACGCTATATGGTAAATTCTGCTCCTCTGTCGTGCCCTGCATTCCGGTCACAAGATGCACAGCTCATTAACATATCTGATATCTTGTCATTGACACTAATCCTGTCACCTGAGCGAGTGCTATTGCATAAAATCCTATACATATATAAATATATATATATTAGCAGATGAACACTAAAGTCTTTGTATAAACTGATAAATGTAAGGCGCCTCATCTCCCCTTTGTTCCCACGTTTTACTGGAATTATTTTTCCCCTGTCAATAAGAAGATGTCGCAGGAGTCAGGGCCAAATTTCAATGCGTTTACATCCAGCGATATGTGGGAATAAACACATTTTAGATTGCTCCTAATAGTCATTGAAGGTTTGTTGTTATTCATATTTATATCACCATGTGGCAGCTGTTCTATCAGCACGTTGTGACAGACATTACTGCACATATATAAAAGGATAAGATTATGATATTGTCCTAGTAACAGGGCTACAATTCTCAGTAACTAGCTGAAACCACGTTTTCTCAGTCTCACTAATATGGTCTCGGTGTGAAGAGCTTGCGTTATAGTGACCTTAGCTAGATCTACAGATGTAGGAATAGTTCCATATTTAAAATTTGTGATATAGGGGCTGGGATCCCTCCACCAACCAGCAGGTAAATGACACCAGTTTATGAAATCAAATCAAAATAAACAGCCTCTGCTGAACTAATAGTGACAGACAAGATACTGAGCAAAGTCCTGCATTTTGGGGGTCATTCCGACTTGATTGCTAGCTGCATTTGTTTGCAGCTCAGCGATCAGGCAAAAAAACGGCAGTTCTGCACATGCGTATGCGGCGCAATGAGCACGCGCAACGTACGGGCACAACGAACGATGTAGTTTTGCACAGGGTCTAGCGATGCATTTCAGTCGCTCTGCTTTCCGCAGAGTGATTGACATGAAGTTGGCGTTTCTGGGTGGCAACTGACCATTTTAAGGGAGTGTGCTGAAAAACGCAGGCGTGCCAGGAAAAACGCAGGCGTGGATGGGCGAACGCTGGGCGGGTTTGTGACGTCAAATCCGGAACTGAATAGTCTGAAGTAATCGCAAGCGCTGAGTAAGTTCAGAACTACTCTGAAACTACACAAAACATTTTTGCAGGCGCTCTGCGATACAACCATTCGCACTTCTGCTAAGCTAAAATACACTCCCAGAGGGCGGCGGCATAGCGTTTGCACAGCTGCTTAAAACTGCTAGCGAGCGAACAACTCGGAATGAGGGCCTTTTGTTTTGTCATTTTGCGTGTTTCAGTGGCAGAGCTTTTGTCTTTTTATTAGCAAGTACCTGAGAATCTCACTGTATCTCAGGGCCTGATAAAGAGTTTTATGGTACAGCTCAGCGTATATGGGAATGCGCAGTGGATATGCAAAAATATGCAAGTGACCAGGCACAGGTGTATTAACAGAGGAGGAGGCCAGTGTCCATCCTCCTCCGTCGGGGCCTCCCCTTCTACAGCCGTCGCCCGTCAGTGCAATAGAGTCTGAACACTAGAGGGGCGCCTATTCTATTGCGCATACACAAATCTCTGGGAAATATGGTGCGGTGGCCATTTTCCCAGCAATTACCCTACTGCGCATACTGAAATCTCCGGAAAAATGGTTGCTGCGCCATTTACCGGTGATTTGTTGAGAGATGCTGCCGCCGACAGGGTGCTCCGGAGAGGTATTTAAAAATGGGTGCAGAATGTGCAGTGTGACCCCCCAGGACCCCAGGGGCCTATGTGCACTACACCCATTATAAATACAGCACTGGACACAGGTGCCTGGATTTCTTTTGAGACACCCATCGGCGGCTTCGCCGATACAAGCAACTGGGTTCAAATACACAACGGCAGTCGCAGATCGTTCCATAATCAACTCACCAAGTAACTCTATGGGTGCAAATGGGGGTGGAATTGAGATGATGACGCCATGTTGCGTGTATAGGGCATAGCAGTTGTAGGCTAAGAGACGCCCCTCATAATGGTCGCAACACACTAGCGTTTTTGCAGCAATTCCCCGTTACCTCCTCCACACGTTCCCCGACTGTCCATCATGTTGCAAATAAATCCTCTCTGCGAGCGACATCTCTAAGGTACCGTGGTGCGTGCGCAGTGCGACCGTGATACATATGCAGTCGGCCAACAAACACTCATTTCCATAAATATCAGTATGGGGTATCAAATTAAATGAGGCTCTCAGACTCAATATTCTACTCATCCGTGTCTTTTTCTGTATTCATTATATTGTATGTAAAATTGTATTGTTTAGAGTAAAAATATGTGATTTAATGAATAATAATAATAATAATAATAATTATTATTATTAATGTTATTATTATTATTATTATTATTATTATTATTATTATTATTTTCAATAAGATAAAATATGATACACAGTTGTAAATGTTAGTGATTCCTAGTATAGTATTATTATTACCATTAGATGGTACGGGCAGTGATCTCCCAGCAATGCTGTAGAAATTAAAGACATTCTGCATATATACTGTACATTAGAATAACTCCTGCGAGTTTTAATGAAACAGTTGACTTTAATGTGTTGTGTTTTGTTTTGTTTTTGTTTTTTTGCAATAAGAGTTTTTATATTCTGCTTTTATACTGATACAGACTATACTGATCCCATTCATGTGCAGGCTATGTAATTACCTGTAAATGTAATGTGTGTTTTCCCTTTGTTAGTAATGAGTGCACTTATGCAAATCAGTAACATATTTCTGCACACAAACTGGCACCGCTGGTCATGCCGTCAGATTGTCCCTCTGAGAGAGAGAGAGTTGCACAGCAGGTGTCAGGCACAGCCGGTAGCTGCGTCGGTTTGTTCTGATCAGCATGTGTGCACTGTTCCCTCCTCTCTAACTTCTGGTGCTTTGCTTTGTCTCCTATGGCTCCCAGATGGTCACATGTCTTATGTGTTCTCCACTCATCTGGGGGCTGGTCTTATTCTGTCAATTTGATTGGCTCCTGCTGCTTTATATAGCAGCCTTCAGCAATAGTGCCTTGCCGGTTATAGCATTACACGCTAGGATATCTGTGAGACCTGGTCTACTGCTCTTCCAATCTTCCTCACCCATGTTTGTGCCTTTGATTCTGCATTGACCACCGCCTGTACTTACCTTCTGCTTTATTACCATGATTCTGCTCTGTATGCTGCCTGGGCTGACCTACTGCCTAGTGACTTTGATTCTGCACAGATTACTACCTGGACTGAGCAGGTCTCATCCACATTCTGCTTCTATACTGCCTGGATGGATTTTCTGCACGTGTCTGCATTGAACATGCTCCTACTGTTCTTTGGCCTTGTGACCCCAACTCTGTCTATGTACCGCGGTGCAGTATGCCAGAGTCCAGTGTCTGACTGGGGCATGAAGGAGTAATACAGTGGTAGGGGACCATGTTTAGGGTTGTGGCCAGTCTCCAGAGGGGGTGTGGCTAGCCTCCACATTGGTTTACCTAACCATTAGACTGGAGTGCGCATGGGCTGGGACCCTTGATAAATATATTTAGTACACACTGCTAGTGCATGCATGATAATGTACCAGATTAATAATAGCAATGCACTGTCGAAAAATACACTGTAGTCCTGTGCAGTATAAGGTAATATATGTATAAAGAATAGTTAAGTGCACAGTCTGGAAACTGATGACCGGAGGAGGTGGGCTCCCAGGCTCTGGGGCCTACCGGGGTTTTCCCCTGTACACCTGTGGGCCAGTCCAACCCTGCCAGAGTCTACTGTGCATGTGTAGGTCACCGGGAACATGGCACCAGCCTGTGCCGCATTCCTGGGGACATCTCTATTGCGCATGCATGAATCACTGCAGCAGCCATTTTCCCAGTGATATGTGCAGCTCTGCAGCCAGCGCCGGGTTAATGGAGCGGTAAGTATAATTTATGGGTGTAGGGTGTGTGGGGCCCATGTGCACCGCACACCTTGCACCCATTATAGATACGCCAGTGCTATGTACTACCTGGACATACTAATATAACCTACTGGTGTAGAACCTGGGTGATTACAATAATAGGTACCAGCGGAATGTGAAATGGAGGTTAGTCCACATAGTGAGTCCTAAACCAGGCTTGCAGGTTTATTGGTAACAGCGATACACAGCAGTGGCTAGTAATACAGGAAATAACAGCGGTAATCCGTCTCACCTCTTAGGAGCATAGTAATGCGCAGCCATGCACCACCTTGACATTAAACACAGTGATGTCACCCCGCCGGGGTCACTGCTCTGAGAGGGGAAGGAAACACCGCAGGAGACAATCTCTACTTCTACTGTCTCAGTAGGTATCCTTTCCATTGACCAATTTTCTGCTTGGCCATTACTCTGCTTTTCCCATCCTCCACCCTGCAGCCTAACCGTAACCCTCACACTCACAGTCTAACCCTAACCTTCCCTCTAGTGCCTAACCCTAACTCCACCACACAGCCTAACCGTACCCCTCCCGCTCACAGTCTAACCCTAACCTTCTCTCTAGTGCCTAACCCTAATCCCTCCCTCACCCCATAGCCTAACCGTAACCCTCTCGCTCACAGTCTAACCCTAACCTTCCCTCTAGTGCCTAACTCTAACCCCACCACACAGCCTTACCGTACCCCTCCCGCTCACAGTCTAATCCTAACCTTCCCTCTAGTGCCTAACCCTAACCCCACCACATAGCCTAACTGTACCCCTCCCGCTCACAGTCTAACCCTAACCTTCCCTCTAGTGCCTAACCCTAACCCCACCACACAGCCTAATTGTACCCCTCCCGCTCACAGTCTAACCCTAATCTTCCCTATAGTGCCTAACCCTTACCCCTCCCCCACCCTGATGCCTAACCCTCCTTCTCGCAGTCTAACCCTAATGTTGACATTCTGACAATGTTGACATTTCACCTGTCAACAGTCAATGTATATCAACATATTGCCTGTCGACATTTTAACTATTTTGACATCACAACTGCCCATACTGTTGTGTCGGCATTAAGAATGTCGACTTTGTTACTGCCGACCTTTTGAGTATATCCCGTTTAATACAGTACATCTCCCCCTTAAATGAGTTATCCCTTCTGTTGGGTCTGCAGCTAAAGGGCCATAAAGGATGAGGAACAGTGGGACGTTCATACCCTAGACAGCACCCTCAGCTTTGGCAGAGCTCTGCCCCCCCCCCCCCCCCCCCCCCAGATGAGCGACGCCACTGCCTATGATTGACATCATAAAAATTCTATACACAGAAAAACAGCTGTGCATTGGTTTCTAATTACTCAAATGGCGTTCCATGATTGTACATATATGTTGCAATGCCGACCCATCTACAACTCCTCCATGCAGACCAGCCATACACTGTGGATTTTGGGAGTTGCCCCTAGCGATAACGCTGTGTTTGGGGAGACGTGGCTCACTATCCCTGCATTAAATTGCTCTTTCTGCTGCTGCAGTCAGCTTCCTCCTGAAGAGGTTAACATCCTGCAATTAGCAATTAAACTCCTCTTGCTTCAGTAGGTTTCGTTACTGTAGTGGAGTTTTGCATAACACCTCCCCCAGGGAGATCCGGGATTAGTGCCTATAAATAAGGAATGGGAAGAGGGAGGAGTTTTGCAGCGGAAAAAGATCCTAAGAGAGGAATAATTACCCAGGGTAGACAGTTAGAAGCTGGAGGGAGGGAATCCAGTCACTACACCAGCCACAGGAAGCTAAAGCTTACATGCAGTCCCTTTAAACATCTTTTAATCAAGCGTATGAATTGAGAGTATTTAGCTTAATGTAGTCATTGTGCAGTTTTTTTATTGCGCTGCTTCAATTTCAAAGTAATAATAAAAATGATGCCTTTTCATTCCCACTCAGAGCTAGCAGCATGGTTCAAAGATACAGATTAGCACAATTACCAAAGAGATAAATGACATTTGAATAGTGCCGAATAATTTGGAATATAATGAGGGGGCCTGATACAGGAGCCCTTTACGTAAGACAGAAAAGGCATTATCCTTATTATAGTGACATTTGGGGGGGATGTGTCTGAGTAGGGCCACGGTGTGCGCGGTTCTTGGAGGAAGTCAGGATTTTTAGAGAAGAAGAATATTGTGAAAATTCCTTTCCATATCTCAATTAGGACAAATGTTAAGCTGCTTCTTTAAAGAGCCTTCGATTAAAAAATTATTGCGGTACCTACAGAATTGTTACAGGTTACAATATCAGGGACGTTTGGCATTTCCGTAAATTATTAGAAGTAAAGGATCTCCTTCTTGCGTCCCAATTCAACTCAGGAGTACTGGGCAAGAATGAACACACCCCAATCACTACCCTCAAAACTAACGAAGGGTTATATCCAGCCTAAAACATTGACTTGGCTGGAGTCCAGGCTCTCCAAATTTAAAGGCCTTACAACCGTAGCCATTTCGGCTGGTAGATATCCCCTACCTCTCCACCGGTTTGGCCCAGGAGTGCACTGGATCACCCAGTAGGTGACCAATGCCGGAATCCCGACACTATGGTGGTGGAACACTGACTGCCAACATCCCACAGGTAAGTATTGGGTGTGACTGTCGATATTAGCGGGGGGGTTAGAGTTTAGGCACTAAAAGCGGGGGTTAGCTGTAGCCGCCAACCCCGGTGTCTTAGCCCTATCCACCACTCCTGTTTTCTTAGCCTAGCCTCCACCCCCACTATCTTGGCCCTAACTGCCACCCTAGGTGGGTTAGGGTTAGGGTATGGGACAGGGGAGGGGTAAAATTATTACCCCGTCCCCTGTCGGCATTCTGAAGGTCAGCATGAAGGCGTCGGTCATGTGACCGCCAGCATCCCCACTAGGAGTAGGAGCAGAATGGGAGCAGGGTAGGTGTGAGGGTGTACCAATGTGAGTAGTATAGTAGGGAGTAGGGTAGGTGTGAGTGTGTGTATCAGTGTGAGTAGTATAGTAGGGAGTAGGGTAGGTGTGAGTGGGTATCAGTGTGAGTAGTATAGGTGGAAGTAGTGTAGGTGTGAGGATATCCCAGTGTGAGTAGTATTAGAGGGAGTAGAGTAGGTGTGAGCATGTATCAGTATGAGTATTGTAGGAGATAGAAGGGTAGGTGTGAGTGAGTATGGGTTTGAGAAGGGATAAGGTAAGCTTTAATAAATAGATGGATGTGTATAGAGCATTTATAACTGGAATAGCTGTGGAGAGTATGATTGGGTGTGGTGTGGTACCTCATAAGTGGGTAACGACTTGCAAGAAGTCTTGTAGGCAGGGTGAAGGGGGTTAGAAAAGAAGAGGTGCAGGTAGATTTGAGAGAACCATAGGTTTAAGATAGAGGTGTTGTTGAGGGCTTTGTAAACGGGGATTTATTTCAGTTGGATTCTCAAGGACATAGTAAGTGAAGCAGAGCGGGACGGCAGATGTGGAATGGTGAGAGACAAAGATCAGAATTGCTGCTGTATTTAATATAGATTTACTTGGGGAGAGATGGGTGAGGTGAATATCAGACAGCAGTAGGTTGCAGTAGTCTAGGTGGGTGATGATGTGAGAGGGGATAAGTGTTTTGGTAACATCTTGGTTATTAAAATGGCATATTCTGGAAATACTTCTAAGGTGTAGGTGGCAGGACTGTTAGAGAGACTGGATGTAAGGAATAAAGCAATGTGACACCAAGGCAACAAGTTTAGGCGACTGGAGAAATAGCGGTGTTCCTCACATGTATTGAAGGGAAGTAGTTAGCTTCCTGGAAGACGGGATCCCGGCAGTCAATATACCAACGGCAGGATCCCGAAGGAGGATGCAATCCGGGCGTCTAGATACCAATGCTGCACGGGATACCGGCGTCACAATACCGACAGCAGGCATCCTGAATATCCGGACAGCGGGACGCGCTGGTGTCCTGCCACGCGGGAGGGGGGGTGGGGGTGCTAGGTTTAGGCAGGAGAAGGGAGGTTAGGGTTAGAGTGCAGGGCCTGGAAGGTTAGGGTTAAGCACCGGGGGGGGGGGTCGGGGTTAGGTTTAGGGACATAGAAGGGGAGGTTAGGGTTAGGCATCAAGCGGGGAGGGTTAGGTTTAGGCAGTGGGGAAGAAGGGTTAGGGTTAGGCACCACCCTGGAGGGTTAGAGTTAGGCACCACCCGGGAGTGTTAGGTTTAGGCACCCACAAGGGAGTGTTAGGGTTAGGGTAGAGGAAGAGGAGGGTTAGAGGACTTTTTTAGAGGGGCTGTCGGGATTCTGATGGATGGGATGCTGCTGTCGGTATTCTAACTAGTGATGTGCACCGGACATTTTTCGGGTTTTGTGTTTTGGTTTTGGATTCGGTTACGCGGCCGTGTTTTGGATTCGGAAGCGTTTTGGCAAACCTCACCGAAAATTTTTTGTCGGATTCGGGTGTGTTTTGGTTTCGGGTGTTTTTTACAAAAAACCCTAAAAAACAGCTTAAATCATAGACTTTGGGGGTCATTTTGATCCCATAGTTTTATTAACCTCAATAACCATAATTTCCACTCATTTCCAGTCTATTCTGAACACCTCACACCTCACAATATTATTTTTAGTCCTAAAATTTGCACCGAGGTCGCTGGATGGCTAAGCTAAGCGACACAAGTGGCCGACACAAACACCTGGCCCATCTAGGAGTGGCACTGCAGTGTCAGGCAGGATAGCACTTCAAAAAAATAGTCCCCAAACAGCACATGATGCAAAGAAAAAAAGAGGCGCACCAAGGTCGCTGTGTGACTAAGCTAAGCGACACAAGTGGCCGACACAAACACCTGGCTCATCTAGGAGTGGCACTGCAGTGTCAGACAGGATGGCACTTCAAAAAAATTGTCCCCAAACAGCACATGATGCAAAGAAAAAAAGAGGCGCACCAAGGTCGCTGTGTGACTAAGCTAAGCGACACAAGTGGCCGACACAAACACCTGGCCCATCTAGGAGTGGCACTGCAGTGTCAGGCAGGATGGCACTTCAAAAAAATTGTCCCCAAACAGCACATGATTCAAAGAAAAATGAAAGAAAAAAGAGGTGCAAGATGGAATTGTCCTTGGGCCCTCCCACCCACCCTTATGTTGTATAAACAGGACATGCACACTTTAACGAACCCATCATTTCAGCGACAGTGTCTTCCACACGACTGTGACTGAAATGACTGGTTGGTTTGGGCCCCCCCAAAAAAAAGAAGCAATCAATCTCTCCTTGCACAAACTGGCTCTACAGAGGCAAGATGTCCACCTCATCATCATCCTCCGATTCCTCACTCCTTTCACTGTGTACATCCCCCTCCTCACAGATTATTAATTCGTCCCCACTGGAATCCACCATCTCAGGTCCCTGTGTACTTTCTGGAGGCAATTGCTGCTGGTGAATGTCTCCACGGAGGAATTGATTATAATTCATTTTGATGAACATCATCTTCTCCACATTTTCTGGAAGTAACCTCGTACGCCGATTGCTGACAAGGTGAGCGGCTGCACTAAACACTCTTTCGGAGTACACACTGGAGGGAGGGCAACTTAGGTAGAATAAAGCCAGTTTGTGCAAGGGCCTCCAAATTGCCTCTTTTTCCTGCCAGTATACGTACGGACTGTCTGACGTGCCTACTTGGATGCGGTCACTCATATAATCCTCCACCATTCTTTCAATGGTGAGAGAATCATATGAAGTGACAGTAGACGACATGTCAGTAATCGTTGGCAGTTCCTTCAGTCCGGACCAGATGTCAGCACTCGCTCCAGACTGCCCTGCATCACCGCCAGCGGGTGGGCTCGGAATTCTTAGCCTTTTCCTCGCACCCCCAGTTGCGGGAGAATGTGAAGGAGGAGATGTTGACGGGTCACGTTCCGCTTGACTTGACAATTTTCTCACCAGCAGGTCTTTGAACCTCTGCAGACTTGTGTCTGCCGGAAAGAGAGCTACAACGTAGGTTTTAAATCTAGGATCGAGCACGGTGGCCAAAATGTAGTGCTCTGATTTCAACAGATTGACCACCCGTGAATCCTGGTTAAGCGAATTAAGGGCTCCATCCACAAGTCCCACATGCCTAGCGGAATCGCTCTGTTTTAGCTCCTCCTTCAATGTCTCCAGCTTCTTCTGCAAAAGCCTGATGAGGGGAATGACCTGACTCAGGCTGGCAGTGTCTGAACTGACTTCACGTGTGGCAAGTTCAAAGGGTTGCAGAACCTTGCACAACGTTGAAATCATTCTCCACTGCGCTTGAGTCAGGTGCATTCCCCCTCCTTTGCCTATATCGTGGGCAGATGTATAGGCTTGAATGGCCTTTTGCTGCTCCTCCATCCTCTGAAGCATATAGAGGGTTGAATTCCACCTCGTTACCACCTCTTGCTTCAGATGATGGCAGGGCAGGTTCAGGAATGTTTGGTGGTGCTCCAGTCTTCTGTACGCGGTGGCTGAATGCCGAAAGTGGCCCGCAATTCTTCGGGCCACCGACAGCATCTCTTGCACGCCCCTGTCGTTTTTTAAATAATTCTGCACCACCAAATTCAATGTATGTGCAAAACATGGGACGTGCTGGAATTTGCCCAGATGTAATGCACGCACAATATTGCTGGCGTTGTCCGATGTCACAAATCCCCAGGAGAGTCCAATTGGGGTAAGCCATTCTGCGATGATCTTCCTCAGTTTCTGTAAGAGGTTGTCAGCTGTGTGCCTATTCTGGAAAGCGGTGATACAAAGCGTAGCCTGCCTAGGAACGAGTTGGCGTTTGCGAGATGCTGCTACTGGTGCCGCCGCTGCTGTTCTTGCTGCGGGAGGCAATACATCTACCCAGTCGGCTGTCACAGTCATATAGTCCTGAGTCTGCCCTGCTCCACTTGTCCACATGTCCGTGGTTAAGTGGACATTGGGTACAACTGCATTTTTTAGGACACTGGTGAGTCTTTTTCTGAGGTCTGTGTACATTTTCAGTATCGCCTGCCTAGAGAAATGGAACCTAGATGGTATTTGGTACCGGGGACACAGTACCTCAATCAAGTCTCTAGTTGGCTCTGAATTAACGGTGGATACCGGAACCACGTTTCTCACCGCCCAGGCTGCCAAGGCCTGAGTTATCTGCTTTGCAGCAGGATGACTGCTGTGATATTTCATCTTCCTCGCAAAGGACTGTTGGACAGTCAATTGCTTACTGAAAGTAGTACAAGTGGTCTTCCGACTTCCCCTCTGGGATGACGATCGACTCCCAGCAGCTACAACAGCAGCGCCAGCAGCAGTAGGCGTTACACTCAAGGATGCATCGGAGGAATCCCAGGCAGGAGAGGACTCGTCAGACTTGCCAGTGACATGGCCTGCAGGACTATTGGCTTTCCTGGGTAAGGAGGAAATTGACACTGAGGGAGTTGGTGGTGTGGTTTGCAGGAGCTTGGTTACAAGAGGAAGGGATTTAGTGGTCAGTGGACTGCTTCCGCTGTCACCCAAAGTTTTTGAACTTGTCACTGACTTATGATGAATGCGCTGCAGGTGACGTATAAGGGAGGATGTTCCGAGGTGGTTAACGTCCTTACCCCTACTTATTACAGCTTGACAAAGGCAACACACGGCTTGACACCTGTTGTCCGCATTTGTGTTGAAATAATTCCACACCGAAGAGCTGATTTTTTTTGTATTTTGACCAGGCATGTCAATGGCCATATTCGTCCCACGGACAACAGGTGTCTCCCCGGGTGCCTGACTTAAACAAACCACCTCACCATCAGAATCCTCCTTGTCAATTTCCTCCCCAGCGCCAGCAACACCCATATCCTCATCCTGGTGTACTTCAACAGTGACATCTTCAATTTGACTATCAGGAACTGGACTGCGGGTGCTCCTTCCAGCACTTGCAGGGGGCGTGCAAATGGTGGAAGGCGCAAGCTCTTCCCGTCCAGTGTTGGGAAGGTCAGGCATCGCAACCGACACAATTGGACTCTCCTTGGGTATTTGTGATTTAGAAGAACGCACAGTTCTTTGCTGTGCTTTTGCCAGCTTAAGTCTTTTCATTTTTCTAGCGAGAGGATGAGTGCTTCCATCCTCATGTGAAGCTGAACCACTAGCCATGAACATAGGCCAGGGCCTCAGCCGTTCCTTGCCACTCCGTGTCGTAAATGGCATATTGGCAAGTTTACGCTTCTCCTCAGACGCTTTTAATTTTGATTTTTGGGTCATTTTACTGAACTTTTGTTTTTTGGATTTTACATGCTCTCTACTATGACATTGGGCATCGGCCTTGGCAGACGACGTTGATGGCATTTCATCGTCTCGGCCATGACTAGTGGCAGCAGCTTCAGCACGAGGTGGAAGTGGATCTTGATCTTTTCCTATTTTAACCTCCACATTTTTGTTCTCCATTTTTTAATGTGTGGAATTATATGCCAGTATCAATAGCAATGGCCTACTACTATATATACTGCGCACAACTGAAATGCACCACAGGTATGGATGGATAGTATACTTGACGATACAGAGGTAGGTAGAGCAGTGGCCTTCCGTACCGTACTGCTATATATACTGGTGGTCACTGTGTCAGCAAACTGCAAAACTAAAATGCACCACAGGTATAGAATGTAGATGGATAGTATACTTAATGACGACACAGAGGTAGGTACAGCAGTGGCCTTCCGTACTGCTATATATAGTATACTGGTGGTCACTGTGTCAGCAAACTGCAAAACTAAAATGCACCACAGGTATAGAATGTAGATGGATAGTATACTCAATGACGACACAAAGGTAGGTACAGCAGTGGCCTTCCGTACTGCTATATATAGTATACTGGTGGTCACTGTGTCAGCAAACTGCAAAACTAAAATGCACCACAGGTATAGAATGTAGATGGATAGTATACTTAATGACGACACAGAGGTAGGTACAGCAGTGGCCTTCCGTACTGCTGTATATAGTATACTGGTGGTCACTGTGTCAGCAAACTGCAAAACTAAAATGCACCACAGGTATAGAATGTAGATGGATAGTATACTTAATGACGACACAGAGGTAGGTACAGCAGTGGCCTTCCGTACTGCTATATATAGTATACTGGTGGTCACTGTGTCAGCAAACTGCAAAACTAAAATGCACCACAGGTATAGAATGTAGATGGATAGTATACTTAATGACGACACAGAGGTAGGTACAGCAGTGGCCTTCCGTACTGCTATATATAGTATACTGGTGGTCACTGTGTCAGCAAACTGCAAAACTAAAATGCACCACAGGTATAGAATGTAGATGGATAGTATACTTAATGACGACACAGAGGTAGGTACAGCAGTGGCCTTCCGTACTGCTATATATAGTATACTGGTGGTCACTGTGTCAGCAAACTGCAAAACTAAAATGCACCACAGGTATAGAATGTAGATGGATAGTATACTTAATGACGACACAGAGGTAGGTACAGCAGTGGCCTTCCGTACTGCTATATATAGTATACTGGTGGTCACTGTGTCAGCAAACTGCAAAACTAAAATGCACCACAGGTATAGAATGTAGATGGATAGTATACTTAATGACGACACAGAGGTAGGTACAGCAGTGGCCTTCCCTACTGCTATATATAGTATACTGGTGGTCACTGTGTCAGCAAACTGCAAAACTAAAATGCACCACAGGTATAGAATGTAGATGGATAGTATACTTAATGACGACACAGAGGTAGGTACAGCAGTGGCCTTCCGTACTGCTATATATAGTATACTGGTGGTCACTGTGTCAGCAAACTGCAAAACTAAAATGCACCACAGGTATAGAATGTAGATGGATAGTATACTTAATGACGACACAGAGGTAGGTACAGCAGTGGCCTACTGTACCGTAATGCTATATTTTATATACTGGTGGTCACTGGTCAGCAAAACTCTGCACTGTACTCCTCCTATATAATATTATACTGGTGGTCCCCAGTCCCCACAATAAAGCAGCACACTGAGCACAGATATGGAGTGTTTTTCAGGCAGACAACGTATACTGGTGGTCACTGTCAGCAAAGCTCTGCACTGTACTCCTGCTATATAATACAGCTGCTCCCCAGTCCCCACAATTAAGCAGTGTGAGCACAGATATATGCAGCACACTGTGAGCACAGATATGGAGCGTTTTTTTCAGGCAGAGAACGGATAACTGGTGGTCACTGATCAGCAAAACTCTGCACTGTACTCCTCCTATATTATACAGCTGCTCCCCAGCCCTCCCCACAATTAAGCAATAGTGCACAGCACAATCAAGTTCAACAATAACGGAGAGGACGCCAGCCACGTCCTCTCCCTAACATTTCCAATGCACGAGTGAAAATGGCGGAGACGCGCGGCTGCTTATATAGAATCCGAATCTCGCGAGAATCCGACAGCGGGATGATGACGTTCGGGCGCGCTCGGGTTACCCGAGCCATACGAGAGAATCCGAGTATGGCTCGGACCCGTGTAAAAAGGGTGAAGTTCGGGGGGGTTCGGTTTCCGAGAAACCGAACCCGCTCATCACTAATTCTAACAGCTGGCATCCCGTCCATCGGTAAATCATACTGAACTCGTATCAAATTCCCCCTTAAATACAGATACCAGAAAATATATTCCTTCATCAAGAGGATGTAGTAACTGTTATAACAAAATGTTTCAGTGCTTGCCACTGGACTGCTGATTACACGTGATTTCTGGTGATATTTTGGGGTGGCACTAACAGGAGTAACAGATTGGATACAGGAGTGAGAGACTGTATATGAGGAATTGGGTAGAGAGAAGTGGACACCCTGGCAGTGGGCTTTAAGCCTGAGGAAATTGTGGTGTTACTGATGGTGAAAGAGCATGAGGGGAAATAGTGACTCTGAGTCTAGGAGGATGGAAAATTGTAAATTCTATTATCAATACAATCACTGCACAAAGAGCTTGTTCCTTCATTGACAACAAAGAGGAAACCAACAGCTTGAATAGTCTTAGGGGATGGGGGCGGGCGGATGCAGAAGGATTTAGTAAATAGTCTAGTATGCTAAGGATCGGTTCTTGATCACCATCAAGGACCCCCTCAAATCTGTGCCTGGGGGTAATCCTCGATACTGCCCTCTCCCTCACTCCCCACATCCAGTCTATCTTACAATCATGCTGCTTCCACCTTCCCAGTGTCAATAAAATTTGATCCTTTCTCGGCATAGATACCACCAAACACTGAATCCATGCACTTGACATGGCCCGTGTGGACTATTGCAACCTCCTTTCTTTAGGCCATCTTCTCACCACTTTAACCTGTACTTACTGTAGCTACAAGCAGAGTTTATTGTGTAGATTGCTCCATTGAGGCATCCTACATGAGCAAACCCATATGCATACCATCAGATTAAAAAATAAAATAAAAAATTGGTAGTTTCAATGTTGAAAAAGCTCTTGCTTCTAAGGAGGGAGTATCCTGCCCTCTCCATAGACCCCACCCACTCAACAGATCCCACCCCCAGTGGTGCTGCTTCCAGAAATTTCCATCCCAAACTGCCCCTGACATGGGAACTGCGAACAATCTGACTGTATCCCAAATTGCCTATACTTTATGGCACTGTGTGCTGCTGCCACTGATGGAGAAAATCCAGTAAAATGGGTGTTTTGCAGCATAAGGGATTATGGGTAAATTACATAGGAGTATAGTTTAATACACAGGGTTCTTTGTTCCTTTACTAGGCATTCATCTTAATAAGTAACATTAAGTATATAGGGGGTCATTCCGAGTTGTTCGCTCGTTATTTTTTTCTCGCAACGGAGCGATTAGTCGCTAATGCGCATGCGCAATGTCCGCAGTGCGACTGCGCCAAGTAAATTTGCTATGCAGTTAGGTATTTTACTCACGGCATTACGAGGTTTTTTCTTCGTTCTGGTGATCGTAATGTGATTGACAGGAAGTGGGTGTTTCTGGGCGGAAACTGGCCGTTTTATGGGTGTGTGCGAAAAAACGCTACCGTTTCTGGGAAAAACGCGGGAGTGGCTGGAGAAACGGAGGAGTGTCTGGGCGAACGCTGGATGTGTTTGTGACGTCAAACCAGGAACGACACTGACTGAACTGATCGCAGATGCCGAGTAAGTCTGGAGCTACTCAGAAACTGCTAAGAAGTGTTTATTCGCAATTCTGCTAATCTTTCGTTCGCAATTTTGATAAGCTAAGATTCAGTCCCAGTAGGCGGCGGCTTAGCGTGTGCAAAGCTACTAAAAGCAGCTTGCGAGCGAACAACTCGGAATGACCCCCATAGGCTTCTGTTTTCCTTTGTA
The DNA here is from genome assembly GCF_028390025.1 of Pseudophryne corroboree. Taxonomy (NCBI): domain Eukaryota; kingdom Metazoa; phylum Chordata; class Amphibia; order Anura; family Myobatrachidae; genus Pseudophryne; species Pseudophryne corroboree. Next base: position 53,061,897 of record NC_086452.1, on the reverse strand, counting down.
CTGAGGTCATGTTGGTCATCTGGTTGCCCTCTCTGTAGTGTATTTGTCTTTAATGCAACATTATCCTCTGTGTGATTATACAGCTAATGGAAATCGCTTCCCCACCTTCAATGTGTTTTTCTTGCCCTGTTTATAATTAATTTGATCAGAGGAGCAAAATGCTCTGAACTAATTAAAATAACTTCTCTACAGCTACATTATATTACAAATACAGATTGCATTGGAATCAATTAAAATTAACATTGTTTTTCTTTTCTCGGTTTGTTGAGAAACCTTCTTATCGCTAGACTACAGCGCTGGCAGTTAGGAGGTTGGTTTTCTTCTATTCCCACGTAACTGTTGATTAAAATAGATTTCCTTATTTCAGATTTATATAATGCAGTTCAAGGCTGAAATCTCTGTCTAGTTCATGCTTCTCTAGAAAAACATAGGGCCTAATTCAGATTTGATCGCAGCAGCAAATTTGTTAGCAGTTGGGCAAAACCATGGGCCTAATTCAGACCTGATCGCTCGCTAGTGGTTTTTTTGCATCGTCGCCGCCCATAGGGGAGTGTATTTTTGCTTTGCAAATGTGCAAACGCATGTGTAGCAGAGCTGTACAATACAAACAGATCTTGTGCAGTGTCTGAGTAGCCCAGCTGTGAACACTTCAGCCTGTCCGGGACCGGAATAGACGTCAGGAACCCTCCCTGCAAACGCATGGACATGCCTGCGTTTTTCAAACCACTCCCAGAAAACGGTCAGTTGACACCCACAAATGGCTTCTTCCTGTCAATCTTACAAACGCCCGTGCGAATGGATTCTTCGCACAATCCCATCGCTGAGTGGCGATCCGCTTTGTACCCGTGCAATGCGCCTGCGCATCACGGTGCATACACATGTGTGACACTCTGACATGGATATCCTATTAATTTGGATTTATGGGAATACATGTGGCTATATAGGTACCATCACCCATATACTGGAGACAATCTGGGTGAGACACCTAAATTTTCCCTAAAAGGAACCCTCACTTCTCACTAGCCGGCACAGTGCAGCTGAAAGGGTTAACAGCTTCCCCTTGCTTAGGTTGCTAGGCAACGCCAGCAACCAAAAGACAGCAATTTGTGGAGCGCTAGGACCCAGGTGCAGACCTGCAGAGCAGGAGGAATCGAAGCTGCTGATTGGGTGCCTCAGAGCAGGAAGAGTAGGAGGCGGTGTTACCTCCTGATTTCTCCAGAAGGCCAGAGTTTGGTGTATGTATCCCATCATGCATTGTGTTTCCTGCTTCCTGTCTTTTACACATAAATAGTGCCCATTTCCACTCTCAGCATGCACACCTTGAAAAAGACCTTTTGGGTCGAAACATCGTTGGTGCAAGCTGTGATTGGACCATTTTTTTTAAAAACCTTGATGCAAGTTGATGTCATCTGTTTTGCTGAGATGGTACGCAAGGGTCATACATACACAGTGGGCATTCCGGATTCCCCACGTGCATTGGAGTTTTCCATCTTCTCCATATGCCCTGGCAGGCACCCTACAGTGATAGATTTGACCATCTTGTATTTATTTTGTAATTTTAACAAATTAAACAGCACAAATTTTTTCTTCAATCAACAGAATTGACTGCTTATTTAAAGATACCTTTATATGCAGAAAGAGCACCCCTGACACGTGAGTGGGGTACGCAGTACCTATACGAATAATTGTGAAACTTCGATATAAAGATACCTTTATATGTAATTCCTCTACTTCTATCTATGTGAGTTTCGGTACGCTGGATTTTGTATTCGGAGTGGTGGTGAGATCCTATCCTTTTCTTCTATCAAGTTTACCCTCACATCAGGCTTCCTATTCTGGACACCATTGAAACACATTTGTTTAAACATCACTACACATTGGACTTTTTTATTTCATTTTCTTACATATTCCTTGTGGACATTTGGAGCATTACCTGAGGATCTCAGGACTCTCTCTGGAACATTTACAGTATCGTAACAACCATTTTATGTTTGATATTTCATTTATTTCCTTATATCATTGTATATTGTCATTTCATTGTCGCCTTTGATCATTCCTCTTTCATTTTCACACTCCCTTACTGTTCTCTTTGTTTGACCCGTAGCATCTAGCTAAACCCTCCCCCCAGGCTCCTAGTTTCAAAGCTCCTCCAACTTTCTAACCATCCTGCCCCCCCAGCACCGTAGCCCCCTCCTCACTCAGGCGCAATCCAGCGTGACAAAAAAGATGGCGCCTGACTGAAAAGTCCGCCCAGTGTTCCAAGAACATAAACCCCCCTCCTTCCTACACCTGCCTCTCCGGACTAGCGCGTGGCACTGGTAATATTTCAGAGAATATTACCCTAGATGTCCTTGCCTTAAGTTTCTTGCCTAATTCCCTGTAGTCTTTCTTAAGGACATCCCACCTACCATTAACTTTGTCGTTGGTGCCGACATGCACCAAGACCGCTGGGTCTTTACCAGCCCCTCCAAACAATCTGTCTACCCGATCCGCGATGTGCCATACCCGAGCACCCAGGAGACAACAGACCGTACGGCGATCACGGTCCCAGTAACAGATTGCCCTACCTGTCTTCCTGATAAAAGAATCCCCTACCACCACTATCTGAGTAGGTGCTTCACTATCTTTTTTTCCATCTGTACCGAAGGGACTGCTCCTCTGGATGCTAGAGGAAACAGATTCCTCTGGCTCCGTCATTTCTTCACTGCGATCCCCAGAATCCTCGTCCGGTCGGGTGAATTTTAGGAGGTTTGGGAGATCGGAGATGTCATGTTTCCCCCTCCCCCTCTTCTTCTTCCTTCTAACCGTGACCCAGCTGCCTACCTGATCATCCTCATCTACCAGTGTTCCCCCTTGCAACTTCTCCACTGTTCTATCTACACTTCGCTCGAGATTGTGAATGTCCCTCAGTCGCGTAACGGTTCGCTCTAGATCAGTTACCTGGGCTTCCAGGGTGTTCATGTGTTTAGTTTGCAGAAAATAAATGTAATATGCTATATTCATACAGTATGTATCTATTACGGGGAAAAATAATATATCAGATAACACACAACTACAGTATGGGGGTCATTCCGAGTTGATCATAGCTGTGCTAAATTTAGCACAGCTACGATCATCTTCCCTGACATGCAGAGGGACGCCCAGCACAGGGCTAGTCCGCTCCGCATGTCAGTCCGCCCCCCCCCCCCCCATCCCCGCAGAAGTGTAAAGGCATCACACAGCGGCAATGCCTTTGCACTTCAAGAGTAGCTCCCGGTCAGCGCTGCTTTAGCGTGCTGGCCGGGAGCTACTCTTCGCCTCCCGGCCTGCAGCGGCTGCATGCAACAAAACACAGACGCTGTGGCATGCCCCCATTCTGTCCAGCCACGCCTGCGTTGGCCGGATCGCACCCACGAAACGGCAGCCAAACGCCGCTGTTCTGCCCCCTCCCGCCCAGCAATCGCCTCTGCCTGTCAATCAGGCAGAGGCGATCGCATCCCAGCTACGGCCTTTGGCCATCTGGCATGAGCCGGCGCACTACGGCACCGGCGCATGCGCAGTAGGGAACTGTTCGCTCTGATGCGTTAAAACGCAGCGAGCGAACAGGTCAGAATGACCCCCTATGTCACCTGTTGCATAAATTACTGTTAATAAAGTAGTTCATTTGTTTTTCTGTGGGTCTATTCTCAGTGATATCATTGGTTCCTAGCGACTGGATAGGCTGCATTCTCAGAGATGTCACTGGCTTTTAGTGAATGCATAGGCTGCATTCTCAGTGATGTCACTGGTTCCTAGAGACTGGATAGGCTGCATTCTCAGTGATGTCATTGGCTCCTAGTGAACGGATAGGCTGCATCTTAGTGATGTCACTGGTACATGGTGAATAGATAGCCTGCATTCTCAGTTAAGAAACTGGTTCTTACAGTACATGGATAGGCTGCAAACTCAGTGAGGTCAATAGTTCCTAGCGAATGCAGAGGCTACATTTCCACTGATGTCACTGGTAACTAGTTAAAAAAGATGCTGCATTCTCAGTGATGTGACTGGTTTCTCAAGCTACACTATCAGTGATGTCACTGGCTCCTAATAAATGCATAGGATCTATTCTCAGTGATGTCACTGGTTCCTAGTAACTGGATATGCTTCATTCTAAGGGGCCTATTTATCACCATCCGCATCCAGGATGCGGATGACAGGTGATAAAATCGCCCCAACTCGCACTGCGATAATTGTTTACATCGCAGGGATGTATCAATTATTGCATGCAGGACCAGAGCTTGCAGTCAAGCTCTGTCCCTGCGATGCCTCTTCGCAGCATCATCGGGGTATTTTTCGTAAAAAATACCCCGATGTTCTGCTGCGCATGCGCCGCCCCCGCCGACATCGCTGCTACCACAGCCGCCCGGTCGACCCCCACCGCGACTACCCCACGCGCCGTGGACCCCCCTCCCCAGAAGATCAATATGCTCACCTGTCCAGGGAGCCGGTCCGCGCTGCTTCAGGAGTCTGCCGGGCGCCAGGTTCTTCTCCTGCGCTGTGACCCCCGGTGCTGTAAAGTGCGCTGCCATTTTGCAGCATCACTTTACTGCACCGGGGTCACAGCGCAGTATATGGGGGACCAGACGCCCAGCAGCGCTCACCGGAGCAGCGGACACCGGCTCCCAGGACAGGTGAGTATGTTGTTTTTGGGGTTTTTTTACTTTTTTTTTATTTTTACACTGTGATCAGCTTGTGTGTCGGACACACATAGCTGATCACTCTGCCGGGTGCCCTCTCAGCTTTCTCTGCCAGGGGCAGAGAAAGCTGGGAAAAAGGGTGCACATCGCAGTGCTGCCCTGTGGACTCGCCAGATTATCAAAGGGCACACTGCGGTATTTTTTCACATTTTTTTTTTTAGTAAATTTGACCACATCACATTTCCCATTTAAAGTATGGGGAATGCGATGTGGCTCGCTAAAAAAAAGTGAATTAAAGGGTTTGGAGCAGTTTTTCATGAAAACTGCTCCAAATACCCTTTAATTCATTCACACCCTTTTACACATTATTTTAGTAAAAATAATGTTAATAAATAGACCCCTAAGTGATGTCACTGGCTTCTAGTGCATGGATAGGCTGCATTTTCAGTGATGTCACTGGTTCCTAGTAAATGGATAGGCTGCACTCTCAGTGATGTCACGGGTTCCTAGTGAATGGAGAGGCTGCATTCTCAGTAATGTCACTGGTTCCTAGTGAATGGAGAGGCTGCACTCTCAGTGACGTCAGTGGTTCCTAGTGCATGGATTGGCTGCATTCTCAATGATGTCACTAGCTCCTAGAGAATGGATAGGCTTCATTCTCAGTTATGTCACTGGCTTCTAGTGAATGGATAGGCTGCATTGTCAGTGATATCACTGGTTCCTAGTGAATGGATAGGCTGCACTCTCAGTGATGTCACTGGTTCCTAGTGAATGGAAAGGCTGCATTCTCAGTGATGTCACTGGCTTCTAGTGGATGGATAGGCTGCATTCTCAGTGACGTCACTGGCTCCTAGTGAATGGATAAGCTGCATTCTCAGTGATGTCACTGGCTTCTAGTGAATGGATAGGCTGCGTTCTCAGTGATGTCACTGGCTCCTAGTGACTGGATAGGATTCATTCTCAGTGATGTCACTGGCTTCTATTGAATGGATAAGCTGCATTCTCAGTGATGTCACTGGCTTCTAGTGACTGGATAGGCTGCATTCTCAGTGATGTCACTGGCTCCTAGTGACTGGATAGGATTCATTCTTAGTGATGTCACTGGCTTCTAGTGAATGGATAGGCTGCGTTCTCAGTGATGTCACTGGCTCCTAGTGACTGGATAGGCTGCATTCTCAGTGATGTCACTGGCTTCTAGTGAATGGATAGGCTGCGTTCTCAGTGATGTCACTGGCTCCTAGTGACTGGATAGGCTGCGTTCTCAGTGATGTCACTGGCTTCTATTGAATGGATAAGCTGCATTCCCAGTGATGTCACTGGCTTCTAGTGACTGGATAGGCTGCATTCTCAGTGATGTCGCTGGCTCCTAGTGACTGGATAGGATTCATTCTTAGTGATGTCACTGGTTCTTAGTAAAATGATAGAGGGGAAGGTCGTGGGTATTGGGTCATCCCTTCATAGTGGATCTACTTTGTGGAGTTTAAAATTAGTATTAATTGGCAATACATAAACACTGTGAATATATATATAGGAGTCTATAATAAGATATCTGTTTATTCGTCTGCTGCCTCAGCCTTATGTCTCTTCCCTCCTTGCTGGGATTGTTGTGTATCATACATGCACCATATCTATTTTCATCCAGTTTTATATTGGGAAAATTAAGAATTAAATCCGCAACGTTATCTGTTTTGTTTTTTTTAAATGAAAATTATTTTGAATATAAATTTTTTTACAAACAAATGAGACAGATGCTAGAATAGAAGTAGTCACATCTTATGTGCAGCAATTAGATGAGATAACAGTCAAGACGGAAGATGTAATGGAGACCAGTTCACATCTGTGATTATAATGTTTACTTAAATCACTGGAATAACCTTTCATGTTTGTTAAAAGGAACTGTGAAAGCAGGAAAGTGGTAATCACTCAGCAAACTGGAGGATAAAACCCAACGACCTCTTTGCTGTAACTTGTAGGGGCTGATTCTAAATTGGTCGCAGACGAGACTGCGGCAGCCTCTTTTGCGCGTAGCCCTGTGTATCCTTATGCCAATGCTGCTACAAAGCTCTGCCCTCGTGTACAACCAAGGGGGTAATTCAGACCTGAACATAGCAGCAAGTTTGTTAGCAGTTGGGCAAAACCATGGGGGTCATTCCGAGTTGTTCGCTCATTGCCGATTTTTGCGATACTGCGATTAGTCGCTTACTGCACATGCGCAAGGTACGCAGAGCGCATGCGCTTAGTTATTTTACTAAAAACTTAGCTGTTCTGTTGTAGCATCTGCAGCGCTTTTCAGTCGCACTGGTGTTCGGTAAATGATTGACAGGAAAGGGGCGTTTCTGGGCGGCAACTCAGCGTTTTCCCGACGTTGGCTAAAAAAACGCAGGCGTGTCAGGGAAAAACGCGGGAGTGTCTGGAGAAACGGGGGAGTGGCTGGCCGAACGCAGGGCGTGTTTGTGACGTCAAACCAGGAACGAAACGGCCTGAGCTGATCGCAGTGTAGGAGTAAGTCTCGAGCTACTCAGAAACTGCTAAGAATTTTCTATTCGCAATTCTGCTAATCTTTCGTTCGCAATTCTGCTATGCTAAGATACACTCCCAGAGGGCGGCGGCCTAACGTGTGCAATGCTGCTAAAATCAGCTAGCAAGCGGACAACTCGGAATGACCCCCCATGTGCACTGCAGGTGGGGCAGATATAACATGTGCAGAGAGACTCTCTCTGCACATGTTATATCTGCCCCCCCCCCCCCCTGCAGTGCACATGGTTTTGCCCAACTGCTAACAAATTTGCTGCTACGATCAGGTCTGAATTACTCCCCATATGTCCGATTGCAGCGACTCGCCTGAAACATGCCTGCAACACTCTGATAAGATGTAACATTTTCGTGCATTTTTTTATTCCCCCCCGTTACTTCCTAGTCACCGTCCAGGGGTGTAGAAGACAAAAACATTTTCCATTTGCGTGAATGTCACAATAGCATGCAACTTGTAGTGTACACACAGCATCGCAGGCGTTCCCAAGCGTTTTCAGGGGGGGGGTGTGACGTCAGCTCCGGCCCCGATCAGCCTCTTCTCATCGCACTGTACAGTAGGAGTAAGTCCTGGGCTGGGCACAGGCTGCACACAGTGGAGAAATCACTCAATGGTGAGTGAGGTGCAGCTGTCCGCTGACTGAGGGATTTTTTGCAGCTCGGCGTACACTTGCTATCGCACACTTGCACGGCGAATATAAATCCCCTTGGGCGGTGACTATGTGAACGCAGGACAACAATTTAGCAGCCCTGCGATCAGTTCTGAATCACCGACAAAGATAGCAGAGAGGTCAGGTCAACCCCCGCGCCTGGCAAACAGCAAAACATTATGATACATTTATTAATGTGTGTTGTTTGGAAATGTTCTGAGATAAATGTCCTATTTGAACAAATTGTATTGTACAGTTGCGTAAATATATAAATAACAATAAATTAAACAAAAGTATATTATATATATAACTTTAATGGGTAGATTAACCCTTGGTTTGGTAAAGCTGTTGATGATCAGCGGTTTTGACCAATGGATTTAAAGCGGCAACAGCAGGTGAAGGAGGACGTAGTTGGGACAGAGGACACACCCAGAGGCCCTCTTCCCTTCCCCTCCCATAGCTGTAGGTATCCGTCTCCCCGCTAAGAAACTCAGGGACTATTTATAATGAAACATTTTTATTTTTACTTGATATAAAGCTAAATACAATATTTATTTTCATTTGAGAAGAAAGTAAGCACAAGCTGTGCCTACCACAAGAAATAAATTAAATTAACTTTGATGCTATAATAAAAAAAACAGAATCCTGGGTTAGTAGCTCACAGCTGCCACTGGCCCGGTCATGTGAGTATAGCTGGGTGATCTGAATTCATGTCACGAACAATATTCTTCAGGTTGCTATACCCCGATGTCTTGTGAATTGCAGGCAGGCAGTCACCTCTCTCCATGGTTTATATTAACACAGCCATCGAGTCATTATTATCGTCACATCTCATTATCAGTGTAGTGCTGATGGAGACAATATTTACTAAACAGCATACTCTGGGGCTGGGAGCTGAGCCCACGCACATATGCTCGCTGGGTCCAGCTCTCTGAGCGAGGTGATGAAGAGGAGGATGACACAGACAGCTGTGTATTGTTCCTGTCACTTCTTACGACAGGCGAAGCATCGTGGCAATGGTGTCTTTGCACAGTCATCTAGTTACTGTTGTTTAAGTCTATTCAACCCTTTCACTGCCAGGTTTTTATTTTTTATTTCTCTTTGAAAGTACAAATGGAGCTCATATAATATAGGTAAATGTTGCAATCGAGCACTGTGTCGATTTCCGCATTTACCGCCGCCTTTTCTGCGCTTCATTAGGCCATAGAGTTGGTGGGGTGAGGAGGGCAAGACTGAGGGGCATATTTATCACAAACCGCATTTTTAATGCAGATTTGATCAATATTTTTCGCCCCAAATACGCAAAGTAAAAATGAAGATTTTCACGTAGTTTACTAAAATGCTCTTTCCAGGAGCCTGTCCTGGCAAAGAGCTGGGAGCAGTATGATAACGTAACGCTGGTTTAGGTACCCGCCAGCCAATGCACATATGTGGATGTAATCTTTTGGATGTAATCTTTTTAGACTTTGCCAAAGCGTTCGATACTGTACCACACATGAGACTTATATACAAGCTACAAGAATCAGGGCTAGGAAGCACAATATGCACTTGGGTCAAAAACTGGTTAGATAATAGGGAGCAGCGCGTTGTGGTTAATGGATCTTTTTCAACTTGGACTGAAGTGCTAAGTGGTGTGCCGCAAGGCTCGGTATTAGGACCGCTATTGTTCAATATTTTCATTAACGACCTAACAGAAGGTCTAGAGAGCATGGTGTCAATTTTTGCAGATGATACCAAATTGTGTAAGGCTATAAATACAGAGGAGGATGCCGAGTCTCTTTAGAACAACTTAGTTAAATTAGAAGCATGGGCAGCCAAATGGAGAATGCGCTTCAACACAGACAAGTGTAAGGTAATGCACTGTGGTAACAAGAACAAAAATTACACCTACCTACTAAATGGGGTAAAATTAGGGGATTCTGTACTGGAAAAGGACTTAGGTGTCCTCATAGATAGCAAGCTAAGCAGTAGTGCCCAAAGTAGGACTGCAGCAAAATGGGGTTTTGATGCTAGGGACGAGAGTATTATACTCCCGTTATATAAATCACTAGTGAGGCCACACCTTGAATACTGTGTACAATTCTGGGCACCGTACTACAAAAAGGATATCCTGGAGCTAGAAAAGGTACAGAGGAGGGCGACCAAACTAATTAAGGGCATGGAGACGATGGAATACAAGGAAAGGCTTGAAAGACTAGGCATGTTTACATTGGAAAAGCGGAGACTAAGAGGGGATATGATCAACATCTACAAATATATAAGGGGACAATACACAGAGCTTGCGCGGGACCTGTTTTTGGTTAGATCAACACAGAGGACTCGTGGACACTCGCTCAGGTTAGAGGAGAGGAGATTCCGCACAATACGTCGTAAAGGCTTTTTCACTGTAAGGACAATACGTGTTTGGAATTCCCTGCCCGAGGGAGTTGTAATGGCGGAATCTGTCAACACCTTTAAGAATGGGTTAGATAAATTCCTAATGGATAAGGCTATCCAGGGGTATGGTGCATAGTCATGCATTATAGTTACTATAAATAGGGATAAAATGCAACGGCTGACAGCAGCATCAGTCAGAAATTTTAGTCAAATCATCATGCATAGGAGACCACATATAGGTTGAACTCGATGGACAATTGTCTTTTTTCAACCTCAGATACTATGTTACTATGTGGCCCTTGGCCGGAGCATGCATCGTTGGAGATATCTGCTGTGATCCCCCCATTTATAGTATATGTGGGAAATCCGTATTATTTGTGGACAGCCATTTTCGGGGGTTATCCTGCAAATATTTAATGATAATTAGACCCCTGAGTGTGTCCTTGCATACTAAAGCTCTCATGAAATTACCCTCATTAAATATGGGCAGGGATTAAAGGTGAGAACATTTCTAAACTCTGCTACACACACATAGAGCCATTGAGAACTGCATTGGGCCCGGGTACTGGGGAATGTGGGCAAATCTGCTAGGTGTGTGGCCACACCCTCTCCGAAAAAGCAGAAAACACTGCTGGGCCCAGTTCAACAAGCCTGGGATGAGTAATCAGTACTCACACACCCCTATCGACCAGGGTTGCAGTGATATAGTATCCTAGTGCTGCTCTGGGGGCCCATGTACACTTCCAAGTCGGAACCAGTGGTGGATTTAACCCCCCCCCCCCCTGCCCCCAGTAAAATATGCCACCCTTAGGTAGTGACTAGAGGTGGCAGTGACTTTCAATGGGAAATGCTCCCTGCTAATCACAGCCAGACAGGCAGTCCCAGGGGGAGGTATTTTCTCTCCCTAGGACTGCCAGTCCGGACAGCAATAGCAGAGAGAGCGCTTCCCGTGGCCACTCCCCTGCTAGTACAGTAGGTCAGCCCTTTCTGTCTTCTGTGGGCTGCAGTTTGTGCAGTCCGTAGTAGCCAGGCTGTTTCTTAGTAGTGACAGGGTTAAGGTTACCCCAGACTTAAGCCCCGCCCTGTGGCTGCCAAACTTAAGACCCGCCTTTCCGGTGATGTCAGCCATCAATCACCAGTTGGACAGGGAGCCAGCAGGCAGCACCCCCGGGCCAGACAGGTAAGCAGCTGCTGCTGGTCAGAACCTTTACTTGCGGCTGAGTTGCTGTTACTGGGTGGTTTTCGATAAGTGCTGAGTGGGCGTGTCCTGGGTGTGTAGATGGAACTGCAGGCTATTGGTAATGTATGCAGAGATCCATCCGGCTTCAGATGGATCTCTTGCAGGAAGGATAGTGGTAATGCAAATGCGCGCTGATGACAACGCATGCCTCCCAGCTCTCCCAATTTTCGCAAGACAGTCACGTTTTTTTGGGACTGTCCCGCTGTTCCACCCGCGGGACGCGGTGCTCTGCAGTGGAAGGGGGGGGGGGGCAGATGGGAGGCTTCTGTCATTGCTGCCCAGCGGTGAATAGTCGTTGTGCGCATGCGCACAGCGTCTATTCACTGGAGACAGAGGGAGAGGCGGCATGCAAGCAGCTCATAGAGTGCTGGGCGTGCCCCCTCAGTGACAAAAACTGGGGGCGTGGCTCGCGATTGCGGCATTCCCGCAAAGCCACATCCCCTTTTCACAGGCCATGCCCCTTTTCAAAATCGCTGCGCAGCTGTCCCTCTACCATTATCCCAAATGTTGGGAGGTATGGACGATGCATAGATACAAGCAGAGATATGCATTTATTTCTGGGCATGAATAGTAGCCACAATTGCAGACACTAAAAAATATGTCAAAAATCATATGTTAGTAAATGTGGTATTTAGGGGTATATTTACTAAAAATCGACCTGGGTCGAATTTTTATTATTATTATTTGGTCGATGCTTTGTCAGTTTTGTTTTTCAGGGTCTAAATTCCATATTTACTAGTAGATGATTTTTGCTAAATTTTTTAATTAAACTATGTCAAAAATCATGTTAGTAAATGTGTGATAATACAAAATCGATCAAAAATCTACCAAACATCGACCAAAATCGACTTTTAGTAGATATACCCCTTGGTTTCTGACTTACATTTTGTACATTCCCCTAAAAGGAACACAATCCCTGAGCTCGGCTCAGTCTACTATAAATCAATTTCTACCATTTTTCGTCATGCTGTAAATCTGCATGGCAGGTGACTGCTAAAACATGGCCTTGTGTCATTAACTGTGTATTCCTGCGATCAAGAGCCTGCTGCCATTTTGAGCATCAGACAAGACCCCCATTGATCAGAAATACTGGGAAATTGCTGAACTGAGTACTAATTATTTACCTATTTTTTGCTGTTACCCTCCAGTAGATCCCGGGAAAGGGGAGGCCCAGGTTGCATGCGATTTTAGTCATCGCACCCCGAAACGCCCACTCAGTAGGAAAGTTTGGTAGGTGGGATTTGGCAGGGTTTACTGGTCATCTGAGCGTTTGAGGGAACTTACTGAAATTTGGGCATCTCCCAGACATTCCAGGACAGTTAGCAAGTATATGAATCAGACAAGGAGTGGGATTCCAGAGAAATTCCCCCTATTAAAGTATTGTAGGGGCGGGTAAATGGAGGGGGCACCCACAAGAGCACACTGTGTGGGGAACGACTGTTTAAAAGTCTAAAATGTAAAACCTCTTTAATTTTTCCTAATTTTCACATGCTTTTTTTAAATATCAGTAACATATTGGGGGTAATTCCAAGTTGATCGCAGCAGGAAATTTTTTAGCAGTTGGGCAAAACCATGTGCACCGCAGGGGGGGCAGATATAACATTTGCAGAGAGAGTTAGATTTGGGTGGGTTATTTTGTTTCTGTGCAGGGTAAATACTGGCTGCTTTATTTTTACACTGCAATTTAGATTGCAGATTGAACTCACCACACCCAAATCTATCTCTCTCTGCACATGTTATATCTGCCCCCCCTGCAGTGCACATGGTTTTGCCCAACTGCTAATAAAGTTCCTGCTGCGATCAACTCAGAATTACCCCCATTATGCAGGGTTCTGCAATCAGAAAATTGTATTCCGGCCTCTTACCATCTAATTTCCCCACCGCAGGCATACACTAGGGCTAATTTACTCAAAAGCCAATTAACTTGCCCGTATGTCTATGGACTATGGGAGGAAACCCACGATAACAGCATACAAACTCCACGCAGACAGCATGCTGCTCAGAATTACACCCCAAGACCTGACGCTGCAGGGCAGGAATGCTAATCACTGTGCCGGTGGAAGGGCATGCTGGGGGCTGTAGTGCAACCACAGCCGCTAAGCCCATAGAATCAACGCCTTACACTCTGTGTTGTTCTCATTAGCTGGACCAGTCGTTGTTCTGTATGAAAACATCGCCTCATCCTGATAATGGGACTTTATGCTACATACAAATTCAGTATGCAAATAAGAAAGATTTGCCAATTAGCCACCTATGTGGTTTTCACTTACACAGAAGATTGGATTTGACAGGGAATCTCCAGATTTACTCTGCGCCAGACAGAACTAATCTAAAGCAGAGAGATCATACAGATGAGATTTGCAGTTACATGGGTAGCTCTTAATCTGTACTCAATTCCCATTTTTTTTGTTTTGTTTCAAATCGCCTTTTGTTTTCCAGAGCATTTACATTGCAAATCTTGTAATGAGGAGCCCCCCATAGGGGGCAGCTTTTATGTGAGTATTTCAAGTGCTGCAGGGAATCTTTATGTTGCTAGCGAGCGCTTTAACTTTTATTAACTATGCTCAGCCTCAGTGCAGACTCAGGGCTGTTACATTGGATTCAGTATGATTTTCCGACAGCGGCATCCCGGCCGCCAGTGGGGCGAGCGCAAAGAGTTCCCTTGAGGGCTCAGTGGCTTGCTGCGCTTCTAACAAGATATATTCCCACTCTGTGGGTGTCGTGGACACCCACAAGTGGGAATAGTCCTGTGTAGCCAGTATATATATATATATAGTACACACACAAAGAATTCTCTGCATTTAATCAGTCACAATTACTATGTTCTGCAAATCTGTCCCAAAACATCGGGTTCCCAGGAAGATTTTCGAATATTCTTGAAACATGTGCTTTCATCCCCCTTTTGTAGGTTTAATATTCCTTTTATGTTATATGCTGTCATTATAACAACAGAATAGCTGTCTACAGAGCCGTTAACTAGACTTTTTGGGGCCCTGTGCGCCCCCTCCCCCATTAATTTCAATAAGGGAATAAGGCGCATGCTTCGTGGGGAAGGGGCATGACAAGATTGATTCCAGGGAACTAGTGATGTGCACCGGACATTTTTCGGGTATTGTGTTTTGGTTTTGGATTTGGTTCCGCGGCCGTGTTTTGGATTCGGACGCGTTTTGGCAAAACCTCCCTGACAATTTTTTGTCGGATTCGGGTGTGTTTTGGATTCGGGTTTTTTTTTTTACAAAAAACCCTCAAAAACAGCTTAAATCATAGAATTTGGGGTTAATTTTGATCCCATAGTATTATTAACCTCAATAACCATAATTTACACTCATTTTCAGTCTATTCAGAACACCTCACACATCACAATATTATTTTTAGTCCTAAAATTTGCCCTGAGGTCGCTGGATGGCTAAGCTAAGCGACACAAGTGGCCGACACAAACACCTGGCCCATCTAGGAGTGGCACTGCAGTGTCAGGCAGGATGGCACTTCAAAAAAAATTGTCCCCAAACAGCACATGATGCAAAGAAAAAAAGAGGCTCACCAAGGTCGCTGTGTGACTAAGCTAAGCGACCCAAGTGGCCGACACAAACACCTGGCCCATCAAGGAGTGGCACTGCAGTGTCAGACAGGATGGCAGATTAAAAAAATTGTCCCCAAACAGCACATGATGCAAAGAAAAAAAGAGGCGCAATGAGGTAGCTGTGTGACTAAGCTAAGCGACCCTTCCGTACCGTACTGCTATATATACTGGTGGTCACTGTGTCAGCAAACTGCAAAACTAAAATGCACCACAGGTATAGAATGTAGATGGATAGTATACTTGACGACACAGAGGTAGGTACAGCAGTGGCCTTCCGTACCGTACTGCTATATATACTGGTGGTCACTGTGTCAGCAAACTGCACAACTGAAATGCACCACAGGTATAGAATCTAGATGGATAGTATACTTGACAACACAGAGGTAGGTACAGCAGTGGCCTTCCGTACCGTACTGCTATATATACTGGTGGTCACTGTGTCAGCAAACTGCACAACTTAAATGCACCACAGGTATAGAATCTAGATGGATAGTATACTTGACGACACAGAGGTAGGTACAGCAGTGGCCTTCCGTACCGTACTGCTATATATACTGGTGGTCACTGTGTCAGCAAACTGCACAACTGAAATGCACCACAGGTATAGAATCTAGATGGATAGTATACTTGACGACACAGAGGTAGGTACAGCAGTGGCCTTCCGTACCTTACTGCTATATATACTGGTGGTCACTGTGTCAGCAAACTGCACAACTGAAATGCACCACAGGTATAGAATCTAGATGGATAGTATACTTGATGACACAGAGGTAGGTACAGCAGTGGCCTTCCGTACCGTACTGCTATATATACTGGTGGTCACTGTGTCAGCAAACTGCAAAACTAAAATGCACCACAGGTATAGACTGTAGATGGATAGTATACTTGACGACACAGAGGTAGGTACAGCAGTGGCCTTCCGTACCGTACTGCTATATATACTGGTGGTCACTGTGTCAGCAAACTGCACAACTGAAATGCACCACAGGTATAGAATCTAAATGGATAGTATACTTGACGACACAGAGGTAGGTACAGCAGTGGCCTTCCGTACCGTACTGCTATATATACTGGTGGTCACTGTGTCAGCAAACTGCACAACTGAAATGCACCACAGGTATAGAATGTAGATGGATAGTATACTTGACGACACAGAGGTAGGTACAGCAGTGGCCTTCCGTACCTTACTGCTATATATACTGGTGGTCACTGTGTCAGCAAACTGCACAACTGAAATGCACCACAGGTATAGAATGTAGATGGATAGTATACTTGACGACACAGAGGTAGGTACAGCAGTGGCCTTCCATACCGTACTGCTATATATACTGGTGGTCACTGTGTCAGCAAACTGCAAAACTAAAATGCACCACAGGTATAGAATGTAGATGGATAGTATACTTGACGACACAGAGGTAGGTACAGCAGTGGACTTCTGTACCGTACTGCTATATATACTGGTGGTCACTGTGTCAGCAAACTGCACAACTGAAATGCACCACAGGTATAGAATGTAGATGGATAGTATACTTGACGACACAGAGGTAGGTACAGCAGTGGCCTTCCGTACCGTACTGCTATATATACTGGTGGTCACTGTGTCAGCAAACTGCAAAACTAAAATGCACCACAGGTAGAGAATGTAGATGGATAGTATACTTGACGACACAGAGGTAGGTACAGCAGTGGCCTTCCGTACCGTACTGCTATATATGCTGGTTGTCACTGTGTCAGCAAACTGCAAAACTAAAATGCACCACAGGTATAGAATGTAGATGGATAGTATACTTGACGACACAGAGGTAGGTACAGCAGTGGCCTTCTGTACCGTACTGCTATATATACTGGTGGTCACTGTGTCAGCAAACTGCAAAACTAAAATGCACCACAGGTAGAGAATGTAGATGGATAGTATACTTGACGACACAGAGGTAGGTACAGCAGTGGCCTTCCGTACCGTACTGCTATATATGCTGGTTGTCACTGTGTCAGCAAACTGCAAAACTAAAATGCACCACAGGTATAGAATGTAGATGGATAGTATACTTGACGACACAGAGGTAGGTACAGCAGTGGCCTTCTGTACCGTACTGCTATATATACTGGTGGTCACTGTGTCAGCAAACTGCACAACTGAAATGCACCACAGGTATAGAATCTAGATGGATAGTATACTTGATGACACAGAGGTAGGTACAGCAGTGGCCTTCCATACCGTACTGCTATATATACTTGTGGTCACTGTGTCAGCAAACTGCAAAACTAAAATGCACCACAGGTATAGAATGTAGATGGATAGTATACTTGACGACACAGAGGTAGGTACAGCAGTGGCCTTCCGTACCGTACTGCTATATATACTGGTGGTCACTGTGTCAGCAAACTGCACAACTGAAATGCACCACAGGTATAGAATCTAAATGGATAGTATACTTGACGACACAGAGGTTGGTACATCAGTGGCCTTCCGTACCGTACTGCTATATATACTGGTGGTCACTGTGTCAGCAAACTGCACAACTGAAATGCACCACAGGTATAGAATGTAGATGGATAGTATACTTGACGACACAGAGGTAGGTACAGCAGTGGCCTTCCGTACCTTACTGCTATATATACTGGTGGTCACTGTGTCAGCAAACTGCACAACTGAAATGCACCACAGGTATAGAATGTAGATGGATAGTATACTTGACGACACAGAGGTAGGTACAGCAGTGGCCTTCCGTACCGTACTGCTATATATACTGGTGGTCACTGTGTCAACAAACTGCACAACTGAAATGCACCACAGGTATAGAATCTAGATGGATAGTATACTTGACGACACAGAGGTAGGTACAGCAGTGGCCTTCCGCACCGTACTGCTATATATACTGGTGGTCACTGTGTCAGCAAACTGCACAACTGAAATGCACCACAGGTATAGAATCTAGATGGATAGTATACTTGATGACACAGAGGTAGGTACAGCAGTGGCCTTCCGCACCATACTGCTATATATACTGGTTGTCACTGTGTCAGCAAACTGCAAAACTAAAATGCACCACAGGTATAGAATGTAGATGGATAGTATACTTGACGACACAGAGGTAGGTACAGCAGTGGCCTTCCGTACCGTACTGCTATATATACTAGTAGTCACTGTGTCAGCAAACTGCAAAACTAAAATGCACCACAGGTATAGAATGTAGATGGATAGTATACTTGACGACACAGAGGTAGGTACAGCAGTGGCCTACTGTACCGTAATGCTATATATTATATACTGGTGGTCAGCAAACTGTGCAAAACTGAAATGCACCACAGATATGGATGGATAGTATACTTTACGACACAGAGGTAGTGTTATGATTCCCGTACTCCAGACCAGAGGAGATCTTATGGCAGAGGTCTGAGTACTGGAAAGATATACTGGTTGTGGGAGCAGGAGAGCCTAGTAACCCCTGGCGCCCTAACTCCGTTGTCTCGCCCGTGTTATCAGAAATCCCCTGCGAGACTATGGTTGCTTGAGCCCATGGCAGCCGCGTTCGAAGGGCGGATTATGTCTGCCCAACCCCGATGCCCCCTCAGGTCTTAATGGGAGACAAAGGGAAATCCGAGACAGGGTGATAACAAGGGGCCCTCTGACTAAGCAACCAGGCCAGGGGTTACAAGCAAACTAACTAAACCAAAAAGTATGTGCGGACTAGCCGCCAGGGAAAAGGACAACCAAAGATCCACTGATCCGTAACTCCTATCCAGCACCGCTGGATACCAGAGTGGATCAGGGGGAGCGGAATCCTCCGCAAAAGCTCCAGAACACAAAGATACAAAATAATAAACAGTAAGCGGTCAAGCCGCAACACACGGCTACGCCGCGACTCACGAACACCACAGGATGTTAAAGGTGCTCGGTCAGACTCCAGGAACAGATGACAACTTCCGAGTACAGGATCACTGAGGACAGGAACAACCGGATTGAGCAGGACTGGAAACTCTCTGTAACCGACACAGGCAAACAGGAAGCTATCACCGGCGTCTGTGAGAAGTCCAAAGGGTGCTTATAACTGTGAGCTCCCCAATCAGGAGCCAGACTGGGTAATCACAAGTAATGCCGTGCAGCTTGCATGCTGCACGGCCAGCACACCATTATACAATTAGAAAAAACCCAGCAACGGGGAACGCGGCCCGAACGTGGCGTCCCTGTTGCTAGGGTCTGAGCGGCTCCGTGCGCCCGGCGTCCAGTGTTGCCAGGGAGCCGGCGGCTGAACGCGCACGGCGTCCCTGGTTGCTAGGCGCCGGGCCGCACCGACGAGCGGACCCCGGCGCCTAACAGTACCCCCCCCTTGAGGAGGGGTCAAGGAACCCCTAAAGCCAGGTTTCCGAGGAAATTCTCGAAAAAATGCCCTCTTGAGCCTCGGGGCATGGAGATCCTTATCCAGGACCCAAGACCTTTCTTCTGGACCATAACCTCTCCAATGCACCAAAAAATAAAGCCGACCCCGGGACAACTTGGAATCAAGAACCTTCTCAACTAAGAACTCCTGCTGACCCTGTACAACTATTGGTGATCTCCCCTGAGATATCTTACGAGGAAATCTACTGGACGAAACATATGGTTTCAGCAATGAGCAATGGAAAGTATTTCCGATCCGTAAAGTTTTTGGTAAACGTAACCGGAAGGCAACTGGATTGACTTTTTTGATAATGTGAAATGGTCCAATAAGGTTTGTCGAAGTTTAATGTTGCGAGTCGACAACCACACCCTATCTCCTACTTTAAAAGTGCACGGCCGCCGGAGCCTGTCAGAAAATCTCTTTTCCTGAAATGCCGCTTTTCTGAGAGCCAGGTGCACTTTTCTCCAAATGAGCCTAAGGTGAGAGGTCAAGGTCAGTGAGGAGACAGAGGAATGTTGAAAAAAGGAATTAGCTCTGGGGTGAAAACCAAAAACTGCAAAAAATGGAGACACATTGGTGGAGGAATGACAGGCATTATTGTAAGCGAACTCCGCCAATGGAAGAAACTCAGACCAGTCATTTTGGAGTTTGGCCGAGTACAACCGCAAATATTGTTTTAGTGATTGATTAACTCGCTCAGTCTGCCCGTTGGATTGGGGATGGTAGCCTGACGTTAAAGATAATTTCATCTTCAATGAGACACAAAAAGATTTCCAAAACTGTGCAATGAATTGTGGACCCCGATCAGAAACAATATCAGTGGGTAACCCATGGAGTCTGAAAACATGGCGGAGGAACAAGATTGCCAATCCCTGGGCAGATGGCAATCGGGGAAGAGCAATGAAATGGGCCATTTTACTAAAACGGTCCACTACCACCCATATGACTCGGCATCCGGCTGACAGAGGGAGGTCCACCACAAAATCCATGGAGATATGAGACCATGGCCTAAGAGGAACATTCAAGGGCATAAGCTGACCGATAGGCAAAGAACGGGGAACTTTATGCTGTGCACAGACCTGACACGAAAAAACAAACTCCTTAATGTCTTTGGAAAGACCAGGCCACCATACTGAGCGGGAGACTAATTCCAAAGTCTTAGCGATTCCCGGATGCCCGGCAACTTTGCTATCATGAAACTCCGTCAAAACAGTTGCTCTCAAAAACTCAGGGACATAAAGACGACCAGCAGGAGTATTTCCAGGAGCCTGATGTTGAAGCAGCTTTAACTGGGTAAATAAATCCTGTGTGAGGCCTGCCCGAATAACTGAAGACGGAAGTATGGGAGTAACAGGACTGTTGTCTTGAACTGGAAGAAAACTGCGTGACAGGGCATCTGCCTTGGTATTCTTGGAACCTGGCCTGAAGGTGATAATGAATTTGAAACGAGTAAAAAATAAAGCCCAACGAGCCTGCCGGGCATTCAGTCGTTTAGCTGATTCAATGTATTGAAGATTTTTGTGATCAGTCAAAACTGAAATGATATGAGTCGCTCCCTCAAGCCAATGCCTCCACTCCTCGAAAGCCCATTTAATAGCCAGCAATTCCCGGTTACCAACATTGTAGTTGGATTCAGCAGAAGAGAATTTCCTGGACATAAAGGCACAAGGGTGTAATTCAAGGGAATCCGGATCCTTCTGAGATAGGATAGCCCCTACTCCAACCTCTGAGGCATCAACCTCAACAATGAAAGGCAATTCTGGGTTGGGGTGTCTGAGGACAGGGGCTGAGACAAAGGCTTGTTTCAAGGCCTGAAAAGATAGCTCGGCTTCACGTGACCAATTGGTAGGATCCGCTCCCTTCTTAGTCAGTGCCACAATGGGAGCAACTAGGTCAGAGAAAGAGTGAATAAATCTTCTATAGTAGTTCGCAAACCCTAAAAAGCGCTGAATTGCTTTTAAGTTGGTGGGTTGCGCCCAACTAAGGATGGCTTGGAGCTTCTTTGGTTCCATACGGAATCCCCGAGGGGAAATAATGTATCCTAAAAAGGATACCTCCGTGACATGAAATTCACACTTCTCCAGTTTGGCATATAGGTGATTTTCACGTAATTTTTTTAGAACCTGACGCACCTGGGTAACATGTTGTTCTACAGAGTCAGAATAAATCAAAATATCGTCTAAGTAGACTACAACGAATTTTCCAAGAAATTCACGGAGCACATCGTTAATGAGATCCTGGAAAACTGCCGGAGCGTTAGACAGGCCGAATGGCATAACCAGATACTCATAGTGGCCTGACTGAGTACTGAATGCCGTTTTCCACTCATCCCCTGACTTGATTCTGATGAGGTTATATGCTCCTCTCAGGTCAATCTTAGAAAAAATCACAGCCGAACGTAGCTGATCAAAGAGGACAGAGATCAGTGGCAGAGGGTAAGTATTTTTTACTGAGATTTTATTCAAGGCTCTAAAGTCAATGCAGGGTCTGAGTGAACCATCCTTCTTCTCTACGAAGAAGAAGCCTGCACTTAAAGGGGATTTAGATGGCCTGATAAATCCTTTCCCTAGGCTTTCTTTAACATACTCATTCATGGCCACAGTTTCAGGTCCGGACAATGCATATAACCTTCCCTTAGGCAAAGTGGCACCAGGAATTAGCTCAATAGCACAATCATAAGGCCTATGGGGAGGCAGAATATCCGCATTGCCCTTGGAAAAAACATCAACAAAATCCTGGTATTCCACAGGAATGGGTGCGGGAATGGCAGCAGCTATTCTGATGGGAAGCGTAATACATTCCTTATTACAGATGGTACCCCATTGTGAGATCTCCCCCGACTGTCAATCAATGATGGGATTATGAAAGGCCAGCCAAGGGTGACCCAGAACCACTGGAACTGCTGGGCAATGGGTGAGGAAAAACTAAATTTTTTCAGAATGCAGAGCTCCTACCGAGAGTAGAACAGGAGGTGTACAGAGAGAAATAACCCCATTGGACAAGGGACTCCCATCTAAACCATGCATGGTGATACACCTACCCAAGGCTAACTGAGGAATACCTAAGGTCTTGGCCCATGTTAAATCCATAAAGTTCCCTGCAGCTCCACTGTCCACAAAAACAGAGACCGAGGAACAGAGGCTGCCAAAGGAAACTTTAGCTGGGACTAACAGTGAATTATTTGAGGAGATAAGCTGCAGACCAAAGTGAACCCCCTCACAATTCACTTGGTCGAGACGTTTCCCGACTTGTTCGGACAACTACGGGCAAAATGTCCCTTACCTCCACAGTATAAACAAAGACCAGAATTTTGCCTTCTGGTTCTTTCTTCAGGAGACAGTTTGGAGAGACCTATCTGCATAGGCTCCTCTATGTCCACAGGGATGGAAAAAACACAAGGAGTTGACCCGACAGATGCTCCTTTTTCAGCCCTCCGCTCTCTGAGCCGACGATCAATCTTAATAGAGAGCTCCATGAGTTTATCGAGAGTCTCAGGAGCGGGATACTGAAGGAGACTGTCTTTTATAGACTCTGATAAGCCGAGGCGAAACTGACTGCGCAGGGCTGGGTCATTCCATCCACAGTCGTTCGACCAACGGCGAAACTCCGTACAATAAATCTCTGCGGGATTCCTACCCTGTCTGAGAGCACGCAACTGACTCTCGGCGGATGCCTCTCTATCAGGGTCGTCATACAATAGCCCTAAAGACTTTAGAAAGGCGTCTACAGAAAATAAAGCCGGATCGTCTGTCTTTAAACCAAAAGCCCAGGTCTGAGGATCCCCCTGAAGCAGAGAAATAATAATTCCAACCCGCTGAGCCTCCGTACCTGAGGAGACTGGTCTCAAACGAAAATAAAGTTTACAAGACTCTTTAAAATTAAAAAACTGTTTTCTATCCCCAGAAAAACGGTCAGGCAGATGCATTTTTGGTTCAGGAATGACCCTCGGGGAAGTCCGTAACAGATCTTCCTGTGACCTCACCCGAAGGGACAGATCCTGAACCATCTGAGTAAGTTCTTGAATCTGGCTAACTAGAAGCTGGCCAGGATTTGGCCCGACACCGGTGGGATTCATGAGGCCGACAAATCTCCCAACTGAACAAGGGAAAAATTAACTCCTGTTTAATTTTAAATTTTAGTCTGGCCGGTGATAATGTTATGATTCCCGTACTCCAGACCAGAGGAGATCTTATGGCAGAGGTCTGAGTACTGGAAAGATATACTGGTTGTGGGAGCAGGAGAGCCTAGTAACCCCTGGCGCCCTAACTCCGTTGTCTCGCCCGTGTTATCAGAAATCCCCTGCGAGACTATGGTTGCTTGAGCCCATGGCAGCCGCGTTCGAAGGGCGGATTATGTCTGCCCAACCCCGATGCCCCCTCAGGTCTTAATGGGAGACAAAGGGAAATCCGAGACAGGGTGATAACAAGGGGCCCTCTGACTAAGCAACCAGGCCAGGGGTTACAAGCAAACTAACTAAACCAAAAAGTATGTGCGGACTAGCCGCCAGGGAAAAGGACAACCAAAGATCCACTGATCCGTAACTCCTATCCAGCACCGCTGGATACCAGAGTGGATCAGGGGGAGCGGAATCCTCCGCAAAAGCTCCAGAACACAAAGATACAAAATAATAAACAGTAAGCGGTCAAGCCGCAACACACGGCTACGCCGCGACTCACGAACACCACAGGATGTTAAAGGTGCTCGGTCAGACTCCAGGAACAGATGACAACTTCCGAGTACAGGATCACTGAGGACAGGAACAACCGGATTGAGCAGGACTGGAAACTCTCTGTAACCGACACAGGCAAACAGGAAGCTATCACCGGCGTCTGTGAGAAGTCCAAAGGGTGCTTATAACTGTGAGCTCCCCAATCAGGAGCCAGACTGGGTAATCACAAGTAATGCCGTGCAGCTTGCATGCTGCACGGCCAGCACACCATTATACAATTAGAAAAGACCCAGCAACGGGGAACGCGGCCCGAACGTGGCGTCCCTGTTGCTAGGGTCTGAGCGGCTCCGTGCGCCCGGCGTCCAGCGTTGCCAGGGAGCCGGCGGCTGAACGCGCACGGCGTCCCTGGTTGCTAGGCGCCGGGCCGCACCGACGAGCGGACCCCGGCGCCTAAAGGTAGGCACAGCAGTGGCCTACTGTACCGTAATGCTATATATTATATACTGGTGGTCAGCAAACTGTGCAAAACTGAAATGCACCACAGGTATGGATGGATAGTATACTTGACGACACAGAGGTAGGTACAGCAGTGGCCTTCTGTACCGTACTCCTATATATTATATACTGGTGGTCAGCAAAATTATGCACTGTACTCCTACTATATACTGTCTACAATGCAGCACAGATATGGAGTGTTTTTCAGGCAGACAACGTATACTGGTGGTCACTGGTCTGCAAAACTCTGCACTGTACTCCTCCTATATAATATTATACTGGTGGTCCCCAGTCCCCACAATAAAGCAGCACACTGAGCACAGATATGGAGTGTTTTTCAGGCAGACAACGTATACTGGTGGTCACTGTCAGCAAAACTCTGCACTGTACTCCTCAGAGCAGGCCATAGGCATAGGCAAACTAGGCAATTGCCTAGGGCATTTGATATGCCTAGGGGCATCATCAGCTTCTGCTGATTAAAATGATATGCGGCATGCCTATATTCTGTATGTAGCATTTCATATGCAGATACAGCCACAGTCTCACACAGTATATAGGCATGCTGCATATCAGTTTAATCAGCAGAAGCTGCTTGTGCATCCTAGCCACATAGCAATGCAAATAAGATGTATTTTCATTAAAAAAAAGGTGCCCGACGTTAGCATTGATGCAAGATTTGTGAGGACACATCTGTATCCTAGCAGAGGCAGAGGTCACAGTGTTAGTGGAAGTGTGAGCGCTGTGTGAATGTGAGTGGGTTGGTTGTGCAGTAGTGTTCGGAATATGTGTAAGGAGTATTATGTGTGTCATATAAAAATGCATTAATAATGTGCAACATATGTGTAAAGGGCCACTATGTGTGTCATTATGTGTATAAGGGCATTAATAATGTGCGGCATATGTGTAACAGGGTACTACTGTATGTGTGTCATTATGTGTATAGGGGCACTAATAATGTGCAGCAAATGTGTAGGAGGCCCTATGTGTGTCATTGTGTGTATAAGGGCATTAATAATGTGCGGCATATGTGTAAGGGACATGTGTAAAAGGGCATTAATAAAGGTTGTCATAATGTGTAAGGTGCATTATGTTTATAAGGTCATTAATGTCTCTCATATGTGTAAGGGGCATTACTGTGTGGAATTGTGTATAAATGCATTACTAATGTGTGGCATTATGTGTACAAGATGCTCTACTATGTGGTGTTGCATATAGAAAGGGCACTACTGTGTCGTCTAATGTGAATAAAGAGCAATAAGGTGTGGTGTAATGTGAATAAGGAGCAATTCAGTGTGATGTAATGTGAATAAGGGGCTCTACTGTGAGGAGTAACGTTTATAAGGTAAAGTGATACTACTGTGGGATGTAATATGAATTATGGACACTATCGCAAGATAAAATGTGAATAAAGTTGCAGTACTGTGTGGCGTAGTTGTAATTGGGGTTACTATTGTGTGGCCATGCCCCTTCCCAGCAAGAAGTTGCCCCTTTTTGGGCTGTGCTTCAAATGTGCAAACTGTTCCTATTAAAAATATAGAGGGTACAAGGACTGCTATGGGTGAGGGGTGATGGTGCTGGGAAAGAGGTGCAAGGTTAGAGGCAGAACCAGCGGTGGTGCTAGGGGGCACCAGCCAAAATCTTGCCTAGGGCATCATATTGGTTAGGGCCGGCTCTGGTACTCCTGCTATATAATACAGCTGCTCCCCAGTCCCCACAATTAAGCAGTGTGAGCACAGATATATGCAGCACACTGAGCACAGATAAGGAGCGTTTTTTTCATGCAGAGAACGGATAAAACTGGTGGTCACTGATCAGCAAAACTCTGCACTGTACTCCTCCTATATTAATATACAGCTGCTCCCCTGTCCCCACAATTAAGCAATAAGTAAAGCAAGCACAAATATTTGCATCAACAATACACGGAGAGGACGCCAGCCACGTCCTCTCCCTAACATTTCCAATGCACGAGTGAAAATGGCGGCGACGCGCGGCTGCTTATATAGAATCCGAATCTCGCGAGAATCCGACAGCGGGATGATGACGTTCGGGCGCACTCGGGTTAACCAAGCCATACGGGAGAATCCGAGTATGCCTCGGACCCGTGTAAAAAGGGTGAAGTTCGGGGGGGTTCGGTTTCCGAGAAACCGAACCCGCTCATCACTACAGGGAACCCATATGCTATGATGCCTCTTCCCACATTTTATATATATATCTATATATATATATATATATATATATATATATTAGAGATGTGCGGCGGGCACTTTTCGTGTTTTGTTCTTTGGTTTTGGCTTGGTTTTGCCAAAACCACCTTTCGAGTTTTGTTTTTAGTTTTGGATCTGCATGATTTTTGCGAAAAATCCAAAAAAACAGCAAAAATCACAGAATTTGGGAGTAATTTTGCTCCTACAGTATTATTAACCTCAAAAACATTAATTTCCACTCATTTCCAGTCTATTCTGAACACCTCACACCTCACAATATTGTTTTAAAAGTTGCACCAAGGTGGCTGTATGACTAAGCTAAGCGACACAAGTGTGCGGCACAAACACCTGGCCCATCTAGGCATGGCACTGCAGTTACAGACAGGATGGCAGATTTAAAAAAATAGGCCCCAAACAGCACATGATGCAAAGAAGAAAGAGAGGTGCAATGAGGTAGCTGGATGGCCAATCTAAGCGACACAAGTGTGCGGCACAAACACCTGGCCCATCTAGGAGTTCCATTGCAGTGTCAGACAGGATGGCACTTAAAAAAACTAGTCCTCAAACAGCACATGAGTTGTCCTTGGGCCCTCCCACCCACGCTTATGTTGTATAAACAGGACATGCACACTTTAACAAACCAATCATTCAGCAACAGGGTCTGCCACACGACTGTGGCTGAAATGACTGGTTTTTTTGGGCCCCCAACAAAAAAGAAGCAATCAATCTCTCCTTGCACAAACTGGCTCTACAGAGGAAAGATGTCGACCTCATCATCATCCTCCGATTTCTCACCCTTTTCACCGTGTACATCCTCCTCACTGAGTATTAATTCGTCCCCACTAGAATCCATCATCACAGGTCCCTGTGTACTTTCTGGAGGCAATTGCTGGTAAAGGTTTTCCCAGAGGAATTTCTAATTCATTTTGATGAACATCTTCTTCTCCACATTTAGTGGAAGTAACCTCCTACGCCGATCGCTGACAAGGTTACCGGCTGCACTAAACACTCTTTCGGAGTGCACACTGAAGGGAGTCAACTTAGGTAAAATAAAGCCAGTTTGTGCATGGGCCTCCAAATTGCCTCTTTTTCCTGCCAGTATACGTACGGATTGTCTGAGATGCCTACTTGGATGCTGTCACTCATATAATCCTCCACCATTCTTTCAATGGTGACAGAATCATATGCAGTGACAGTAGACATGTCAGTAATCGTTGGCAGGTCCTTCAGTCCGGGCCAGATGTCAGCTATCGCTCCTGACTTCCCTGTATCACCACCAGCGGGTGGGCTAGGAAATGTTATCCTTTTCCATGCAGCCCCAGTGGCGGGAGAAATTGAAGGAGGAGCTGTTGACGGGTCACGTTCCGCTTGAGTTGACAATTTACTTACCAGCAGGTGTTTGCACCTCTGCACACTTGTGTCTGCTGGAAAGAGAGATACAACGTAGGCTTTAAACCTAGGATCGAGCACGGTGGCCAAAATGTAGTGCCCTGATTTCAACAGATTGACCACTGATAAAGCTGATTATCTTTACAGGAATAAAAGCTATACCTTAAACACACCGTAAATACACTTCAAACCTTTAGCCGCT
The DNA here is from genome assembly GCF_028390025.1 of Pseudophryne corroboree. NCBI lineage: Eukaryota > Metazoa > Chordata > Amphibia > Anura > Myobatrachidae > Pseudophryne > Pseudophryne corroboree. The sequence continues at coordinate 53,033,529 of NC_086452.1, read as the reverse complement.
GTGGCCGCTATACTTAATTCACACTCTATGCACCTTTTACGCTATTAGCGTACAGAGTTCCGTAGTGTACGGACTTTGCGTACACACGCCAGCGCTGACGGTACAAAGTACTCGCAGCGCATACACACCCAGAGATACACTTTAAACCTTCTACAGCAATGCTATGCAATAATAGTACATTTTAAACCTTAGCAGGGCAATGAGCACACGACACCAATTGTGAGTTTACCGCTGGGTTCCGACACCACAGTGGATTATTTCTGAAAGGGGGTTTACAATACAAATTATACACTACAATACAAGACAATATATATAACAGAATAATGGCTACAGTCAATGTACATACGTGAGTATATTCGCGTGCGCTTCCCGGTCCGGTCCTCCGTCATCAAATAGATAACGTTGTGAGTCTTGTGTCTGGCCGGGCTGCAGCAGGCTTTATTTATACAAGTCTTCCAAAAGCAATACAATGGATACTGTAATCCCGTTGTCCATTGGACACAGGAATGCACTTTTACAGTACAGGAGAGGTCATAGGTTGATTTGAAAAGGTAGGCGATGTCTTTCTCAACTGCTCTGGTGGGTGGTCTCCTCTGGATTCCCGCTGCATACATAATATACAGTAAATACAGTTTATCAGTTTATATCTATATTCTGCTTCTGCACATAACTATCCGCAGGAACATGTGATCTTCCGCAGACCAACACCGGAATGTTACCCTTAAAATACCCTACAGCTGGATACCAAATACCACCTTATAACCTTAGTCTGTCCCCTCTTATCCTGTAAAGGTGAGTCCCTTTGTTCTGCAACCATTTAAACAGCTATAACTTTCTGATGTGGTGCAAGGATACTATGTGTACATTGTGCACTATTTGGATTAAATATGTAATGTGTCCTGATGGCCCTCCATGCGCACACAAACTCTGCCGTAAATACCCATACCACGCGCCGATGCGCAGGACCGCGGGAGCGACCATACGCAAAGTGCGTACATGTGCACGCACTGCAGAACAAGTGCACGCGCAGTGGGCATGTGTGTGCAGTTTGTACGTGATGTGTGTTCTGTAATATTTTTTTACTTTGACACCACCCTTGAATCCTGGCAAAGCGAATGAAGGGCTCCATCCACAAGTCCCACATACTTTGAGGAAACGCTCTGTCTTAGCTCCTCCTTCAATTTATTCGGCTGCTTCTGCAAAAGCCTGATGAGGGGAATGACCTGACTCAAGCTGGCAGTGTCTGAACTGACTTCACGTGTGGCAAGTTCGAAGGGTTGGAGAACCTTGCACAAGACGGAAATCATTCTCCACTGCACTTGAGTCAGCTGCATTACCCCTCCTTTGCCTATATCGTAGGCAGATGTATAGGCTTGAATGGCCTTTTGCTGCTACTCCATCCTCTGAAGCATATAGAGTAGGTTGAATTCCACCTCGTTACCACCTCTTGCTTCAGTTGATGGAGGGGCAGGTTCAGGAGTGTTTGCTGGTGCTCCAGTCTTCGGCACGCAGTGGCAGAATGCCGAAAGTGGCCCGCAATTTTTCGGGCCACCGACAGCATCTCTTGCACACCCCTGTCATTTTTCAAAAAATTCTGCACCACCAAATTAATTGTATGTGCAAAACATGGGACATGCTGGAATTTGCCCAGATGTAATGCACGCACAATATTGGTGGCGTTGTCCGATATCACAAATCCCCAGGAGAGTCCAATTGGGGTAAGCCATTCTGCGATGATGTCCCTCAGTTTCCGTAAGAGGTTGTCAGCTGTGTGCCTCTTATGGAAAGGGGTGATACATAGCATAACCTGCCTAGGAACGAGTTGGCGTTTGTGAGATGCTGCTACTGGTGTCGCTGCTGTTGTTACTGCGGGAGGTCATACATCTACCCAGTGGGCTGTTACAGTCATATAGTCAATTGCTTACTGGAAGTAGCACAAGTGGTCTTTCGACTTCCCCTCTGGGATGACGATCGACTCCCAGCAGCAACAACAGCAGGCGTACCACTCAAGGATCCTACAGAGGAGTCCCGGTTAGGAGAGGACTCCTCAATCTTGACAGTGACATGGCCTGCAGGACTACGGACGTTCCTGGCTGAGGAGGAAGTTGACGTTGAGGGAGTTGGTGGTGTGGCTTTCGGTGTCAGTGGACTGCTTACGCTCTTACCCAAAGTTTCACAACTTGACACTGACTTCTGATGAATGCGCAGCAGGTGATGTATAAGGGAGGATGTTCCTAGGTGGTTAACATCCTTACCCCTACTTATTACAGATTGACAGAGGCAACAGATGGCTTGACACCTGTTGTCCGGATTTGTGGAGAAATAATTCCACACCGAAGAGGTGGCTTTTTTGGTAGTTTGCCCAGGAATCACAATGGGCTTCTTCATCCCAAGGACAACAGGTGTCTTCCCCAGTGCCTGACTTAAACAAACCACATCACCATCAGAATCCTCATCGTCAACTTCCTCCTCAGCACCAGCAACACCCATATCCTCATCCTGGTGTACTTCAACAGTGACATCTTCAATTTGAATATCAGAAACTGGACTGTGGGTGCTCCTTCCAGCACTTGCAGGGGGCGTGCAAATGGTGGAAGGAGCCAACTCTTCCCGTCCAGTGTTGGGAAGGTCAGGCATCGCAACCGCCGACACACTTGGACTCTCTTTGGGGATTTGTGATACCATCTCAGAGCGCACAGTTCTTTTCTGTGCTCTTTCCAGCTTAACTCTTTTAATTTTTCTAGCGGGAGGATGAGGGCTTCCATCGTCATGTGAAGCTGAACCACTAGCCATGAACATAGGCCAGGACCTCAGCCGTTCCTTGCCACTCCGTGTTGTAAATGGGATATTGGCAAGTTTACGTTTCTCCTCAGATGATTTAAATTTCTTTTTTTGGTTCTTTTTACTGAACTTTGGCTTTTTGGATTTTACACGCCCTCTACTATCACATTGGGCATCGGCCTTGGCAGACGACGTTGATGGCATTTCATCGTCTATGTCATGGCTAGTGGCAGCAGCTTCAGCACTAGGAGGAAGTGGTTCTTCTTGATCTTTCCCTATTTTCTCCTCAAAATTTTTGTTCTCCGTTATTTTTTGGGATTTATATGAGACAATGGGGGTCATTCCGAGTTGTTTGCTCGTTGCCGATTTTTGCTATACTGCGATTAGTCGCTTACTGCGCATGTGCAAGGTACGCAGAGCGCATGCGCTTAGTTATTTTACACAAAAGTTAGGTATTTTACTCACGGCATAACAAAGCTTTTCCATCGCTGTGCTGATAGTAGTGTGATTGACAGGAAGTGGGTGTTTCTGGGCAGAAAATGGCCGTTTTATGGGAGTGTGCGGAAAAACGCAGGCGTGCTAGTTGAAAACGCAGGAGTGTCTGGAGAAACGGGGGAGTGGCTGGGCGAACGCTGGGTGTGTTTGTGACGTCAAACCAGGAACGAAAAGGACTGAGCTGGTCGCAATGGCAGAGTAAGTCTGGAGCTACTCAGAAACTGCGGGGTAATCGTTACGAGAAAATTAGCGAAGCTATCGTTAGCAATTCTGCTATGCTAAGATACACTCCCAGTAGGCGGCGGCTTAGCGTGTGCAATGCTGCTAAAAGTAGCTAACGAGCGAACAACTCGGAATGAGGGCCAATATGCGGCACAGGAATGACTGGAATGACTCATGAGACAGGACACTACCACTGGTCTGATGCAGCACAACAGGTTGTTGTTATAATTATTATACTGCAGCAGTGGACATATAGCAGCAGCGTATGTCGTCACTGGAATTACTGATGACACAGGGCACTGCCACTGGTCTGCACAACACAGCACCACTTTATACAGCTACACTGGATATATGGCAGCAGAGAACACCAACACTGTGAATGGCTGGACTGATGCTGCACAATACACTGACTACACTGGACTGGACAACACTTGCCACCCCACTTTCCCGCCCTAACACACAGACACTGAACACTGAGGACACGTCCTCTCTATACACTCTCCGAGACTGGAGTGAAATTGGCCGCGACGCGCGGCTCCTTATATGGAATCCAAATCCCGCGAGAATCCGACAGCGAGATGATGACATTTTGCCGCGTTCAGGTTTCTGAGTCATGCGGGAAAATCCGAGCCGGGCTCGGAAAGCAAAGTTCGGTAGGGTTCTCTGAGAACCGAACCCGCTTAATATATATATATATATATATATGCAGTGGTCGGAGTGGGGCGGTATACGGCGGCATGGAATACCGCCACTTCTTCCACTAACCCGGAAATGAAAGTGCAGCAGGAGGCGAGGGAAGTGGCCATCCTGCTGCACATGGTGCTCCCATCCCTACTCGCGGCCGGTGGCTGTGTAGAGTGCTGTACTAGCTCACAGCCGCCCAACAGCCACTCACCGCCACCAGCCACCCACTGCCCGCTGCTCACCTCCACCAGCCGCCCACCGCTCACCACCGCCAGCCACCAGCCGCTCACCGCCGCCAGCCGCTCACCGCCGCCAGCCGCTCACCCGCAACACATGGCGGTCAGAAGGACCTCACCGCACCAAAGGCCTCCTTATCACCGCCGCTGCCCATCGGTGCCTCCGCTGACCACAGTCAGGTAATGTTCCCCTGCTGTCACCCTTTCTCCGTCATTACTGTCCCTGTCCCTACTGTCACTCTCTCCATGCTGTCACTGTCGTCACTCTCTCTCTCCCTGCTGTCACTGTCATCACTCTCGTCACTCTCTCTTTCCCTGCTGTCACTGTCGTCACTCTCTCTCTCCCTGTCGTTACTCTCTCTCCCTGTCGTTACTCTCTCACCCTGTCATCATCACTCTCTCTCCCTGTCGTCACTCTCTCTCTCCCTGTCCCTGCTGTCACTCTGGCTGTCCCTGCTGTCACAATTTCAGCTCATTCAGTGTGCTATAATGTGAATTTCGGCTCATTCATTGTGCTATAATGTGAATTTCGGCTCATTCAGTGTGCTATAATGTGAATTTCGGCTCATTCAGTGTGCTATAATGTGAATTTTGGCTCATTCAGTGTGCTATAATGTGAATTTCAGCTCATTCAGTGTGCTATAATGTGAATTTTGAAACATTCAGTGTGCTACAAGGTGAATTTCAGTTCATTTAGTGTGCTATAATGTGATTTTCGGCTCATTCAGTGTGCTATAATGTGAATTTCGGCTCATTCAGTGTGCTATAATGTGAATTTCGGTTCATTCAGTGTAGTATAATGTGAATTTCGGCTCATACCATGTGCTATAATGTGAATTTCGGCTTATTAAGTGTGCTATAATGTGAATTTCGGCTCATTCAGTGTGCTATAATGTGAATTTCGGCTCATTCAGTGTAGTATAATGTGAATTTCGGCTCATACCGTGTGCTACAATGTGAAATCCGGCTCATACCATGTGCTATAATGTGAATTTCGGCTTATTCAGTGTGCTATAATGTGAATTTTGGCTCGTACCATGTGCTATAATGTGAATTTCGGCTCGTACCGTATGCTATAAGGTGAAAGGGGCACCAGTACTAGATAGTATAAGGGGTTCTACTACACTGGACACGCCCCCTTTTTGGTGACCATGCCCCCTTTTGGGTGACCACGCCCCCTTTTATAATTGCGTCCTTAACTTTTCCATACCCCCACTTCAAAATTTCCACTTTGACCACTGTATATATGTATATATATATATATATATATATATATAATTATATATATATATATATATATATACACTCGCAGAGCCCGGCTCTCTCCATATTACATGAATACCTCTCCTGTTGCCTTCCGTGTTTAGAGGGCCAAGCAGCTCCCCAATGCAGGACACACGTGTACAGCGGCACTCAGCTGAGTGCCGCCGTACACGTGTATCATATATATATATAATTCAGTGAAGTGAAAAGTGCCAATATGACACCACCCCCGATCCAGGCACATAACACTCATTCTCTACTCCCTCCACTGGCTGCCTGTAATATGGCAAATCAAATTCAAGATTGACTTTCCAAGCCCTACATGACCAGGGCCCAAGGTACCTGAAGCAGTTTCTGATTCCTTATTGCCCCGCTTGATTACTGTGATCTGTAGATGACGGACTGTTAGCAGTACCTAGACTCTCCCTGAATTCATCTGGAGGTGTCGAGCTTGTAGCCATGCGGCTCCGACTCTATGAAACTCACTTACCCGCACTCATTCCCCCACTCTAGAAGGAATACATATGATTTACTGGCGGGCGGGATGCCAGCTGTCCATATTCCAACAGTGGCATCCCACCGCCAGAACACTGGCAGCGGGCAGAGCGCAAAGAGTCACCCACGAGTGGGAATAGTCCTGTTTTGCCAGGATTCCGGCTGGTGGCATTGCCGGCTGTCAGGATTCCGGCATCGGTATCCTGATCGCCGGGATCCCAACAGGCGGCAAATTGAACGGATCCCCTGTGGAATGCTTCAAAAACAGACTGAAGTCGTTCCTGTTACTCAGCATTTCACTTATGGCCCTTTTGTATCTCCATGCTTGCTGTATTTTATGGAAATATTTTCTGTACTTCGTTGTTTCTATACTGTATTAAGTTAAGTGCCTTAAATCCTATTGGCGAAAGAGCCTCCTCCTCCCCCTTCTCGTCCTCCTCCTCCGATGACGATCTAATATCTGCAAAAACAAAAATAATAGAATATTATTTTTGAAAACTTTTTTTTTTTGCCTCTTCTTATTTGTATTATTGTTTTATGTTTGTGGATTAGATTTGTATTTTTATTTTTGCAACTTTATAATAGAATTTTTTTTTCATTACAGCAGAGATGTGCAGCGCTGATTGCCCGTTATTGGGAGACAGCTAGAGAACAGATTGTACAGTAAGAAGTCTCTTCCCGGAATATGTTCCTTAGAGAGAGAAGCTGAGCGCGTAGCCCAGATCTCTGCGCAGCGTTGATATGTCAGGTCTGGTTTCCATGACAGCGCCATACTGTGAACTTGATGCATCTACTGTCAGGCTCATCCTCCGTTTGGTCATCTCTCTGCACACACTGCACAGCATACACTACTACATATTATGAATGTGCTTTTCTACAGATTACTGAGCGCTGTGTAAAAGATAGCTATACTGTAGGATGAAACATTAACTGATGTATGTTGCGCTCATATTTAGTGGACCCCTAATTGCTCTTAGTGTAAACAAAATAAAAAGTCAAGTGTCCTGCATTTATTTTCCTTTCATCTCCTATTGCAGGTCTGAAGAAATATCAGAGGCATCCGTTGATGTCTCAGGCTGCTCATAAAAGGTGTACATTATCACAGACTGCAACACATCCCCAGAGATCTCTCAAACAGTTCAAAGCCTTACACAGATAAACTTCTAAATAACTAAATATGAGTGATGTGGAATATTCAGCAGGGGAAAGTGTTCTTGACAAAGTGTTTCAGGATCATTTATGACTCAGAGAGCTGCCAAGGTGCAGAACGTTTTATGCTGAGAAAATATACCTTATTTTCTTATGATTCACATATACAAACCCCCAATCTGCTGTTACGTGATCTGAGCGCTCAGCCATATTGCCCACTCTCACGTAAGGTCTGGGAGGTCTCATGAATTTTAGGAGTTGTCTATTACTTTAGAGAAGAGGGAGGTCAAGGGGCACTATAATGTGCCGGGCGGTCAATCGCCTTATCGCGGTTCCACCAGCCCACTGTGCAATGCCGCAAATCAGCGGAGAATAAGGCTACGATGACGTGATTCATGGCATCACCCTCCACCTCACCCACCTGGGCCTCGCCTACCATTTAGGAAAGGCCATCAGCCTGTCTATCATTGATGGTCACCATCTATGGAGAAATGTCATGTGTCCATAGTTGGTTGCCCATCGAGGGTTACACAACCCTGTACTTTCACTGACTGACCCAAGGGCCAATCAGAAGCTGGGGGTGGGGCTTTGTGGGAGCAAGGGGCGGAGCTATGCTTTGTGTCTGCGCTCTGTTGGGTGGGGGAGCGGGGTAGGTAACAATGAGGGGTTCTATACCATCAGTGGCGGAAAACCATATGGTTCTCCCCCGTCAATGGCAAACGTATTCACCATTGACCATAAACCATCAATGATTTTGAATCATTGATAGTCGCTGGCCATTCCTACTTCCATTATCTCCAGCGCAGCGTGACAAAAAAGTCTGCATGTCTGTTGTTTAGATGCCTTATGTAACATCCTGGCCATTATTAGTATGTGCAAAATGTACATGCTTACAAAAAAAAAAAAATACTTACAATTTCTGCGTAAATTAACAAATGAATTTAGGTTTTCTTTAATTACTAAAATCCTACTTGACACTTTATTATTATCCTTTTATTTATATGATGCCACAAGAGTTCCGCAGCTCCTTACATGGTACATAAACAGAAGCAGTATGAATAAAACATTCAAAAAGTTACTTTCACTATACACCATTGCAGGACGTGGACGTGACTTATAATAATAGCTGCAGTCGTGGTCATAATTCCCAATAAGCAGCAAGGCGGCCAAATCCAAAGGTTTGGTGCCATAGTAGGCAGTGGGAAGGAGCTGACGGCATGATGAGTGAGGGAGGGAGAAGCACATGAGGGAAGAGGGACCTGCTAGTGAGAGCTTACACTCTAAAAGGGATTTATGTTTTAAATAACAGGCTAAAGATACATAAACCTCCTAATGATAATGTGTGGACCCTTATTCAAAAAGTAAAGCATTCAATACCTTTAATACCAAGAAATAATGACACGGAGACTTGAATTTGGCAGAAAATTGTTAGCTATTTATTGTACCCTAACCATTAGAAAAAACCTGTAAAGTAAAATTTAAGTTAACATGCCGATTCAGCCGGCATATGGTGGCAGAAAAAAGAACGGCTATATTCCACTGACGATAACCTCAAAAAACATTAAAACCCAAACGATCCTAATTTACCACAAACCATACATAGGTAATAGGTGCCCGATTCAGACCTCCACGCTGACTGCCCACCCTGATGGGTGATGACGCTGCCCCCTGATGGCTGATCTAGCGGCCTTAAAAGTCAATGGAGGTGAGTGCACCTAAACCACACCAATACTGTAAACAACTGTAACTAACAAGTCAAACTACAACCTGCCGTTCTTTTCCGCCAACAAATAGCCAACGATAAACCACACTAACAATTTAGCCAAGGCACTCCGTGCCAAAACCTCTACCAAATGGGGTGGGAGGGCGGGAAGGCAAACCAGCAGCAAGAGAGACTTAGCTAGCCTATACGTCCCTATATTTACTGATCCCTCCCCTCTCTACCATGGGCTGTACTTTTCATAACAGTTAGGTCCACCCCTCACAGGAGGTTTAACTCTCTCTATTCCTATGCCTGTCATTTCGCTCTCCTTACCACCGCCTTAAGTTCAAGTGTCACAATCTTTGTTTACGTTGTGTTATGTGAGCTTATGAATGTGCTTCCCCTATAAAATGCACACTGCTCTGGGGTGTCTGTAGCTATCCATCAGTCAGAGCTGGGAGTTGGGTCATATCTGCGTATGAGTTTTAGGGGTACATTTACTAAGCAGTGATAAGAGCGGAGAAGTGAGCCAGTGAAGAAGTTTCCCCATCAACCAAACAGCAGCTCTGCATAATTTTATCGTATGCAAATTATAGATGTTACTTCAGTGCTGAGTGGTTGCCATGGGCACTTCTCCACTAGCTCACTTCTCCGCTCTTATCACTGCTTAGTAAATGTACCCCTGAATGAAGGAGGTGGGGGGTGTTTGAAACTAAAAGGGGGATACACATGGAGCGATGGTCAGATAATTTCTAAGCAATCTGACTAGATTGCTTAGAAATTAGCTGAACATAGCTCTGTGTGCAGGGGTGCCGGCGACCGATGCGCTGTCACGCGCGTCGCTATCGCCGGTGCTAGATTGGCCTGCATGCAGGCACAATCTAGCAGGTGAAATGTGTCCGTCCCTCCCTCGCTCAGCACATCACGCTGTGCTGAGTGGGGGGAGAGATGTGTGCTGAACGGTCTGTGCTAGACCGCTCAGCACACGTCTCTGGGGAAATCTCCCCATCAGTACCGCCCTTTAGGGCCTTATTTTAAACAAAGGGGAGTTAAATCTGGAATCAGATTGTAAATGAGGGAGGCGTGGCAGCCAGCTTTTGGGTGTTAAGGGCCGTATTCACTACCCGATTTGGGGAGAGATGTGTGCTGAGTGAACCGCTCAGCACACATCTCTTTCCCCGCTCAGCACAGCGCGATGTGTGCTAAGCGTGCGGGGGGAGACGGGGGGCCGCTCATTTCACACAGCCGGTGAAATTAGTGACCTGCTAGATTGAGCCTGCATGCAGGCCAATCTAGCACCAGCGATAGCGATGCGTGGGGCTGCGCATCGCTATCGCTGTTGGGGACACACACGGAGCGATCATGCTTAAAATCTAAGCAATCTAGTCAGATTGCTTAGATTTTAAGCAGCGATCGCTCCGTGAGTACCCCCCTTTAGTTTAAATCTGATTATTGCATAGAGGTCACTCATATGCTCTTGGTAAAGTTGCCAGCCAGCAATCAGGCTCTGGTGACTCTGGTTCTATGGGCCGGATGGGATGCCTGCCGAATTCTGACGTTTTTTTTTTAAAGGGGCAATGACTTACAATACAAAACCATGCCTTTAATAAAGGGGCAATGACTTACAATACAAAACCATTGCCCCTTTAAAAAATGCCCGAGTTCGTCCGGCCTCCCGCATGAACTTGGGCATCATTCCTATATTGGCTACTGGGCAGTGTAACAGGAGCATGCGGGGTTCTGAGGGCCAAGGAACCAGATATTCCTGCACAGCAAACACATAAAACGGGTAACAGACTGATAATCATTGGACTCTCTCACAAGAGGCTGTTTATTTGCCTATTACAGATACACTATAAACAGCAAACAACGTTTTACTAAAGTGGCAAATTTGTTGCTAGATTTTCAAATTAGGTGTAATCCCATGAAATTTCTTTTTAAATAGAAATGTAATTGGTAATTGGTCTGTCGGAGAATGCAAACAGCATCATGCAATTTTTATGTTGCGAGAAAAGTAATTACAGTTTCATAGTGTCCTGAGTGCTCAGATTTCCAGCAAGTGCTAAAAATATAAACATCCACTATGTGTATAGATTATATGTGTGTATATACACACACGGCGCAAAGTAATGTGCCATTGTGGCTTTTTCCATGGCCGATACATATAGGCGTCACCCCTGGTGGGTGAAGGAGTCATCGTCTGAGATTGCCCAGGCAAGAGAAGTTTGGGTAGAGGCACAGCGTTAACACCTGTCACTGCAATCTGGTTATATGTCACCACTGGAGCAGGCCACAGTGCTGAGATCCAATGCCAAATGCTGTATGCCACAATAACAGCCTACATGTCAGACGTTGGAGCAGATTCTTACCTGGGAGTAAAACAAATGGAGCAAGTAATCCATAGGTGCCTGAATTGAGCAGGTTTGCAGCAAAGGGGGCGGGCTAATCATGTCATAATGCCCCGCCCCCGCGCTGGGAAAAGTTTGCATAAGATACAGAGGGCAAATGATGCGATTGCCATAGAAACACGTTGCTAGGTCCCCTCATCAGACTCCCCTATTATAATCCCTTTCTGCCCACTTCTCTAGGAAGTGGGAGGAATGCGGGAAGGATGCCCACTCTTCCGGGGGTATTGGGGACTACCCAAGAAATCGTGTGTCTTCCACAGGAACCGGGAGAGCAGGCAAGTATGAAGTAGCTTTGGATCGAGAACAAACTATGGGGGTCATTCCGACCCGATCGCACGCTGCACTTTTTCGCAGCCGTGCGATCGGGTCAGAACTGCACATGCACTGCGGCCGCAATGCTCAGGCGCGTCGTTACCCGGCGACAGCCATCACTGGGCAACACCGAGAACTACGAAGAAAGACTTTGCAGCGGCGAACACAAGAAGATTGACAGGCAGAAGGCGGATCTGGGCGTCAACTGACCGTTTTCGGGGAGTGGTGAGTCCAACGCAGGTGTGTCGAGGCGTTTGGAGGATGGATGTCTGACGTCAATTCCGGGACCTGACAGGCTGAAGTGATTGCAGTGGGTAAGTAAGTCCAGACCTACTCCTAAACTGCACAAAATGTTTTTGCATTGCTCGGCTGCACATGCGATCGCAGCCTTGCTATGCAAAAATACACTCCCCCATAGGCGGCGACTATCTGATCGCACGGCAGCTAAAAACAGCTACCGTGCGATCAACTCGGAATGAGGGCCAATGTTGCAATGCAAGGGGTACACTACAAATATATTTGTTTTGCATACCAAAGGAGCAGTGTAACTACTTAACTGATTGTTGCAAAAAAGCGCTCAGAAATTGACTTTTTTTGTATTTAAAAAACTTTCAAAAGTATTTTTAATAAAATATATAAATGTTTAATTTTATTAAAAAAACATAATGATTTCTGCACATGTACTGTCACTGTGTTTGAAAAATTACAATGAGAAGATAATTGGATGGTACTTTATCTCTCTCCAGTTTATCTCTCTCCACTTTTTCTCTCTTCAAGTTTGATACATAGCCTCCATGGTGAGCACTGACATCGTGAGAAGCTGATTGCGTATCTAATCCATTCTTTATGTTGTAGAAGTGTCCAGCAATTTTACTCTGTATACCTTATGGACATTCTCATAGATGGATTACACCTACTGAGTCACAACGTATGGAACATCCTTTATCCTAAAGCTTTCATTTGTTAGTTGAGACATTTATTCATGTATATTGTTCCTAAAGCCTTGCCAAGTTCCGCCGTGATAGAAAACCTCTTGATTTCCAGAATCACATTTTCCTGAGTGATGACTGAATGTGAGATGGCGAGTTGTTCGTTCACTGCGCAGATTTGATGCTGTCCTGTATATCACATTTAGTTTTGGTAGTATTAGATGGCCTGGAGTCTTGTCATTACATAAAGTGCGCCCATGTTGGCCAAGATGTTTTCAGTGAATTTGGAAGAACTGCTATAGGTAATGAAAAGTGGAAACATATATATATATATATATATATATATATCTGTTGTGAGGGTGGAAATAGTTTCTATTTTGATTTGTGTATTCTAGAAGTGTATCCGTATAACTTGTTTCTTCATCTGCAAAAGCTGTTTGTACTATTTTGTTACTTGTTTTTTTCGGTATCCGTTCAGGTGGTCGACAATGTTAAGGCCGACACTCATTAAGTCGACCACTATGGTCGACATGGTCAAATGGTCGACACATGAAAATGGTCGACACATGAAAATGGTCGACACATGAAAATGGTCGACACATGAAAAGGTCTACATGGCTTTTTTTTTTTAAATTAGATTTTTTACTTTTTCATACTTTACCATCCACGTGGACTACGATTGGGAATGGTAATCTGTGCCGAGCGTTGCGAGTCACCGTATCTGCAGCATGGCGAGTGAAGCGAGCCATGAAAGGGGATGCGGTACACTAATTCAGGTTCCTGGTCATATTACGGAAAAAATGACACCAAAAACAGTTCAAAAATCCATGTCAACCTTTTCATATGTCGACCATTTGTCCATGTCGACCAATAGTGGTTGACCTAATGCAGAGGTTCTCAAACTTGGTCCTCGTGGGCCCACACAGTGCATGTTTTGCAGGTCTCCTCACAGAATCACAAGTGAAATAATTAGCTCCACCTGTGGACCTTTTAAAATGTGTCAGTGAGTAATTAATACACCTGTGCACCTGCTGGGTTACCTGCAAAAGATGCACTGTGTGGGCCCACGAGGACCGAGTTTGAGAACCTCTGACCTAATGACTGTCGACCTTAACATTGTCGACCATTCATACCAGAACCGTTTTTTTCTGACAATGTTTTTATTGGCTAGTAGCTCTACTTGTTCCTGGAAGGAGGTACAGTAATATGTGTAACAGGGATTCAGTAGAATATCCTGACAGCGGAGTACCGGCGGAGAGCACAGCTTGTCCCCTTGCGGGCATGCTTCTGGACCATGGTTATATTCTTTCACCGGTATTTCACCGGGTGTTGGGATTCCGGCGTCGAGATCCCGACATCCGGCAAACTGAATTCCTCCCATGTTACAGTGTCTCTGTATACATTTAAATTACCCACCTGGGATCAGCGGCATCACTGGGGTTGAGGACACCGGTATCCGGACTAAAGATCTATGCTAAAAAGTTCTACAGTTAATAGGTCGACCACTAATGGTAGACATGCATTAGGTCGACAGGGTCAAAAGATCGACATAATAATGTTCGACACACATATTGTAGACACAATTTATTTACTTTTTTTAAATTCAACTCTTTCATACTTTACCATCCACTTGGGCTACGACTGGGAATAGTAACCTGTGCCGAGCGGTAAGAGAGCGCAGCGAGCCGTGCGAGGGGACACAGTACACCAATGGGGCTTGTTTGTGGCAGAAAAGTGACATGACACCCAAAAACAAAAACAAAAAAGAAATGTGTCTACCTTTTTCCGTGTTGACCTTTTCCACGTTGACCTTTTGACCCTGTCGACCTAATACATGTCTACGATTAGTGGTAGACCTATTGACTGTAGACCTTTTTAGTGTAGATCTAACAATCCACACCCGGAGGCACCTCGTGCGCCACATAAACCCTCTTTGCCAAAAATGGGAAAAGGGAGCGTGGATTTGGTGGAACTTGGGCGTGGCCTTGAGGGTTATCACCTCACTCTGAGGGCATGTCCAGCATTCCCGGAGATGCTGATCTGCTCCCGGAGACTCTGACTGCAGGATAATGTCACCGTGCAGCACCCGGCTCCCTGTCACTGAGGAGGAGCCGGCATTTTGGTGTCAATCCCTGAAAGGGTGACACTTGGGTGCAGACTGTCCCCCCTAGTGACGCCAGTGCCTGGAATACTGTTGATCCATTTAGCAGGATTTTGCCTGTCACCAATAGATAATTGTTGCCGTCTACTGGAATATGATTTCTATACTTTCCTCTGAAACATACATTTCTAAATCCAACAAAATTAAATTTGTCTTTGCTACAATAGGCCACAAATTCTGAGTTCAATTCATTAGAGTTACGTGATTAGTGATGCCTTATAAATTCCACCAAACTTTTATCTCCCATCCATATAAATCAAATTGGTATCAAATTGTCTCTATAGGGACTGTGCCTCCAGTTGCTGACTTCCTGACAATTACCCCAGAAAAGGTAACTGGGTGCAAGTTTAGTTCCCATTGCTTGGAGTGTACTTTAATTGACACGGTTGTGTTCTCAGGCATATTACTGAAGCCACAGAGGCCATGTTTAGCCGCAGATGAGAAGGAGACACTGGCTGCACCTGCCAGACTTCCGGTGATGGTTGAGGCAATGGTGCACATTTGCACAGGGCCCAGTGAAATTGGGCATCTTAGGGCTTGCACTCACTATTACACAAGGAGGAGGTTGAAACTAGAACTAGCATATTTCCAAAGCTGAGAATCTTGAGAAATTTGCAACCTAACTCTAATCAATGAGAGGTGCTACCATGCTGAGACTTGTAGTGTAGAAACAAAAAAAGGAAAAGGCAGTGCATACTCCAAACATTACTAACCAGAATAATTGTAGTAAATTGAGGTTCTTTGCATAATTTTGGCCAAGAGTATGGGCCTACACACCACATCCAGGTAATCTCATCATGTAGGTCCCTGACATTCTTAAGATTCAAGTCTAGAGCATGAGACCTCCCAGGCCAGCCCACTCAAGGCACCACACTAGTGAGAAATAGCAAGTGTTAGAAGGTGTTAGATTAGTAAGAAGAAGCAGCTGCTATGTGTTAGGAGTGTTACATGAGTGAGGGGTAATAATAAAAGTGTTACATTGATAGATTAGATAGAATACAGACAAATAAGGTGCTGAAGAGTCAGGTGCCAAATAAAGGCTGAAACTGGCATTAGCATATTTTCAAATCTAAGACTCTCGGGGGAAAAAAATCGCAATTGCGCATGCATTAGCGCCACAATCTGAATACGGCCCACTGTCTCTCAAACTAAATGTAATTATTTATGAGTCAGTATGCATTTTAAACTGTCTATAGTGAAGTAAAGTTGTAGGAGTGATAGACCAGACATAGTAATACTGAACATTACACCGTGATGAAGTTTGCTACATTTATTAAGTGCTTTAAATATAACTGTATCTTACAACAGGGAAAATGTATCAAATCTTCAAGAGAGATAACTTGTGGAAGTTGCCCATACGGACCAATCATCTTCTAGCTATCACTTATCTAGCACAGTCTACAAAATGACAGAAGCTGATACAGTATGTTGCTACTATATGGGCAAAATACATATGAAATGCTGGCGGTTAGGATGCCAGTGGCATCCTGACACTGAAGAGCCCGACAGCGGTCGGGGGTAAGTATGTCCCCTAACCGACGGGGGCTGGCGGCTATAGCTAATCCTCCGGGGATGTTGGCTAAGGGTAACTCGTGGGTGTTCCATGGCCAGGCTAACCACCCCCTTAGTGCCTAACCCTCCTCCCCGAGGCCTTAACTCTAACCCTGAACCCCTATACTCATCCACGGGATGCCGGATGCCGGTGATCTGGCGCCGGTTTCCTGAGTGGTGTCGGGACTCCGGCATCCCCAAAGGCTTAATACATCTTCCACAAATGATTCCATTCCGTTTAGTTACTTTTGGCTGTTTGAATAAATGGATGTATTCTAATAGATTATAACTGCAGATGTTAACATCTGATCCTCGGTGGATTTTCTAGGTTTAAATGAATCTTTGGTAGAGAGTAAAGTATAGGAAACATAGGAATTTCTATTAGTAGCCAAGAACTCAAATCCTTAGCTGCAGTACTGATTTTTGAATCTACAACCTGACTGTGAAGGTTCTGGTATGAATGGTCAACTATGTTAAAGTCGACATTCATTAGGTCGACCACTATTGGCCGACATAGGCATGGTCGACATGGACTAATAGTCGACAAGTGAAAATGGTCGCCACATGACGGGTCGACACATTAAAAGGTCGACATGGATTTTGTAACTGTTTTTGGTGTAATTTTTTCCATAACATGACCAGGAACCCCAATTAGTGTACCGCATCTCCTTCGCTCGCCATGCTTCGGGTAAGGTGCCTCGCTCCGCTACCGCTGCGCTCAGCACAGATTACCGTTCCCAATTGTAGTCCACGTGGATGGTAAAGTATGAAAACGTTAAAAATATAATTTAAAAAAACATGTCGACCATTTTCATGTGTCAACCATTTGTCCATGTCGACCATGTCAGTATCGACCAATAGTGGTTGACCTAATGACTGTTGACCTTAACATGGTCGACCATCCAAACGGATACCGACTGTGAAGCTACAGTGCATACTTTATTGTGATGGGGAGGGGGGATCTGGAAAGGGGACATACAGTACAGTAGATGGTGAAGTAGGGGAGCCATGTTTCTGTCTTTTCTACATATTCACTTTCGTTTAAAATGACCAACACTCCCCATTTATCTGGAACCTGCCTTACAGCATCAGAAATCAATGCCTCTCTTTCAGCATTGTTACTGGTAAATCAAGAGTTATGATTGCCAGGGATAGATAGTTATTTATTTATTTATTTACCTATTTATTTATTAACAGTTTCTTATATAGCACAACAAATTTCGTTGCGCTTTACAATTGGACACAATGTTAATACAAAACTGGGTAATAACAAACAGTCATAGAGGTAGGAAGGCCCTGCTCGCAAGCTTACAATCTATGGGGAAATAGACATGGATACACAAGGATAGATGCTATCTATTGCACAGTTGTCCACCAGATTGCAAAGGCTCACAGTGGGCTACACGATAAGGTCACACAGCAATGATGAACCGAGGTCACGACAAAGGGAAAATGAAAACACAGAAAATATGTGAGGATATGTGCGGACTGTACAATGTGGATATAAATGGATAGGTTGAGTGAGTGAAGGTTGAGTGAGTGGTTCTGGAATTTGATAAGCTTGTCTGAAGAGGTGAGTTTTCAGAGAACACTTGAAGGTTTGGAGACTAGAGGAGAGTCTTATTGTGCGTGGGAGGGCATTCCACAGAGTGGGTGCAGCCCGAAGAAAGTTCTGCAGTCGTGCATGGGAGCGAGTAATGAGCGAGGATGAGAGAAGTAGATCTTGTGCAGAGAAGAGAGGTCGGGTTGGGAGATATTTTGAGATGAGTGAGGAGATGTACAAAGGTGTAGTTTAGTTAATGACCTTGTGTGTGAGTAAAAGTATTTTATATTGAATCATAGACGTGCGCAGCACATTTTATTAGGGGGTGCACTGTCGGAGGGACGTGTCTAGCACCACGTTTGGGCGTGTCTATCACCATCTATTGATGGTCAACGCAATATAAAATATCCACCCTTGTACCAATACTAATAAAGCAGATACATTGTCAAATGTTATGGTGTGCACCAAACAAACACCCCTCATGGCACTCACTGCAATTACACTGCTCCTCCTCAGCCTGGTCTGGCTCCCCCTCTCTTTCCCCTGCAAGCTGCAGCAGCTTACTTACAAGTCAGTAACTAAACTAAACTGACACTGACAGTCGCAGAATAGTACTGCTGCTGCTGGAAAAATGAGTGACGTGTCAATGCTGCTGTCGGCCGCCTGCCAGTATTGAATTTGTCTTCCTAAGAGGAACGCTGACTGTATGCTGCTCTTCATCAGTGGCATTGGTATAGCATAGAAGAAGAGAGGTGGGCGTGTGGCGGGTGGGCGTGCGCGCAGCATGACGTAATCACGTCACATCAATTGTACATGGAGGTGGAGCCGGGAGTTTGAAAGCCAGTGACATTGGCACCCTTGATTAACCAAGGCGTCTGGTCAGTAATGCAGTCCTGACCGGGTGCAGCGCAGAGGGGACAATAATCAGCCTGCTCATCGATCGCTGCATCAGGCATGTGATATCGGGGTGCCGGATATTAGGGGGTGCCTGTGCGCACCAGGCACCCCCCCTGCGCACACCTATGTATTGAATACTGTAGAATACAGGTAACCAATGGAGGACTGACAGAGTGGATCTGCAGCCGATGAACATCTAGCGAGGAAGACTGGCCTCACAGCTGCATTCAGAATGGATAAATAGAAGACTATTGCAATAATCAATGCGGGATATAATAGCAAATTGTCCCTTTAAATCATTTAAATGTAATGGGGAAAAATTGGATTTTGCTTGATGAGCTGAGTGATATTGCAAACAGTTTGTGTCATCTTGATGTTGTATTGTTTTCTGTTCATTTGTATATCTTCAATTAAAGTTTTCTCCTAAATTTGTGTACATGAATATAAGATTAGCCTTTATCCAGACCTCGGTAAGTGGCAAATTTCAGGTCTTTATTTAAAACTGAAATATTTATTTTTTATTGAAAACTGAAAGGAGCTAAGATTAATTGTACCTGCTGTTTTCTGTCACCTTCCTATTCTCATTAATTCCCCCCTTCCTTTGTAGTTAGTCTAGACACATAAATCTTATTTTACATTGTGATATAGGACTTGTAAGATCTACAAAATTTTATTCTTGGAGGGTGACGAGTTAATACTGTCCACAAACATTTGTTTTGTCTTCATTAGTTTTTGCAAGGTCCTTCTGTCTTAGAGATTTTCTACATTAGGAACACTGCACTTTTATTTATTTGTTTATTTATTTGTTACCAGTTATCATATAGCGCACACATATTCCAAAGCGCTTTACAGATAGTATTTGGCCATTGACATCAGTCCCTGCACCAGTGGAGCTTACAATCTATATTCCCTACTACAGGCACACCAATATACACTATGGTTATTTTTTTTTTTGAGTGCCAATTAACCTACATCTGTGTCTTTGGAGTGTGGGAGGAAATTGGAGTACCCGGAGTAATCCCATATAAGAACAGGGAAAATATACAAACTACCGTCAGAAATTGTAGGGCCCAGGACTGACAAAATAGTCAGGGGGTGAGGCATCAATTTGTTGTTTAAACCAGTTTTTTGTTTTTTTAAAAGGGGGTGCAGGGCTGGACCCGGGGGAGGGGGGGGGCACAGGGCAGGGAGGGCTAGACCAAGATTAAGTACAAGAGAGGGAGGGCTAGACCCATTGGGGGCACAGGGATGATCAGTGGGGCATGGCACAGGGCAGGAAAGGCTGGACCTTATTTGGTGCTTGAACTGGGGGTGCAGTGGCGTAACTACTGCCCCCGCAGCCCTCGCGGTGGCTTGGGGGCGAGGGGCTGCGGGGGCGCCACTGATTTACAGCAGACTGACATGCGGACAAGCGTCCGCATGTCAGTCTGCGGTCTCCTTCCCTCCGCCGCTTGTTGGAGGGACACGTAGGGCACAGCTCGCCTCTCCTGTGTCCCTCCTGCATCATCTCCGGCGGCCGCGGGTCTAATAGGGGGAAGTGCCGTCCGTGAGCTCTAATTGGCTCACGAACCGGCACTTCCCCCTATTAGACCCGCGGCCGCCGGAGATGATGCAGCAGGAGGGACACAGGAGAGGCGAGCTGTGCCCTCCGTGTCCCTCCAAAAAGCAGCGGCGGGCGGGAGGTGGGGGAAGAAATATCTGGCACTGGGGGCATATATGGCACTGGGGGGGGGGGAATATCTGGCACTGGGGCATATATGGCACTGGGGGGGAATATCTGGCACTGGGGGCATATATGGCACTGGGGGGGAATATCTGGCACTGGGGGCATATATGGCACTGGGGGGGAATATCTGGCACTGGGGGCATATATGGCACTGGGGGGGAATATCTGGCACTGGGGGCATATATGGCACATGGGGGGGAATATCTGGCACTGGGGGCATATATGGCACGGGGGGAAATATCTGGCACTGGGGGGAAATATCTGGCACTGGGGGCATATATGGCACTGGGGGGAATATATGGCACTGGGGGCATATCTGGCACGGGGGGCATATGTGGCACTGGGGGGGAATATCTGGCACTGGGGGCATATGTGGCACTGGGGGGGTATATGTGTACCTGGCACATGGGCGGGGGGCTATATTTGGCACTGGGGCATGTGAGTACCTGGCAACGTGGGGGAATATCTGGCACTGGGGACATATGTGGCACTGGGAGCACAGCCCTAGCAACAAGGACTACCTCCTAGCAACGAGCATGACACCCAGTGCATGAAATCCCTGGCAACGAGCATGACACCCTGAGCATGAAAACCCGTGGCACCGTGCATGGAACCAAGAGCATGAAACCCCTGGCAACGAGCATGACACCCAGTGCATGAAACCCCTGACAACGAGCAGGTAATTGAAAAGTAATTAGAAGCCTTACTGTAGGACTTAATGTGTAATGGGCATTACGGTGTGTGGCATAATGTATCACGGACATTGCGGTGTGTGTCATAATGTGTCACAGGCATTACGGTGTATGGTATACTATATCGCGGGCATTGTGATATGTGGTATAATGTCTCAGGGTCATTGCAGTGTGTGGCATAATGTATCACGGACATTGCGGTGTGTGTCATAATGTGTCAGGCATTACGGTGTGTGGTATACTATATCACGGGCATTGTGGTATGTGGTATAATGTCTCAGGTCATTGCAGTGTGGCATAATGCATAACGGGCATTGCGGTGTGTGGCATAGGGTATAACGGGCAGGGCATTGCGGTATGTGTCACAGGCATTACGGTGTATGGTATACTATATCACGGGCATTGTGGTATAATGTCTCAAGGTCATTGCAGTGTGTGGCATAATGTGTCACAGGCATTGTATGTGCTATAATGTATCGGGCATTGCAGTGTGTGGCATAATGTATCACGGACATTGCGGTGTGTGTCATAATGTGTCACAGACATTGTATGTGCTATAATGTATCAGGGGCATTGCAGTGTGTAGCATAATGTATAACGGGCATTGCGATTCCTGTCATAATGTGTCACAGGCATTACGGTGTGTGGCATAATGTGTCACAGGCATTACGGTGTGTGGCATAATGTGTCGGGGGCATTACAGTGTGTGCATATTGTGTCATGTGCATTATTGTGTGCAGCATAATGTCTAAGGGCCATTGCAGTATGTGGCATAATGTATACTGGGCATTACTATAAGGAGGAAAAATGACAAATAATGTAAGGGGCATGAATCAGGATTATTTTTCTTTCCTGTGGTGGCCAACGTATGGGCGTGCAGCAGTGGCGTGCTGTGAGGTCAGTGGCTGGTGAGGCACTGCAGCCATAATGTCCGCCGAATCCTGCCGATGACCCCTACCACCGCCGAGCCAATGCCCGCTACTGCCTCTGAGCCGGTACCCGCTGCCACCGCCAAAGGCTTACAAACTCGCCCACAATCAACTGACTCAGCCCTCCGCCACTAATTTCTATCTCAGTCCGATGCCGCCAATGCCCGCTGCCTGCTCATCATACTTGTAGTGTAGTGTACTTGTAGTGTAGTGTACATTTTTATAGTGTACATTTTTATAGAAAAAATAAATAAAATTAGTGTTTGGGACTGGGAAGCGAGTGGGAGGAGGACATGAATGCAATTTTGTTGTCCAGGGCTTCCATTAACTTAATGGAGAAGGGTCTGAATGGGTTAAAAAAAAATGTGTGGGGTCCCCCCTCCTAATTATAACCAGCCTCGGGCTCTTTGAGCCAGTCCTGGTTGTTTAAATACTGGGAAAAAAATTGGACAGGGGTTCCCCATATTTAGACAACCAGCACCGGGCTCTTAGTCCGGTCCTGGTTCCAAAAATACGGGGGACAAAAGATGTAGGGGTCCCCCGTATTTTTAAAACCAGCACCGGGCTTCACTAGCCAGGGACATAATGCCACAGCCGGGGGACACATTTATGTAGGTCCCTGCGGCCGTGGCATTACCCCCCCAACTAGTCACCTCTGGCCGGGGTTCCCTGGAGGAGTGGGGACCCCTTAAATCAAGGGGTCCCCCCCCCTCCAGGCACCCAAGGGCCAGGGGTGAAGCCCGAGGCTGTCCCCAGCACCCCTGGGCGGTGGGTGCCAGGCTGATAGCCATGTGTGTAAAAAAAGAATATTGTTTTTTGTTGTGGAACTACAAGGCCCAGCAAGCCTCCCCCGCTTGCTGGTACTTGGAGAACCTCAAGTACCAGCAGGCGGGGAAATATCGGGCTCGCTGGTACCTGTAGTTCTACAACAACAAAAATACCCAAATAAAAACACAAACACACACACCGTGACAGTAAAATTTTATTAATACACACTTACACACTCACACATACTTACCTACATCCCACACCGGTCACGTCCACTTGTCCAGTAGAATCCAATAGGGCCGATACCTGTAAAAATGAGAGAGATTACTTACCTACATCCCACGCCGGTCACGTCCACTTGTCCAGTAGAATCCAAAGGGGTACCTGTAAAAATGAACATTATGCTTACATATGATCCACAGGAGGGGGAAAGGAGAGAGAGAGAGAGAGAGAGAGAGAAAAAACCAACACACACAACACACAGAACTAACCTGCTGCTGCTGGAGCCGGCGGAGGAGGACAGCCGCACAAGCCGCTGCTGGCTGTCAGGTGATCGGGAGCCGGGAGGACGGAGCCAGACGGGGGAGGACGGGGGGGAGAGCTGCACGCTCCTCAGGACCGCCGCCGCCGCTGGCAAGGTGAGCGGGAGCCGGAGCAGGAGGACGGGAAGGGGGGAAGCCGCAGACACACTGGCCACCGCTACTCCCGCCTATCATTCACGCCGGGACCCGCCGCCTGCAGCGCCGCATGTGGGTGATTGGACAAGCGGATCCAGCCCTGGATCCGCTGTCCAATCACAGGTGCCTCGCTGACATGGGGGTGGTGTCCCTGTCAGCGAGGCACTTGGAACAGTGCCGCTTTCCCCATGTTTTTTCATGGGCTTTTACAGCCCAGTGATAGGCTCCGCCCCCCGCACTGTCCCGTTCCCATTATCCACGGGAGGCACCTGCTGTCAGTGCCTCCCAAACTGCTTTAAAGCAGTAAAATGAGTAGGATTCAATAAAGAAGATACTTATGACACAGAATATGTGTCATAAGTATCTTCTTTTTATTATTTTAATAATCACAGGGGAGGCACTGCCTCCCCTGCCTCCCCTGACTGCACGTCCCTGGCGTGCAGGTTGCAAAACTGGGGTATAAGGTAGTCTTTTCCTGCAATGCCACGCCCCTTTATGCGAAACCACGCCCATTCCAACGAAACCACACCCTTTTTTGCCGCGCACGCCTTCGGCGCGCGCATATTTATCCCTTTCTTGCTCCCAATTATGGAGCATGAAGGGGGGGGGGGGGGGGCGCCGAAGAATTTTTTGGCTTGGAGGAGAAAAATTTCTAGTTACGCCACTGTGGGGGTGCACAGGACAAGAATGGGGGATGGGGGGGCACAGGGCATGTAAGGCTGCACCTTGGCAGGGTGGTGAAGGGCATCCACTAAGGCATGCACCCGGGACAGAAGGACCGACTGATGGTGGGAGGCGGTGGCCTCTGTTGCTGTTGCTGCATCCGCTGCCTCCAAGGACCCCCTGCTTGCCGGAAACACCAAGCTGCCTAGTTGACAGCAGCTGTTAACGGCATTTCAAATTTGACATCAGCCGCAGGCCAATCACAGCTTGCGGATCGGCAGCCAATCAGAAGCAACCACTCTTCATTGGATGTCGGTCAATGAGCTGTGATTAGCTTGCGGTCATTGCCGAATTCAAAATGTGCTTTCTCCTAAACCATGATTGCTGGCTCCTGGACCATGATCTACTGCTGGGTCCCCTCTGTGTCTGGGCCATGTATTCCTGTCCAGGATTCCCCTCTTCCCCACCTCCAAAGGCGGCCCTGACAAACTCCACACAGTTAGGGCCTCGATGGGAATCAAATCTGTGACCTCAGTACTGTGTTACTGCTCTCCTCTTTCAACAGGACAAGGCGATGTCAACATGTTCTCATTTTGGGAAGGCAGACTGAATTAAGATGAGTTCTTTGTATTCCTCCTGACACCATTGCGTATGCTGAATGTTCCAGCTGGGCGGCTCCATGTTGTTCAGCGGTTACTTTGACCACAATACAGTAGCGCTGCAACATCTTTCTCCATAAATACTGCCATTATGTCAGTGTCCGGGCTGGAAACCATGACACGTCGTTACATCTCCAGTTTGTTTTCAGGTTATAAAGTTCGTTTTGATTTCACTTTGGGGATTTACAGTTATACAGGGATGATGTGGTTGTAGCTGTAAAGAATATTTGCAGTTTAATAAGCTGGTGTTTTGCACATACTGGACTAACTAACAAGACATCTGGAAGAAGTTTGATAGTGGAGACCGAGGCATCGCACGGCATCTGAAAAGCATTAGATGTATCAGCCAAGTACCAGCTACAGGGATAAAAATCTGCTTTCGGAGAACTAACCTAGAGGTCTGTAACCGGAGAGGTGACATGTAAGATCTGGTGGGGCTGGAAGTGTACCGTCCCAGGGGGATACGGATTGGGCAGTGTATACTTAGCTTCAGATCTTAAATCCAAGCGGTGTCTGATTTCCACGCAGTGAATAAAGAAAGATTTTACATATGGACACTATTATACCCATGGTTATGAAAGCAACTCAGCTACTGTACAGAAATGAGTTTTGCCCTATTATTTTACACTGAAAACAGGACTTAAGATTAATTTGGAAGAGAAAAGCATTGCAACTGTAATGGGCAAAGCTGACACCGAAAGTGAGTGCTGCACCAATTGGATTTTCTGTCTCCATTCCCACTATATATATATATATATATATATATATATATATATATTTCTATCTTTTTCTTGCGGCCCACACAAGACCTTGATAATTCAGCCCAGTTGGGATTTTGAGTTTGACATGTCTGCTATACAGCATTGATGGGCTTGACTTAATAGCTCTTTGTTGTACAGTCACACTGTCCTTTATTACATTTCGGGATGCTGAGGTGCCCGAGATTCAAACTCGTTGCTTGTGACATTGCAGTCGGACACTATTTATTCAGCTATCTACCCTTGCATAGAAAGCTAGAGAATTCCAAGCTAGAGAGTTCTAACTATTTGAAGCTTACCTTGTACTTTGTGAAGGGGTGATCAGCGTTACGGCTGGGCAGATCTATGTAGTGTGTGGCTGCAAGGGATTGGATGTGTGGCTGCACACTACATGGATCTACTCGATTATGGTTCTGTTTTTTTTTTTTTACGGGGTAGCTTCATATAGTTGAAATCTCAAAGTTTTTATGTGGGATCAAGTGGGTCGGTGGGTGGGGTGTTTGGCTGGGATGCAGCAGGTTTGTGGGTTGGAGTCCCGGGTGTGGCAGTATATTGGAATGTATTGTTTAATGAGGGGTATTGTGGATGAATGGTGGTGAGCTCTCGGGTTAAGTGCATGAATGTGGTATAAAGAGGATTTGTGTCCAAATCCATTTTCTTGTAGTGGTCTATAAATTAGGGATGTGCACTTGAAATTTTTCGGGTTTTGGTTTTGGGTTCGGTTCCGCGGCCGTGTTTTGGGTTCGACCGCGTTTTGGCAAAACCTCACCGAATTTTTTTTGTCGGATTCGGGTGTGTTTTGGATTCGGGTGTTTTTTTCAAAAAACCCTAAAAAACAGCTTAAATCATAGAATTTGGGGGTCATTTTGATCCCAAAGTATTATTAACCTCAAAAACCATAATTTCCACTCATTTTCAGTCTATTCTGAATACCTCACACCTCACAATATTATTTTTAGTCCTAAAATTTGCACCGAGGTCGCTGGATGACTAAGCTAAGCGACCCTAGTGGCCGACACAAACACCTGGCCCATCTAGGAGTGGCACTGCAGTGTCACGCAGGATGGCCCTTCCAAAAAACACTCCCCAAACAGCACATGACGCAAAGAAGAAAAAAAGAGGCGCAATGAGGTAGCTGTGTGAGTAAGCTAAGCGACCCTAGTGGCCGACACAAACACCTGGCCCATCTAGGAGTGGCACTGCAGTGTCACGCAGGATGGCCCTTCCAAAAAACACTCCCCAAACAGCACATGACGCAAAGAAGAAAAAAAGAGGCGCAATGAGGTAGCTGTGTGAGTAAGCTAAGCGACCCTAGTGGCCGACACAAACACCTGGCCCATCTAGGAGTGGCACTGCAGTGTCACGCAGGATGGCCCTTCCAAAAAACACTCCCCAAACAGCACTGGACGCAAAGAAGAAAAAAAGAGGCGCAATGAGGTAGCTGTGTGAGTAAGCTAAGCGACCCTAGTGGCCGACACAAACACCTGGCCCATCTAGGAGTGGCACTGCAGTGTCACGCAGGATGGCCCTTCCAAAAAACACTCCCCAAACAGCACATGACGCAAAGAAGAAAAAAAGAGGCGCAATGAGGTAGCTGTGTGAGTAAGCTAAGCGACCCTAGTGGCCGACACAAACACCTGGCCCATCTAGGAGTGGCACTGCAGTGTCACGCAGGATGGCCCTTCCAAAAAACACTCCCCAAACAGCACATGACGCAAAGAAGAAAAAAAGAGGCGCAATGAGGTAGCTGTGTGAGTAAGATAAGCGACCCTAGTGGCCGACACAAACACCTGGCCCATCTAGGAGTGGCACTGCAGTGTCACGCAGGATGGCCCTTCCAAAAAACACTCCCCAAACAGCACATGACGCAAAGAAGAAAAAAAGAGGCGCAATGAGGTAGCTGTGTGAGTAAGATAAGCGACCCTAGTGGCCGACACAAACACCTGGCCCATCTAGGAGTGGCACTGCAGTGTCACGCAGGATGGCCCTTCCAAAAAACACTCCCCAAACAGCACATGACGCAAAGAAGAATAAAAGAGGCGCAATGAGGTAGCTGTGTGAGTAAGCTAAGCGACCCTAGTGGCCGACACAAACACCTGGCCCATCTAGGAGTGGCACTGCAGTGTCACGCAGGATGGCCCTTCCAAAAAACACTCCCCAAACAGCACATGACGCAAAGAAGAAAAAAAGAGGCGCAATGAGGTAGCTGTGTGAGTAAGATAAGCGACCCTAGTGGCCGACACAAACACCTGGCCCATCTAGGAGTGGCACTGCAGTGTCACGCAGGATGGCCCTTCCAAAAAACACTCCCCAAACAGCACATGACGCAAATAAAAATGAAAGAAAAAAGAGGTGCAAGATGGAATTGTCCTTGGGCCCTCCCACCCACCCTTATGTTGTATAAACAGGACATGCACACTTTAACCAACCCATCATTTCAGTGACAGGGTCTGCCACACGACTGTGACTGAAATGACGGGTTGGTTTGGACCCCCACCGAAAAAGAAGCAATTAATCTCTCCTTGCACAAACTGGCTCTACAGAGGCAAGATGTCCACCTCATCATCATCCTCCGATATATCACCGTGTACATCCCGCTCCTCACAGATTATCAATTTGTCCCCACTGGAATCCACCATCTCAGCTCCCTGTGTACTTTGTGGAGGCAATTGCTGCTGGTCAATGTCTCCACGGAGGAATTGATTATAATTCATTTAAATGAACATTATCTTCTCCACATTTTCTGGAAGTAACCTCGTACGCAGATTGCTGACAAGGTGAGCGGCGGCACTAAACACTCTTTCGGAGTACACACTTGTGGGAGGGCAACTTAGGTAGAATAAAGCCAGTTTGTGCAAGGGCCTCCAAATTGCCTCTTTTTCCTGCCAGTATAAGTACGGACTGTCTGACGTGCCTACTTGGATGCGGTCACTCATATAATCCTCCACCATTCTTTCAATGGTGAGAGAATCATATGCAGTGATAGTAGACGACATGTCCGTAATCGTTGTCAGGTCCTTCAGTCCGGACCAGATGTCAGCATCAGCAGTCGCTCCAGACTGCCCTGCATCACCGCCAGCGGGTGGGCTCGGAATTCTGAGCCTTTTCCTCGCACCCCCAGTTGCGGGAGAATGTGAAGGAGGAGATGTTGACAGGTCGCGTTCCGCTTGACTTGACAATTTTGTCACCAGCAGGTCTTTGAACCCCAGCAGACTTGTGTCTGCCGGAAAGAGAGATCCAAGGTAGGTTTTAAATCTAGGATCGAGCACGGTGGCCAAAATGTAGTGCTCTGATTTCAACAGATTGACCACCCGTGAATCCTTGTTAAGCGAATTAAGGGCTCCATCCACAAGTCCCACATGCCTAGCGGAATCGCTCCCTTTTAGCTCCTCCTTCAATGCCTCCAGCTTCTTCTGCAAAAGCCTGATGAGGGGAATGACCTGACTCAGGCTGGCAGTGTCTGAACTGACTTCACGTGTGGCAAGTTCAAAAGGTTGCAGAACCTTGCACAACGTTGAAATCATTCTCCACTGCGCTTGAGACAGGTACATTCCACCTCCTATATCGTGCTCAATTGTATAGGCTTGAATGGCCTTTTGCTGCTCCTCCAACCTCTGAAGCATATAGAGGGTTGAATTCCACCTCGTTACCACTTCTTGCTTCAGATGATGGCAGGGCAGGTTCAGGCGTTTTTGGTGGTGCTCCAGTCTTCTGTACGTGGTGCCTGTACGCCGAAAGTGTCCCGCAATTCTTCTGGCCACCGACAGCATCTCTTGCACGCCCCTGTCGTTTTTTAAAAAATTCTGCACCACCAAATTCAAGGTATGTGCAAAACATGGGACGTGCTGGAATTTGCCCATATTTAATGCACACACAATATTGCTGGCGTTGTCCGATGCCACAAATCCACAGGAGAGTCCAATTGGGGTAAGCCATTCCGCGATGATCTTCCTCAGTTGCCGTAAGAGGTTTTCAGCTGTGTGCGTATTCTGGAAAGCGGTGATACAAAGCGTAGCCTGCCTAGGAAAGAGTTGGCGTTTGCGAGATGCTGCTACTGGTGCCGCCGCTGCTGTTCTTGCGGCGGGAGTCCATACATCTACCCAGTGGGCTGTCACAGTCATATAGTCCTGACCCTGCCCTGCTCCACTTGTCCACATGTCCGTGGTTAAGTGGACATTGGGTACAACTGCATTTTTTAGGACACTGGTGAGTCTTTTTCTGACGTCCGTGCACATTCTCGGTATCGCCTGCCTAGAGAAGTGGAACCTAGATGGTATTTGGTAACGGGGGCACACTGCCTCAAGAAATTGTCTAGTTCCCTGTGAACTAACGGCGGATACCGGACGCACGTCTAACACCAACATAGTTGTCAAGGCCTCAGTTATCCGCTTTGCAACAGGATGACTGCTGTGATATTTCATCTTCCTCGCAAAGGACTGTTGGACAGTCAATTGCTTGGTGGAAGTAGTAAAAGTGGGCTTACGACTTCCCCTCTGGGATGACCATCGACTCCCAGCAGCAACAACAGCAGCGCCAGCAGCAGTAGGCGTTACACGCAAGGATGCATCGGAGGAATCCCAGGCAGGAGAGGACTCGTCAGAATTGCCAGTGACATGGCATGCAGGACTATTGGCATTCCTGGGGAAGGAGGAAATTGACACTGAGGGAGTTGGTGGGGTGGTTTGCGTGAGCTTGGTTACAAGAGGAAGGGATTTACTGGTCAGTGGACTGCTTCCGCTGTCGCCCAAAGTTTTTGAACTTGTCACTGACTTATTATGAATGCGCTGCAGGTGACGTATAAGGGAGGATGTTCCGAGGTGGTTAACGTCCTTACCCCTACTTATTACAGCTTGACAAAGGCAACACACGGCTTGACAAATGTTGTCCGCATTTCTGGTGAAATACTTCCACACCGAAGAGCTGATTTTTTTGGTATTTTCACCAGGCATGTCAACGGCCCTATTCCTCCCACGGACAACAGGTGTCTCCCCGGGTGCCTGACTTAAACAAACCACCTCACCATCAGAATCCTCCTTGTAAATTTCCTCCCCAGCGCCAGCAACACCCATATCCTCCTCATCCTGGTGTACTTCAACACTGACATCTTCAATCTGACTATCAGGAACTGGACTGCGGGTGCTCCTTCCAGCACTTGCAGGGGGCGTGCAAATGGTGGAAGGCGCATGCTCTTCACGTCCAGTGTTGGGAAGGTCAGGCATCGCAACCGACACAATTGGACTCTCCATGTGGATTTGGGATTTCGAAGAACGCACAGTTCTTTGCGGTGCTTTTGCCAGCTTGAGTCTTTTCAGTTTTCTAGCGAGAGGCTGAGTGCTTCCATCCTCATGTGAAGCTGAACCACTAGCCATGAACATAGGCCAGGGCCTCAGCCGTTCCTTGCCACTCCGTGTGGTAAATGGCATATTGGCAAGTTTACGCTTCTCCTCCGACAATTTTATTTTAGATTTTGGAGTCCTTTTTTTACTGATATTTGGTGTTTTGGATTTTACATGCTCTGTACTATGACATTGGGCATCGGCCTTGGCAGACGACGTTGCTGGCATTTCATCGTCTCGGCCATGACTAGTGGCAGCAGCTTCAGCACGAGGTGGAAGTGGATCTTGATCTTTCCCTAATTTTGGAACCTCAACATTTTTGTTCTCCATATTTTAATAGGCACAACTAAAAGGCACCTCAGGTAAACAATGGAGATGGATGGATACTAGTATACTTATGGATGGACGAGCGACTGCCGACACAGAGGTAGCTACAGCCGTGGACTACCGTACTGTGTCTGCTGCTAATATAGACTGGATGATAAGGAGATGAAATTAATATATATATATATATATATATATATAATATCACTAGTACTGCAGCCGGACAGGTATATATATTTATTATGTAATGACTGATGATGGACCTGCTGGACACTGTCAGCTCAGCAGCACCGCAGACTGCTACAGTAAGCTACTATAGTAGTATGTATAAAGAAGAAAGAAAAAGAAAAACCACGGGTAGGTGGTATACAATTATGGATGGACGAGCGACTGCCGACACAGAGGTAGCTACAGCCGTGGACTACCGTACTGTGTCTGCTGCTAATATAGACTGGATGATAAGGAGATGAAATTAATATATATATATATATAATATCACTAGTACTGCAGCCGGACAGGTATATATATTTATTATGTAATGACTGATGACGGACCTGCTGGACACTGTCAGCTCAGCAGCACCGCAGACTGCTACAGTAAGCTACTATAGTAGTATGTATAAAGAAGAAAGAAAAAAAAAAACCACGGGTAGGTGGTATACAATTATGGATGGACGAGCGACTGCCGACACAGAGGTAGCTACAGCCGTGGACTACCGTACTGTGTCTGCTGCTAATATAGACTGGATGATAAGGAGATGAAATTAATATATATATATATATATATAATATCACTAGTACTGCAGCCGGACAGGTATATATATTTATTATGTAATGACTGATGACGGACCTGCTGGACACTGTCAGCTCAGCAGCACCGCAGACTGCTACAGTAAGCTACTATAGTAGTATGTATAAAGAAGAAAGAAAAAAAAAACCACGGGTAGGTGGTATACAATTATGGATGGACGAGCGACTGCCGACACAGAGGTAGCTACAGCCATGGACTACCGTACTGTGTCTGCTGCTAATATAGACTGGATGATAAGGAGATGAAATTAATATATATATATAATATCACTAGTACTGCAGCCGGACAGGTATATATATTTATTATGTAATGACTGATGACGGACCTGCTGGACACTGTCAGCTCAGCAGCACCGCAGACTGCTACAGTAAGCTACTATAGTAGTATGTATAAAGAAGAAAGAAAAAAAAAAAAAACACGGGTAGGTGGTAAACAATTATGGATGGACGAGCGACTGCCGACACAGAGGTAGCTACAGCCGTGGACTACCGTACTGTGTCTGCTGCTAATATAGACTGGATGATAAGGAGATTAAATTAATATATATATATATATAATATCACTAGTACTGCAGCCGGACAGGTATATATATTTATTATGTAATGACTGATGACGGACCTGCTGGACACTGTCAGCTCAGCAGCACCGCAGACTGCTACAGTAAGCTACTATAGTAGTATGTATAAAGAAGAAAGAAAAAAAAACCCACGGGTAGGTGGTATACAATTATGGATGGACGAGCGACTGCCGACACAGAGGTAGCTACAGCCGTGGACTACCGTACTGTGTCTGCTGCTAATATAGACTGGATGATAAGGAGATGAAATTAATATATATATATATATATATATATATAATATCACTAGTACTGCAGCCGGACAGGTATATATATTTATTATGTAATGACTGATGACGGACCTGCTGGACACTGTCAGCTCAGCAGCACCGCAGACTGCTACAGTAAGCTACTATAGTAGTATGTATAAAGAAGAAAGAAAAAAAAACCACGGGTAGGTGGTATACAATTATGGATGGACGAGCGACTGCCGACACAGAGGTAGCTACAGCCGTGGACTACCGTACTGTGTCTGCTGCTAATATAGACTGGATGATAAGGAGATGAAATTAATATATATATATATATATAATATCACTAGTACTGCAGCCGGACAGGTATATATATTTATTATGTAATGACTGATGACGGACCTGCTGGACACTGTCAGCTCAGCAGCACCGCAGACTGCTACAGTAAGCTACTATAGTAGTATGTATAAAGAAGAAAGAGAAAAAAAAAAAACACGGGTAGGTGGTATACAATTATGGATGGACGAGCGACTGCCGACACAGAGGTAGCTACAGCCGTGGACTACCGTACTGTGTCTGCTGCTAATATAGACTGGATGATAATGAGATGAAATCAATATATATATATATATATATATATATATATATAATATCACTAGTACTGCAGCCGGACAGGTATATATATTTATTATGTAATGACTGATGACGGACCTGCTGGACACAGTCAGCTCAGCAGCACCGCAGACTGCTACAGTAAGCTACTATAGTAGTATGTATAAAGAAGAAAGAAAAAAAAAACCACGGGTAGGTGGTATACAATATTATATATATATTATATACAATTATATATATATATATATATATATATATATATTAAACTGGTGGTGACTGGTGGTCAGGTCACTGGTCACACTATCAGCAACTTGCAAGTAGTACTCCTAAGCAGACAATCACAATATATATTATACTGGTGGTCAGTGTGGTCACAATGGCAGTGTGGCACTCTGGCAGCAAAAGTGTGCACTGTACGTTATATGTACTCCTGAGTCCTGCTCTCAGACTCTAACTGCTCCCCACTGTCAGTGTCTCCCCCTCAAGTCAGATAATATACAGTCACACTATCTATCACTTCAGCAAGTAACTAGTACTCCTCCTAATGCTCCCCAAAATTACTACTGTGTCTCTCTCTACTGTCTCACTCTCTTCTCTATAAACGGAGAGGACGCCAGCCACGTCCTCTCCCTATGAATCTCAATGCACGTGTGAAAATGGCGGCGACGCGCGGCTCCTTATATAGAATCCGAGTCTCGCAATAGAATCCGAGCCTCGCGAGAATCCGACAGCGGGATGATGACGTTCGGGCGCGCTCGGGTTAACCGAGCAAGGCGGGAAGATCCGAGTCGCTCGGCCCCGTGTAAAAAAACATGAAGTTCGGGCGGGTTCAGATTCCGAGGAACCGAACCCGCTCATCCCTACTATAAATGTGTGTGTATTGTAGATATACAGTATATATATATATATATATATATATATATATATCCTATATAATAGCCCAGATCTGTGACTTTGTGACTCATTTGCTAACGCTGGGCGGGGTCACAACACTGGGCGGAGTTAGTCAAATGAGTCACAGATCTGGGCAAATCTATAGGAGACTAGGAGCAGAAGCAGATAGT
This sequence comes from Pseudophryne corroboree, assembly GCF_028390025.1. Classification (NCBI taxonomy): domain Eukaryota; kingdom Metazoa; phylum Chordata; class Amphibia; order Anura; family Myobatrachidae; genus Pseudophryne; species Pseudophryne corroboree. The sequence goes on along the minus strand of NC_086452.1, from coordinate 52,998,876 downwards.
ATGGGCATGGCACAGGCAGGGGTGCATACCTCCCAGCTTTCTTCAGGCAGAAGGAGGGACACACAGGTGGCAAAAAGGGGGCGTGACCAACGAAAAGGGGCGTGGCTTCGCGGGAGAACCCCCGTTTTCGTCAGTGAGGGGGCATGCCCAGCGCTCTGTGAGCTGCTGGCATGCCCCCAGGGGCCCAGGGCACTTGAGACAGGGGGGCCCCATCTCATTGCTGTGCCTGCTGTGGGTTTGGGGGGCGTGGTCTAATCGCGGGACGCGTGGCCACGCCCCCTTATGCAAATTCCGGAGATTTTTTATTTTATTTTATTTTTATGGGATTTTGGCCCCTCAGCTAGGGGTAAATCCAGAGGGTGTGGTCGCTCCCCCCTACACACCCGCACAGGCAGAAGAAAGCAGGGAGGCTTCTGCCTCCCCGCAACACCACAGACCTGCCAACACGCAGCAGCGTGTGCTGACTGTAGCACAATGCTGCTGCTGTTGCTGGCAGAACGGGGGAGCTTCTGAGCTGTGACAGAGCTACTCCAGCCGCGGGGCCCCCTAAAACTGTGGGGCCCACGGTACGTAACCCCTGCCCCCCCCCCCCTTAATCCGGCTCTGCTGCCGGAACCCCCCCTTAATCTGTACCCGCTGATGCCCCCTCTCCTCCTGTCTCCTCTAAATAGACGCTGTGCGCATCTATTCACCGCTGCTCTGCTAAGCAGAACAGCGAGTACAGGAGCTTCCCAACTCCCCCCCCCACCACCACCGGGGGACACTGCGGCCCACGGGTGGGACAGCAGGACAGCTGGGAGGTATGGGGGTGTGTGTGGGGGTATGCCGTACAGACAGATGGGCACCGGCTCACTGTGTGCTTGACCCCCCCACATCAGCAAACTCAGCAGGGGCTCTCTGGCGCGGAGGAGCGTCACTTTCTGGCACACTCCACGCTTCTTAGCTGCAGTTTTGTGGGGCACCTGCCGCTGTGCAGGTTCCGTACTGCCTCTGTTATCTCCAGCCCCAGCAACCCCACCGCTAGCTGCAGCGCTGCCACCCACAGTGAGGTGCGCCCAGCTCCTTCACACACTTTAGCTGGCGGGTAGCGCTGCAGAAGTCCGCGCTGTTTGCAGGCTCCGACCCCCTCCTCCCTCCAGCCGCAGCGTCTCCTGGGAGCTAACCAGTCACTCCCAGTCTCCCCTTTCCACAGTGCCCGGCAGCCGCGAGGTCCGCGCCGCGTGCATGCTATGACCCCCTCCTCCCTCCAGCCGCAGCGTCTCCTGGGGGCTAACCAGTCACTCACAGTCTCCCCTTACCACAGTGCCCGGCAGCTGTGCGAGGTTCGTGGTGTGTGACTGAGGAGTGGGGGAGGGATGCGGACGGGCAGGGGAAGCAGGACTCCAGCCTGAGAGAGTCAGCCATGCCAAGTCTCCACCAGCAGCAGATCCCAACAGCAGCAGTGACTCCGGTAAGACACATCTGTCTGTCACCACTGTTTTGTCCCTAATACCAATCTCTCCCTTGTCCTGTGTTCTGTCATGTCCCTGTCACCCCTGGCCTTGCCCTGTCACCCTCATCCTGGCCCTTTCACCCGTATCCTGGCCCTTTCACCCTTATCCTGGCCCTGTCATCCTTATCCTGGCCCTGTCACCCTTATGCTGGCCCTGTTACCCCTATCCTGGCCCTGTCACCCCTGTGCTTGCTCTGTCAACCCTATACTGACCCTGTCCTGGTCCTGCCGCCCCTACCCTGGCCATGTCACCCCTATCCTGTCCCTGTCATTTCTGTCCTGGCCCCGTCGCCCCTGTCCTGGCCCCGTCACCCCTGTCCTTGCCCCGTCACCCCTGTACTGGCCCCACCACCGCTGTCCTGGCCCCGTCACCCGTGTTCTGACCCTGTCACCCCTGTCCTGGCCCTCTCACCCCTGTTCTGGCCCTCTCATCCCTGTCCTGGCCCTGTTACTGCATACCCTCCAACTACCTTTTTAGGCAGCTACAGTACCCGCAGCGCCTCCAGACCCCTCCCCAATGCACCACACCTCCGTACCTTCCCCTCCCCCACACGCTGTGCCTCCAGACCCCCTCCACCACCCGCGGCTCCCACTCCCCCGCCCCTCCACCACCCACAGCACCTCCAGGCCCCCTCTACCATCCACCCCCCATATATGTCTCCCCCCACACCTGCCCCCCCTCTACCCACAGCATCTGCAGACACCCTCCTCAATCCGTGGCCCCCCCTCACCCACCCACGGCACCCCCACACCTGCCCCTCCACCACCTGCAGCGCCTCAAGACCACCATACGCCGCACCACCTGTACCTGCTCCTCCCCCACCCATGGGGCCTCCGGTCCCCCTACCCCACCCCTGGCACCCCCGCCCCTTCCCATCCCACAGCACCTCCAAAACCCTTCACCCATCCGTAACATCCCCGCACCTGCCCCTCTCCCACCCATGGCACCCCTGCCCCTCCCCCACCTGCAGTGCCTCCGGACCTGTCCCCCATCTGAAGCCCCCACTCTTCTGACCCTCCCCCATCCGCAGCACCTCCCGGCCCTTCCCCATCCGGGCCCCCCCCCGCTACCGCCTCCCCTCCACCCGCAGCTGCTACAGACACCCTCCCCCAATCGCAGTCCCCCCCCGCACCCGCTACATTCTGTACATCATGCCCTGCAGGTGCTGTTCATGCCGTCGCAAGGGGCTGCGCCTCCTTCACCATCGCACGCCCTTTCATTGTGCAATATTTAACCACTAACAAAGGAATGCAGGTAATACTCCATAAAACACAAATATTGAACCCCAGAAAGGCATGCAAGGGTTAAGGGGGCATAGCCCCTTGCGACGGTGTGAAGAGCGCCCGTAGGGCGCGATGAAGCACCTAGTATATATATATATATATATATATACACACACACAGAAGTGTTTTAAGAGAGAAGGGGGCCCCTGTGCAGAGTCCTGGTGGGCTCCCTCCTTTCTACGACGCCGTAGGCTCCAGCATTGTGCCAGAATCCACTGTGCATGCGCAGGTCTTCGGAAAGATGGCACCCGCCATGGTCTGAAGGAGACATATTTACTACTGTGCATGCGCGGCAGCCATTTGGGAAGTGATTTTTTGCACGACTCTGGAAAGGAAAGTTTAAAACAACTTGTGTGCGGTGTGGGCCCCCATGGACCCAGGGGCCCGTGTGCACAACACACATTTCACCCATGATAGAGACGCCTATCTATATATATATATACAGAGAGAGAGAGAGAGAGAGAGAGAAGCAATTGTGCGGCACTCAGCTAGAAGAATACTCAATAAACCAGTCAGGTTGCCAAGACCTAGCTGATGCCGCACCATTGCTTCTCTGTATTTATACTATACATTTGCATATGTGAAGGCACCAGTGAGGTTATTTTATGCATCATGGAGTGCCAGTCCTATGCAGTTGTGTATATATATATATATATATATATATATATATATATATATATAGCATTTGGAAAGGCTCGGCACTCACTTGTGGGTAGCAGATACTTGCTGCGGTGCCATCCAGGGAATAAACACTCCTGTAACAGTACTTGGTAATGGCAGCACTCAGCAGACTCATTCAAAGATGCAAAAAGCCTTTTATTTTCGGTCCTACGCCATTTCGGGGAAACCCCGTCTTCAGGGACAAACAGTACATGCATGTACTGTTTGTCCCTGAAGATGGGGTTTCCCCGAAACGGCGTAGGACCGAAAATAAAAGGCTTTTTGCATCTTTGAATGAGTCTGCTGAGTGCCGCCATTACCAAGTACTATATATATATATATGTATATATATATATATATATATATATGCACAAAATGTAGGAAGGGGCTTTCTTTTTTCGATTTTGTCATGTCCCTTCCCCTCAAGGTAAGTCTAGTTACAGCTCTGATGATGGGCTATTTCTATATGTTGGTCTGGAGATGTAGTCCCTTCCGCCCCATTAGTAATTTGGCCTAGAGCCTAATCCTCCTCAGTAATTTCCATTATAGTGCTGTTAATTCGTTATTTAGCCTTTGTGCTTTTGAGACTCAAGTGCATGATTTGGTATTAAACTGTAGTTGCCACATTCTTGACCAATCTACCTAGATCCTCCTACAAAATCAAACCCGTCCTGGTGAGTCTACCCTGTTGCGTACCTTTGAGTCATCAGCAAAAAGGCATACTGTCTCTTCAGAAACGAAATGTCAAAGGTGAGTGATTCCTTAGATGGCGCCAGGTTCAAATATAGTCACTCTCCTTTATGACGTGTACTGTCCCTTTAAAACACAGAATCCAAAATCCTAATTTCTTTCCAATAGAAATTTCATCAGTACTGTGCCAAACGCATAGCATAATACGTTTTCTTTTATAATAAAAAAGCACACATCATACAATAAAATAAATCCATAGGTACATGTACAGTATACAACACTCAAGAATGGTATCATACAGGCAGTGATTGCAAATGGGTAATTACCAGAAATCTTGGAACTGGGTTTTAATCAGTTCCAAAAGGGCATAGGGAGGATAATATATCACAATGCGGTATCCCGGGTAGACTCGCAGGCACTGCACTCCTTAAGGTAATGTCCTCCTTGCACTCTCCAGTCGACTGATCCTCACTAACGTGTTTCAACCCCCTCTATGGTCTTTTTCAAGGTAATGAGTGTTGCTAGTCCATCCAAACAACCCTTATATATCTATAATACCAATACCTTCACTTCCAGTGGGTGTTTGACATCTGCCACTCCCCTTCAACAAAACCTACACTGGCTCCCATTCCCTCACAGAATCCTCTTCAAACTCCTTACCCTTACATACAAGGCCCTCTCTAATTCCACTGCACCATACATCTCCAACCTCATCTCCCTACATACTCCCGCACGCCCACTCCAGTTGGCCAATGACCGTTGCCTCTCGTCTACTCTGGTCACTACTTCCCATGCCTGAATCCAAGATTTTGCCCACGCTGCCCCTCTTCACTGGAACAAGCTCCCTTGCTCTATTAGACTCTCCCCAATCTTGCAAAATTTAAAACGGGCACTGAAAACTCACCTGTTCATCAAAACCTACCCTTCTGTTGGATTATGTAGCAATAATCATTTAATGTGTGTACTTGTCACCCTGGTGTGCTGACTCTGCCTACCAGTACAATGCCTCACCTACTGGTGTGATCTCCACCTCCTGTAACACGATCTTCCTGCTGGTGTTGTGACTGCTACCAGTACAATGCCTCACCTACTGGTGTGATATCCACCTCCTGTGACACAATCCTACTGCTGGTGCTGTGACTGCCTACCAGTACAATGCTTCACCTACTGGTGTGATCTTCACCTCCTGTGACACGATCCTCCTGCTGGTGCTGTGATTGCCTACCAGTACAATGCCTCACCTACTGGTGTGATCTCCACCTCATGTGACAAGATCCTCCTGCTGGTGCTGTGACTGCCTACCAGTACAATGCCTCACCTACTGGTGTGATCTCCACCTCCTGTGACAGGATCCTCCTGCTGGTGCTGTGACTGCTTACCAGTACAATGCCTCACCTACTGGTGTGATCTCCACCTCCTGTGACACATTCTTCCTGCTGGTGTTGTGACTGCCTACCAGTACAATGCCTCACCTACTGGTGTGATCTCCACCTCCTGTGACAGGATCCTCCTGCAGGTGATGTGACTGCCTACCAGTACAATGCCTCACCTACTGGTGTGATCTCCACCTCCTGTGACAGGATCCTCCTGCAGGTGATGTGACTGCCTACCAGTACAATGCCTCACCTACTGGTGTGATCTCCACCTCCTGTGACAGGATCCTCCTGCTGGTGCGGTGACTGTCTACCAGTACAATGCCTCACCTACTGGTGTGATCTCCATCTCCTGTGACAGGATCCTCCTGCTGGTGCTGTGACTGCCTACCAGTGCAATGCCTCACCTACTGGTGTGATCTCCACCTCCTGTGACACAATCCTCCTGCTGGTGCTGTGACTGCCTACCAGTACAATGCTTCACCTACTGGTGTGATCTTCACCTCCTGTGACACGATCCTCCTGCTGGTGCTGTGACTGCCTACCAGTACAATGCTTCACCTACTGGTGTGATCTCCACCTCCTGTGACAGGATCCTCCTGCTGGTGCTGTGACTGCCTGCCAGTGCAATGCTTCACCCACTGGTGTGATCTCCACCTCCTGTGACAGGATCCTCCTGCTGGTGCTGTGACTGCCTACCAGTACAATACCTCACCTACTGGTGTGATCTCCACCTCCTGTGACAGGATCCTCCTGCTGGTGCGATGACTGTCTACCAGTACAATGCCTCACCTACTGGTGTGATCTCCACCTCCTGTGACAGGATCCTCCTGCTGGTGCTGTGACTGCCTACCAGTGCAATGCCTCACTTACTGGTGTGATCTCCACCTCCTGTGACACAATCCTCCTGCTGGTGCTGTGACTGCCTACCAGTACAATGCTTCACCTACTGGTGTGATCTCCACCTCCTGTTACAGGATCCTCCTGCTGGTGCTGTGACTGCTACCAGTACAATGCCTCACCTACTGGTGTGATCTCCACCTCCTGTGACAGGATCCTCCTGCTGGTGCTGTGACTGCCTACCAGTACAATGCCTCACCTACTGGTGTGATCTCCACCTCCTGTGACACATTCTTCCTGCTGGTGTTGTGACTGCCTACCAGTACAATGCCTCACCTACTGGTGTGATCTCCACCTCCTGTGACAGGATCCTCCTGCAGGTGATGTGACTGCCTACCAGTACAATGCCTCACCTACTGGTGTGATCTCCACCTCCTGTGACAGGATCCTCCTGCTGTTGCTGTGACTGTCTACTAGTACAATGCCTCACCTACTGGTGTGATCTCTACCTCCTGTGACAGGATCCTCCTGCAGGTGATGTGACTACCTACCAGTGTAATACCTCACCTACTGGTGTGATCTCCACCTCCTGTGACAGGATCCTCCTGCTGGTGCTGTGACTGCCTACCAGAACAATGCCTCACCTACTGGTGTGATCGCCACCTCCTGTGACAGGATCCTCCTGCTGGTGCTGTGACTGCCTACCAGTACAATGCCTCACCTACTGGTGTGATCTCCACCTCCTGTGACAGGAACCTCCTGCTGGTGCTGTGACTGCTTACCAGTACAATGCCTCACCTACTGGTGTGATCGCCACCTCCTGTGACAGGATCCTCCTGCTGGTGCTGTGACTGCCTACCAGTACAATGCCTCACCTACTGGTGTGATATTCACCTCCTGTGACACGATCCTCCTGCTGGTGCTGTGACTGCCTACCAGTACAATGCTTCACCTACTGGTGTGATCTTCACCTCCTGTGACACGATCCTCCTGCTGGTGCTGTGACTGCCTACCAGTACAATGCCTCACCTACTGGTGTGATCTCCACCTCCTGTGACAAGAACCTCCTGCTGGTGCTGTGACTGCTACCAGTACAATGCCTCACCTACTGGTGTGATGTCCACCTCCTGTGACAGGATCCTCCTGCTGGTGCTGTGACTGCCTACCAGTGCAATGCCTCACCTACTGGTGTGATCTTCACCTCCTGTGACAGGAACCTCCTGCTGGTGATGTGACTGTCTACCAGTACAATGCCTCACCTACTGGTGTGATCTCCACCTCCTGTGACAGGATCCTCCTGCTGGTGCTGTGACTGCCTACCAGTACAATGCCTCACCTACTGGTGTGATCGCCACCTCCTGCGACAGGATCCTCCTGCTGGTGCTGTGACTGCCTACCAGTACAATGCCTCACCTACTGGTGTGATCTCCACCTCCTGTGACAGGAACCTCCTGCTGGTGCTGTGACTGCTTACCAGTACAATGCCTCACCTACTGGTGTGATCGCCACCTCTGTGACAGGATCCTCCTGCTGGTGCTGTGACTGCCTACCAGTACAATGCCTCACCTACTGGTGTGATCTTCACCTCCTGTGACACGATCCTCCTGCTGGTGCTGTGACTGCCTACCAGTACAATGCTTCACCTACTGGTGTGATCTTCACCTCCTGTGACACGATCCTCCTGCTGGTGCTGTGACTGCCTACCAGTACAATGCCTCACCTACTGGTGTGATCTCCACCTCCTGTGACAGGAACCTCCTGCTGGTGCTGTGACTGCTACCAGTACAATGCCTCACCTACTGGTGTGATCTCCACCTCCTGTGACAGGATCCTCCTGCTGGTGCTGTGACTGCCTACCAGTACAATGCTTCACCTACTGGTGTGATCTCCACCTCCTGTTACAGGATCCTCCTGCAGGTGCTGTGACAGCTACCAGTACAATGTCTCACCTACTGGTGTGATCTCCACCTCCTGTGACAGGATCCTCCTGCTGGTGCTGTGACAGCCTACCAGTACAATGCCTCACCTACTGGTGTGATCTCCACCTCCTGTGACACGATCCTCCTGCTGGTGCTGTGACTGCTACCAGTACAATGCCTCACCTACTGGTGTGATCTCCACCTCCTGTGACAGGATCCTCCTGCTGGTGCGGTGACTTCCTGCCAGTGCAATGCTTCACCTACTGGTGTGATCTCCACCTCCTGTTACAGGATCCTCCTGCTGGTGCTGTGACTGCCTGCCAGTGCAATGCCTCACCTTCTGGTGTGATCTCCATCTCCTGTGACACGATCCTCCTGCTGGTGCTGTGACTGCCTACCAGTACAATGCTTCACCTACTGGTGTGATCTCCAACTCCTATGACAGGGTCCTTCTGCTGGTGCTGTGACTGCCTGCCAGTGCAATGCCTCACCTTCTGGTGTGATCTCCATCTCCTGTGACAGGATCCTCCTGCTGGTGCTGTGACTGCCTACCAGTACAATGCCTCACCTACTGGTGTGATCTCCACCTCCTGTGACACATTCTTCCTGCTGGTGTTGTGACTGCCTACCAGTACAATGCCTCACCTACTGGTGTGATCTCCACCTCCTGTGACAGGATCCTCCTGCAGGTGATGTGACTGCCTACCAGTACAATGCCTCACCTACTGGCGTGATCTCCACCTCCTGTGACAGGATCCTCCCGCAGGTGATGTGACTGCCTACCAGTACAATGCCTCACCTACTGGTGTGATCTCCACCTCCTGTGACAGGATCCTCCTGCAGGTGATGTGACTGCCTACCAGTGTAATACCTCACCTACGGGTGTGATCTCCACCTCCTGTGACAGGATCCTCCTGCTGGTGCTGTGACTGTCTACCAGTACAATGCCTCACCTACTGGTGTGATCTCCACCTCCTGTGACAGGATCCTCCTGCTGGTGCTGTGACTGCCTACCAGTGCAATGCCTCACCTACTGGTGTGATCTTCACCTCCTGCGACAGGAACCTCCTGCTGGTGATGTGACTGTCTACCAGTACAATGCCTCACCTACTGGTGTGATCTCCACCTCCTGTGACAGGATCCTCCTGCTGGTGCTGTGACTGCCTGCCTGTGCAATGCTTCACCTACTGGTGTGATCTCCACCTCCTGTTACAGGATCCTCCTGCTGGTGCTGTGACTGCCTGCCAGTGCAATGCCTCACCTTCTGGTGTGATCTCCATCTCCTGTGACACGATCCTCCTGCTGGTGCTGTGACTGCCTGCCAGTGCAATGCCTCACCTTCTGGTGTGATCTCCATCTCCTGTGACACGATCCTCCTGCTGGTGCTGTGACTGCCTACCAGTACAATGCTTCACCTACTGGTGTGATCTCCACCTCCTGTGACACATTCTTCCTGCTGGTGTTGTGACTGCCTACCAGTACAATGCCTCACCTACTGGTGTGATCTCCACCTCCTGTGACAGGATCCTCCTGCAGGTGATGTGACTGCCTACCAGTACAATGCCTCACCTACTGGTGTGATCTCCACCTCCTGTGACAGGATCCTCCTGCAGGTGATGTGACTGCCTACCAGTACAATGCCTCACCTACTGGTGTGATCTCCACCTCCTGTGACAGGATCCTCCTGCAGGTGATGTGACTGCCTACCAGTGTAATACCTTACCTACTGGTGTGATCTCCACCTCCTGTGAAAGGATCCTCCTGCTGGTGCTGTGACTGTCTACCAGTACAATGCCTCACCTACTGGTGTGATCTCCACCTCCTGTGACAGGATCCTCCTGCAGGTGATGTGACTGCCTACCAGTGTAATACCTCACCTACTGGTGTGATCTCCACCTCCTGTGACAGGATCCTCCTGCTGGTGCTGTGACTGTCTACCAGTACAATGCCTCACCTACTGGTGTGATCTCCACCTCCTGTGACAGGATCCTCCTGCTGGTGCTGTGACTGCCTACCAGTGCAATGCCTCACCTACTGGTGTGATCTTCACCTCCTGTGACAGGATCCTCCTGCTGGTGCTGTGACTGCCTACCAGTACAATGCCTCACCTACTGGTGTGATCTCCACCTCCTGTGACAGGAACCTCCTGCTGGTGCTGTGACTGCTTACCAGTACAATGCCTCACCTACTGGTGTGATCGCCACCTCCTGTGACAGGATCCTCCTGCTGGTGCTGTGACTGCCTACCAGTACAATGCCTCACCTACTGGTGTGATCTCCACCTCCTGTGACAGGAACCTCCTGCTGGTGCTGTGAATGCTTACCAGTACAATGCCTCACCTACTGGTGTGATCGCCACCTCCTGTGACAGGATCCTCCTACTGGTGCTGTGACTGCCTACCAGTACAATGCCTCACCTACTGGTGTGATCTTCACCTCCTGTGACACGATCCTCCTGCTGGTGCTGTGACTGCCTACCAGTACAATGCTTCACCTACTGGTGTGATCTTCACCTCCTGTGACACGATCCTCCTGCTGGTGCTGTGACTGCCTACCAGTACAATGCCTCACCTACTGGTGTAATCTCCACCTCCTGTGACAGGAACCTTCTGCTGGTGCTGTGACTGCTACCAGTACAATGCCTCACCTACTGGTGTGATCTCCACCTCCTGTGACAGGATCCTCCTGCTGGTGCTGTGACTGCCTACCAGTACAATGCTTCACCTACTGGTGTGATCTCCACCTCCTGTTACAGGATCCTCCTGCTGGTGCTGTGACTGCTACCAGTACAATGCCTCACCAACTGGTGTGATCTCCACCTCCTGTGACAGGATCCTCCTGCTGGTGCTGTGACTGCCTTCCAGTACAATGCCTCACCTACTGGTGTGATCTCCACCTCCTGTGACACAATCCTCCTGCTGGTGTTGTGACTGCCTACCAGTTTACTGCCTCACCTACTGGTGGGATCTCCACCTCCTGTGACAGGATCCTCCTGCTGGTGCTGTGACTGCCTGCCAGTGCAATGCTTCACCTACTGGTGTGATCTCCACCTCCTGTTACAGGATCCTCCTGCTGGTGCTGTGACTGCCTGCCAGTGCAATGCCTCACCTTCTGGTGTGATCTGCATCTCCTGTGACACGATCCTCCTGCTGGTGCTGTGACTGCCTACCAGTACAATGCTTCACCTACTGGTGTAATCTCCACCTCCTGTGACACATTCTTCCTGCTGGTGTTGTGACTGCCTACCAGTACAATGCCTCACCTACTGGTGTGATCTCCACCTCCTGTGACAGGATCCTCCTGCAGGTGATGTGACTGCCTACCAGTACAATGCCTCACCTACTGGTGTGATCTCCACCTCCTGTGACAGGATCCTCCTGCTGGTGCTGTGACTGTCTACCAGTACAATGCCTCACCTACTGGTGTGATCTCCACCTCCTGTGACAGGATCCTCCTGCAGGTGATATGACTGCCTACCAGTGTAATACCTCACCTACTGGTGTGATCTCCACCTCCTGTGACAGGATCCTCCTGCTGATGCTGTGACTGTCTACCAGTACAATGCCTCACCTACTGGTGTGATCTCCACCTCCTGTGACAGGATCCTCCTGCAGGTGATGTGACTGCCTACCAGTGTAATACCTCACCTACTGGTGTGATCTCCACCTCCTGTGACAGGATCCTCCTGCTGGTGCTGTGACTGTCTACCAGTACAATGCCTCACCTACTGGTGTGATCTCCACCTCCTGTGACAGGATCCTCCTGCTGGTGCTGTGACTGCCTACCAGTGCAATGCCTCACCTACTGGTGTGATCTTCACCTCCTGTGACAGGAGCCTCCTGCTGGTGATGTGACTGTCTACCAGTACAATGCCTCACCTACTGGTGTGATCTCCACCTCCTGTGACAGGATCCTCCTGCTGGTGCTGTGACTGCCTACCAGTACAATGCCTCACCTACTGGTGTGATCTCCACCTCCTGTGACACCATTGTGGCTAATGCTAACAATTTGCTAACCCCAATCTCGCTTAAAGCTGACTTACTCTAACCTACATGAGGCCACTTTTCATATTTTACCAGGGCCACTTTAAGTCCCCAATCCGCCTCTGCCTGGCATGGAAGAAACGTGAATGATAAATCAAAGTAAATGTACCAGAAGGGTATTGACAAGCCATTGTCAAATTATTAATTTAACTTGTTGATTGAGTGAAAGGGAGACATGATATTTTCCGGGAGATGTATCAAGCCGCGGAGAGAGATAAAGTTGAGTATTTGCCAAAAGCAAATGATGCTTCTATCTACAGATATCATATCATGTACTGTGCTGGACCGGGTGGTATTCAGTATGCTGACTGTTGGGATCCCAGCGCTCAGTATACCGGTGTCGGAATCCCGACCTCCGGCATACCGACAACTATTCTCCCTCTTGGGGGTCCACGATCCCCTTGGAGGAAGAATAAATAGCGTGGCGTGCGTTACCACCATACCCTCAGCGTGGCGACCGCAGCGAGCCCGCAATGGGCTCATTTGCGTTCTCCCTGCTTCTGGCATGCCAGCGGCCGGGATCCCGACAGCTGGCATAACATACTACACCCGTGCTGGATAAGTGACAGAAGATGATTGGGTGCTTTGGACATTTCCACTTTCTCTCTCTCTCTCCAAGGCTTGATACATCTCCCCAAGAGTGCGGTATATAAAATATCTGTCTCGCTGCTATACAACAGGTCAGAAGCACCAGCAGGACAGTAGAGCAACAGTCATGTCAGTAATCATTTGTGGACCCTTTGAAATCCGCACGCAATAAAGAACGGAGACTCAGTCAATGCACATATAAAACATTTTTTAGTTTATGCTAAAATATAAAAAAGTTATTATGAAGAATATTTAACAAATGTCTCCAAAAACAGTCGAAGATATCTGTTGCATTCCTCCTATTGTGATCATAAAAGCAGCCACCAAAAGTTTCTACGGCAGTTGGTAAACTGCGAAACTCACCAAGCTCCAGAATGTAAAGCGTTTCTGAGCTTGGCCCGGCAGCTAATGCCATTGCTAAATGGTGTTTGTGGCACATGGGCTACATTATGCAATTCTTCCCAGGAGAAGGCTCCTTGGTATCCCTCTGCATTACTGTCTGCTCTATCATGAATGCTTAACTATAGGTATGTCTAGTGGGACAACAATCACCAGGAAGCTGTACTGCGTCCGCTAATTATCATATATGAATCTCATGAATGCTTAGCTATAGGTATGTCTAGTGTATTAATTATTATTAGCAGAGTTAATCAAGTTTTATTTTTAGTTATTTGGGGAATGTGTGATGGTTTCATCCCTACACACCATTTGTTTGTGTAAGTTTTATTGCTTCAAATGGGTGATGGGCTAGGGGAGGGTCCAATCAATCAATGTGCTCACATACACATGTGTAGTCTAGCTGAATCATTGTGGGTTGAAAGATTTCAAAGGGAGAAAATTTCTAAGGGTTTCGTCTGTGATTTATACTGGACTTCAACTGGACGGAAACTGCATGGAAACACCAATCAAAAAAAACAACACAATCCACTAATACTTGGACGGCAGCTATAAATGTTCATACACACCTAATATTCTCCAATCCTCACTTACTCAGGATACTATACATTCACTTTCTGCAAAAACACCTGTAATGCAACTTTTACTCTGACCCTGCAAATACCTGGAAAACAAATGTTTTATTGAGAAGCATATTTAATGAAGTAACACTGACTTGCGGTTTGTCAACACTGTGTAATTTTCCATCTAATATTTGACTTACTGTTAACCTGTAGACATTAACAACATTTTAAATACTTGCAAATCGTATTTATTTCTACAAACTTCACTGCTCTCTCATTCAGCCACCACTCCTCCGCCTATTCTCATTTTACTACCACTATTTACCCCATCCACACTATGGCCAGGCTGGCAACATCCCCCATTAATCTTTGTCTTCCTAATCCTTTATTCTGTCCCCTGGTACCGCCTCTATCCCTCTCTCCCAGTCTCCTGCATCTCATCTTCTCTCCTCTCCTCTGTCTGCCTCCCTTCCCCTCTTCTGTTTCCCCATTGCAATTCACTTCTGCCCCTTCACACCATTTATACCCCACCACTCAACACTGCTCTCTCCCTCCTCTGCCTGTCTCCTCACCTCTCCTCCACCAGTATCATACTGCACTCCCTCCCTGCCTCACTCCTGCAGTCTCCCTTCCTAGCCAAGACCCCAGCATCATCATAACACCCTCTTCATCCCTTCCTATCAAATTACTCCTACCTCAACACTACAGCAATCCTGATAATCTCATTCACATCTCTCCCACAAACTCCTACCCCCTATTCTGTGCACTCTGGAATGCCAGATCTGTTTGTAACAAACTGGCCCCCACTCATGACCTTTTTATTTCCAACTCCCTGCACCTCCTGGCCATTACAGAAACCTGGATTACTCCCTATGACACCACTGCTGCTCTCTCTGCTGGGGGCCTCACATTCTCACACACACCCCGACCCGGGGGTCGCCATGGATCCTTTTACCCTTAAGCTACACATACTAACTTATACCTCCAGAACCATCTCTTACATTCTCTACATTTGAGGTCCATGCAATATGCCTCTACTAACCTACTAATCTTCGAGTTGCTGTCATTTACCGTCCACCTGGCATTTCCTCCAAATTCCTCGACAACTTTGCTTCCTGGCTACCTCACTTCCACTCTTCCGACATTTCCTCCATTATTCTAGGTGATTTCAACATCCCTATCGATAACCCTACAAAATCACCTGCCTCTAAACTCCTTAACCTCACCTCTTCACTTGGTCTCTCCCAGTGGACCACCTCACCCTCCCATGTGAACGGGAGCTCACTGGATCTGGTTTTCACTCACCGCTGTGATATTTCTGATTTCTCCAATTCCCCTTTTCCCCTCTCTGACCACCACTTGCTCTCTTTCAACTTATCTATCTCTGCTTCCCCATCTCTCCCTCCTAAGACTACCATCACTAAGCGTAACATTGAGGCTATTGACACCTCATCCCTGTCCTCCCTGTTTGACTCACTTCTCTCTCCTCTTCTCTCTCTCACATGCCCTGAACAAGCCACATCCCTATACAATGCATCTCTTACTTCTGCCCTTGACTCTGTTGCTCCGCCAACCACTATTCACCCTCGCAGATTAACACCACAACCCTGGCACACCAAATGCACCAGATATCTACAAAAATGCTCACGTACTGCCGAGCGATAGTGGAAGAAATCACGCTCTAAAGCAGACTTCCTCCATTTCAAATTCATGCTCTCATCCTTCAGTGCTGCCCTTTCCCTTGCTAAACAATCACACTTCAAAATCCTCATCTCTACCCAGTCTTCCAACCCCCAGCGCCTCTTTGCCACTGTTAACTCCCTCCTCTGCCCACCACCCCCTCCTCTCCCTTCCTCATTATCTGCTCTTGACTTTGCCACTTATTTCACATCCAAGATTGACTCCATACATCTGGATATCACATCCCACCAGACCAGCAACCAGCCACCTCCCATCACTTGCCTCTTACCAACTCTGACATCTTTCCCCCATGTATCTGGCGAGGAAGTCATGGCCCTCATCCATTCCTCCACCCCCACAACCTCCCCACTCGACCCTATCCCCTCCCACCTCCTCTGCTACCTCTCTCCTTCTGTCTGTTCCCATCTTGCCCACCTTCTTAATCTCTCCCTCTCATCGGGCACTGTCCCCTCTGCCTTCAAGCATGCTCTTGTCTCCCCTATTCTTAAAAAACCTACCCTTGATCCTAACACTCTCTCCAACTATCGACCCATATCTCTCCTCCCCTTTGCCTTCAAACTTCTTGAGCGTATTGTCTATAATCGCCTCACTGCCTCTCTTTCCTCTCACTCACTGCTTGACCCATTCCAGTCTGGTTTCCGTTCTCTCCACTCCACTGAAACTGCCTTCACAAAAGTCTGCAATGACCTCCATGCAGCCAAATCTAATGGCCACTACTCTCTGCTTATTCTTCTTGACCTCTCTGCTGCTTTTGACACTGTGGACCGCCCTCTCCTTCTGCAAATCCTTCACTCTCTTGGTCTGCGTGATACTGCCCTCTCCTGGCTGTCCTCCTACCTCTCTGATCGTTCCTTCTGTCTCCTCTCATGATGCTACCTCCCCCTCCCCACTTCCACGAACTGTTGGTGTCCCCCAAGGCTCTGTTCTTGGTCCTCTCCTTTTCTCTCTCTATACGTCCTCTTTAGGTGAACTCTTTAGTTCTTTTAACTTCCAAAACCACCTCTATGCTGGTAACACTCAAATCTACCTCTCCTCCCCTGATCTCTCCATGGCTCTCCTCACTCGTACCTCCAACTGTCTCTTTGCTATCTCTTCCTGGATGTCCCAGTGCTTTCTTAAACTCAACATGTCTAAGACTGAGCTGATCATCTTCCCACCCTCCCGCACAACCTCACCTCCCACAATCTCATTATCCATTGATGGCACGACTATCTCCCCTAGCCCCCAAGTAAGCTGTCTTGGCGTAATCCTTGACTCCTCCCTCTTCAAACCACACATTCAGCACCTCTCACAAACCTGTCATTTTCATCTCAAAAACAATTCCAGAATCAGACCTTTTCTCACCCAGGATGCCACTAAGATCATTATTCACTCACTGATTATTTCCAGACTGGACTACTGTAATCTCCTCCTAACTGGCCTCCCTGACAATTACCTCTCTCCACTCCAATCTATACTCAATGCTGCTGCCCGGCTTATCTCCCTCACCAAACGCACTACGTCCACCTCCCCTCTCCTACAAAATCTTCACTGGCTTCCCTTCCCTTTCAGAATCCAATTCAAACTTCTCACACTCACTTACAAAGCACTCACCCACTCCTCTCCCATTTACATCTCTGACCTTATCTCCCTTTACTCTCCCACCCGTCCTCTTCGCTCTGCTAATGCACGCCGACTCTCCTGTCTTCTGATTACTTCCTCCCACTCCTATCTCCAAGATTTTTCACGTGCTGCTCCCTTTCTCTGGAATTCTTTACCTCTCCCCCTCAGACTCTCCACCTCTCTACAAAACTTCAAACGGGCTCTTAAGACCCATTTCTTTACCAAACCAAGCCAAATCTCACCCTCACCCTCTGTTCCACAGTCTCTATGTACCCCATCTGTGTCACCCCTGTCTGTCTACCCCCTCCCCTTAGAATGTAAGCTCTCACGAGTAGGGCCCTCTTCCCTCATCTGCTTATACTTTTCTTACTCTAATAATCCTCAACTGCCCAGATCCCACATTTTTTGGCCACCAGGACTTATCTCTGTCATTTACTGGTGTAGTTGCTTAGTTACCCTGTACTTGTCCTATATTGTCTTCAACTGTAAGTCACTGTTTTCCTGTTTTTATTATGTGCATATGTACTTTGTAATTGGGCGCTGCGGAACCCTTGTGGCGCCATATAAATAAAGGATAATAATAATAATAATAACAACAACAGATAATTGAAAGGCTGCCTCTGTCCTTTGTGTAGCCCACAAGAGGTAGAAGGTGATATGGGGAGAAGCAGACGGCTGTTTTTTTTTAATTTATCCTGCTCTAGTCATACAGTGTTGCTTAGATCTGTGTCAAGCACATGCTTCTTATGCCAAGGGAAATGGAATGATGGGCACATTAACAGGTATAGAGATATGGGAGAGGTTGACAAAGAGGCAATAACTCCACTAAATGGATATTTTTAAGAGTCATCTTTGCTTAATGTGCCTATTTATAAATTATTGGGACTTGTCCTGATTATTATAAATTCTCATCGCCTGTGTCTGTGTCCCAATCCCATTCAGGGCTGGCAACAGAAATCTTGGGGCCCTGTACACTGATACATCTGCCCCTAACTAACCCCCTTGACCACAGACCCACACGGGTGTGGGACCCATGGTCGACAGTGTTTAGGTCGACACCTATTGGTCGACAGTGGCTAGGTTGACACTAGAAATAGGTCAACACGGCCATTAGGTCGACATGAAAAAGATCGGTATGAAAAAAGGTTGACATGAGTTTTTCATGTTTTTTTGGTGACGTTTTTTTCGTAAAGTGACCGGGAGCCCCAATTAGTGCACCGTGTCCCCTCGCATGGCTCGCGAGATTCGGACATGGTGCCTCGCTCCTCTACTGCTGCGCTCGGCACAGGTTACTGTTCCCACTCGTAGTCCACGTGGATCGCAAAGTATGAAAAAGTTCAAAAAAAGTGAAAAACTCATGTCGACCTTTTTGCATATCGACCTTGTTCATGCCGACCTAATGGTCATGCCGACGTATTTATAGTGTCGACCTATTCACTGTCGACCAATGTGTGTCAACATAATGGGTGTCGACCTAAGTGGAGTCGACCCAGATACCACCCACACATCCCTCCCTGCAGTATTTGCACTTTTATATTACACTGATTGCATATGCATAGTGAATATTATCCTTTTTTTTTTTTTGGAATGTCTGCTCAGAGCCTTAAGGCCCGTATTCACGGGTCAATGTGGGAGAGATGTGTTCTGATCGAACCGCTCAGCACACATCTCTCCCCCCCGCTCAGCACAGCGCGATGTGTGCTGAGCGTGCGGGAGGAGACGGGGGGGGGCACTAATTTCACCCAGCATGCAGGCCAATCTAGCAGCAGCGATAGCGATGCGCGGGGCTGCGCATCATTATCGCTGGGGGGCTACACACGGACCGATCATGCTTAAAGTCTAAGCAATCTAGTCAGATTGCTTAGATTATCGCTCCGTGAGTACCCCCCTTTAGACTGCTCATAACGAGAAAGACTGAGTTTCCACACTCACTTACCAACACTGCCGTTGTCCAGGCTCCAGGATCCTAACGCTGCCTGAGGCTGTTTCTCCTGAGTCCTGCAGTCAGCCAACCACAGTCCTGCTCCTATTAGGTGGAGACCCAGACCATTGCCACTGATATCACCTGCAGCGTCGTGCAGGTGACATCATTCTGACACGATGGGGATCTGGACAGGTGACCTGGGGCAGGTCAGTGGGAGGGTTACCAGAGGGGTGCAACTTGATCCACATAAATTATAATCTCTCCTTGCTAGCCGCGGCAGCCGCCACACAGCCACAGCCTGCAACCATGTTTAATAGGCAGAACCTTGGGGCCTTTGACCCCCCCTGTCGCCGGGTCTGGTCCCATTGCCAGCTCACCTCCTTCCACACACTTAAGTGGCAAAGGTGTGCCACCAGCCCCACGAGCTCTGGAGACTCTGGCTATGTAGCGGGAGCCGGTATCTGGGGCGCCAAGAAAGACAGCTCATAATACCCCCCAGCGCTGAGAGGGAATGGCAGTCCAGTGGGTGCAGCAATTCAGGCTGGTAATATCTGGTGAGCTGCACCAAGAGAGAGCCCCAGCACAACTCAGCCTGCAGGAGGGGGAGTCTGACTGTTGCAAGTGCTGGGGACAGGGAGAGTAGCTCCCATCCGGGTAAAAGCCAGCAGCAAAACAGCTAAAGTATTATAAATGTTAGTAAAATAAAAATGTATTAAATAGATATTTTTTTACTGAAGAGTCTGTGCTGCAGTGCCTGGCTGTGTAAAGCCTGGTGTGCGGAACCAGACTGAGTATATTTTAAGTCTGCATAACATGTATAAAGCTAATCTACTGTATGTAGTTTACTATGTTTTTTGAAGTGTAATGTACTTATGCTCCCTCACTGGTGGACTATGGGATCAGAAACTCTCTGTGGGCTGCTGGGTCCCCCAGCCCACTACCCTGGTAAATGGAATGCCTTCCTATATAGCCTCATGTCTGAAAATGGTATGAGGAGAGGAGGTCCAGGGGGGACTGATCCACACAGCCAGCTAATTGTTTCATGGTAGATCCAAAGAGCTACCACTCAGTGGCCAGGAAACTCTGCCTGGGATTCTTGTCTGCATATCTCTGAAGCTCAGATTCAGCTTGGGAGGGTGTCAGTGTCCCTTAGAAGGATGCTTGAAGTAAATATTCCTCCTCTTCCAGACGTGCCAGCAATTAGGCCTCGATTATCACTCCAGGAGGTCTTGGGCGCAGAGGAGTGACCACTCCCCACTATCCACTAGGGACAGTTTTTAAATGTGCGCATGTTTCATGGTTAAAAACTAGGGATGAGCAGGTTCGAGGAACGGAACCCCCCCCCAAACTTTGATATCCGAGTCCAGCTTGAGACTTCCCGCCTTACTCGGATCCCAAAACGAGGCAAAACATCATCATCCCAGTGTCGGATTCTTGCAGGTTTTGGATCCTATATAAGTCCCCGGGGATCGGCGCCATCTTCACTCCGGCATTGGAGAGTGTACTGGACGGATGTGTCCGTCTCAGTACTGGGTGGCGTGGGGCGTGTGCTCTGTGTGCTGTATCTAAAAGGGGTGCTCTCTCTGTCTGCAGTATCTGAAAGGGGTGATCTGTCCATCCATCCATCCATCCATCCATCCATCCATCCATCCATCCATCCATCCATCCAGGGGCTCTGCCCCAGTGTAAAATGAAAATAATAAAAGCTAAAAATAAATAGCCTAAAATTATAATTATCAAATATATATATATTTTAGTTTGTGCTGTACCCCAGTGTACTATACAATTTTTATTTCATTTTCATAAGTACTGTAAAACTGCTGGTCAGACCGCAGTATATTATTTTCTACTCATACACGTATTGTGTAACGCTGTCGGTGAAGTCAACCGCAGTGTGTAAATATTATATATATTTCTGACTCATTTGTGTGACACTGTAACCGCCGGTGTGTGATATAAAAAATACTTCTACATATTTCTGTTTCACTTGTGCAATGCTGTCGGTGATGTCAACCACAGTGTGTAATTATTATACATATTTCTGACTCATTTGTGCGACACTGGCGGTGAAGTCAACCGCAGTGTGTAATATGCTTATTTCTGACTCATTTGTGCAACGTTGTCGGTGAAGTCAACCGCAGTGTGTCATTATTCTATACATTTCTGACTCATTTGTACAACGCTGTCAGTGAAGTCAACCACAGTGTGTAATTATTATACATATTTCTGACTCATTTGTGCAATTCTGTTGCAGTACCCCACTTCATGTTGATAGAAATGGAGGAAAACAATTGAAAGATCAGGAACCACTTCCTACTGCTAGTGCTGAAGCTACTGCCACTAGTCATGTCATTGACAATGCAAGTCCGTCAACATCATTTGCTAAGACCGATGCTCAATGGCGTAGAGGGCATGTAAAATCAAAGAAGCCATATTTTACAGTGATAAAATAAAAAAAAGTTAAGTTAGCTGATAAGAAACATAAAATTGGCAATATGTTATTCACTACACGAAGTGGCAAGGAAAGGCTTGGCCTGTGTTTATGACTGGTGGTTCTGCGTCTCATAATGATGATGTAAACCCTCCTCCCTGTATAAGAGTTAAACGAAATTAAACTTGTTAAGGCACAGGACCCAACTGTGCATTCAAAAATATCACTAACCCCCAAGGAAAGTCCAAGTGTGTCCTCCTAGGCACACAGGTCGCGAGCAGGGTTGAAATTGTGTTCAACCCGGCTCACTGTGCGGTGTGAACGGGAGCCAGATTGATGCGACCCGTTTCCCATTCACTGTGTGTGTACGGGTGGCACTTGGAAATCATGTGCTCTCCAAGTGCCGCCCACACTGCGTCACCGCTGATGACCAATGCCGCGTCACCGCTGGTGACCAACCCGGCACCACGCCACATCACCGCTGGTGACCAACCCAGCAATACGCCGGGTTGCAGACAGCGGCAGCAGGGCGCCTGATTCGGGTCGCACCCTGGGAGCTCCCGTGTCAGGCTCCCAGGTGCGACCCGCCACAGGTGGTCTGAAAGGGGTATAATAAAGATTGAGCTATACATATTTAAGTCAGCTTGTGAGCAGGCCCTCCTACCTCTATTGCTGTATGTTATTACCTAGTTTTGTTTTATCACTGTTTCCAATTCTAAGGCGCAACGGAATTTTCTGCGCTATATAAGAATTAAGTAAACAATTCAGCAAGGCACTAACAGTCTCTTGTTTTTCTTCTGTGGGTTTGTGTCAGGTGTGGAGTGCTAGGAATGGTGGTGGTGGGGGGGGGGCCCAAAGCATATTGTTGCACTTGGGGCCACCACTCTCTAGTTCCGCCACTGGTAGGAGGCAGAACTCCCCTGCTTAGCATGTGAGAGACCCTAGTGATTACTAGAGATGTGCACCGGACATTTTTCGGGTTTTGTGTTTTGGTTTTGGATTCGGTTCCGCGGCCGTGTTTTGGATTTGGACGCATTTTGGCAAAACCTCCCTGAAATTTTTTTTTCGGATTCGGGTGTGTTTTGGATTCGGATGTTTTTTTTCAAAAACCCCTCAAAAACAGCTTAAATCATAAAACGTGGGGGTCATTTTGATCCCATAGTATTATTAACCTCAATAACCATAATTTCCACTCATTTCCAGTCTATTCTGAACTCCTCACAATATTATTTTTAGTCCTAAAATTTGCACCGAGGTGACTGGATGACTAAGCTAAGCGACCCAAGTGTCCGGCACAAACACCTGGCCCATCTAGGAGTGGCACTGCAGTGTCAGACAGGATGGCACTTAAAAATTCTTGGCCCCAAACATCACATGATGCAAAGATAAATTAAAGAAAAAAGAGGTGCAAGATGGAATTGTCCTTGGACCCTCCCACCCACCCACCCTTATGTTGTATAAACAGGACATGCACACTTTAACAAACCCATCATTTCAGCGACAGGGTCTGCCACACGACTGTGACTGAAATGACTGGTTGGTTTGGGCCCCCACCAAAAAAGAAGCAATCAATCTCTCCTTGCACAAACTGGCTCTACAGAGGCAAGATGTCAACCTCCTCCTCATCGTCCGATTCCTCACCCCTTTCACTGTGTACATCCCCCTCCTCACAGATTATTAATTCGTCCCCACTGCAATCCACCATCTCAGGTCCCTGTGTACTTTCTGGAGGCAATTGCTGGTGAATGTTTCCACGGAGGAATTGATTATAATTCATTTTGATGAACATCATCTTCTCCACATTTTCTGGAAGTAACCTCGTACGCCGATTGCTGACAAGGTGAGCAGCTGCACTAAACACTCTTTCAGAGTACACACTGGAGGGGGGGCAACTTAGGTAAAATAAAGCCAGTTTGTGCAAGGGCCTCCAAATTGCCTCTTTTTCCTGCCTGTATATGTACGGACTGTCTGACGTGCCTACTTAGATGCGGTCACTCATATAAACCTCCACCATTCTTTCAATGGTGACAGAATCATATGCAGTGACAGTAGACGACATGTCAGTAATCGTTGGCAGATCCTTCAGTCCGGACCAGATGTCAGCACTCGCTCCAGACTGCCCTGCATCACCGCCAGCGGGTGGGCTCGGAATTCTTAGCCTTTTCCTCGCAGCCCCAGTTGCGGGAGAATGTGAAGGAGGAGCTGTTGACGGGTCACGTTCCGCTTGACTTGACAAGTGTCTCACCAGCAGGTCTTTGCACCTCTGCAGACTTGTGTCTGCCGGAAAGAGAGATACAACGTAGGCTTTAAACCTAGGATCGAGCACGGTGGCCAAAATGTAGTGCTCTGATTTCAACAGATTGACCACCCGTGAATCCTGGTTAAGCGAATGAAGGGCTCCATCCACAAGTCCCACATGCCTAGCGGAATCGCTTCGTTTTAGCTCCTCCTTCAATCTCTCCAGCTTCTTCTGCAAAAGCCTGATGAGGGGAATGACCTGACTCAGGCTGGCAGTGTCTGAACTGACTTCACGTGTGGCAAGTTCAAAGGGTTGCAGAACCTTGCACAACGTTGAAATCATTCTCCACTGCGCTTGAGTCAGGTGCATTCCCCCTCCTTTGCCTATATCGTAGGCAGATGTATAGGCTTGAATGGCCCTTTGCTGCTCCTCCATCCTCTGAAGCATATAGAGGGTTTAATTACACCTCGTTACCACCTCTTGCTTCAGATGATGGCAGGGCAGGTTCAGGAGTGTTTGCTGGTGCTCCAGTCTTCGGCACGCGGTGGCTGAGTGCCGAAAGTGGCCCGCAATTCTTCGGGCCACCGACAGCATCTCTTGCATGCCCCTGTCGTTTTTTTTAAAATTCGGCACCACCAAATTCAATGTATGTGCAAAACATGGGACGTGCTGGAATTTGCCCACATGTTATGCACGCACAATATTGGTGGTGTTGTCTGACGTCACAAATCCCAGGAGAGTCCAATTGGGGTAAGCCATTCTGCGATGATGTTCCTCAGTTTCCATAAGAGGTTGTCAGCTGTGTGCCTTTTATGGAAAGCGATAATACAAAGCGTAGCCTGCCTAGGAACGAGTTGGCGTTTGCGAGATGCTGCTACTGGTGCCGCCGCTGCTGTTCTTGCTGCGGGAGGCAATACATCTACCCAGTGGGCTGTCACAGTCATATAGTCCTGAGTCTGCCCTGCTCCACTTGTCCACATGTCCGTGGTTAAGTGGACATTGGGTACAACTGCATTTTTAGGACACTGGTAACTCTTTTTCTGACGTCTGTGTACATTCTTGGTATCGCCTGCCTAGAGAAATGCAACCTAGATGGTATTTGATACCGGGGACACAGTACCTCAATCAATTTTCTAATTCCCTGTGAATTAACGGTGGATACCGGACACACGTTTAACACCACCGCAGCTGCCAAGACCTGAGTTATCCGCTTTGCAGCAGGATGACTGCTGTGATATTTCATCTTCCTCGCAAAGGACTGTTGGACAGTCAATTGCTTTCTGGAAGTAGTACAAGTGGTCTTCCGACTTCCCCTCTGGGATGACGATCAACTCCCAGCAGCAACAACAGCAGCGCCAGCAGCAGTAGGCGTTACACTCAAGGATGCATCAGAGGAATCCCAGGCAGGAGAGGACTCGTCAGACTTGACAGTGACATGGCCTGCAGGACTATTGACTTTCCTGTCTAAGGAGGAAATTGACACTGAGGGAGTTGGTGGTGTGGTTTGCAGGAGCTTGGTTACAAGAGGAAGGGATTTAGTTGTCAGTGGACTGCTTCCGCTGACACCCAAAGTTTTTGAACTTGTCAATGACTTCTGATGAATGCGCTCCAGGTGACGTATAAGGGAGGATATTCCTAGGTGGTTAACGTCCTTACCCCTACTTATTACAGCTTGACAAAGGCAACACACGGCTTGACACCTGTTGTCCGCATTTCTGTTAAAATAATTCCACACCGACGAGGTGATTTTTTTTGTAATTTGGCCAGGCATGTCAATGGCCATATTCGTCCCACGGACAACAGGTGTCTCCCCGGGTGCCTGACTTAAACAAACCACCTCACCATCAGAATCCTCCTTGTCAATTTCCTCCTCAGCGCCAGCAACACCCATATCCTCATCCTGGTGTACTTCAACAGTGACATCTTCAATTTGACTATCAGGAACTGGACTGCGGGTGCTCCTTCCAAAACTTGCAGGGGGCGTGCAAATGGTGGAAGGCGCCACCTCTTCCCGTCCAGTGTTGGGAAGGTCAGGCATCGCAACCGACACAATTGGACTCTCCTTGGGGATTTGTGATTTAGAAGAACGTACAGTTCTTTGCTGTGCTTTTGCCAGTTTAAGTCTTTTCATTTTTCTAGCGGGAGGATGAGTGCTTCCATCCTCATGTGAAGCTGAACCACTAGCCATGAACATAGGCCAGGGCCTCAGTCAGTCCTTGCCACTCCGTTTCGTAAATGGCATATTGGCAAGTTTACGCTTCTCATCAGACGCTTTTAATTTTGCTTTTTGGGTCATTTTACTGAACTTTTGTTTTTTGGATTTTGCATGCTCTCTACTATGACATTGGTCATCGGCCTTGGCAGACGACGTTGATGGAATTTCATCGTCTCGGCCATGACTAGTGGCAGCAGCTTCAGCACGAGGTGGAAGTGAATCTTGATCTTTCCATATTTTACCCTCCAAATTTTTGTTCTCCATTTTTTAATGTGTGGAATTATATGCCAGTAATATATCAATAGCAATGGCCTACTGTACCGTACTGCTATATATATATATATATTTATATATATGTATATATATATATATATATATATATATACTGGTGGTCAGCAAAATTCTGCACTGTCCTACTATATACTGCGCACAACTACAATGCAGCACAGATATGGATAGTATACTTGACGACACAGAGGTAGAGCAATGGACTACTGTACCGTACTGCTATATATATATATATATATATATATACTGGTGGTCAGCAAAATTCTGCACTGTCCTCCTACTATATACTGCGCACTACTACAATGCAGCACAGATATGGATAGTATACTTGATGACACAGAGATAGAGCAATGGACTTCTGTACCGTACTGCTATATATATATATATATATATATACTGGTGGTCAGCAAAATTCTGCATTGTCCTCCTACTATATACTGTACACAACTACAATGCAGCACAGATATGGATAGTATACTTGATGACACAGAGGTAGAGCAATGGACTACTGTACCGTACTGCTATATATATATATATATATATATATACTGGTGGTCAGCAAAATTCTGCACTGTCCTCCTACTATATACTGCCCACAACTACAATGCAGCACAGATATGGATAGTATACTTGACGACACAGAGGTAGAGCAATGGACTACTGTACCGTACTGATATATATATATATATATATATAGGTAAGAGACGGTCCGGCACTCCAATAACTAATGCACTGTGCCCTGGTGCCCTCACTTTTCCAAAGGATGAATAGATTCTCAGCAGTGTGCGGCACTCAGGTTTGCAGGAATGAATCAGCAGCCACGGTCTGTCAACGTTTCAATTTTAATGCAAAATTGTCATCAGGATAAATAACATACTGAAAAACTCACCTTATATCCCAGAGACCCAAGTGCAGTGAAGTGTGCAGCGCTCGCCCGGCGGGGACCCGTTCGGCTGCTGTAGCGCTGGAAGATGACGTCATCGCGTATTACGCGATGTGCGTCAGTGAGGCCGTCACCATGGAAACCCGGTGTGCAGTCCCTGGGAGGAGAGGAGCAGCATAGAGGCATAGTTGCTGTGTGATCATGCACAATACATTCTGAAGCAGACAAGTGTATAATGTCATAAGCGATATGTATCTGGGTGGATCGTCAGCAATAAAAGAAGTGTTATTGAATCCAAGTGTAGTCTGTGTGTATATGTATTACAATACTGCAGACAGGGGGCTCCCCATAGATGGGCATTAGAGATAATAAATACCTGAGCACTCCATGGTATGGACTTGATTCTAAAACATGTTATTTGTTAATCCATAAAAATGGAATAGTTAAAATGCTGCTGTGCCTGCAGATCTATTTATGAAGGTCTATTACTGAATTAATGTGTTGCTAAGGCAATGTATTGAAAAAAGGTATATGCGGAAATGACAAAAACTGAAATGGTGAAGGGGAGAGGCTGTGCAAGGGTAAAGACAGAACAATGCAGAGGAATTAAAGGTAGCAATAGATATTGAAGAGGTTAAAAGAAACAAGATAATGGTAAAGCTTCATTTAGTCCCTTCGGTATGATTACATCCAGTTTAAATATCCACCGTGATTCACATTGTAGTAGGGCTTTGTGCCTGTCTCCACCTCTGATGTTGGCAGGTATGTGGTCAATCATGCGGTATCGTAAACTCGCCAAGGAATGTTTGAGGGTCATGAAGTGGCGTGCAACTGGCTGATCGCTCTTCCCTTTAGTCAGGGCCAGTCTGATGGCTGATCTATGGACAGTCATTCTTTCTTTAAACTTCCTCATCGTCTTGCCAATGTAAGTCAGACCACAGGGGCAAATTATTTGGTAGACCACAAAGGATGTTTCACAGGTTAGATGGTATTTGATGGGTATTTTATAACCCAAGTGTGGGTGATGGAAGGTGTCTCCGGCAATAAGGTATTGGCACGTTGTGCAGGTGCATCTGAAACAGCCCCTTTTATAGGTTGAAAAGATAGTTGGTCTATCAATGGTGGTTCTCGTAGAGATATCTGATTTAACCAGTATATCCTTCAGGTTTCTGGACCGGCGATAGCATGGCATGATGTTCGTATCCTGTAGATTCAATTTATTATCAGTTTGGATCAGGTGCCAGTGTTTTTTAGTTATTTTGTTAGTTTCCTCTGAGGCCACATTAAAGGTGCTTTTCCATATGAACTTGGGTGTTATGGTAGCTTTAGGCTTCTTCTGTAATAAGGTATTTCTGTTCATGGTTAACACCTTAAGTTTGGTCTCATGTAGATGCTGGACATTATATCCACGTAGAGTAAAGCGAGTAATGAGCTCATCCATTTGTGCAGCTGCTTGTTTGATGTCTGAATTAATTCTGTGGATCCTAATCATTTGTGAATATGGAAGACCAAGCTTTAGTCCCTTGGGGTGGCAACTTGCATTGTGCAAGAAGGTGTTCCTATCTGTCGGTTTGGTGAACACCGTGGTATGAATGCTTGTATTCACAATGGATATCCTAACGTCCAGGAAGTCTATGGAGTGTTGGTCCATTTTGTAGACCAGTTTTACGGGGCTGGGAGAGATATTATGAGCATCCAGTATACTCAGTAATGTTGATTGTGGGCCTTTCCAAATAATGAATAAATCATCTATATATCTCTTGTATAGAATGATGTTAGATGAGACATTGAGATCTGAAAAAAAGATGTCTTGTTCCACTTGTACCATATAGATGTTGGCATAGGTGGGGGCCACGGCCGATCCCATGGCACACCCCCTTAGTTGTAAATAGAACTTGTTGTCAAACAAAAAGAAATTCTTTGTTAAAACGAGTTCCAGTAAATGAACTAAAATCTCATTGTGTGTGGGATCCATCTTCAACTCATTCAGCAGAACTTTGTTAACTGCATGGAGGCCCTCAGAATGCGGTATAATTGTGTATAAGCTGGTAACATCAGCTGTTACCAGCCATGTATCAGGAGGAATGGGTCCAATTTCACTTAATTGATTGAGTAAAGATGTTGTATCCATCAGAGTATGGGGATGTTGTTGAACATACGGCTGCAATATGGAATCCAGCAGTACTGAGGTAGGTTGAAATAGTGAACCCCTGGCTGAGATGATCGGTCGTCCTGGGGGAGGGTTAATCCCCTTGTGGATCTTAGGGACTGTGTATAAGACCGGGACCACTGGATGTTCTGGGAGTAGCAATTTCATAATTTCTTCTGTGATGATCCCTGCATCACATGCCCTCAGTAGTGCTTCTTTGAGTTCTTTCAAGAAAGTGGACGTGGGGTTGCCATTCAACCTGGTATAAACACCCGGTTCCTCCAATTGATGATAGATTTCTGCCCGGTAGTCGCAGACATCTTGCAGGACGATAGCTCCGCCCTTGTCTGCCGGGCGAATGATTATTTGTTTATTATTGGACAAATTGTGAAGGGCTTCTGATTCAGACTTGGATAAATTATGCTTGAATTCCTTTTTCGTTGCTTTAAGATGTTGCGAATCAAAATCCACTAAACGCATATATGTTTTGATGCTGGCGTTATTTGATAGTGGATCGAAGGTAGATGGTGATTTGAACTGCATCAATTTGGATGGTATATCACTGACGTTTTGCATAGCTGTCTCAGCAAAGTGCTCCTTCAATTTCAATTTGCGGTGAAGCTGATTTTTTGCCACTTGCCAATCTAATTCATCGAATGGGGTTGCTGGGATAAATGATAGACCTTTAGATAGTAGACTACGTTCGCTTGCAGAGAGTTCGTGATGGGATAAGTTGACTATTACCTCCGCTTGTTTGGCGCGGGTGGTTTCCTTCCACCTGCGGCTGCGTTTGTATTGGCCCCCTCTGCGGGTTGCTTTGCTCTGCGTGGTCTTGCTTCGCGAGTGCCAACTCCTAAAGGGGCAGTTCCTTTGGAGGGTAAGTCCTGATCACTGTTCGTACTCTGACCTTCCGCCGATGTATCCGTATCCATGTCGGTTCGTGGATAGCGTCGTCGTCTGAAGAATGGTTTTCTTTTTGCATCAGGATCATTTCCAGAAAGCCATCTGTATACTTGGTGATTCTCGTAATCTTGATCTACCTTGTCAAATTTAGCTTTTTTAAACTTGATAAGGTCACGCTTGTATATGGCTAGTTGATTCTCCAGTTTGGTCAGCCAATCATTCTCTGAATCAGCGGTCAGTATGGGAAGGTGTTTCACTTCATAATTGTTGATTTTTTGTTTGGAATTGTCTACCTCCAAGTTAGCTTGCTCAATGACCAACAGCATAAGGTCTGCTGAGCACTTGTTTAAAATGGAGACCCATTTACGGCAGAATGCCGGATTGAATCTACCGATGGTGGGACAATTCCTCACCCTGAACCCCCTGGGAATTTTTTTAGCTCGGTAATAATCACTGAGTGTGATGGCGTGATATGTGAAATCGATTTCTTTCTTTTTCATGCGGAGTAGATCCCTGTATATTGCTTCTGGGGCCAGTGCTTC
Source organism: Pseudophryne corroboree (assembly GCF_028390025.1). Classification (NCBI taxonomy): domain Eukaryota; kingdom Metazoa; phylum Chordata; class Amphibia; order Anura; family Myobatrachidae; genus Pseudophryne; species Pseudophryne corroboree. Next base: position 52,968,152 of record NC_086452.1, on the reverse strand, counting down.
AGCCTGAGTCCACAGTTGTTCTTTGTGCAATATAGCTTCTGTGTCTGATTCAGAATAGCTGAAATGTCTCTTACCTACATAGCACCGTTCCCGGACCACAGGGAACTAAGCAGGTCAAGGCAACCAACGCAGTTAATACCAGCATTTCACCTATGTGCATCTGGGAATCTACTTGAATTATTGTGTGCATACAATAATCACTTTCACGTGTGTTCACGGAACCGGGCTGAGCACTTCTGGGAAACACCATTATGGAGCAGCCACTACAAGGTGATGAGAACTTATTCAATCCAGCACTGATACCTTTACAGGAACATTTCAGCTATTCTGAATCAGACACAGAAGCTATATTGCACAAAGAACAACTGTGGACTCAGGCTGAAGCACTGGCCCCAGAAGCAATATACAGGGATCTACTCCGCATGAAAAAGAAAGAAATCGATTTCACATATCACGCCATCACACTCAGTGATTATTACCGAGCTAAAAAAATTCCCAGGGGGTTCAGGGTGAGGAATTGTCCCACCATCGGTAGATTCAATCCGGCATTCTGCCGTAAATGGGTCTCCATTTTAAACAAGTGCTCAGCAGACCTTATGCTGTTGGTCATTGAGCAAGCTAACTTGGAGGTAGACAATTCCAAACAAAAAATCAACAATTATGAAGTGAAACACCTTCCCATACTGACCGCTGATTCAGAGAATGATTGGCTGACCAAACTGGAGAATCAACTAGCCATATACAAGCGTGACCTTATCAAGTTTAAAAAAGCTAAATTTGACAAGGTAGATCAAGATTACGAGAATCACCAAGTATACAGATGGCTTTCTGGAAATGATCCTGATGCAAAAAGAAAACCATTCTTCAGACGACGACGCTATCCACGAACCGACATGGATACGGATACATCGGCGGAAGGTCAGAGTACGAACAGTGATCAGGACTTACCCTCCAAAGGAACTGCCCCTTTAGGAGTTGGCACTCGCGAAGCAAGACCACGCAGAGCAAAGCAACCCGCAGAGGGGGCCAATACAAACGCAGCCGCAGGTGGAAGGAAACCACCCGCGCCAAACAAGCGGAGGTAATAGTCAACTTATCCCATCACGAACTCTCTGCAAGCGAACGTAGTCTACTATCTAAAGGTCTATCATTTATCCCAGCAACCCCATTCGATGAATTAGATTGGCAAGTGGCAAAAAATCAGCTTCACCGCAAATTGAAATTGAAGGAGCACTTTGCTGAGACAGCTATGCAAAACGTCAGTGATATACCATCCAAATTGATGCAGTTCAAATCACCATCTACCTTCGATCCACTATCAAATAACGCCAGCATCAAAACATATATGCGTTTAGTGGATTTTGATTCGCAACATCTTAAAGCAACGAAAAAGGAATTCAAGCATAATTTATCCAAGTCTGAATCAGAAGCCCTTCACAATTTGTCCAATAATAAACAAATAATCATTCGCCCGGCAGACAAGGGCGGAGCTATCGTCCTGCAAGATGTCTGCGACTACCGGGCAGAAATCTATCATCAATTGGAGGAACCGGGTGTTTATACCAGGTTGAATGGCAACCCCACGTCCACTTTCTTGAAAGAACTCAAAGAAGCACTACTGAGGGCATGTGATGCAGGGATCATCACAGAAGAAATTATGAAATTGCTACTCCCAGAACATCCAGTGGTCCCGGTCTTATACACAGTCCCTAAGATCCACAAGGGGATTAACCCTCCCCCAGGACGACCGATCATCTCAGCCAGGGGTTCACTATTTCAACCTACCTCAGTACTGCTGGATTCCATATTGCAGCCGTATGTTCAACAACATCCCCATACTCTGATGGATACAACATCTTTACTCAATCAATTAAGTGAAATTGGACCCTTTCCTCCTGATACATGGCTGGTAACAGCTGATGTTACCAGCTTATACACAATTATACCGCATTCTGAGGGCCTCCATGCAGTTAACAAAGTTCTGCTGAATGAGTTGAAGATGGATCCCACACACAATGAGATTTTAGTTCATTTACTGGAACTCGTTTTAACAAAGAATTTCTTTTTGTTTGACAACAAGTTCTATTTACAACTAAGGGGGTGTGCCATGGGATCGGCCGTGGCCCCCACCTATGCCAACATCTATATGGTACAAGTGGAACAAGACATCTTTTTTTCAGATCTCAATGTCTCATCTAACATCATTCTATACAAGAGATATATAGATGATTTATTCATTATTTGGAAAGGCCCACAATCAACATTACTGAGTATACTGGATGCTCATAATATCTCTCCCAGCCCCGTAAAACTGGTCTACAAAATGGACCAACACTCCATAGACTTCCTGGACGTTAGGATATCCATTGTGAATACAAGCATTCATACCACGGTGTTCACCAAACCGACAGATAGGAACACCTTCTTGCACAATGCAAGTTGCCACCCCAAGGGACTAAAGCTTGGTCTTCCATATTCACAAATGATTAGGATCCACAGAATTAATTCAGACATCAAACAAGCAGCTGCACAAATGGATGAGCTCATTACTCGCTTTACTCTACGTGGATATAATGTCCAGCATCTACATGAGACCAAACTTAAGGTGTTAACCATGAACAGAAATACCTTATTACAGAAGAAGCCTAAAGCTACCATAACACCCAAGTTCATATGGAAAAGCACCTTTAATGTGGCCTCAGAGGAAACTAACAAAATAACTAAAAAACACTGGCACCTGATCCAAACTGATAATAAATTGAATCTACAGGATACGAACATCATGCCATGCTATCGCCGGTCCAGAAACCTGAAGGATATACTGGTTAAATCAGATATCTCTACGAGAACCACCATTGATAGACCAACTATCTTTTCAACCTATAAAAGGGGCTGTTTCAGATGCACCTGCACAACGTGCCAATACCTTATTGCCGGAGACACCTTCCATCACCCACACTTGGGTTATAAAATACCCATCAAATACCATCTAACCTGTGAAACATCCTTTGTGGTCTACCAAATAATTTGCCCCTGTGGTCTGACTTACATTGGCAAGACGATGAGGAAGTTTAAAGAAAGAATGACTGTCCATAGATCAGCCATCAGACTGGCCCTGACTAAAGGGAAGAGCGATCAGCCAGTTGCACGCCACTTCATGACCCTCAAACATTCCTTGGCGAGTTTACGATACCGCATGATTGACCACATACCTGCCAACATCAGAGGTGGAGACAGGCACAAAGCCCTACTACAATGTGAATCACGGTGGATATTTAAACTGGATGTAATCATACCGAAGGGACTAAATGAAGCTTTACCATTATCTTGTTTCTTTTAACCTCTTCAATATCTATTGCTACCTTTAATTCCTCTGCATTGTTCTGTCTTTACCCTTGCACAGCCTCTCCCCTTCACCATTTCAGTTTTTGTCATTTCCGCATATACCTTTTTTCAATACATTGCCTTAGCAACACATTAATTCAGTAATAGACCTTCATAAATAGATCTGCAGGCACAGCAGCATTTTAACTATTCCATTTTTATGGATTAACAAATAACATGTTTTAGAATCAAGTCCATACCATGGAGTGCTCAGGTATTTATTATCTCTAATGCCCATCTATGGGGAGCCCCCTGTCTGCAGTATTGTAATACATATACACACAGACTACACTTGGATTCAATAACACTTCTTTTATTGCTGACGATCCACCCAGATACATATCGCTTATGACATTATACACTTGTCTGCTTCAGAATGTATTGTGCATGATCACACAGCAACTATGCCTCTATGCTGCTCCTCTCCTCCCAGGGACTGCACACCGGGTTTCCATGGTGACGGCCTCACTGACGCACATCGCGTAATACGCGATGACGTCATCTTCCAGCGCTACAGCAGCCGAACGGGTCCCCGCCGGGCGAGCGCTGCACACTTCACTGCACTTGGGTCTCTGGGATATAAGGTGAGTTTTTCAGTATGTTATTTATCCTGATGACAATTTTGCATTAAAATTGAAACGTTGACAGACCGTGGCTGCTGATTCATTCCTGCAAACCTGAGTGCCGCACACTGCTGAGAATATATATATATATATATATATATATACTGGTGGTCAGCAAAATTCTGCACTGTCCTCCTACTATATACTGCGCACAACTACAATGCAGCACAGATATGGATAGTATACTTGATGACACAGAGGTAAAGCAATGGAATACTGTACCGTACTGCTATATATATACTGGTGGTCAGCAAAATTCTGCACTGTCCTCCTACTATATACTGCGCACAACTACAATGCAGCACAGATATGGAGCGTTTTCAGGCAGAGAACGTAGATATTTGCAGCACACTGAGCGCAGATATTTGCAGCACATTGAACACAGAAACTGAGAGAATGCAGCCACCTCCTCTCGCTATCATCTCCAATGCACGAGTGAAAATGGCGGCGACGCACGGCTCTTTATATGTAATATGAATCTCGTGAGAATACGACAGCGGGATGATGACGTTCGTGTTAACCGAGCAAGGCAGGAAGATCCGAGAGTGCCTCGGAACCGTGTAAAATAAGTGAAGTTCGGGGGGGTTCGGATGTCGAGGAATCGAACCCGCTCATCTCTGGTGATTACCTTCATGAAGCTGTTTCGGCATTTTGCTCAACTACCTGCAAGCCTGCAAGCAGCATACACTCACTGGCTGATGAGCTGTATAGATCCCAACTTCGCTCAAAGCTTCAATCCATGAGAACGGAGTGTATACAACAGTGAGTACAGCTGTGCCTGTTATACTTCAATAAGCCAACAGCATTGGTTAAGTAATTGTGCTGTTCATAGTTTGAGTCATCCGCTGGTGTGATCATTCCCAACAATACTAATTATTTGGACACTGTAGAAGACAGAGATAATGATGGCAGAGTGATAAGCAGTGTGTTAGGCGCCGGGGTCCGCTCGTCGGTGCGGCCCGGCGCCTAGCAACTAGGGACGCCGTACACGGACAGCCGCCGGCTCCCTGGCAACGCTGGACGCCGGGCGCACTGAGCCGCACGGACCCTAGCAACGGGGACGCCACTGACGGACCGCGTTCCCCGTTGCTGGGTCCAGGGTTTAATGAACCTACACCTGTTTCCTGGCCGTGCAGCAAGGCAGCTGCTCGGCATGTAGGTAATTAGCCCTGTCAGCACCTGATTGGAGGACTCCTGTTCATATGCACTCTCAGGGCTTCTCACAGACGCCGGTAATAGCTTCCTGCATGCTGTCTCTGTTTGCTGAGAGTCTGTTCCAGTCTTGCTGTATCCGGTCATTCCAGTATTCGGAAGTCCTGAACTCGGAAGTTGTCATCTTATTCCTGGAGTCCTGACTAATCACCGTATAACATCCAGTGGTGTTCGTGAGTCGCGGCTTTGCCGTGTGTTGCGGCTTGTCCGCTTTATTATTTATTATTTGTGTTTTGGAGCATTTCGCGGAGGGTTCCGCTTCCACAGGTCCACTCTGGTATCCAGCGGTGCTGGGTAGGAGTATTGGACAAGTGGATTTTGGTTGTCCTTTTCCCTGGCGGGTTTCCGCACATACTTCAGGTTTTGTTAGTTAGCTTGTTGCCCCTGGCCTGTTGTCAGTCAGAGGTCCTCTTGTTATCATCCTGCCTCGGATTTCCCTTTGTCTCTCACTAAGACCGGGGGGCACCGGAGTTGGGCAGACATAATCCGCCCTTCAAACGTGGCTGCCAGGGGCTCAAGAAACCATAGTCTCGCAGGGGATTTCCGATAGCACGGGTGAGACAATAGAGTTAGGGCGCCAGGGGCAACTAGTCTTTCCTGCTCCCGTTACCTGCATTCCATTCCAGCGCTCTGGTCCTTGTCATAAAATCTCCTCCGGTCAGGAGTGCTGGAATCATAACATTATTACCGGCCATACCAAAACTTAAAATTAAACGGAGTTTAATTTTTTCTTATTCAGTTTTTGTAAGAAATTGTCGGCCTCATGAATCCAACAGGGTTAGGACCAAATCCTGGTCAGCTCTTAGTCAGTCAGATTCAAGAACTTACTCAGATGGTTCAGGATCTTTCCCTTCGGGTGAAGTCGCAGGAAGATCTTTTACGAACTTCCCCGAGGGTAGTTCCTGAACCAAAAATGCATTTGCCTGACCGTTTTTCTGGTGATAGAAAAGAGTTTTTTAATTTTAAAGAATCCTGTAAACTTTATTTTCGTTTAAGACCGATCTCCTCGGGTACTGAATCTCAGCGGGTCGGGATTATTATTTCTTTGCTCCAGGGGGATCCCCAGACTTGGGCATTTGGTTTAAAAGCAGATGATCCGGTGTTTTTGTCAGTAGACGCTTTTTTTGGGTCTTTAGGACTGTTATATGATGACCCTGATAGAGAGGCATCCGCTGAAGGTCAATTGCGCGCTCTCAGACAGGGTAGGAATCCTGCAGAGGTTTATTGTACGGAGTTTCGCCGGTGGTCGAACGACTGTGGCTGGAATGACCCAGCCCTGCGCAGTCAGTTTCGCCTCGGCTTATCAGAATCTATTAAAGACAGTCTCCTCCAGTATCCCGCTCCTGAGACTCTCGATAAACTCATGGAGCTTTCTATTAAGATTGATCGTCGTCTCAGAGAGCGGAAGGCTGAAAAAGGAGCATCGGTCAGGTCATCTCCATGTGTATATTCCATCCCTGAGGACATAGAGGAGCCCATGCAGATGGGTCTCTCCCGGTTGTCTCCTGAAGAGAGAGCCAGAAGGCAAAACTCTGGTCTTTGTTTGTACTGTGGGGGTAAGGGACATTTTGCTCGTAATTGTCCGAATAAGTCGGGTAACGCCTTGACCAGGTGAATTGTGAGGGGGTTCACCTAGGTCTGCAGCTTATCTCCTCGAATAACTCCCTTTTAGTCCCAGCTAAGGTTTCCTTTGGCAGCCTCAGTTCCTCGGTGTCGGCTTTTGTCGACAGTGGAGCCGCAGGAAACTTTATGGATTTAACTTGGGCTAAGGCCTTAGGCATTCCTCGGTTATCTTTGGGTAGGTGTGTCACCATGCATGGCTTAGATGGGAGTCCACTGTCCAATGGGGTTATTTCCCTCTGTACACCCCCTGTACTACTTACGGTAGGAGCTCTTCATTCTGAAAAAATCGAGTTCTTCCTTACCCATTGCCCAGCAGTTCCAGTGGTTCTGGGTCACCCTTGGCTGGCCTTTCACAATCCCACCATTGATTGGCGGTCAGGGGAGATTTCTCAATGGGGTGCCCTCTGTGATAAGGAATGTATTTCGTTTCCAGTCAGAATAGCTGCTGCCATTCCTGAACTCATTCCCGTGGAGTACCAGGAGTTTGCTGATGTGTTCTCCAAGGGCAATGCAGACATTTTGCCTCCCCATCGGCCTTATGATTGCTCCATTGAGCTAATTCCTGGTGCCGCATTGCCAAAGGGAAGGTTATATGCTTTATCCGGGCCAGAAACTGCGGCCATGAATGACTATGTTAAAGAGAGTCTAGGGAAAGGATTTATTAGGCCATCTAAATCTCCTTTAAGTGCAGGCTTCTTCTTTGTGGAGAAAAAGGATGGCTCGCTCAGACCTTGCATTGACTATAGAGCCCTAAATAAAATCTCAGTTAAAAATACTTATCCTCTGCCGCTGATTTCTGTCCTCTTTGATCAGCTGCGTTCGGCTGTGATTTTTTCCAAAATTGATCTAAGAGGAGCGTATAACCTCATCTGAATCAGGTCCGGAGATGAGTGGAAGACAGCCTTCAGTACTCAGTCGGGTCACTACGAGTACCTAGTGATGCCGTTCGGCTTGTCTAACGCTCCAGCAGTTTTCCAGGACCTCATTAACGATGTGCTCCGTGACTTCCTAGGGAAATTCGTGGTCATTTACTTAGACGACATCCTGATTTATTCTGACTCTATTGAACAACATGTTACCCAGGTGCGTCAGGTTCTTCAAAAGTTACGTGAGAATCATCTATATGCCAAACTGGAAAAATGCGAGTTTCATGTCACGGAGGTATCTTTTTTAGGGTACATTATTTCCCCTCGGGATTTTTCATGGAACCAAAGAAGCTCCAGGCCATCCTTAGTTGGGCGCAACCTACCAATTTAAAAGCAATTCAGCGCTTTTTAGGGTTTGCGAATTATTACAGGAGGTTCATTCATTCTTTTTCCGACCTGGTTGCTCCCATTGTGGCCCTGACAAAGAAAGGAGCGGATCCTACCAACTGGTCGCGTGAAGCGGAGTTGTCCTTTCGGGCCTTGAAACAAGCTTTTGTCTCGGCTCCAGTCCTCAGACATCCCAATCCAGGATTGCCCTTCGTTGTGGAGGTTGATGCCTCGGAGGTTGGAGTAGGGGCTATACTATCTCAAAAGGATCCAGAGTCTCTGGAACTACATCCTTGTGCCTTTATGTCCAGGAAATTCTCCTCCGCTGAATCCAACTATGACGTTGGTAACCGGGAATTACTGGCAATAAAATGGTCTTTCGAGGAGTGGAGGCATTGGCTGGAGGGAGCAACACATACCATTTCAGTATTGACTGACCATAAGAATCTGCAATACATCGAATCAGCTAAGCGGCTGAATGCCCGGCAGGCTCGTTGGGCTTTGTTCTTTACTCGTTTCAAATTTATTATAACTTTCAGGCCAGGTTCCAAGAATACCAAGGCAGATGCTCTGTCACGCAGTTTTCTTCCGGTTCATGATAACAGTCCTGTTACTCCCATACTTCCATCTTCAGTCATTTGGGCAGGCCTCACACAAGATTTATTTACCCAGTTAAAACAGCTTCAACACCAAACTCCTGGAAATACTCCTGCTGGTCGTCTTTACGTCCCTGAGTTCTTGAGAGCTACTGTTTTGACTGAGTTCCATGATAACAAAGTTTCCGGGCATCCAGGGATCTCTAAGACATTGGAGTTAGTCTCCCGCTCAGTATGGTGGCCTGGTCTTTCTAAAGACGTTAAGGAGTTTGTTTCTTCATGTCAGGTTTGTGCACAGCATAAGGTTCCCCGTTCCTTGCCTATCGGGCAACTTATGCCCTTGAATGTCCCTCTCAGGCCATGGTCTCATATTTCCATGGATTTTGTGGTGGACCTTCCCCTTTCAGCTGGATGCAGAGTCATTTGGGTGGTAGTAGACCGTTTTAGCAAGATGGCTCATTTCATTGCCCTTCCCCGACTGCCATCTGCCCAAGGATTGGCAGTGTTGTTTCTCCGCCATGTTTTCAGTCTTCATGGGTTGCCCACTGATATTGTTTCTGATCGGGGTCCACAATTCATTGCACAATTCTGGAAGTGTTTTTGTGCTTCATTAAAGATGAGATTGTCATTAACATCTGGTTACCACCCACAGTCCAACGGGCAAACCGAGCGAGTTAACCAATCATTGAAACAGTATTTGCGTTTGTACTCAGCCAAACTCCAGAATGATTGGTCCGAGTTTCTTCCATTGGCGGAGTTTGCTTACAATAATTCTTGTCATTCCTCCACCAACGTGTCTCCATTCTTTTCAGTTTTTGGTTTTCACCCCAGAGCTAATTCTTTTTTTCAACATTCCTCAGTTTCCTCGCTAACCTTAACCTCCCATCTCAGAGCCATTTGGAAAAAAGTGCACCTTGCTCTCAGAAAAGCGGCCTATCGAGAGAAAAAATTTTCTGACCGGCTTCGACGTCCTTGCAATTTTAAGGTGGGAGATAGGGTATGGTTGTCGACTCGTAACATTAGACTTCGACAATCTTCAGCTAGGTTGGGACCCAAATTTATTGGACCATTTCATATCATTAAAAAAGTTAACCCAGTTGCTTTCCGGTTACGTTTACCAAAATCTCTTCGGATTGGTAATACGTTTCATTGCTCCCTGTTGAAGCCATACATTTCTTCAAATAAATTTCCTCGGAAGATCTCTCAGGGAAGATCTCCAGTGGATGTACAGGGACAACAGGAGTTCCTGGTGGAGAAGGTTCTCGATTCCAAGTTGTCCAGGGGCCGGCTTTATTTTCTGGTTCACTGGAGAGGTTATGGTCCAGAGGAAAGGTCCTGGGTCCTGGATAAGGATCTTCATGCCCCAAGGCTCAAGAGGGCATTTTTTCGGGAATTTCCTTGGAAGCCTGGCTTTAGGGGTTCCTTGACCCCTCCTCAAGGGGGGGGTACTGTTAGGCGCCGGGGTCCGCTCGTCGGTGCGGCCCGGCGCCTAGCAACCAGGGACGTCGTACGCGGACAGTCGCCGTCTCCCTGGCAACGCTGGACGCCGGGCGCACTGAGCCGCACGGACCCTAGCAACGGGGACGCCACTGACGGACCGCGTTCCCCGTTGCTGGGTCCAGGGTTTAATGAACCTACACCTGTTTCCTGGCCGTGCAGCAAGGCAGATGCACGGCATGTAGGTAATTAGCCCTGTCAGCACCTGATTGGAGGACTCCTGTTCATATGCACTCTCAGGGCTTCTCACAGACGCCGGTAATAGCTTCCTGCATGCTGTCTCTGTTTGCTGAGAGTCTGTTCCAGTCTTGCTGTATCCGGTCATTCCAGTATTCGGAAGTCCTGAACTCGGAAGTTGTCATCTTATTCCTGGAGTCCTGACTAATCACCGTATAACATCCAGTGGTGTTCGTGAGTCGCGGCTTTGCCGTGTGTTGCGGCTTGTCCGCTTTATTATTTATTATTTGTGTTTTGGAGCATTTCGCGGAGGGTTCCGCTTCCACAGGTCCACTCTGGTATCCAGCGGTGCTGGGTAGGAGTATTGGACAAGTGGATTTTGGTTGTCCTTTTCCCTGGCGGGTTTCCGCACATACTTCAGGTTTTGTTAGTTAGTTTGTTGCCCCTGGCCTGTTGTCAGTCAGAGGTCCTCTTGTTATCATCCTGCCTCGGATTTCCCTTTGTCTCTCACTAAGACCGGGGGGCACCGGAGTTGGGCAGACATAATCCGCCCTTCAAACGTGGCTGCCAGGGGCTCAAGAAACCATAGTCTCGCAGGGGATTTCCGATAGCACGGGTGAGACAATAGAGTTAGGGCGCCAGGGGCAACTAGTCTTTCCTGCTCCCGTTACCTGCATTCCATTCCAGCGCTCTGGTCCTTGTCATAAAATCTCCTCCGGTCAGGAGTGCTGGAATCATAACACAGTGAGCCAGATCTACGTACATATCATTTTATGGGGGGACGTATCAAGCCTTGGGGAGAGATAAAGTGGAGAAGTTGCCCAAAGCAACCAATCAGCTGCTAACTGGTACTTCAAATACTGTGCTAGAGTCTGTAAATTACAGTAAGAATCGGAGTAGTTGCTTTGGGCAACTTCCCCACATTATTTCACACCAAGGGCGGGATGTACTAACCTCTCCCAAAGCGTTAACTGGCTTTCTCTGTGCTCCCCTGATATCTTCTCGGTAACCTGTCTCCTCCCCGTCCTGGCGCAGCCATTCGCTTCTCCCCCTCACCGCCGCTGCCACTCAGGATGCGGGGGCATGCGCACATGTGCCGGTGAATACCAAGGTACCAAGGCTAAGCGCGGCATGCGCAACACTGAGTCCTGCGTGGCCGTGGCGGTGACGGGGAAAAGCGAATAGCAGCGCCGAGACGAGGAGGAGACAGGTTACCGAGAAGATATCAGGGGAGCGCGGAGAAAGACAGTTAACGCTGCGGGAGAGGTAAGTACATCCCGCCCCAAGGCTTGATACATTTCCCACTGTGGGGACATGTACTAACAGTCAACTTTTTGTTGGAGTTAATGCTCCATTGTATTGTCCAGTGTGTACGCAGCATTAGTGCTGTGCTAAGTGACCAAAGTGCAGTACGATATGTTAGCTTACACTAGCAGGCAGAAGGCAGAGAAAAACCTTTACCACATAAGGAGACACAATACAGGGGGAGCCACGCTCATCCGAGATGGCTCCATTGCAAACGAGCACTCCAGGCATGACTAGGCGATCAGTCCTCCTAATCACACCAGGAGTGCACAGAGAAGCTCCCATTCAGAGCGTCTCTGTCCGGGCGCTCGGACAAGGATGATCTCCATTCAATTTAATGGGGCGTGTCTCAGTCACGGGCGCGCGCAGCCAGGCGGACGGTGATGCTCTAGGCGATAGGCGCACCCGGGCGCGCGCGCCTAGCCACAGACGGAGCCCCGGCTAACGTGGCTCCATCTGTACGTACAGGGATTTCTCTGCCTTTTCATTTAGGCTTCTTATTTACATTTAGTTCATTGCCCGCTATATCTCTACCAGTGGGTCCAAAGAGACAGCGAACCCGCTATTCATAAACTTATTTAAAATGGGTCCAGGGGAACCCTGCACCGCACAACCTATACCAAGGTATACTTATCTTGTGCCAGCAAGCAGGTCTCTTCTACCTCACAGTGTCATCCTCCCGGTGACATCTTTGGTAAGATGGCACCGCACAGTGAAAGCAAATACTCTGGCGCTGAAGACAATGCCTTGGAGGAGAAGGGACCCACTTGCCAGTACAAGTTAAGATGTGGGACGGGATGGGGTAGGGGGGTTGCTGCTAAGAGAAATGGGCCCCGATGCACTTGGATGCCCTCTGGTGGTGACCCTGACAGAGGGGGGCTCAGGGTAAAGTGTCCGCTGCGCCCCCCCTACCCAATCTGGCTATGGGTGTTAATACTCACCTGCCACCACCTTATACCATCAGCGTTTTACAACATTTTTACAGATTGGGTGAATTATGAGCCTCAGGTAATCTTAGAACTCGGTGAATCATTTTTACTCATCTCCACTGTAAGTTTAACGTTGCCTAGTTTGCAGCAGGTAATGCTATTACTATTACTCAGTACTCAGTATTGTTTAACTAGTAGATACAGTAGTGCGGCCAGGCAGAGAACGTTTGCCATTGCAAATTGAAAAGTTCAGAGGGCTGTAAAACCCTTGTTTCCACATCTCATCCTCCCACGTCCTGGCTCTCGAGTTTAAGGTCTACGCAGGGAACTGTCCGAGTGGATTGCCACTTGAGAGATAGCACGCGCAAGACGGGCTGAAAGCTGTTTCCATTAATAGCACTGATTGTGCTGTTCTATCTCCAGATAGATTATAACTCTCTCTAATCCTCAATCCAGATGTGACATCCAAATTACAAGAGGTGACAAACGAATGCATCTCATTATTAGTGCAAAGGATGAAGCGATGGAATATACTAATGGCGAGGAGTGAGTGGGCGCACAGTTGCGTAATTCTGCTGAGGAGGGGGGAAGGGGGGGTAGAGATGATGAAATAATGTTTTTTTAGGAAATGTAACTCAGAAATGCTGAAATTTTTACAATACGAACTTAAACCTCTTACCTTAAAGGGGTGTGGTATAGAAGATCTAAATTCACAGTCATTAGGTCGGCCCCATATGGTCAACATACATTAAGTCGACACTGACATAAGGTCGACATGGACAAAGGGTCCACCTATGAAAGATCGACACAGGAAAAGGTCAACAGGTGCAAGATTTAAACACAGGAAAAGGTCGACACGAGAAATGGTCGACACAGAAAAGGTTGACGCAACATTTTTTCTTTTTGTGTCTTTTGCACTGTCAGAGCACAGGGAACCCAGTTAGTGCACCGTATCCCCTTGCATGGCTCGCTTCTCTCGCCATGCTGCGGGCAAGGTGCCTCGCTCCGCTACTGCTGCGCTCGGCCCAGGTTACTATTCCCAGTCGTAGTCCACGTGGATGGTAAAGTATGAAAAAGGTGTAAAAAAACCCAACCAAAAACCTTAAACAGTTGCGTCGACATGTGTCAACCATATGTGTGTTGACAATAGCTACCTGACGACCTTTTGTACCTGTTGACCTTTTCCAGCGTCGACCTTTCATGGGTCGACCTTTTGTCCATGTCTGACTTTTGTCAGTGTCAGCCTAATGCATGTTGACCATATCTTATTGACCTATTGACTGTTGACCTAGACATTGTCTGTCTATACATTGGAAGCCACCTTAAACACCTGTGACGGTGGGTCTTACAAATCTACTAACTTTACTGCCATTGTTGATAACTACTGGCACCAAGGCTGTAATTAATTAATAATAATGACAACTAAGGGGTCTATTTACTAAGCCTTGGATGGAGATATAGTGGCTGGAGATAAAGTACCAGCCAATCAGCTCCAAACTGTCATTTTTGGAACACAGCCTGTGGCATGGCAGTTAGGAGATGATTGGCTGGTACTTTATCTCCAGCGACTTTATCTCCATCCAAGGATTAGTAAATAGACCCTTCAATCTGAGTCATCCATAAAGATTCATTACCATGCAAGAGTCCAGACCTCAGTTCTAATCGGAACTCCTAGGCCCCCATTTATCAAGCCTTGGATAAATAGCACGGTGATAAAGTGCCAACCAATCAGCTCCTAACTATCATGTCACAGGCTGTGTTTGAAAAATGACAGTTAGGAGCTGGTTGGCTGGTACTTTATCATATATTTATTATACTGTAATCATATCAGTGTTATTTATATTCTCGGTAAATTGCTAAATACATTCTTTTTTAAATGGGGGGGGGGCGTTTGACAGAGCTCAAATATTGTGTAGAGCGAATAACATTATATGAATAATACTGATTGGTTGCAGAAATGTTTGTAATTTAACGTGTTGTCTGTGGTGCATTCAATCATTTGAGATCTGATTCCGAGAAGAGTGGCCACATCTCTCGCATCCCACCCGCTTCCTAGTGCAGCGGGCAGGATTAGGAGGTTAAGAGGAAACTCCTGGTGCTAAATGGAGGGGGCGGGGCAAAAAGACACAAATTCAGGGCAACCTCCCCCCCCCAAAGTGCTTAGTATCGTCTCCTCTCCGGGAGATGTGAAAAGTAGGTACAACCTAACGTTGCCACCAGCCAATGTGTAACAGTAGCTGCTAACATTTGTTGTGACTGGGCCCTGGGAGTCATTGGCACATCTGTAATGCAGCTTCCTACTGTACCTTAAAATGTCCCTGCTGGGAGTATACAGTAGTTCCACTTGCAAATCGTAGATGTGTTTTTCATTATATATATTAAACCTTGTTTATATCACGTACACAAAGTTTTTTGGACAGTATTTGGCCCAAGTAGTATTTTTATGGACATTCTATTAAGATTTTATAGGACACTAGCTGGAGTACCCGGCGTTGCCCGGGAGTTTAAGAATGTCTGTTTACAAAAATAAAAAATGTAAAATTTGACGATCATAGAGATTGGAGTGTGGAGGAAGGTAAGGGTAGGGTCAGTGACTCTCTATGCCAATATAAGATTATTCCCCTCCTGAGGAGATCCTGGACTGGAGATGCAGGTGATAACTATGCTGGACAGTGCCAGGTGGTTGGCGCCATTAAGCCCTGCCCCCCACAGCACAATACCGCCAATTGTAGGAACATACAGGAAGGGCTGGGCTAATATGATGCAAATCTCTGAGAATCATGCCTTTTCCGTTGGGTTGCGGTTATATGACCACCGGTCACTATACTGACACCGGAATCCCGCCCGGTGGAATGCCCGACAGTTGGCATGCCGACTAACAGGGACTATTCCCACTCGTGGGTGTCCATGACACCCATAGAGTTGGAATAAAACCTGTGGTTAGCGCAGCTTGGCGAGCGCAGCGAGCTGCAAGGGGCTTCGTTGCACTCGCCCCCTCCCCGCCAGCAATCTACACACCAGGATCCCAGCGTCGGTATGGTGACCGGTGGCATTCCAACCACCAGTCACCCATACCCCACCCCTTCCTCCCACCTATTTCATTACCAAGTGGGCGGGATGTTGGACAGTGATATAGGGGTCTTTGTACTAAGCTTTGGACGAAGATAAAGTGGAAGTAGATTATTTATTTATTTACAGTATTAGCAGTTTCTTATATAGCGCAGCATATTCCGTTGCGCTTTACAATTAGAACAACTTAACTGATAGGATCTGCTTCCTCGGCTACTGGACACCATTAGCTTCAGAGGGGGTGAACACAGGTTCGTCCTGGGCATCCACCCCCGGAGCCACGCCGCCGTTCTGGGCACTGTACATGTATATAATTGAGCCCCCGCCATTTTACACGATTTTGAGCGGGACAGAAGCTCGCCGCCGAGGGGGCGGGGCTTCTCCCTCAGCACACACCAGCGCCATTTCTCTCTCCACAGAACGCTGAGAGGAAGCTCCCCGGGCTCTTCCCTGCTTACACACGGTGAAGGGAGTTTAAAAAGAGAGGGGGCGGGCACATAATTGGCGGATAAAGTATAATACAGCGCTGCTGGGGAAAAGCATTCTGTGTTGGTCTCCAGGTTGTTGCGCTGGGGTGTGTGCTGGCATACTCTCTCTCTGGGGTATATTTACTAAGGTCCCGATTTTGACCGAGATGACGTTTTTTCTTCAAAGTGTCATTTCGGGAATTTACTAAGCAAAAATCTCGGCAGTGATGAGGGCATTCGTAATATTTTGGAAGTCCTAGGAAAAAATCACGAATCAATACACCATCGGTCAAATACGCCAGCAATTTGGTAGAAATCGGTAATTTACTAAAAAGTGCAAATCACAAACATTGCCGACAATAGCCAAACACTGCCGTGCTGAAATACAATTCGTGAAAAAGTGCTAAAAAAAACCAGACCTGCTTTTCCCCCCCGTGTTTGGATAGGCATGCACGGATCCATGAGATCCGTGCATGTTTATCAGTGGGAAGGGGATGGGAAAGTGTTTTTTTTCTTTAAAAAAATTGCGTGGGGTCCCCCCTCCTAAGCAAAACCAGCCTCGGGCTCTTTGAGCCGGCCCTGGTTGAAAAAATATGGGGGGGGAAATGATAGGGGTTCCCCCATATTTAAACAACCAGCACCAGGCTCTGCGCCTGGTCCTGGTTCCAAAAATACGGGGGACAAAAAGCGTAGGGGTCCCCCGTATTTCTGAAACCAGCACCGGGCTCCACTAGCCAGATACATAATGCCACAGCCGGGGGACACTTTTATATAGGTCCTGGCGGCCCTGGCATTACATAACCAACTAGTCACCCCTGGCCGGGGTACCCTGGAGGAGTGGGGACCCCTTCAATCAAGGGGTCCCCCCCCTTCAGCCACCCAAGGACCAGGGGAGAAGCCCGAGGCTGTCCCCCCCATCCAAGGGCTGCGGATGGGAGGCTGATAGCCGATTCAGCAGGCGCATTCTTCGGCAGGATTGCCATTGCCTAAATCGGTTAAGGCCCATTCCACTAGGAAGGTGGGCTCTTCTTGGGCGGCTGCCCGAGGGGTCTCGGCACTACAACTGTGCCGAGCTGCTACTTGGTCGGGGTCAAACACCTTTGCAGAGTTCTATAAGTTTGATACCCTGGCTGAGGAGGACCTCCTGTTTGCTCAATCGGTGCTGCAAAGTCATCCGCACTCTTCCGCCCGTTTGGGAGCTTTGGTATAATCCCCATGGTCCTTACGGAGTCCCCAGCATCCTCTAGGACGTTAGAGAAAATAAGATTTCCAAAAAATGAATATTGTTTTTAGTAGCAGTACTACAAGTCCCAGCAAGCCTCCCCCGCAAGCTGGTACTTGGAGAATTACAAGTACCAGCATGCGGTGGAAAACCGGGCCCGCTGGTACCTGTAGTACTACTAGAGATGAGCGGGTTCGGTTTCTCTGAATCCGAACCCGCCAGAACTTCATGTTTTTTTTCACGGGTCCGAGCGACTCGGATCTTCCCGCCTTGCTCGGTTAACCCGAGCGCGCCCGAACGTCATCATGACGCTGTCGGATTCTCGCGAGGCTCGGATTCTATCGCGAGACTCGGATTCTATATAAGGAGCCGCGCGTCGCCGCCATTTTCACACGTGCATTGAGATTGATAGGGAGAGGACGTGGCTGGCGTCCTCTCCATTTAGATTATAAGAGACTGAGAGAGATTTACTGGAGCTGACTAGGAGGAGTACTGTTACTGTAGAAGTGTAGAGACTGAGTGGAGAGAGTTTACTAGTGAGGACAGTGCAGTTTACTTTATAATCCGTTCTCTGCCTGAAAAAAGCGATACACAGCACACAGTGACTCAGTCACATACCATATCTGTGTGCACTGCTCAGGCTCAGGCCAGTGTGCTGCATCATCTATTATCTATATATAATATTATATATATCTGTCTGACTGCTCAGCTCACACAGCTTATAATTGTGGGGGAGACTGGGGAGCACTACTGCAGTGCCAGTTATAGGTTATAGCAGGAGCCAGGAGTACATAATATATTATATAGTGAGTGACCACCAGACACACAGTGCAGTTTATTTAATATATCCGTTCTCTGCCTGAAAAAAGCGATACACACAGTGACTCAGTCAGTCACATACCATATCTGTGTGCACTGCTCAGGCTCAGGCCAGTGTGCTGCATCATCTATTATCTATATATAATATTATATATATCTGTCTGACTGCTCAGCTCACACAGCTTATAATTGTGGGGGAGACTGGGGAGCACTACTGCAGTGCCAGTTATAGGTTATAGCAGGAGCCAGGAGTACATAATATATTATATAGTGAGTGACCACCAGACACACAGTGCAGTTTATTTAATATATCCGTTCTCTGCCTGAAAAAAGCGATACACACAGTGACTCAGTCAGTCACATACCATATCTGTGTGCACTGCTCAGGCTCAGGCCAGTGTGCTGCATCATCTATATATATTATATATCTGTCTGACTGCTCAGCTCACACAGCTTATAATTGTGGGGGAGACTGGGGAGCACTACTGCAGTGCCAGTTATAGGTTATAGCAGGAGCCAGGAGTACATAATATATTATATAGTGAGTGACCACCAGACACACAGTGCAGTTTATTTAATATATCCGTTCTCTGCCTGAAAAAAGCGATACACACAGTGACTCAGTCAGTCACATACCATATCTGTGTGCACTGCTCAGGCTCAGGCCAGTGTGCTGCATCATCTATATATATTATATATCTGTCTGACTGCTCAGCTCACACAGCTTATAATTGTGGGGGAGACTGGGGAGCACTACTGCAGTGCCAGTTATAGGTTATAGCAGGAGCCAGGAGTACATAATATATTATATAGTGAGTGACCACCAGACACACAGTGCAGTTTATTTAATATATCCGTTCTCTGCCTGAAAAAAGCGATACACACAGTGACTCAGTCAGTCACATACCATATCTGTGTGCACTGCTCAGGCTCAGGCCAGTGTGCTGCATCATCTATATATATTATATATCTGTCTGACTGCTCAGCTCACACAGCTTATAATTGTGGGGGAGACTGGGGAGCACTAGTGCAGTGCCAGTTATAGGTTATAGCAGGAGCCAGGAGTACATATTATATTAAAATTAAACAGTGCACACTTTTGCTGCAGGAGTGCCACTGCCAGTGTGACTGACCAGTGACCTGACCACACTGACCACCAGTATAGTTAGTAGTATACTTATATTGTGATTGCCTGAAAAAGTTAAACACTCGTCGTGTGACTTCACTTGTGTGTTTTTTTTTTTTTTATTCTATAAAAATAAAACTCATTCTGCTGACAGACAGTGTCCAGCAGGTCCGTCATTATATAATATATAATATATACCTGTCCGGCTGCAGTAGTGATATATATATATTTTTTATATCATTTATCATCCAGTCGCAGCAGACACAGTACGGTAGTTCACGGCTGTGGCTACCTCTGTGTCTCTGCACTCGGCAGGCAGTCCGTCCATAATTGTAATACCACCTAACCGTGGATTTTTTTCATTCTTCTTTATACATACATAGTTACATAGACATCTTCTCTTTATCAACCAGTCTATATTAGCTGCAGACACAGTACAGTACGGTAGTTCACGGCTGTGGCTACCTCTGTGTCTGCACTCGGCAGGCAGTCCGTCCATAATTGTATACCACCTAACCGTGGTTTTTTTTCATTCTTCTTTATACATACATAGTTACATAGACATCTTCTCTTTATCAACCAGTCTATATTAGCTGCAGACACAGTACAGTACGGTAGTTCACGGCTGTGGCTACCTCTGTGTCTGCACTCGGCAGGCAGTCCGTCCATAATTGTATACCACCTAACCGTGGATTTTTTTCAGTCTTCTTTATACATACATAGTTACATAGACATCTTCTCTTTATCAACCAGTCTATATTAGCTGCAGACACAGTACAGTACGGTAGTTCACGGCTGTGGCTACCTCTGTGTCTGCAGTCGGCAGGCAGTCCATAATTGTATACTAGTATCCATCTCCATTGTTTACCTGAGGTGCCTTTTAGTTGTGCCTATTAAAATATGGAGAACAAAAATGTTGAGGTTCCAAAATTAGGGAAAGATCAAGATCCACTTCCACCTCGTGCTGAAGCTGCTGCCACTAGTCATGGCCGAGACGATGAAATGCCAGCAACGTCGTCTGCCAAGGCCGATGCCCAATGTCATAGTACAGAGCATGTCAAATCCAAAACACCAAATATCAGAAAAAAAAGGACTCCAAAACCTAAAATAAAATTGTCGGAGGAGAAGCGTAAACTTGCCAATATGCCATTTACCACACGGAGTGGCAAGGAACGGCTGAGGCCCTGGCCTATGTTCATGGCTAGTGGTTCAGCTTCACATGAGGATGGAAGCACTCAGCCTCTCGCTAGAAAAATGAAAAGACTCAAGCTGGCAAAAGCAGCACAGCAAAGAACTGTGCATTCTTCGAAATCCCAAATCCACAAGGAGAGTCCAATTGTGTCGGTTGCGATGCCTGACCTTCCCAACACTGGACGTGAAGAGCATGCGCCTTCCACCATTTGCACGCCCCCTGCAAGTGCTGGAAGGAGCACCCGCAGTCCAGTTCCTGATAGTCAGATTGAAGATGTCAGTGTTGAAGTACACCAGGATGAGGAGGATATGGGTGTTGCTGGCGCTGGGGAGGAAATTGACCAGGAGGATTCTGATGGTGAGGTGGTTTGTTTAAGTCAGGCACCCGGGGAGACACCTGTTGTCCGTGGGAGGAATATGGCCGTTGACATGCCAGGTGAAAATACCAAAAAAATCAGCTCTTCGGTGTGGAGGTATTTCACCAGAAATGCGGACAACAGGTGTCAAGCCGTGTGTTCCCTTTGTCAAGCTGTAATAAGTAGGGGTAAGGACGTTAACCACCTCGGAACATCCTCCCTTATACGTCACCTGCAGCGCATTCATAATAAGTCAGTGACAAGTTCAAAAACTTTGGGTGACAGCGGAAGCAGTCCACTGACCAGTAAATCCCTTCCTCTTGTAACCAAGCTCACGCAAACCACCCCACCAACTCCCTCAGTGTCAATTTCCTCCTTCCCCAGGAATGCCAATAGTCCTGCAGGCCATGTCACTGGCAATTCTGACGAGTCCTCTCCTGCCTGGGATTCCTCCGATGCATCCTTGCGTGTAACGCCTACTGCTGCTGGCGCTGCTGTTGTTGCCGCTGGGAGTCGATGGTCATCCCAGAGGGGAAGTCGTAAGCCCACTTGTACTACTTCCAGTAAGCAATTGACTGTTCAACAGTCCTTTGCGAGGAAGATGAAATATCACAGCAGTCATCCTACTGCAAAGCGGATAACTGAGGCCTTGACAACTATGTTGGTGTTAGATGTGCATCCGGTATCCGCCGTTAGTTCACAGGGAACTAGACAATTTATTGAGGCAGTGTGCCCCCGTTACCAAATACCATCTAGGTTCCACTTCTCTAGGCAGGCGATACCGAGAATGTACACGGACGTCAGAAAAAGACTCACCAGTGTCCTAAAAAATGCAGTTGTACCCAATGTCCACTTAACCACGGACATGTGGACAAGTGGAGCAGGGCAGGGTCAGGACTATATGACTGTGACAGCCCACTGGGTCGATGTATGGACTCCCGCCGCAAGAACAGCAGCGGCGGCACCAGTAGCAGCATCTCGCAAACGCCAACTCTTTCCTAGGCAGGCTACGCTTTGTATCACCGCTTTCCAGAATACGCACACAGCTGAAAACCTCTTACGGCAACTGAGGAAGATCATCGCGGAATGGCTTACCCCAATTGGACTCTCCTGTGGATTTGTGGCATCGGACAACGCCAGCAATATTGTGTGTGCATTAAATATGGGCAAATTCCAGCACGTCCCATGTTTTGCACATACCTTGAATTTGGTGGTGCAGAATTTTTAAAAAAACGACAGGGGCGTGCAAGAGATGCTGTCGGTGGCCAGAAGAATTGCGGGACACTTTCGGCGTACAGGCACCACGTACAGAAGACTGGAGCACCACCAAAAACTACTGAACCTGCCCTGCCATCATCTGAAGCAAGAAGTGGTAACGAGGTGGAATTCAACCCTCTATATGCTTCAGAGGTTGGAGGAGCAGCAAAAGGCCATTCAAGCCTATACAATTGAGCACGATATAGGAGGTGGAATGCACCTGTCTCAAGTGCAGTGGAGAATGATTTCAACGTTGTGCAAGGTTCTGATGCCCTTTGAACTTGCCACACGTGAAGTCAGTTCAGACACTGCCAGCCTGAGTCAGGTCATTCCCCTCATCAGGCTTTTGCAGAAGAAGCTGGAGGCATTGAAGAAGGAGCTAAAAGGGAGCGATTCCGCTAGGCATGTGGGACTTGTGGATGCAGCCCTTAATTCGCTTAACAAGGATTCACGGGTGGTCAATCTGTTGAAATCAGAGCACTACATTTTGGCCACCGTGCTCGATCCTAGATTTAAAGCCTACCTTGGATCTCTCTTTCCGGCAGACACAAGTCTGCTGGGGTTGAAAGACCTGCTGGTGACAAAATTGTCAAGTCAAGCGGAACGCGACCTGTCAACATCTCCTCCTTCACATTCTCCCGCAACTGGGGGTGCGAGGAAAAGGCTCAGAATTCCGAGCCCACCCGCTGGCGGTGATGCAGGGCAGTCTGGAGCGACTGCTGATGCTGACATCTGGTCCGGACTGAAGGACCTGACAACGATTACGGACATGTCGTCTACTGTCACTGCATATGATTCTCTCAACATTGATAGAATGGTGGAGGATTATATGAGTGACCGCATCCAAGTAGGCACGTCACACAGTCCGTACTTATACTGGCAGGAAAAAGAGGCAATTTGGAGGCCCTTGCACAAACTGGCTTTATTCTACCTAAGTTGCCCTCCCACAAGTGTGTACTCCGAAAGAGTGTTTAGTGCCGCCGCTCACCTTGTCAGCAATCGGCGTACGAGGTTACATCCAGAAAATGTGGAGAAGATGATGTTCATTAAAATGAATTATAATCAATTCCTCCGCGGAGACATTGACCAGCAGCAATTGCCTCCACAAAGTACACAGGGAGCTGAGATGGTGGATTCCAGTGGGGACGAATTGATAATCTGTGAGGAGGGGGATGTACACGGTGATATATCGGAGGGTGAAGATGAGGTGGACATCTTGCCTCTGTAGAGCCAGTTTGTGCAAGGAGAGATTAATTGCTTCTTTTTTGGGGGGGGTCCAAACCAACCCGTCATATCAGTCACAGTCGTGTGGCAGACCCTGTCACTGAAATGATGGGTTGGTTAAAGTGTGCATGTCCTGTTTTGTTTATACAACATAAGGGTGGGTGGGAGGGCCCAAGGACAATTCCATCTTGCACCTCTTTTTTCTTTTCTTTTTCTTTGCATCATGTGCTGATTGGGGAGGGTTTTTTGGAAGGGACATCCTGCGTGACACTGCAGTGCCACTCCTAGATGGGCCCGGTGTTTGTGTCGGCCACTAGGGTCGCTAATCTTACTCACACAGTCAGCTACCTCATTGCGCCTCTTTTTTTCTTTGCGTCATGTGCTGTTTGGGGAGGGTTTTTTGGAAGGGACATCCTGCGTGACACTGCAGTGCCACTCCTAGATGGGCCCGGTGTTTGTGTCGGCCACTAGGGTCGCTAATCTTACTCACACAGCTACCTCATTGCGCCTCTTTTTTTCTTTGCGTCATGTGCTGTTTGGGGAGGGTTTTTTGGAAGGGACATCCTGCGTGACACTGCAGTGCCACTCCTAGATGGGCCCGGTGTTTGTGTCGGCCACTAGGGTCGCTAATCTTACTCACACAGCTACCTCATTGCGCCTCTTTTTTTCTTTGCGTCATGTGCTGTTTGGGGAGGGTTTTTTGGAAGGGCCATCCTGCGTGACACTGCAGTGCCACTCCTAGATGGGCCCGGTGTTTGTGTCGGCCACTAGGGTCGCTAATCTTACTCACACAGCTACCTCATTGCGCCTCTTTTTTTCTTTGCATCATGTGCTGTTTGGGGAGGGTTTTTTGGAAGGGACATCCTGCGTGACACTGCAGTGCCACTCCTAGATGGGCCCGGTGTTTGTGTCGGCCACTAGGGTCGCTTATCTTACTCACACAGCGACCTCGGTGCAAATTTTAGGACTAAAAATAATATTGTGAGGTGTGAGGTATTCAGAATAGACTGAAAATGAGTGTAAATTATGGTTTTTGAGGTTAATAATACTTTGGGATCAAAATGACCCCCAAATTCTATGATTTAAGCTGTTTTTTAGTGTTTTTTGAAAAAAACACCCGAATCCAAAACACACCCGAATCCGACAAAAAAAATTCGGTGAGGTTTTGCCAAAACGCGTTCGAACCCAAAACACGGCCGCGGAACCGAACCCAAAACCAAAACACAAAACCCGAAAAATTTCAGGCGCTCATCTCTAAGTACTACTACTAAAAAAATACCCCAATAAAAACATAAGACACACACCTTGAAAGTATAACTTTAATACATACATCCACACCTCCATATACACATACTTACCTATGTTCACACGAGGGTCGGTCCTCTTCTCCATGTAGAATCCATGGTGTACCTGTTGAAAAAATTATACTCACAAAATCCAGTGTAGAAGGCTCCTCTTGTAATCCATTTGTAATCCAGGTACTTGGCAAAATAACAAAACGGATACCCGACCTCGCACTGAAAGGGGCCCCATGTTTTCACATGGGACCCCTTTCCCTGAATGCCAGAAACCCCCTCTGACTTATGTCTAAGAGGGTTCCATCAGCCAATCAGGGAGCGCCACATTGTGGCACCCTCCTGATTGGCTGTGTGCTCCTGTAGTGTATGACAGGCAGCACACGGCAGTGTTACAATGAAGCGCCTATGCGCTCCATTGTAACCAATGGTGGGAACTTTGTGGTCAGCGGTTGACCGAAAGTAACCTCACCGCTGACCACAAAGTTCTCACCATTGGTTACAATGGAGCGCATAGGCGCTACATTGTAACACTGCCGGGTGCTGCCTGTCATACAGTACAGGTAGGGCTGACGTCTTTTCCGGTTGGATGTATCTGGGCAGAGGGGGAGACAAGGAAAAACGGGTGAAAGAAACAGGCCATGAAATTCATTTGCAATCCTTATCATAACGCTGTCTCTATGGATGGATCATAAATTAAATCTGCTGCTGTAACAGCGCCCTCGCTCCTTAGACTCATCAAATTTGTGCCATGCTTGCGCCGCATTAGAATTTGAACACACCTAAATATCAAACCAATAATTATGATGACTCCCAGGATACAAAGGAGAAACTTCCCCACACCCATAATGACATTTTGAGCCCACTCTCCTAAACCTGAGAACCATTTGCGTGGGTTCAACCATGAGACCCAGCCGGTCAGTTCATTACCCACAGTCGCTAAGGTAAGGTTGTGCTTCCTCCTGAACTCCCACTTCAACTGCAAGATCTCATCCATCTTCTGATCGATGATCTCCGTGGGGTCGTCAGTGCTGTTCGTAATATACGTACAGCACTTCACACCATATTGAGTTGCCAGAGTAACACAGTACCCACCTGTCACGGCTGTAACATAATTAAGGACCATCCTGTGCTGGATCAGTTCCTTCTTGTAGGCTTGTAACTCCCTTCCCGTATACCTGAAGGTGTCATCATACATCGCTAGCGCATGGATATACCTATAATTTATAGTTCCTCTGGCAGTACGGGTGATGTCTAATGCGAGAAGGAACTGAATCCCGGTGGATTTGTGGATCAAATCAGAGGCTGCGTGCTCTGCCCTATCTATGAGGTGTCTCTTGATGATGTGTTCATAGTGAGTATGAGTATAAGGAGCCTGAGCACTGCGGTGAACGTCTTTCATTTTATCGTGGGTTATGGTCATGACCTCCGGTAGTACTCTCCCAATATAACACAATCCCTCAGAGCTCGGGGCAAGCCACTTGTACGCTTTCCTCCCACATATGAAATAGGCATCATCTGGGAGAACATAGGGGACAAAATGTAACATCACCATATTGCAAACTTTCCAAGTAAAGAAACCAATCCCTCGTTCTCCCATTTGTTCAGTACAAGTATCGGGCTGGAAGATATGGACACAATACCCTGACGATACTTTTCCAACCCACATGGTCTTGCTTCCACGTGTATACCTATACCGAAAATACCTCCCACTGTTGGCTATTTGGCGTACAAGTTCAGAGTCTATGGGTATCTTATTTTATTTATTTATTATTAGCAGTTTCTTATATAGCGCAGCATATTCCGTTACAATTAGAACAACAATTATAGAACAAAACTGGGCAAAGACAGACAGACAGACAGAGGTAGGAAGGCCCTGCTCGCAAGCTTACAATCTATAGGGAAATAGGCATTGATACACAAGGATAGATGCTACCTGTCACATAATGGTTCCCCAGGTTGCTAGGTTCTTAATGGGTTGTATATGATATGATCACCCAGCAATGTTGGAAGACAAAATGTGAGTTTATGTGGACTGTACAGAGGGGATGTAACTTGATAGGGAAGCTGTGAAGGTTATGTGTGTGGGTCTGAAATTTGGTAGGCTTGTCTGAAGAGATGAGTTTTCAGAGAACGTTTAAAGGTTTGGAGACTAGAGGAGAGTCTTATTGTGCGTGGGAGTGCATTCCACAGAGTGGGTGAAGCCCGGGTAAAGTCCTGTAATTTTGAGTGGGAACAGGTAATACATGTGGATGAGAGACGCAGATCTTGTGCAGAGCGGAGAGGTCTGGTAGGGAGATATTTTGAGATGAGTGAGGAGATGTATGATGGTGCAGTTTGGTTAATAGCCTTGTATGTAAGTAAAAGTATTTTATATTTGACACGGTAGAATACCGGTAACCAATGGAGGGACTGACAGAGCGGATCAGCAGATGAAGAACGTCTGGCGAGGAAGATTAGCAGCTGCATTTAAAATGGATTGAAGTGGTGATAGCCTATGTTTGGGAAGACAAGTAAGGAGACTATTACAATAATCAATGCGGGAGATGATGAGTGCATGGATTAGAGTTTTTGCAGTGTCTTGTGTAAGATAAGGGCGTATTTTGGATATGTTTTTAAGGTGCATGTAACATGATTTAGAGACAGATTGAATGTGTGGAACAAAGGACAGTTCAGAGTCAAGGGTGACACCTAGGCAACGAGCTTGTGGGGTGGGGTGGATAGTTGCATTGTCAACAGTTATAGAGATATCAGGTTGGTAACTACTCTTAGCTGGTGGGAAAATAATTAATTTGGTTTTGGAAATGTTGAGTTTGAGGTGGCGAGATGACATCCAGGATGAAATGGCAGACAGGCATCCAGTGACACGAGCCAATACTGGTGGTGACAAATCTGGGGAGGATAGGTAGATTTGAGTATCATCAGCGTACAAATGATACTGAAATCCAAAGGAGCTGATTAGTTTACCAAGAGAGGAGGTATATATTGAGAAAAGCAGAGGACCTAAGACTGAGCCTTGCGGTACTCCAACTGATAGAGGTAGAGAAGAGGAGGTAGAATCAGAGAAGTGAACACTGAAAGAGCGATTAGATAGGTAGGATGAGAACCAAGAAAGGGCTGTGTCCTGAAGACCTAGGGATTGTAGTGTTTGTATGAGAAGAGAGTGGTCAACAGTGTCAAAAGCAGCAGAGAGATCTAGAAGAATAAGTAGTGTGTAATGGCCTTTTGATCTAGCAGTGACTAGATCATTCACTACTTTGGTCAGTGCCGTCTCTGTGGAGTGTTGGGCACGAAAGCCTGACTGAAGTGGATCCAATAAGTTGTGCGAGTTAAGAAAGTGTGTAAGGCGAGTGTAGGCAAGCCTCTCGAGTAGCTTGGAGGGACTGGGTAGCTGAGAAATGGGACGGTAGTTAGAGAGTGTGTTTGGGTCAGAGTTGTGTTTTTTTAGAATGGGAGTAATGACTGCATGTTTAAACAGAGAGAGAAAGATACCAGTAGAGAGAGAGAGATTACAGATTTTAGTTAAGGTTGGGATAAGCACAGGAGACAAAGTTTTACTGACCTGTGAGGGTATAGGATCAAGAGGAGAGGACGTGGAGTAGGAGGATGAAAAGAGTGTTGATACTTCATCTTCACTTGTGGGATCAAATGAAGAGAAAGTGCCAGAGGGTTCAGGTAGGGAATTGAGCAGGTCACTGGCTGAGTTAGAGCATTCCATTTCATCTCGGATTTTATCAATCTTATCCTTGAAGTAGGAAGCAAGTTCTTGTGCACGGATAGTAGCTAGTGGGGGAGGTGAGGGAGGGTAAAGAAGTGATTTAAATGTATTAAAAAGTAGCTTGGGGTTGTTGGCATGATAAGAGATGAGAGATTGGAAATATGTTTGTTTGGCAGTGTCCAGGGCCTGACGATAGGAGTGGTAGGTAGTCTTATATGTGAGAAAGTCACTTGGATTCTGAGATTTCCGCCACTGACGTTCTACTTTACGTGACAGTTTTTGTAGGTGTCTTGTTGATTTAGAGTGCCATGGTTGGCATCTAAGCCTACGTGGAGTGTGATGGGTAGCTGGAGCCACTTCATCAAGGGCACTCTCTAGGGTCTGGTGCAGGTGTGATACAGCAGTGTCAGGTGTAGTAAATGTAGAGATTGGTGAGAGCAGTTGTTGCAGAGAAGTGGAAAGTTGTTGAAAATGTATATTGTTAGTATTTCTGCGGGTTAGAGGCTTGCTTGGTTTTAGTGTCCTAGAATTTAAAGTAATAAAAGTGATTGTGAAGGTGATCAGGATGTGATCAGAGAGAGGGAAAGGAGTGTTAGTGAATTCGGAAACTGAGCAGAGCCTGGTGAACACAAGATCAAGGCAGTGGCCCTCATGGTGAGTAGAGGAGGCGGACCATTGGGTTAGGCCAAGAGAGGAGGTTAGAGAGAGGAGTTTGGATGCATGAACAGATTGTGGACTGTCAAGAGCTATATTGAAATCGCCCATAATGATGGTGGAGATGTCAGAGGATAAGAAGTATGGGAGCCAGGCAGAGAAATCTTCTAGAAATTGTTGTTTAGGTTGCCCAGGAGGGCGATAGATAGCTGCAACACGCAGAGAGAAGGGGGTGAAAATCCTGATAGAGTGAACTTCAAATGAGGTGAATGCGAGTGATGGAACCTGAGGTAGAACAGTGTATGTGAAAAACTGTGACAGTAAGATTCCGACCCCACCACCTTTACTATTATTAGGCCTAGATGTGTGTGAGAAATGGAAACCACCATGTGACAGTGCTGCAGGGGAGGCAGTGTCTGATTGTGTGAGCCATGTTTCTGTTATAGCCAGCAGATTAAAGTTGTGAGATATGAAGAGGTCATGGATGGATGTTAATTTGTTACAAACAGAGCGTGCATTCAATAAGGCACATTTTAGTGATTTGGAGGGGGATGGGAGACACGTGATATTTATGAGGTTAGATGGATTTCTATGTTGTTTTGAGACAGCAGAGTGTGAGAGGGAAAGGTGGTTGGGGCCTGGATTTGGTGATATGTCACCAGCTAATAAAAGCAGAAGAGTGAGATAAATGTTGGTGGATGTTTGCGAGTGTTTGTTCTGGTGGCCAATTGCGGTTGTCAAAGTACTTGCAGAGAGGAAAGTATAAATCTCATGAGTGTTTAGAAGAGGGGAGTGGAGAATAGAAGCTGTAATGTGTACAGAGGGGTGAGTTTCAGGGTGAGTGTAGAATGTGTTAAATTTGGTGAGAATTCCATGAATTGAAATTAGACACAGTAGTTTGATGAACATGCTGAGGTTGTTTGTGTTTTATGGGTTAAGTGGAGTTCGAGTAAGTTGTTAAAGTAAGTTACCTTTTCTTGATGTTTTTCAATGTTTGTTCAACTGTTTTTTTTAACTGTTCGGATAACACACTTATTAATTCCACACTTAATAAATTCCAGCAAGCTGACCCCTTAACTGACTCTAAGGAAATACTGTCTCTGATTAGGAACAGGCCTACCTCTGAACATTTGGTCACCTGATTGAAATGCTAATTGATCATAGAACAAATTGCACAGGGTGGGTCAACAGACTAAAACTACTCTAGCTATTCACAATAAATTCAATCACATACATAGGAAATTACAAGAAAAACATCACATACATTCAAATATAAGATGTGGTTTGTACGCAGCATGCGTGTCAGTCTGAGCCTGGTAGCATAGTAGCAATGAATTCACATACATTCAAATATAAGATGTGGTTTGTACGCAGCATGTGTGTCAGTCTGAGCCTGGTAGCATAGTAGCAATGAATTCACATACATTCAAATATAAGATGTGGTTTGTACGCAGCATGTGTGTCAGTCTGAGCCTGGTAGCATAGTAGCAATGAATTCACATACATTCAAATATAAGATGTGGTTTGTACGCAGCATTTGTGTCAGTCTGAGCCTGGTAGCATAGTAGCAATGAATTCACATACATTCAAATATAAGATGTGGTTTGTACGCAGCATGTGTGTCAGTCTGAGCCTGGTATCAGCAATGTGTGAAAAGGTCATTGGTTATTCCACGTCACTTCCCAATTTCCTGGTTTTCGGTAATTGGAAATATTAAAACACAATAAGGACCTGTCTACATGATATTGGTGGAGCTTCAAACTAGGGGGCCTAGAGATATTGAATTTCTTGTCCACCGGTCTCCCACCCCGTAATTCGAGTACCTCATATATTGCTAAAGGGTATGGTACTAATCCTGACTTACTCTGACCTTGAGGTACTTGTGAGCACACCCAGCATTCTGTCTGGTTTAAGACCTTACCCACTAGTGAGTGGTAATCACTCAACGGATGGCGGTCCATGTCGATATTAAGGTTGGACTGACATCTCTGGATGCACCCATCCTCGACTATATTCTCACAATTCCTACAAATACAATATTCATCAGACAATAACCCTTCACAGTGCCTCCGAGCTCCATGACTACCAGAGCAGTTACTGATACCAGCCTTTACTCGAGTGATGTGCTGCTCCTGAGATCCTACAACTTCGTACTCGCCATCAGAACCCATTCCAGATCCCTGCTCGACTTCCCTGGGATCCTCACCAAAAATTATTTTCCTGATCAAAAACTGAATTACTAGTAGAACCCGAAACGCAGTCTCTTGTGATAGATCCATTTCTTTAGGGGAAAGAAGGAAAATAAGAAGGAGAAAAGGAAGGAAAATGCAGGAGGGGGGTTAAAAAAGAAAATGGTGCGAAAACCGTCCTAGATCTTGTTGCTCTCCGTGCTCAGATGCCTTTCAACAGTCCTGCCTCTCAACTTTCCCGGAACAAACACTCCAGTGATACGAGGTTCTCCACACCCTGCTCTTTGTCACGAGTTCTCTCCGGGTCAGCAACCTTCTTGCAGTGGGACGAGTGGACCCAAGTCTCTCTTTCGGCGACCTTTAGTGCTGTCATGCTGGTTAACAAGACTTGGTATGGTCCTTCCCACCTGTCTATGAGGCAACCTGAGCGTAAGAAATTTTGAATCATCACATAATCCCCAGGCTCAATGTCATGACAATTACTGTTCTGTAGGTCAGGAATCACCAGCTTTAGATTTCTTTGTTTATTTCTCAGCTGCTGGCTCATCCCAACCAAATATTTCACAGTCACTTCATTATTGCATTTCAAATCATCCTGGGGGTCTATCATTACATGAGGTTGTCGACCAAAAAGAATTTCAAAGGGTGATAAGTTAAGTGGAGACCTGAGAGTGGTTCTGATGCTATACAACACTAGAGGCAAAGCTTCTGGCCACAGCAATCCAGTTTCAGCCATCACTTTGCTCAGCTTGTTCTTAATAGTGCTGTTCACTCTCTCTACCTTTGCACTCGCCTGTGGCCGGTACGGAGTATGCAGCTTGCTATTAATTCCCATCAGTTTGCACATGACCTGAAAGACTTCACCTGTGAAATGGGTACCCCTATCACTTTCAATCATTCTAGGGATACCATATCTACACACAAATTCCTGCACAATTTTCTTTGCAGTGAACGTAGCAGTATTTGTGGCAGCAGGGAACGCTTCTACCCAGTTGGAAAATACATCAATACAAACTAACACATATTTCAAATTCCTACAGGGTGGTAACTGTATGAAATCGATTTGTATTACCTGAAAAGGTCCGTCTGTTGGAGGGATATGGGATGGCTCTGTTGGTATTGTCTTACCAATATGCTTCCTCAAGCAAGTAAAACATGTCATTGCTCTCTGACCTGCATGAGAAGAGAATCCTGGTGCACACCAGTAGGCTTTTACCAGCTTGCACATACCCTCTTTGCCCAGATGAGTCAGACCGTGTGCCGCCTCAGCTAGACTTGGAAGATATGCTCTGGGGGCTACTGGCTTACCGTGTCCACCTGTCCAAAGTCCTGAGGACTCCTGGCCATACCCCTTCGACTTCCAGACTGACTTTTCCTGTAGGGAACACAAATTTTGCATTTCAATTAATTGTTCTGTGTTGACCGTGTTAAATGTCATCAGTGATGTGATGTTCGTCTGTTTGGGGGTGCTTGCTGCTGCTTTAGCAGCTTCGTCTGCCCGGCTGTTACTAAGTGAAATTGGGTCTTGGTTGTAAGTGTGTGCTTTGCACTTGATAACAGCCACTCTGTCTGGTTCTTGTATTGCTGTCAAAAGCCTTTTGATGTGGGACGCATGCGCTACAGGTGTGCCAGCTGCCGTCATGAAATTTCTGAGGCGCCATAGGGCCCCAAAATCATGCACCACTCCAAAGGCGTACTTAGAATCTGTGTATATATTAGCTGACTTACCCTTGGCCAATTCAGATGCTCTGGTTAGGGCGACCAACTCAGCAACTTGTGCTGAGTGCGGTGGGCCAAGGGGTTCAGCTTCTATGATACCTTCGTCATCTACAACTGCATATTCTGTGCACAAGTCTCCTGATTCTGTCTGTCTGTGGCAACTACCATCAGTGTAGAAGGTAAAGTCTACTCCTTCCAGTGGGTTGTCACTGATGTCAGGTCTTGCAGTGAAAGTTTGATTCAGGTATTCCATACAATCATGCATATCAGTATCTGCACTAAATCCTCCTTCACCATCATTCTCATCCTCCACCCTTTGTGCCTGTCCAGGCACACTTGGCAAGTAGGTTGCAGGATTTAGTGAGCTGCATCTCTTAATGGTGATGTTTACCGGGGCCATCAGTGATAATTCCCACTTTGTAAACCAAGCAGATGAGACATGTCTGGTTTGGGCGGAGTTTAACAAGGCTGATACTGCATGAGGTGTATGAATGGTCAGGTCATGTCCTAACACTACGTCCTCACTTTTACTTACCAGCAAAGCTATCGCTGCAACACTTCGCAAGCAAGTGGGGAGCGACCGCGCTACAGTGTCCAACTGTGCACTGTAGTAAGCTACCAGTCTGCTGGCATCACCATGTCTCTGTGTTAAGACACCTGCCGCGCACCCAGCATTTTCAGTACCGTACAATTCAAAGGGCTTCTCATAATCTGGCATACCTAATGCAGGTGCCTGTGATAGACACTGTTTGAGTCTCTCAAATGCCAGTTCGGACTCATCTGTGTGAGAGATCCGTTCCAGTTTGTTCAAAGAGGTCATTTCTTGCAAAGGTAAAGCCAGTATAGAGAACCCTGGAATCCAGTTTCGACAGTACCCACATATTCCAAGGAAAGTGCGGATCTGTTGCTGAGTTTGTAGCAGAGTCATGTTGCGAATCGCCTGTATTCTATCAGCGGTGAGGTGTCTAAGTCCTTGAGTCAAGCAATGTCCCAAATATTTGACCCTGGTCCGGCACAACTGCAACTTATCCTTTGAAACCTTGTGTCCTGTATGGGAAAGATGAAACAGAAGCTGTTTCGTGTCTTTCAAGGACGATTCGAGTGAGTCAGAACACAACAATAAGTCATCGACATACTGTATTAGTACTGATCCACTCTCAGGTTGGAAGGATTGTAAACAGTCATGTAAGGCCTGGGAGAAAATACTCGGGCTGTCAATAAAACCTTGGGGAAGCGAGTCCTGGTGTACTGTACTACCCTGTACGTAAAGGCAAAGAGGTATTGGCTGGCAGGGTGAAGAGGGACAGAAAAGAAAGCAGAACAGAGGTCAATGACAGTGAAGAATTTTGCAGTAGAGGGAATTTGCATGAGGATGACAACTGGATTGGGCACTACGGGGAATTGGCTCTCAACTATCTTGTTTATCCCCTTAGATCCTGCACTAGCCTGTAACCCCTCCCCCCACTCTTTTTCACAGGGAAGATGGGACTATTGGCGGTGCTGGACGTCCTGACTAGGATGCCCTGCTGTAGCAGCCGCTCTATGACAGGGTACACTCCTAACTCTAACCCTGGCTTCAGAGGATACTGAGGGATTTTTGGTGCTATCCTACCATCTTTTACTTGTACTGCTACTGGAGCTACATTCGCCATCAATCCAGTGTCCTGCCCATCTTTGGTCCAAAGGGAACCCGGTATTTGCGAGATCATTTCCTCTACCTTTGATGGACACTTGTCTATAACAGTAGAATGCGACATTAGCCTTTGAGGGGTGTCTAGTATATCTTGTACTTCTTGAGCATGGTTCTCAGGTATATCTAAAAAGACACCCTCAGGAGTACAGTATATAACACACCGCATTTTACACAATAGATCTCTGCCGAGTAGATTAGTCGGAGCCAATGCCACCAGCAGAAAAGAATGTTTGGTTTGCAAGGGCCCTATCGTAATCTCTGCAGGTCTACTCAAAGGGTATTGTTGCACCATTCCTGTTACTCCCATTGCCGAAATCATTTTTCCCGTGGTCTTTACACCTGATGTGGAATTCAACACTGACCTGGCCGCCCCTGTATCTACAAGAAAAGGTAATGGTACACCAGCTACATCAACCGTGACCTCAGGTTCACTACCAAGGCTAGCAATCAACTTCACTGGTTGCAGACTACAGGTGTGGCCCAACCCCTATTGTGTAGTGGGACTATCCCGCAGCGCATTGGCAGTTACGATATGGGAGGGGGGTAGCTGAGAGTTTTCGGAGGTCTGCCAGTCCCTCCTAGGTGGATACCTCCGTGTTTCCCCTCTGTTTGGTCCCTGTTCCCAATTATGTGTGTTATAGCGTGGTTCATATCCCGGTCTAGGGGGTCGGTATACATTATGTGTACCTTTATTCATACATTCCCTTGCGTAATGTCCTTCCTTTCGACAACTATAGCATATTACTACACGTGACTTACCATCAGGGGTCTGGGGTCTTGGCTGATGTGGTTTTGTTGTAATAGCATGTATACTTACTGTCATCAGCTTATCCCCCTGAGACTCCCTGTGCTTACTGATGTTCCGGTCGTGCTCAATAGCAGACTCTCTCAATGCAGCCACCGAGATACCTCTCCAGTTAGGTAGAGAGGTCTGTACTCTTGTTCTCAGTGCCTCCTTTAACCCGTCCATTAATACGGAAACAGCTACCTCCCTATGGTGTGCATTATCTTTAATGTCCTCGATCCCAGTGTATCTGGCTATTTCCTGCAGTGCTCGATGGAAATATTCGGATGCCATTTCACCTTCCTTTTGTCTTATGGAGAAGATTTTATTCCATTTGACAACAGTAGGGAAATACACTCCTAATTGCAGATTGATTTGCCGTACATTCTCCTGATTGTATTCATCAGTGAGAGGTACCTCTGCATCTAACTTACAATCTGTTATGAATTTCGTGGTGCCAATATTTGATGGTAAACACACCCAGAGCACTGTTCGCCAATCTTTATTTGTGGGCTCATGGGCATTTCCTAACTCTTTAACAAACTTCTGACATCCGACTAGATCTTTTCTGGGATTGGGAAATTCTGACATAATTGACCTTAACTCTGCTCGGGACCAAGGACAATGCATGGCAATGTTCCTGATGGGAGTTACTCCCTGAGCGTCAGTCTTCCCATTGGGGACTGCAATCACCCTGACAGGATTTAATTCAATTACATCATTCTGGTTTGACTCTATAATGTGAGGAGCTATTGTTTCTGCATGTATGGTACCGTACTTACCTGTGGACAAGACCTCACTTATCCCTCCGCTAGGGGGCCTTGCTACAACCCTTGGTGGTTGGGCCGTGCCCACCTGAGTATCCTGTATGGTGGCTGCTAGAGAGAGTGCCGATATCGTGCTGGGCTCATCTTCCTGCTCTCAGTCCTGGGGAAAATTTAAAATGGGATACAGCTGGCAAGGGTTAGCGTTAGTATATTTATCAATCACTTTCCTATCCTGTACCAATGCACCATTGCTTGTAGCCACTTTCTCCCCATCAATATTGTCACAACTGAGGGCTGGTGCTGACCAGGGGGAAGCCTCAGTTGTAGGGGCTGAGGTATATGTGTACCTGGGAGGCAGTACAGGGTTCTTGGACATGCAGGGAACCTTTAGAACAAATGCCCGAAGGCGTGACCACGACAACAAGGGAAAGTTCAAAGGTTTTATTAAACACAGTTCAGAGGAATACTGATGACTTGGTACTGGTAATAGGAAACACAGTTCAGAGAAATACTTGGGATCGATGACGGAACACCGATGGTTACTTTGGGATCGTTGGTAAGCTTTGAGTGAAGCTGGGGTTCGCAGATAGAAATGCACTATTGTACTTAGAAGCACAGGTGAAGCATGAAGTGATGCTGGGGATCGCTGGAGAAGAAGCTGGGAATGGCTGCTGGGAAGCCGGAGTTCAGACACAGGTGAATCAGGGTAGACTGTAGAGGGTTAATCACTGGAGTGTCGGGTCACACTGCAAAGTATAATCACCAGGGAGTCAGGCTGTACTGCAGAGAAAGTCCATGGGAGAACTGCACACTGGAATCACTGAAGACAATTGAAGCACTGACATCTTTCCACCCCAGGAACAGGATATTTATACCTGCTGGGAAGCAGGGATTGGCTGGCTGATTAGCCAGAGACCAGAGTGCAGCTGCTGTGTAATCAGGCCGAGAGCAGAGTGCAGCTGATAGGCTGAAAGGTAACATGTGATTAGGAAAACATGGCTGCGCCCATGGTAGCTTTTGGAGGGAAAGATTGTTTGTAACTTGAATGTGAGCTTTAACCATGAAGCTGCCAGAATCACAGTAAAGAGATTTGAGACAATGAGATGCAGCGTGCTGCACACAGACAGTGCAGATGGAATCCAGGCTTGGAACACTGGGACAGTCTCAGGAGGCATTTGGAAGGTAAATACTGATAAGGAATTACCTAGATCGTGACAGCACCCCCTCCTTTAGGAGTGGCCCCAGGACACTTCTTATAAGTTCTTTACCTGAACAAATGGAAGGATCTAGATTGAATCCTGATGAACTTGAACTGGCTGGGACCAGAGGAGACTGTACCGGATCTATGGACGAGACCAAATTAAGTCCAGACAACCTTGAACCGGTTGAGACCGGCGGAGACTTTAGACCGACGGATAGGACCGGATTAGATCCGAAGGTATTGGAATCGGCTGGAACCGAAGGAGGCTGATCCGGACAGACGGATAGGACCGGATTGGGTCCAGAAAAGCTTGAACCGGCTGGGACCGGAGGAGTCTTCGGATTGACGGTTGAATCAGCTGGAACTGAAGGAGTCTTTGGACCTACGGATGGAACCGGATTGGGTCCAGAGATATTGGAATCGGCTGGAACCGAAGGAATCTTCAGACAGACGGATGGAACCGGATTGAGTCTAAAGACAGTTGAATCAGCTGGAACTGAAGGAGTCAGAATCCGGTTAGAACCGGAATGATTGGTATCCGAGTGTTCAGTTAGACCATCCTGGACCTGGTCTATGCTGGATGCCAACAGGGTGGTGCTCTCTGAAGACGGCAAACAGGAGTTCATAACTGCATCTGTAGCACAAAAATTTCCATCTGGGAACTTGGCTCTGGATACTTCCCTTGGGACTGAAACTTTGGTGACCCCTCCTGGGGTTGATGAATCAGACACCTCTCTCAGGGTTGTTTTCTCCAGCACCCCTCCTGGGGTTGACAGATCAGAAACTCCTTTTTGAGAAGACTCATATGCCCCTACTAGAGCTTGAACATTGGATACCCCTCCTAGGGCTGTAGACACAGCGCTCCTCCTTGGGCTGTAGACACAGACGCCCCTCCTTGGGCTGTAGACACAGACGCCCCTCCTTGGGCTGAGTAAAGAGCATCATCATTCCAGGAAAGTTCGGACGCTAGGATCTGGTACTGTACCAGATATTTACCGACTGTTCGTGTCCCCTGACGTAGCCGGAGGATATCAGAGGAGGCAGAGGTCACACGACCTGTTTCATCAAAGATGCGCCTGAAGGTTGCCACGAAATCTGCATATGAAGAGAGCAGGGCATCAGACTTCTCCCATAGAGGTGATACCCAATCGAGGGCGGAGCCACTGAGGAGGGAGATGATGTAAGCAACCTTGGTGCGGTCAGTTGGGAAACTGCCAGGCTGTAACTCAAAATATATCTCACACTGATTTAGGAAACCCCGACAGGCTTTTGGTGAACCATCAAACTTGGCAGGTGTCGGTAAATGGAGACAAGGAGCAGAAACGGGCATGGTGGGTGGGGATACCACCAAAGGTACTGCAGTCGGCACACTGGACGCCCCTGAACCACGGAGGGTTACTTGTATTCCATCCAGCCGAGAGGAGAGGTCCTGGAGACAGCGGATCTCATGGCCCTGTGCAGTCTCCTGACGTTCAAGGCAGGCTGCAAGTTCTTGCATCGGCCTGGTCGCTTGGACCTGATCTCCGTCCGGATCCATTTGGTCAGTGCTTACTGTCACAACTGAGGGCTGGTGCTGACCAGGGGGAAGCCTCAGTTGTAGGGGCTGAGGTATATGTGTACCTGGGAGGCAGTACAGGGTTCTTGGACATGCAGGGAACCTTTAGAACAAATGCCCGAAGGCGTGACCACGACAACAAGGGAAAGTTCAAAGGTTTTATTAAACACAGTTCAGAGGAATACTTATGACTTGGTACTGGTAATAGGAAACACAGTTCAGAGAAATACTTGGGATCGATGACGGAACACCGATGGTTACTTTGGGATCGTTGGTAAGCTTTGAGTTAAGCTGGGGTTCGCAGATAGAAATGCACTATTGTACTTAGAAGCACAGGTGAAGCATGAAGTGATGCTGGGGATCGCTGGAAAAGAAGCTGGGAATGGCTGCTGGGAAGCCGGAGTTCAGACACAGGTGAATCAGGGTAGACTGTAGAGGGTTAATCACTGGAGTGTCGGGTCACACTGCAAAGTATAATCACCAGGGAGTCAGGCTGTACTGCAGAGAAAGTCCATGGGAGAACTGCACACTGGAATCACTGAAGACAATTGAAGCACTGACATCTTTCCACCCCAGGAACAGGATATTTATACCAGCTGGGAAGCAGGGATTGGCTGGCTGATTAACCAGAGACCAGAGTGCAGCTGCTGTGTAATCAGGCCGAGAGCAGAGTGCAGCTGATAGGCTGAAAGGTAACATGTGATTAGGAAAACATGGCTGCGCCCATGGTAGCTTTTGGAGGGAAAGATTGTTTGTAACTTGAATGTGAGCTTTAACCATGAAGCTGCCAGAATCACAGTAAAGAGATTTGAGACAATGAGATGCAGCGTGCTGCACACAGACAGTGCAGATGGAATCCAGGCTTGGAACACTGGGACAGTCTCAGGAGGCATTTGGAAGGTAAATACTGATAAGGAATTACCTAGATCGTGACAAATATATGGTGGTGGTGGTGCGGTTGCCATTGTTTTCCCGCTAGGTTTGGAACCTGCTGTGCGAGCTAATTCCCTTTGCACATCCCCCTCTTGCTGCCATAGAGTTAAACAATCTGTATGTCTAATCCTTTGTTTTCTGGATTTTATCAAACATATCCTTATTCTTAAGTTTTGCAATACCTCTGGCTCAAAGCTGTCCACCCTAGGGAATGATACCCTATCTTTGTCAGTCATACGTACCCATTCAGACAAAAAGTCTTCAGCGTGTGGACCATATTTTCCACACATAATAAACCTCGCTGACCCCTTGGGCCGCGGCTCTTCAACCTGAACCCTGGCTACCATACGTCCACCGCTTGTGCAATTGGATCCCATCGCGGACTTTTTCCTTTTACGCAATCCCCAATGCACGACACGAATAGACGGTGAAAGTTCTTAGAGCGCTTTCACCCACTCCTTCTCCGCTGAGTACCACGACTCACTCCAATAGTGACCACCGCGTACCCAGTGAGGTCCCTAATTGGTTTCTATTTACTGGAAGTGTTAGGAGTGACAACTTTTCCAGCAAATATCCGCCGCTGGAGATTTTCCTGAGAGAGACCAGCGAAAACTCCCTATGCACTTATACACAAATCACGCTTGCGTATGCTCTACACAGTGCTAATGATACCGCGATTTTACGCAAAAGCTTGTAAAAGGGGTATCAAGTTGCGCTACGTATCGCACCCAAAAACATGCGGTCCAATCGCACAGAGTATAGGTACTTGTTACCTAGCTGCTGTACGACCACGAGTCGATGTACAAACTGCGACCCTCAGCCGGAGCGTAACAAAAAACCTTTTTACTTCAATACTACACAATGCACAATTCCCTATTACGCTCCTCTGCAAATCTCCTCACGATTTGCGTATTTCAATCTATACTAACGTGAGTCAGCCGCCTCACGCCGCCAAGCCTCCACTTACTTGGTGTACCAAACAATGGGATCCCGAATTCCACGGGGTTCAACCCACTCACTCCTGCTTTCACTCCCTCAAATACACTTTGTTTTTCTGTACAGAAAATTTTCACTCGTTCTGATCGGCAGCTTTCCCCCCAGAGGCAATACAGTTTAAACAAAAGTCTAATACTAATCTGCTTTTGAAACCGGATAGTTATGTGCTATTGTAGCATGGCTACTGTCCCACCTTTTAATTGAACTAAACTATCATGTAATTTGTACTTAGCGTCCGCACTCTTATGCACTTTGCGTAAACACGCGACCGTGTGTGTCTTTTACGCTGCATGCGCGGTCCTGTACTTTGTCCGAGCCTTGTGTACAAAACCGTGCGTCCGCAATAAAACAAATCCCACAACCTCTATAAATGTGAGCAATGCTAACTATAGTCACTCACAAACACAATCCCCGCTTGTTCTGTGTAACCCTTTATGACTGGGCCAGACCTGCATGTTGTGCTTTATATTTACTTCCTTAAATACTTTTATTTCAAATTTAACTATATAGCAACAAATTTATCCGATTTCACACAGATCTAAACAAATCTAGCAATCTAAATCTTGCGGCAACAATGTGAGAGGGTATGCAAAGTATCGGTGCCCTTTGTGTACGATTTTGGCGCCAAAAAAATTCAGATTTTTAAATAGCTTTTTTTTTGTTTTACGGATTCTAGCAGCACCTCTGCAGACCAGACAGAGCAGACACAATCTAACAGCACACAAATAGGGTTTCTAGAACATCCACCGGCCAGGAAAAGGTTACGTAAGATAACTTTCCACCCTTTGCTGATAGATTAAGTCTGCTATGACCTGTTAGGCTGTGAGCATGTGAAAACTGGATCGAGCCCCCAATTGTAAATGTCGGTTTACATACAGGACTAAAAGCAACACTTTAAAAAGACATTCAATACACTTTAAATGGAGCCTCTGCGGCCACTGTAATCAATCCTTAGCCTACGTACTTTTTACACCATTAGCGTACAGAGCCCCGTACCGTGTACGTACTTTGCGTACAAACGCCGCTCTGGCCATACAAAGTACACGCAGTGCGTACACACCCAAAGATACTCTGTGAGCACTAGCAGCTACACGTGTGACTGAAATACACTTATAACCTTAGCAGGGAAAGGAGACACGACGCCAGATTGTATTTAAAATGCTGGGTTCCGACACACCAACATATAATTACTGAAAGGAGGTTACAATAACAATACAATAGAATAATGGCTACAATCAATGGTACATACATTTTAGTTTCGCCTGCGCTTCCCAGTCTGGTCCTCAGTCATCAAGGTAGATGACCTTCAGAGTCTGTGTGTGACTGGGCATGCAGATGGCTCTTTTATACAATAGTCCAAAATCTAACACAATGGATACTGTAATCTCTTTGTCCATTGGACACAGGGATGGTCATTTACAGTACAGGAGAGGTCATAGGTCGGTTTGAATAGGTGGGCGATGTCTGTTCCAGGTGCACTTGCAGATGTTCTCATCTGGGTTCCCGCCGCATACCAAATGTACAGTAAATACAGTTAATATTTATATTCTGCTCCTGCGCATAACTATGCGCAGGAGCATTCGATCTTCTGCAAACCAACACCGGAATATTGCCCTTAAAATACCCTACAGCTGGATACAAAACACCACCTTATAACCTAATTCTGTCCCCTCCTATCCTGTAAAGGTGAATCCCTTTGTTCTGATACCATTTAAACTATTGTAACTTGCTGGTGTGGTGCAGGGAGACTATGTGTACATTGTGCGCTATTTGGATTAAATATGTAATGTGTTTTTATGGCTTTTCCATGCGATCACAAACTCTACCGTAATTACCCATACCACGCGCTAATACGCAGGACCGCGGGAGCGACCATACACAAATTGCGAATATGTGCACGCACGGTAGAACAAGTACGTGCACGGAGGCCATCTGTGTGTAGTTTGTATGTGATGTATGTACTGCAATATTTTTCGACTTCGACAGATTGTAGTGGTGAGAGCCTATGTTTGGGAAGACCAGTAAGGAGACTATTGCAGTAATCAATGCGGAAGATGATGAGTGCATGAATTAGAGTTTTTTCAGTGTCTTGTATTAGATAAGGACGTATTTTGGATATGTTTTTTAGGTGCATGTAACATGATTTAGAGACAGACTGAATGTGTGGAACAAAGGACAGTTCAGAGTCAAGGATGACACCTAGGCAGCGAGCTTGTGTGGTAGAGTAGATAGTCATATTGTCAACAGTTATGGAGATATTAGGTTGGTAACTACTCTTGGTTGGTGGGAAAATAATTAATTCTGTTTTGGAAATGTTGAGTTTGAGGTGGTGAGGTGACATCCAAGATGAAATGGCAGACAGGCATTCAGTGACACGAGCCAATACAGATGGTGATAAATCTGGGGAGGATAGGTAGATTTGAGTATCATCAGCGTACAAATGATACTGAAATACGAAGGAGCTGATTAGTTTACCAAGAGATGAAGTATAGATTGAGAAAAGCAGGGGACCTAAGACTGAGCCTTGCGGTACTCCAACTGATAGAGGTAGAGAAGAGGAGGTAGAATCAGAAAAGTGAACACTGAAAGAACGATTAGATAGGTAGGATGAGAACCAAGTAAGGGCTGTGTCCTGAAGACCAAGGGATTGTAGTGTTTGTATGAGAAGAGAGTGGTCAACAGTGTCAAAAGCAGCAGAGAGATCTAGACGCATAAGAAGTGTG
The DNA here is from genome assembly GCF_028390025.1 of Pseudophryne corroboree. NCBI lineage: Eukaryota > Metazoa > Chordata > Amphibia > Anura > Myobatrachidae > Pseudophryne > Pseudophryne corroboree. The sequence goes on along the minus strand of NC_086452.1, from coordinate 52,924,595 downwards.
TAATGGCCTTCTGATCTAGCAGTGACCAGATTGTTCACTACTTTGGTCAGTGCCATCTCTGTGGCATGTGTTGGGCACGAAAGCCTCACTGAAGTGGGTCCAGTAAGTTGTGGGAGTTAAGAAGTGTGTAAAGCGTGTGGGAGTGTGTAAGGCGAGTGTAGGCAAGTCTCTCAAGTAGCTTGGAGAGACATGGGAGCTGAGAGATGGGACGGTAGTTAGAGAGTGTGTTTGGGTCAGAATTGTGTTTTTTCAGAATGGGAGTAATCAGTGCATGCTTAAAGAGAGAAGGAAAGATACCAGTAGAGTGAGAGTGAGAGAGAGAGAGAGAGAGAGAGAGAGAGAGAGAGAGAGAGAGAGGGAGATTACAGATTTTTAGTTAAGATTGGGAAAAGCATAGGAGACAAAGTTTTACTGACTTATGAGTGTATAGGATCAAGAGGAGAGGTGTGGGATCAAATGATGAGAAAGTGCCAGAGGGTTCAGATAGGGATTTGAGCAGGTCACTGGCTGAGTTAGAGCATACCATTTTATCTCGGATTTTATCAATCTTATCCTTGAAGTAGGAAGAAAGTTCTTGTGCACGGATAGTAGCTAGTGGGGGAGGTGAAGGAGGGTAAAGAAGTGATTTAAGTGTATTAAAAAGTCGCTTGGGGTTGCAGCTCAGTTTAAACTGTGTGGAGTCACAGGGCTTATAGATGCACAGGAACAAAGTGCACTAGGGTAAAGCACACCAAACACTATAAACAATAGTCACTTATACAGCACAGCCACTCATGAGTACTGAGTCTCAGTACAGCCAGGATAGCAGAATACAGCGCAGCATACTGCAGCGTGCGTTAAAGGGAAATGGCACAGAGTTTCAGCTGCGGTGCCTTATACAGAATCCAAGTCCACAAGTCTCTGATGCCGGGAGGATGACGTTCGGCCTTGATGAGGGATCCGAGTCTGGAGGGAACACCCGAGCCAGGGTTCAGGTGGAATTGGATCCCTGCAGTTTGGAGTGGTCTGGATTCATGTCATTTTTTACAAAACCTGAAATTCTGATTAAAAATCCAAATTCCCTGGTTCGGGAAAATTCGAACCAGGACTCCGTTCAGATCGGATCTCCTCGGGATATTCGGACTGGGTTTTGGTTCGGATCCACAAAATTAGGTGGATTCGGATTTCTGGAGAACCAAACTGCACATCTCTACTGATAATGATGTTGAAAGGTGACTAGCACAAAATAGTGCCAAAACAGGCTCAGCACGTGGCCTCAGACATGAAAGTGTTAAATACCCAGCCCTGTACATTTCATCTTCCTACTATTTTACCATGATGGGGAAACGGTAGTGACTTCAGAAGAATAACATGATTCTATTATTCTGCATTCTCCATTACAACCATAAGATGTCACAATTTAACCCAAGGCAGGAACACAGAGACTGTTATTGTGAGTCATGTAGTGGTTCACCAGGATGGAAGCAGATTTTGTTTAATGAAACATATTAAGGTGAGAACATGTCTATTAGACTCTCTCATCCTGCACCACGTACAACAGAAGGATTAATGTGCAAGCGCTGGAACAGATTCAGCCATCCCTATTCTCCGAGTCCTCCCTCATATTCCATTTAACAACTATCAAAAAATAGCTTTTTAGGTTTTTTTTTTAGTTTTTCATCTACAAAGGTTCCTCTAGCCCTCTGTAAATCAATGAGATTGCCCTCGTTTTATCTCCAAATCGTTTATTTTGTAGTCTGCCTCGTGCTGGTTATAAATGTACAGATCTCAGTGGCTGTCTGAATGTTTGTGGGAATCTCTGTTGGCTGTTACATACTAAGCCGGGAGAGATTGCGTTTAGCGATGACCCCCCCCCCCCCCCCTCTACCCCTTCCCCAGCGAAGGCCAGGGAAGATAATGAGATCCATTTTCTCTTATACGATACAACCGACCTTTAAATAACTCATTTGCAAGTCATTTTACTTCAGTGAAGTTTGACTAACATACAAATGACGATTATAAAGGCAGATTACACACCACCAGATACAGGTGGGCTGGTTTTCAACCAAGTGAAATTACATTAAGTTCATCTGAGTTTGTGTGCTATAATGAAATCCTCGGCTAAGAAAGGAAAGACTCTAGTGCAGAATGCTGGAAAGATACAGCAACACACAATATTCTGCTATAGAAAATGTATTCCTGGAAGAGGTGTAGATACGGAACACCAAAGACAATATTGTATATGAATGTATACAGGAGTTAAAGTGAGCCGGAACGGATTGGAACTGCGCTCCGTCAGTTCCATTTGGAGACGGAACAACTTCCACCTCTTCCGGCTCACCTAACCCAGGGAGATGTCCGGCGTGCAGGGAGATGCCGGGTACCCGTTGAGATTTTTTTACATAGTAACTAAGGTTGAAAAAAGACAATTGTCCATCGAGTTCAACCTATTTGTGGTCTCCTATGCAGTCTTATTATAGGACTAGTTATATTTATGTTAAGACTAGTTATATTAACTATAATGCGTGCCTACGCACCATAACCCTGAAAATCTTTATCCAATATAAATTTATCTAACCCATTCTTAAAGGTGTTGACTGAGTCCGCAGTTACTACTCTCTCAGGCAGGGAATTCCAAACACGTATTGTCCTTACTGTGAAAAAACATTTTCGCCTCAATGTGCGGAAACTCCTCTTCTCTAACCTAAGCAAGTGACCACGTGTCCTGTGTGCTGATCTTATAGAAAACAGGTCCCTCCCAAGCTCTGTGTATTGACCCCTTATATATTTGTAGATGTTGATCATGTCCCCTCTTAGTCTCCTCTTTTCCAATGTAAACATGCCTAGCCTTGCAAGCCTTTCCTCGTATTCCAGCGTCTCCATGCCCTTGATTAGTTTGGTCGCCCGCCTCTGAACCTTTTCTAGCTCCAGGATATCCTTTTTATAATATGGTGCCCAAAATTGCACACAGTATTCAAGATGTGGACTCACTAGTGATTTATATAATGGGAGTATAATACTCTCGTCCCTTGCATCAATTCCCCGTTTTATGCATGCTAATATCTTATTAGCCTTCTTTGCTGCACTCCTACTTTGGGTACTGCTGCTTAATTTGTTATCTATGTGAACCCCAAAGTCTTTTTCCAGTACAGATTTTGTTACCAGTGAGCGCCTAGCTCCTTACCCACATCGGCAGCCGGAGGCAGGAGTTCACGCATGAGCTCCGACTTCCGAGTCCCGCAGTGTGCACCATGGAAGAGACGTCATCATGACGTCTCTTCCATAGTTCCGAGGAGTGGATGGCCAGATGGATGTCAGCAGTCGAACGCAGGAGCAGGGCTTAAGATGAGTATTGTGTTGTTGTTTTTTTGTGTCTGTGTAAGGGGAACTACTACAGGGGGCACTACGAAAGTGACATTAATACTGGGGGCATTACTAGGGGCACTACTACAGGGGCATTACCAAAGGGGCATTAATACTGGGGGCAATACTACAGGGGGCATTACCAAATGGCATTAATACTAGTGATGAGCGGGTTCCCCCCGAACTTCACCCTTTTTACACGGGTCCGAGCCATACTCGGATTCTCCCGTATGGCTCGGGTAACCCGAGCGCGCCCGAACGTCATCATCCCGCTGTCGGATTCTCGCGAGATTGGGATTCTATATAAGCAGCCGCGCGTCGCCGCCATTTTCACTCGTGCATTGGAAATGTTAGGGAGAGGACGTGGCTGGCGTCCTCTCAGTTATTGTTGAACTTGATTGTGCTGTACAGTATTGCTTAATTGTGGGGAGGGCTGGGGAGCCACTGTATAATATAGGAGGAGTACAGTGCAGAGTTTTGCTGATCAGTTACCACCAGTTATCCGTTCTCTGCCTGAAAAAAACGCTCCATATCTGTGCTCAGTGTGCTGCATATATCTGTGCTCACACTGCTTAATTGTGGGGACTGGGGAGCAGCTGTATTATATAGCAGGAGTACAGTGCAGAGTTTTGCTGACAGTGACCACCAGTATACGTTGTCTGCCTGAAAAACACTCCATATCTGTGCTCAGTGTGCTGCTTTATTGCGGGGACTGGGGACCACCAGTATAATATTATATAGGAGGAGTACAGTGCAGAGTTTTGCTGACCAGTGACCACCAGTATATAATATATAGCATTACGGTACAGTAGGCCACTGCTGTACCTACCTCTGTGTCATCATTAAGTATACTATCCATCTAGATTCTATACCTGTGGTGCATTTCAGTTGTGCAGTTTGCTGACACAGTGACCACCAGTATACTATATATAGCAGTACGTAAGGCCACTGCTGTACCTACCTCTGTGTCGTCATTAAGTATACTATCCATCTACATTCTATACCTGTGGTGCATTTTAGTTTTGCAGTTTGCTGACACAGTGACCACCAGTATACTATATATAGCAGTACGGAAGGCCACTGCTGCACCTACCTCTGTGTCGTCATTAAGTATACTATCCATCTACATTCTATACCTGTGGTGCATTTTAGTTTTGCAGTTTGCTGACACAGTGACCACCAGTATACTATATATAGCAGTACGGAAGGCCACTGCTGTACCTACCTCTGTGTCGTCATTAAGTATACTATCCATCTATATTCTATACCTGTGGTGCATTTCAGTTTTGCAGTTTGCTGACACAGTGACCACCAGTATACTATATATAGCAGTACGGAAGGCCACTGCTGTACCTACCTCTGTGTCGTCATTAAGTATACTATCCATCTACATTCTATACCTGTGGTGCATTTTAGTTTTGCAGTTTGCTGACACAGTGACCACCAGTATACTATATATAGCAGTACGGAAGGCCACTGCTGTACCTACCTCTGTGTCGTCATTAAGTATACTATCCATCTACATTCTATACCTGTGGTGCATTTTAGTTTTGCAGTTTGCTGACACAGTGACCACCAGTATATATAGCAGTACGGTACGGAAGGCCACTGCTCTACCTACCTCTGTGTCGTCAAGTATACTATCCATCCATACCTGTGGTGCATTTCAGTTGTGCGCAGTATATATAGTAGTAGGCCATTGCTATTGATACTGGCTTATAATTCCACAAATTAAAAAATGGAGAACAAAAATGTGGAGGTTAAAATAGGGAAAGATCAAGATCCACTTCCACCTCGTGCTGAAGCTGCTGCCACTAGTCATGGCCGAGATGATGAAATGCCATCAACGTCGTCTGCCAAGGCCGATGCCCAATGTCATAGTAGAGAGCATGTAAAATCCAAAAAACAAAAGTTCAGTAAAATGACCCAAAAATCTAAATTAAAAGCGTCTGAGGAGGAGCGTAAACTTGCCAATATGCCATTTACGACACGGAGTGGCAAGGAACGGCTGAGGCCCTGGCCTATGTTCATGGCTAGTGGTTCAGCTTCACATGAGGATGGAAGCACTCATCCTCTCGCTAGAAAAATGAAAAGACTTAAGCTGGTAAAAGCACAGCAAAGAAATGTGCGTTCTTCTAAATCACAAATACCCAAGGAGAGTCCAATTGTGTCGGTTGTGATGCCTGACCTTGCCAACACTGGACGGGAAGAGCTTGCACCTTCCATTATTTGCATGCCCCCTGCAAGTGCTGGAAGGAGCACCCGCAGTCCAGTTCCTGATAGTCAAATTGAAGATGTCACTGTTGAAGTACACCAGGATGAGGATATGGGTGTTGCTGGCACTGGGGAGGAAATTGACAAGGAGGATTCTGATGGTGAGGTGGTTTGTTTAAGTCAGGCACCCGGGGAGACACCTGTTGTCCGTGGGACGAATATGGCCATTGACATGCCTGGTCAAAATACAAAAAAAATCAGCTCTTCGGTGTGGAATTATTTCAACACAAATGAGGACAACAGGTGTCAAGCCGTGTGTTGCCTTTGTCAAGCTGTAATAAGTAGGGGTAAGGACGTTAACCACCTCGGAACATCCTCTCTTATACGTCACCTGCAGCGCATTCATCATAAGTCAGTGACAAGTTCAAAAACTTTGGGTGACAGCGGAAGCAGTCCACTGACCACTAAATCCCTTCCTCTTGTAACCAAGCTCCTGCAAACCACACCACCAACTCCCTCAGTGTCAATTTCCTCCTTACCCAGGAAAGCCAATAGTCCTGCAGGTCATGTCACTGGCAAGTCTGACGAGTCCTCTCCTGCCTGGGATTCTTCCGATGCATCCTTGAGTGTAACGCCTACTGCTGCTGGCGCTGCTGTTGTAGCTGCTGGGAGTCGATCGTCATCCCAGAGGGGAAGTCGGAAGACCACTTGTACTACTTCCAGTAAGCAATTGACTGTCCAACAGTCCTTTGCAAGGAAGATGAAATATCACAGCAGTCATCCTGCTGCAAAGCAGATAACTCAGGCCTTGGCAGCTTGGGCGGTGAGAAACGTGGTTCCGGTATCCACCGTTAATTCAGAGCCAACTAGAGACTTGATTGAGGTACTGTGTCCCCGGTACCAAATACCATCTAGGTTCCATTTCTCTAGGCAGGCGATACCGAAAATGTACACAGACCTCAGAAAAAGACTCACCAGTGTCCTAAAAAATGCAGTTGTATCCAATGTCCACTTAACCACGGACATGTGGACAAGTGGAGCAGGGCAGACTCAGGACTATATGACTGTGACAGCCCACTGGGTAGATGTATTGCCTCCCGCAGCAAGAACAGCAGCGGCGGCACCAGTAGCAGCATCTCGCAAATGCCAACTCGTTCCTAGGCAGGCTACGCTTTGTATCACCGCTTTCCAGAATAGGCACACAGCTGACAACCTCTTACGGAAACTGAGGAAGATCATCGCAGAATGGCTTACCCCAATTGGACTCTCCTGGGGATTTGTGACATCGGACAACGCCAGCAATATTGTGCGTGCATTACATCAGGGCAAATTCCAGCACGTCCCATGTTTTGCACATACATTGAATTTGGTGGTGCAGAATTATTTAAAAAACGACAGGGGCGGGCAAGAGATGCTGTCGGTGGCCCGTAGAATTGCGGGCCACTTTCGGCATTCAGCCACCGCGTACAGAAGACTGGAGCACCACCAAACATTCCTGAACCTGCCCTGCCATCATCTGAAGCAAGAGGTGGTAACGAGGTGGAATTCAACCCTCTATATGCTTCAGAGGATGGAGGAGCAGCAAAAGGCCATTCAAGCCTATACATCTGCCCACGATATAGGCAAAGGAGGGGGAATGCACCTGACTCAAGCGCAGTGGAGAATGATTTCAACGTTGTGCAAGGTTCTGCAACCCTTTGAACTTGCCACACGTGAAGTCAGTTCAGACACTGCCAGCCTGAGTCAGGTCATTCCCCTCATCAGGCTTTTGCAGAAGAAGCTGGAGACATTGAAGGAGGAGCTAAAACAGAGCGATTCCGCTAGGCATGTGGGACTTGTGGATGGAGCCCTTAATTCGCTTAACCAGGATTCAAGGGTGGTCAATCTGTTGAAATCAGAGCACTACATTTTGGCCACCGTGCTCGATCCTAGATTTAAAACCTACGTTGTATCTCTCTTTCCGGCAGACACAAGTCTGCAGAGGTTCAAAGACCTGCTGGTGAGAAAATTGTCAAGTCAAGCGGAACGTGACCCGTCAACATCTCCTCCTTCACATTCTCCCGCAACTGGGGGTGCGAAGAAAAGGCTAAGAATTCCGAGCCCACCCGCTGGCGGTGATGCAGGGCAGTCTGGAGCGAGTGCTGACATCTGGTCCGGACTGAAGGACCTGCCAACGATTACTGACATGTCGTCTACTGTCACTTCATATGATTCTCTCACCATTGAAAGAATGGTGGAGGATTATATGAGTGACCGCATCCAAGTAGGCACGTCAGACAGTCCGTACGTATACTGGCAGGAAAAAGAGGCAATTTGGAGGCCCTTGCACAAACTGGCTTTATTCTACCTAAGTTGCCCTCCCTCCAGTGTGTACTCCGAAAGAGTGTTTAGTGCAGCCGCTCACCTTGTCAGCAATCGGCGTACGAGGTTACTTCCAGAAAATGTGGAGAAGATGATGTCCATCAAAATGAATTATAATCAATTCCTCCGTGGAGACATTCACCAGCAGCAATTGCCTCCAGAAAGTACACAGGGACCTGAGATGGAGGATTCCAGTGGGGACGAATTAATAATCTGTGAGGAGGGGGATGTACACAGTGAAAGGGGTGAGGAATCAGAGGATGATGATGAGGTGGACATCTTGCCTCTGTAGAGCCAGTTTGTGCAAGGAGAGACTGATTGCTTCTTTTTTTGGTGGGGGCCCAAACCAACCAGTCATTTCAGTCACAGTCGTGTGGCAGACCCTGTCGCTGAAATGATGGGTTCGTTAAAGTGTGCATGTCCTGTTTATACAACATAAGGGTGGGTGGGAGGGCCCAAGGACAATTCCATCTTGCACCTCTTTTTTCTTTAATTTTTCTTTGCATCATGGCCCTCATTCCGAGTTGATCGGTCGCAAGGCGAATTTAGCAGAGTTACACACGCTAAGCCTACGCCTACTGGGAGTGTATCTTAGCATCCTAAAATTGCGACCGATGTATTCGCATTATTGCGATCAAAAACTACTTAGCAGTTTTAGAGTAGCTCCACACTTACTCTGCCTGTGCGATCAGTTCAGTGCTTGTCGTTCCTGGATTGACGTCAGAAACACACCCAGCGTTCGCTCAGACACTCCCCCGTTTCTCCGGCCACTCCTGCGTTTTTTCCGGAAACGGTAGCGTTTTCATCCACACGCCCCTAAAACGCTGTGTTTCCGCCCAGTAACACCCATTTCCTGTCAATCACACTACGATCGCCGGAGCGAAGAAAATGCCGTGAGTAAAAATCCTATCTTCATAGCAAAGTTACTTGGCGCAGTCGCAGTGCGACTATTGCGCATGCGCACTAAGCGAAATTTCACTGCGATGCGATGAAAAATAACGAGCGATCAACTCGGAATGAGGGCCCATGTGCTGTTTGGGGACAATTTTTTTGAAGTGCCATCCTGCCTGACACTGCAGTGCCACTCCTAGATGGGCCAGGTGTTTGTGTCGGCCACTTGTGTCGCTTAGCTTAGTCACACAGCGACCTTGGTGCGCCTCTTTTTTTCTTTGCATCATGTGCTGTTTGGGGACTATTTTTTTGAAGTGCCATCCTGCCTGACACTGCAGTGCCACTCCTAGATGGGCCAGGTGTTTGTGTCGGCCACTTGTGTCGCTTAGCTTAGTCACACAGCGACCTTGGTGCGCCTCTTTTTTTCTTTGCATCATGTGCTGTTTGGAGACTATTTTTTTGAAGTGCCATCCTGCCTGACACTGCAGTGCCACTCCTAGATGGGCCAGGTGTTTGTGTCGGCCACTTGTGTCGCTTAGCTTAGTCACACAGCGACCTTGGTGCGCCTCTTTTTTTCTTTGCATCATGTGCTGTTTGGGGACTATTTTTTTGAAGTGCCATCCTGCCTGACACTGCAGTGCCACTCCTAGATGGGCCAGGTGTTTGTGTCGGCCACTTGTGTCGCTTAGCTTAGCCATCCAGCGACCTCGGTGCAAATTTTAGGACTAAAAATAATATTGTGAGGTGTGAGGTGTTCAGAATAGACTGGAAATGAGTGGAAATTATGGTTATTGAGGTTAATAAAACTATGGGATCAAAATGACCCCCAAATTCTATGATTTAAGTTGTTTTTTAGGGTTTTTTGTAAAAAACACCCGAATCCAAAACACACATCCGAATCCGACAAAAAATTTTCGGTGAGGTTTTGCCAAAACGCGTCCGAATCCAAAACACGGCCGCGGAACCGAATCCAAAACCAAAACACAAAACCCGAAAAATGTCCGGTGCACATCACTAATTAATACTGGGGGCACTACTACTGGGGCATACCAAAGGGGCATTAATACTGGGGGCACTACTACTGGGGCATTACTAGGGGGACTACTACCGGGAACATGGTTTTGCCCATTAGAGAAACATTTTCCTGCTGCGATCAGGTCTGAATTAGGCCCTTAGTTCAGAGTAGTACGTGTAGATGATCGGTTGCTATGGGCAACTACTTTACCTGTGCTCTTTAGATGGTTCATTTACCTCCCCTTTATCAGGGTCCCCACAGTGCGCTACTATATTTTATAGCCTTGCAATGCTTCTGAGTCCTGCAGGCAAAGGGGGATTTGTATCAAAGCCTGGAGAGAGATAAAGTGGGGAAAGATAAAGTACCAACTGATCAGCTCTTAACTGTCAGTTTACAGGCTGTGAAAAATGACAGTTAGGAGGTGATTGGTTGAGACTTTGTGGTCTATTCATGAAGCAGTGAAAAGTGTGGTGAAGTGAGCCAGCGGAGAAGTTGCCCATGGCAACCAATCAGCTTCTACGTAAAATTTAATAGAATGCACTGTATAAATGTTACTTCAACACTGATTGGTTGCCGTGGACAACTTCTCCACAAGCTCACTTTTCCACTCTTTTCACTGTTTCATGAATAGACCCCATTATCTCTCTCCCCTTTATCTCTCTCCAAGCATTGACACATCTGACACAAAAGGGTCTAGTCATGAAGAAGTAAAAAGAGTGTAGATGTGCCAGTGAAGAAGTTGCCCATGGAAACCAATCAGTGTTGAGGTAACATGTATAATAAAGTGCATTCTATAAAATTGTACGCAGCAGCTGATTGGTTGCCATGGGCAACTTCTCCACTGGCTCATTTCTCCACACTTTTCACTGCTTCATGAATGGACCCCAACGTCACAGTTGATGAGAACAACGTGCTTTACACGCTTTCAAATAATGCTCATGTGTACAAGGCCTTCAGGTATCACTCAATAGCCCTTTAAGCAATGACATGTCAGTGTGTGGGGGCATCCATAGGAGTGATGAGTGGGTGTGCATATACATAATGGCTGTTCAGCCCTGTTACTCCTTGGTGCCAAGCTACCTGAATGAGAGTTTCAGCACAGGCCCATGTGGCTTCTCTCTCCAACATCATAATTACTGCCAGCCGGCGTGCCACCTCCCCCGGCCAACTGCAGGGCACCAGCATCCGCCCCGGGGTGGAAAAACATTCAGTCCCTGTGGGACTGGGCTATTAGCGCGACACCGCCACACAGGGCCTCATTAGGCTGTTTTACATGCACAATATCAACGAGAGGAACAAAAAAAAAATGCCTGTAATTAATGAAGTCCCTTCCATTCCCATTATGCAAATGCTGTTAATTTCAGCTGTTCGGATATGCAAATGTGGCATGGAAGCTGCAAGAGCGGCTGGGACGCTGGTCTCGGGCTGGGCAGATGGACCGACTGCAATGCTAGGGACCTTAGGTTAATTGCTCTGCCTGGTAGGTTAATGGTGTTTGTTTAACAGTCTCAAAGAGTGACAAAATCTTCCCCGACTCATCCTCCCAGTTCTCCTCCTCCCCTGGCAGGAGGCGCCGCTGCAATGCCATGTGGTGACTTATATTAATAAGCTGCCTCATTTACTTCTCCTGACTCTTTCTCTCTTTTTTCTTCTTTTCACTTTTAGAGATGTCTGAATGAAGGTTGATATTCTCTTATGTGACTGTGAAGGGAGCTTGCTCTGCTCAGTGTGGTAATTAGCCTGCTCAGCATTCTGTCCTTTCCTGCTAACATGACCGGTCCTCTCAGTCCCCCCGGCTGTCGGAGGGGCCACTCTGCTAAAATCTGCAGCGCAGTCCTGTATGGATTATGAGAACTGTCAAGTAAGTCAAGAGGTTCTCATATAAAACCCGAGCTGGGACTCCAGATTCCAGGGTAGAACAGTCAAATAGATTTTTCTTCTATTTAGTGTCATTTACCGTCACAGTCACTTTCCTCTCTTGTCTGTGACTGACAGCTGCTTACTGTATATTACCACCAGGTCAACCCAGATAGTGAGGGAGGCAGGGTGGTACTAGGCCATTCGCACACCCCTCACCACCCCTCCCCCCAAAAAAAATGGTCCATCGGCAGTGGCGGATCCAGGGGGGCACTCGGGCCTCTGCCCCCCCTGTCATTTGTGGCCTCCGTGTCGTCGTCCCCCCCCCGGCGCCGCTCAGGGGCGCCCGCTGAGATTGTGTTACCAGCTGGCGCCCGTCTCCCTGCACAGCGGCAGCTGGAGGCAGGAGCTCAGTACTGAGCTCCGGCTTCCGTCGCTGTCACTGTGTGGCGTGCGCTATGGCGTGCTCTCATAGTGCTGAGGAGCGGACGCCAAGAGGAGGACTGCAGCGGTCTGGAAGCGGGAACGGGGCTCGGTAAGTATGATGGTTTTTTCTTCCTTAGTGCAGCGGGGGCAAACTACAGGGGGGCATTACTACTGGGGGGCATCAACAAGGGGCATTACTACTGGGGGGGGGGGCATTACTACTGGGGGCATTATTACTGGGGGGCATCTACTGGGGGCATTACTACTGGGGGGTCATCTATTGGGGGCATTACTACTGGGGGCAGCTACTGGGGGCATTATTACTGGGGGGCATCTACTGGGGGCATTACTACTGCGGGGGTCATCTATTGGGGGCAAACTCCTAGGGGGCATTACTACTGGGGGCAAACTACTGGAGGACATTATTACTGGGGGGCATCTACTGGGGGCAAACTACTGGGGGGACATTATTAATGGGGGGCATCTACTGGGGGCAAACTACTGGGGGGACATTATTACTGGGGCCAACTACAAAGGGGCTAACTACTGGGGGCATACTACAGGAGGGTATTACTACTGGCGGCGCAACTACAGGGGCATTACTACTGGCGGCTTAACTACAGGGGCATTACTACTTGGGGGCTAAACTACAGGGGGGCCAAACTACTGGGGGCATAACTACAGGGGCCAAACTACTGGGGGATAACTACAGGGGCCAAACTAATGGGGGCATTACTACTGGGGGCTAAACTACAAGGGCGGCATAACTACAGGGGCTAAACTACAATGGGGCAAACTACAGGGGGGCATTACTACTGGTGGCTAAACTACAAGCAGGCAAACTACTGGGTGCATTACCACTGGGAGGCTTAACTAAAGGGGGCGGGTGTAAACTACTGGGGTCATAACTGCAGGGGCTATTACCACTGGGGGCATAACTACTAGGGCACTAAATGACTGGGGGCATTACTACAGACAACATTACTACTGGGGGCAATACGGGCATTGCATAAGGGGCACCACTACTATGGAGTCTATATAAGGGGCACTACCAGTACAGTGGACATTGCATAATGAGCGCTACAACTGTGGGAATTGTATAAGAAGTGCCACCTCACATGCACCGAAGCCGCACGCAAATGTACTTGCCCCTTCCAAGGTGGCCCCCCCTATCATTTTCTTCTGGATCCGCCCCTGTCCATCGGTGATTGAGAATTATGCATCTGATTCCGGGTGCTGCAGAAATGGAGAGCCCATTACTTTGTACTTTGCTGAGCGCGTCTTGCATGCTTTCGCACTAAACATGCTTCGGAAATCTGTGCAGAGGATGTGGTATGATATGTTGACAGTCAAACATGTAGACACTGATGAAATGTCGACATGTTTGAATGTTGATGTAGCGTTCCTGGTGGCTCCAGCAGCAACCTACCTGCTAGTGACGTCTGCAGTGATTGATAATTGATTGCCATTTGGGGGGCGGGGTGGGGGCGGTGACGGACTCCGGTCCCCCAAACATAGGCATCTAGCCACCGTTGTGGAGAAGGGAAGAGTCCAGGGCAAAGTTTTCCTGGCCTCTGTGTAGGTATTGCGGCAGCCGACTTGCGTGACCACATGGGTCACACAGCCGGCCAATGGCGTCAGAAAAGATCCAATACTGCGTCCTAGTAAAAAAGAAAATTCTGGTGATTAAGTGGCTGTATATGGTATTACAATCACTTTAATATGAGTCTATAGAACGTCTATGTGATCTTTTATTTCCTTGCTAGGCATGAGCAAAGTTCAAAACCACAAAGTAAGTCTAAAGTGGCCTTGTAGCTGCTTGAACTTGCCGAGCGCCACCGTTCCCAGACACTGACATACACTGTTTACCGGCTGTCTTACCAGGAAAAGATAATTGAGTGCAACATTACCTACGTGGCAATATTTTGTTTATCGGAACCTGCTCATGGCAGATGTGCTAATCACTCTTTGTCTGCGCAGCAGTGATTAAGACTTAGCACTTTGCCTCCATCACTCAAACTCCCCCCCAAAATCTCCAGTACCAGCTGTAGAAGCAGTCCCCTAATCCCTTGTACTAATTAACCGCGCCTTCGTCTCCTGCTCCAGCTCCACTCTCTCGATATATTCCTGGCTGGCACCTCTTAGCTACACTTTGGTTTTACTGCTGCTTTTAAAATAATAGCCAAATACTTTTTTTTAAATAATTGAATGTTTGTTTTGGGAAAACATTTAACAAACATGCATTTAAACAATATGGAGTGAATATGTTTAATTTTAAAATCTATAGCAGTCCCCGAGAATGTACAGTGGTACTGTAACTTCCTTCTCTCTATCCGTCTGTTTCCTGGGATATAATAACGTTTTGCTGACTACTGTATATGGAAAGTTTTTGGTCTGTAAAAGTTGGGCTCATGGTAAAATTAAAAACTGTTTTAGTCCAAATACACAGTTGTCAGGGGTGGTCTTCAGTATGCCGGCTGTCGGGATCCCGGCGCACAGTATACCGGCGCCGGGATCCCGACAGCCGGCATACCGACACTTATTCTCCCTCGTGGGGGTCCACGACCCCCCTAGAGGGAGAATAAAATAGTGTGGCACGCGTAGCGTGCCACCGTGCCCGTAGCGTGGCGAGCGCAGCGAGCCCGCAAGGGGCTCATTTGCGCTCGCCACACTGTCGGTAAGCTGGCGGTCGGGCTCCCGGCGCCGGTATGCTGGGCGCCGGGCATATCGTAGTGAACCCGTTGTCAGGTGTGAGGCACATATGACCTATGAATTTGGACTAGAGATGAGCGGGTTCAGTTCCCAGAGAACCAAACTCCCCCGAACTTCACGTTCCGAGCCAGAATCTGAGCCTGGCTCGGGACTTCCCGCCAAACTCAGAAACCAGGACAAGGCAAAACGTCATCATCGCGCTGTCGGATTCTCGCAGGTTTTGTATTCCATATAAACAGCCGCGCGTCGCTGGCCATTTTCACTCCGGACTTGGAGAGTGAGGGAGACAGACCTCCGTCTCTCTCTGTGGGTGGTGGCGTCGGGTGGGGTCAGCGTGTGCTCTCTAGGGCTGCTTTTAGGGGTTCTGTCATATCACTGTGATGTTAGGGGTGCTGTTCTGTCACTGTGATGTTAGGGGTGCTGTCCTGGCTGTCACTGGTGTTTCATGTGCTGTTAGGTGTGCTGCAGCTGTACATGGGTGTTGTTGTCCTGGCTGTCACTGTGCTATACAGGGGGCAGGGGCACTGTCCTCCTGCATGCAGTGAAAATACAGGGGCGCTGGCTGTAAAAATTCAGGGGTGCAGTGAAAATAAATGTACACTGGCCCTGTCTTGTGTGCTGTAAAAATTCAGGGGTGCAGTGAATATAAACATACACTGGCCCTGTCTTGTATGCTGTAAAAATTCAGGGGTGCAGTGAATATAAATGTACACTGGCCCTGTCTTGTATGCTGTAAAAATTCAGGGGTACAGTGAAAATAAATGTACACTGGCCCTGTCTTGTGTGCTGTAATAATTCAGGGGTGCAGTGAATATAAATGTACACTGGCCCTGTCTTGTATGCTGTAATAATTCAGGGGTGCAGTGAATATAAATGTACACTGGCCCTGTCTTGTATGCTGTAAAAAAATAAAGGGTGCAGTGAAAATAAATGTACACTGGCCTTGTCTTGTATGCTGTAAAAATTCAGGGGTGCAGTGAATATAAACATACACTGGCCCTGTCTTGATTGCTGTAAAAATTATGGGGTGCTGTTGTTAAAATAAATGTACACTGGCCCTGTCTTGTATGCTGTAAAAATGATGGGGTGCAGTGAATATAAATGTACACTGGCCCTTTCTTTTATGATGTAAAAATTCAGGGGTGCAGTGAATATAAAAGTATGCTGGCCCTGTCTTGTATGCTGTAAAAATTCAGGGGTGCAGTGTAAATAAATGTACACTGGCCTTGTCTTGTATGCTGTAAAAATTCAGGGGTGCTGTTGTTAAAATAAAAGTACACTGACCCTGTATGCTGTAAAAATACAGGGGTGCTGTTGTTAAAATAAAAGTACACTGGTCCTGTATGCTGTAAAAATACAGGGGTGCTGTTGTTAAAATAAAAGTACACTGGCCCTGTATGCTGTAAAAATATAGGGGTGTTGTGAAAATACAGGAGTGCTGGCACTGTCCGCGGTTGCGATGTCTAGGCCTGACCTTCACAACGCTGTATGGGAAGAGGAGGCTCCTACCACCATTTGCACGCCCTCTGCAAGTGCTGGAAGGAGCACTGCCAGTCCAGTTGCTGATATTGAGATTGAGTATGTCACTGTAGAAGTACACCAGGATGAGAAGGATATTGGTGTAGCTGGCGCTGAGGAGGAATTTGACGATGAGGATTCTGATGGTGATGTGGTTTGTTTGAATAAGGCACAAGTGGAGACAGTTGTTGTCCATGGGATGAAAACCTCAGTTCACAATATCATCACTTACAGTACATCCCGAACCCTCACTATTCCAACGGTCGGCATGCTGGCCAACAGGGACTATTCCCACTCGTGGTGTCCACTGTGATGTTAGTGTATTAGAATGCTTAATATTTGTAGACACTCCCTTACTAACATGTGTAAGCCTGAATCTTCAGTGATGGTCCCTAGGACCAGGGGGATGCTGGGAAGTGGGTGGTCCAGTGTGCAGTGTGCTTGGAGTTGGTGATGGAATAAACAGCACAGCAGTGAACTCACATGTCTCTGTGTCCTGATGACTGGATTTACAAACATATGAACAAAACATGGTGTCAAAAGAAGTTTAACTTGGACTACTAGTGCTCTCAGAGTGTGAAAGAATCCTGCAGCAGTCTGTGGCTGTGATACTCTGTGTCTGCAAAGCCTGCCGTGTGCTCCTCTCTTCAAACAGTGAGTAACCATGGATAAACTAGCTCCTCTAACCGGCACGCTGATGTCTGGTAACTTGTCTGAAAACTGGAAAAGATTTAAGCAAAGGTTTAATATATATCTTGCTGCATGTGGAGCTGATACAGAGGCTGACAAAACGAAGGCATTCATTTTCCTCCATGTGATAGGAGAGGATGTGCTGGACATTTATAATATTTTTCAGTTTGATGAGGGGCAGAATATGGTGCTATCTTCTATAATGCAAGAGTTTGAAGATTACTTTGTGCCAAGGAAAAATGTGACATATGAAAGATATAGGATTTTCACATGTGATCAGAAGTCTGTAGATGGATTTGATCAGTATGTTACAGAGCTGCAATCACTCAGTACAACCTGTGAGTTTGGTGATTTAAAGGATTCACTGATTAGAGATCGTATTGTCTGTGGAATACCTGATAATGGACTCAGAGAGAGATTGCTGAGAGAACAAGACCTAACACTAGAAAAGGCAGTAACTGTGCAGATCTGCAGAAATAACTAGATTTCAAGCCAAAACGTTACACAAGGAAGCTGATGCTCATGTACATGTAGTGCAGACAACAGAGCCAAGCAAACCTCCATTCTCAAGAATGAAGCAGTGTAAGCCACAGTCTAATAAGGAAATGCGTAGTAAATGTGGAAATGCTCACAATCCTAAAATGTGCCCTGCTTATAGTAAAACATGCATGAAATGTGATAGACTTAATCACTTTGCCAAATACTGTAAACTGAAAAGGGAAACAACCAATGTGCATGAGGAATTCTTTGTGGATTGCATTGAACTTTGCAGTGCGGATAAGAAAGAATGGATTGTCCCTTTAACTGTGAACGAGATTGTCATTCCCTTTTAGCTTGATACTGGCGCGCAGGTGAATTTAATATCGTTTCAAGACTATAAGACTTTTCGAGTAAAACCTAAAATTCATCCAGCCAAAGTGAAAGTTACAGGGTACACTGGGGAGGAAATTCCTATGAAAGGTACATGCTTAGTGACACTGAAATATAAGGGACAACAGTTTAAAACATCTTTACTGATTGTGGATAAAAATGTGCAACCAATTCTAGGATTAAGTTCCTGTGAGAAACTAAGCTTGCTAAAGAAAGTTTTTATGGTGACATCACAAGTAGAAGATGACTGCAAATCAATGTTTACAGAATACAGAGACTTGTTTGAAGGTCTAGGTTGTTTGCCTGGAGAGCATAAAATAAATATAGACACGCAAGTTTCTTCAGTGATACACCCCTGTAGAAAAGTGCCGTTTGCGCTGAGAGAAAAACTGAAACAAGAGTTAAATCGCATGGAAGCCTTGAGTGTGATACAGAAAGTTGATGAGCCTTCTGAATGGGTAAGCTCCTTAGTAGTTGTTGAAAAGAAAAATGGACAACTCAGAATATGTCTAGACCCCAGAGATTTTAACAAAGCTATTAAACGAGAACATTTCAAACTACCAACCAGAGATGAAATCATGTCGCAATTTGCGGGAGCAAAATGGTTCAGTAAATTGGACGCATCTTCAGGATTCTAGCAAATGAAGCTAGATGAGGCCAGCTCAAAGCTTTGTACATTTAATACACCAGAAGGTCGATACAGATTTCTTCGACTACCATATGGAATATTGTCTGCTCCAGAAGTATATCACAAAAAGATACACATGATTTTTGAACATATTCCAGGTGTTGAAACAATGATGGATGACATTATTGTCTGGGGATCTACAAAGGAAGAACATGATTCTAGATTGAGACAAGTAATGGAACTTGTCAAGAAAGTGAATCTAAAGCTAAACAAGGACAAATGTGAATTTGGCGTGAATGAATACACTTACCTTTATGGGCGACGTGGTCTCGGATCAAGGTGTAAAACCAGACCCAAGGAAAATATCAGCCATAGTGAACATGGAACGTCCTAACAACAAAGACGACGTCAGAAGATTCCTCGGAATGATTACTTACTTAGGAAAGTTTATTTCTCAACTCTCTGAACGAACAGCCTCTCTTAGATGGTTGTTGGACAAAGATAACGAGTGGATGTGGTCACATGAACAAGAAGAAAGTTGGCAAAACTTGAAACAGATCATTACAGAGCAACCAGTGCTAAAATTCTTTGATCCTGCGAAAATAATAAGAATTTCAGCAGATGCTTCGCAATTTGGCCTAGGCTCAGTGCTGTTACAAGAACATGAGGATACATGGCAACCAGTAATCTATGCATCAAGAGCACTGACAAGTGCTGAAACAAGGTATGCTCAGATAGAAAAAGAACTTCTAGAGATCACATATGCATGTGAGCGATTTCATCAGTTTGTGTATGGTCAAACATTTACAGTGGAAACTGACCACAAGCCATTGGTAGCTATCATGACTAAATGATTACATGACTGTCCCATGAGAATTCAACGAATGCTTATCAGACTACAGAAATATGATGTACACTTGCTGTACTGTCCCGGCAAATACATGTACATTGCTGATACACTTTCTCGTGCTGTGGACAAAAGTGAAGGTTCCAAAAGTCTGATGGATGAAGAGATAGAAGCCTATGTTAATTTGATCGTAGTTTCTCTACCAGTGTCTCTTGCAAGACAAGAACAGATTAGGAAAGAAACTGAGACAGATGACACAATGAAAGTGTTGAAAGATATCATTCTGAAAGGTTGGCCAGCAGAAAAACATGCGTGCCCGCTGTCTATCCATGATTATTGGATGTACCACAGTGACCTTACAGTTGTCGATGGTATTATTTACAAAGGCAATAGGTTTGTCATACCTGCACGACTAAGAAAAACTATGCTGTGCAAGATACATGAAGGCCACTTAGGAGAAGAAAAATGTAAGCGGAGAGCGCGTGAAGTTATGTATTGGCCAAGAATGAACCAAGACATATCACAGACTACAGCTACATGTGAATTATGTCTTACGTATAGACCGAAACAACAAGTCGAGCCACTGAGTCCTCACGCAGTGCCAGAGAGACCGTACCAGAAAGTTGGCGCAGATTTGTTTGATTGTAATAGAAAAACGTACATTATCGTGACTGATTATTACTCTAACTACCCTGAGGTGTAGACACTACATACAACTACTAGTATAGCCGTAATCAATTGCATGAAGTCAATCTTTGCAAGGCATGGTGTTCCTATGGAAGTGTTCACTGACAATGGTCCTCAGTTTTCCAGTGCTGAATTTAGACAATTTGCTGATGAGTGGGAATTTGTCCATACTACGTCAAGTCCCCACTATCCCCGCTCAAATGGGTTGGTGGAAAGTTCAGTAAAAACTGTAAAGAGTCTCATGACAAAAGCTCAAGAAGGTAAAGAAGATTTCTACAAAAGTCTTTTAATCTACCGCAGTACACCTTTACAGAATGGACTTTCTCCTGCACAAATGCTGATGGGAAGGAGGATTAGAGCAAATCTCCCGATACATGATGAACTGCTTAATACACATAACTCAGCGTTGATCAGACTGAGTAAGGAACGTCAACAGGCGAAACAGAAACTGTTCCATGACAGGCGAGCAAAAAGCTTATCTGATCTAAAATCGGGTGACCAAGTCCGTCTCATAGATCACGAGAAAGGTATTTGGGTGCAAAAAGGTATTGTGCAAGCACAAGTAGCACCAAGATCTTATACTATACGTACAGAACGTGGAACGGAAGTAATAAGTAAGGAGGATGCTGGGAAGTGGGTGGTCCAGTGTGCAGTGTGCTTGGAGTTGGTGATGGAATAAACAGCACAGCAGTGAACTCACATGTCTCTGTGTCCTGATGACTGGATTTACAAACATATGAACAAAACATCCACAACACCCATAGAGTGGGAATATAACCTGTGGCGAATGCAGCTCGCCACCGAGCCCGCAAGGGGCTTTGTTGAGCTTGCCCAACCCCGCCGGCCATCTAACTGCCGGGATCCCTACGTCGGTATTGAGACCGCCGGTCACACATAGCAAACCTGTCTTTCCAGATCTGCATATGATTGAGCCAAGTGACCTTGCAATAGGTGTTAACAATGTTTTAAGATATTTGAAATAATTGCAAATATTGGAGCTAGAAAATACTCAAAAAGGACTGTAATAAAATACAGCATAACTGAACATACAGCATCGGTTGCTTGTTTGTCTCCTAAGTAGCAGAAATTGGGCAGTTGTTCCAAAATTGAAGGCTCGTTGTGGCTGAATCAGAAAGAAGCTTCTAGCTTCTGGTGCTGGGTGTGATCACAAGTTAAAACCAGAAAGTATTTTATACAGAACAGTAATTCTGCAAAGGCGAGAACACGGAGATGAGTTCACGGAAAAGAACAGGTTCTGCATACTGTATGGAGCGCAAGCAATCTGTAAAGTGGTAATTGGACTGTCTAAGTAGATCTAGCGGTTTAATAGGTAATGGACTGTATGGGCTGTCTAAGGCAATTCAAATAGTTTATATCTGTCTTCTCTATATTAAAGAAAAATAAAATAAAACTGAATTAAAGTACGCTTTAAAGAAGAACCCTCATACTTCCAAATAACTGTTTTCTGTCTTTGTCAGCTTAGCCCCGATACTGCACCGCACAATGATCATGGCCGCATGATCCCACAAACTCCCATCATACCCTGCATGCATCCATTAGCAGCGCTTGATGTATCTCTCTTATTTAATGGGGGTCTGTTTACAGTTGGTCAGATTAAGCCGGCATAACTATCATTATGTATTGCTGCACGTTGCAGTGATGCCTAATGATTTATTGGCACAATTAACCATGTGGTAAAAATCCTGCTCCTCTTCAAGGGTGTTCTCACTGTTACCGGCAGCCTAGCTCTTCCGGTAACGGAAGGGAATTATGGGGCACATTTATCAAAGACAGATAAAACTCGTTGTGAATGATAAAACTTGTAAGATAATGGTGCTCCAGCCAATCAGCTTCTAACTGTAATTTTTCAAACACTTCAAACACATGACAGTTAGGAGCTGTACACATGACAGTTGGGAGCTGAACACATGACAGTTGGGAGCTGAACACACGACAGTTGGGAGCTGAACACATGACAGGAGCTGAACATATGACAGGAGCTGAACACATGACAGTTGGGAGCTGAACACACGACAGTTGGGAGCTGAACACATGATAGTTGGGAGCTGAACACACTACAGTTAGGAGCTGAACACATAACAGGAGCTGAACACATGACATTTGGGAAATGATTGGCAGGAGCACCATTTATCGGGGGGGGGGGCGGGGTTGCACACCTATGAACACTGCCCCCCCAATCATATACTGCTCTTATAGACACTGCACCCCCATCCTCTTCAATATTTTGCACCCCCCATCATAAACTACCCCTCTATACACACTGCACCCCCTTACCCCTCCATATAGTGCTTGGGATACACCCCCCACCTCCATGTACTGCTACCGCCATATACCACATACTCTGCACCCCTGCCTACATATACTATGCTGCAATCCCAGGTTACTTGCCATCCCGGGACTTAGCAACAAGTAGCAGCAGTAACCAGGAAACAGATGCAGGAACCACCAGAGTGGAGGCATCGGGGACACGTGTGACCACTTACCGGCGGGTGGTGAAGATGAATCAGTCCGGCCAGAACTGGGGAAACCCTATGTGGGGTGAGCAGTGTGGTGACCTAGCGGAGGAGGGGGTGGGTGCTGGGGCTGCAGATGATGCGGGTGAGGAGGAGGCAGATAACCGGCTCAGCTGCTTTATACATATTGCACGCCAGCTTAGGGGAGGGGTCCTGTGTCTCGCCCCCCCCACACCCCACACAGTCCATTCACAGACCCTGTGCAGGGACTGGTGAGCTTACACGTGCCAGTACTGGTGGGTATCCGTTCACATGGTCGACCATGTTATGGTCGACAGTCATTAGGTCGACCACTATTGGCCGACATTGACATGGTCGACATGGAAACATGGTCGACACATGAAATGGTCGCCACATGAAAGGTCGACACATGAGAAGGTCGACATGAATTTTTTTACTTTTTTTTCTTTTGGGGAACTTTTCCATACTTTACGATCCACGTGGACTACGTTTGGAACGGTAATCTGTGCCGAGCGAAGCGGTAGCGGAGCGAAGGCACCATGCCCGAAGCATGGCGAGCGAAGCGAGCCATGCGAGGGGACGCGGTGCACTAATTGGGGTTCCCAGTCACTTTATGCAAAAAACGGCACAATAAAAAGTTTAAAAAATCATGTCGACCTTTTCATGTGTCGACCTTTTATGTGTCGACCATTATCACGTGCCGACCATGTGTCCATGTCGACCACGTCAGTGTCGACCAATAGTGGTCGACCTAATGACTGTCGACCATAACATGGTCGACCATTCATACCGGAACCGTACTGGTGTATATAGTGCAGCATCATTATAGCCTGCCCATTACTGACATACAGCAGCTATATATATTAAAAGACTAACGCTACACACACACACACACACACACATACAATAACATACACTCAGCATGACAAAGCCCCGCCCAGTGTCGGACTGGGGCATGAAAGGCCCACTGGTGAAATACAGTGATAGGGGCCCATGCTTAGGTGTGTGTCCAGCTCCTATAGAGGCTTGGCTAACCATTAGAGAGTGCATGGTCTGGGCTCCTTGATATATGTATGTAGTAAATACTGCTAGACCATGCATAATAATTTACCAGATAAATAAAAGCAATGCACTGTAGAAAATACACCATAGTCCTGTGCTGTTAGGCGCCGGGGTCCGCTCGTCGGTGCGGCCCGGCGCCTAGCAACCAGGGACGCCGTACGCGGACAGCCGCCGGCTCCCTGGCAACGCTGGACGCCGGGCGCACTGAGCCGCATGGACCCTAGCAACGGGGACGCCACTGACGGACCGCGTTCCCCGTTGCTGGGTCCAGGGTGTCACAACTGAGGGCCTGAGCTGACGGGAGGCAGCCTCAGTTGTAGGGGCTGAGATGTACCGGAACCTGGGAGGTTGTATCAGACCCCTGGACATGTAAGTAACATGAATAATAACTGCCCGAAGGCGTGACCACGACAACTTGGATAAAAGTCAATGATGTTTATTATGACAACTCCGCAACACAGCAGCAGTAAAATAAAACGTAAAAGTCAGCAAAGAATAAATACAGTTCCTGGGTACTACAGGATGGCAGGAGCCACAGGGCACTGGTAGTGTGAGATAGTTCTTATGATCTTCTAGATGGAAAGTCCTTACCAGGCCCGACTGTAGCAATGGAGATAACCCAGGATTGTGCCAGCTGGTGTTCCAGGAAAAGCTGGGTTGCTGAAGATAAAACAGCTGCTGTAGATACTGGCTGGAACCAGACTGTTGTTAGCACGGAGTGGATACTGGCTGGAACCAGTTAAATAATAAATGAACTTGGGAGCGATGAAATATGAACTGAAATGTAGAGCTTGAGAGCGGAGAAATAATAATACCGGTGGAGAGTGGTAAAGTGTAGAAAGGACACCGGCCCTTTAAGGGAAGCTGTACTCTGCTGGAAGCTGAGCTGGAAGCAGGTAATGTTGTAGCTGGAAACAGATGAATCCACAATGGATTGGAGAGTCAGGCTACACCGCAGGTGGAATGCTGGTGCGGGTCTCTATGGTGGAAGTCTTGAGACAGGAGCTGGAACCTGGAAGACAATCACAGGAGAGAGACAAACAGGAACTAGGTTTGACAACCAAAGCACTGACGCCTTCCTTGCTCAGGCACAGTGTATTTATACCTGCAGCAAGGAAGGGATTGGCTAGGCAATTATGCAGATTATCAATACTGAGAACAGATTGGTGGAAATGATCAGCTGACAGAATCCAAGATGGCTGCGCCCATGCAGACACTTGGAGGGAAGTTTGGTTTGTAATCCATGTGGTAATGAAAACAGTAATGGCGGCGCCGGCCACCGGAGACAGGAGGCGCCAGGCTGACAGATGCACATCCAACCACGCGGACACAGCGGAGGCCGCGGCTGACGCAATCGCCACTCAGACACTCTGCATGCAGAAGTTCAGGGACGGCGGCGGAGGCCGCGGGAGACGCCATGCCAGGTGCAATATGGCGTCCACTGTGACAGCGTCCCAGAGCGACAGGAGAGGACACAGGAATGTACACATCAGGACAACAGATGGGATCCGGTCCTGGAGCGCTGAGCCAGCCTTAGGAGGCATCTGATGGGTAAGAAATGGCGTCCAGATACCCGGATCGTGACAGCACCCCCCCTTTAGGAGTGGTCCCAGGACACTTCTTTGGCTTTTGAGGAAACTTGGAATGGAATCTCCGGACCAAGGCAGGAGCATGGACATCAGAAGCATTGGTCCATGAACGTTCCTCAGGACCATAACCCTTCCAGTCAATAAGATATTGTAGTTGACCGTAACGGTGACGTGAGTCCAGGATCTTGGCCACTTCATACTCAACGCCTCGTTGAGTTTGGACTTTCGGAGTTGGAGGAAGTGAGGAATGAAACCGATTCAAGATCAGCGGTTTCAACAGGGAAACATGGAATGTCCTGGGTATTTTTAAGAAGGGAGGCAACTGGAGTCTGTAAGCAACAGGATTGATGACTTGTTCAATCTTGAAAGGACCGATATAGCGAGGTGCAAACTTCATACTGGGAACTCTTAACCTCAAATTCTTCGTGGATAACCATACCCGATCACCCACCTTGAGAGCAGGAACTGCTCGACGCTTCTTATCCGCAAACTTCTTGTACCTGAACGATGCCTTGAGCAGAGCTGATCGTATGCTCTTCCAGATATTGGCAAACTGATGCAAGGTGATATCCACTGCGGGAACAGAAGTTGCTGGAAGCGGTTGGAACTCAGGGACTTTAGGGTGGAATCCAAAGTTAGTGAAGAATGGTGTTGAAGCAGATGAAGAATGATACTGGTTGTTATGACAGAACTCGGCCCAGGGAAGTAATTGAACCCAGTCATCTTGAGAGGAGGACACATAGATGCGGAGAAAGGCCTCCAAGTCCTGATTCACCCTCTCGGTTTGACCATTGGTCTGAGGATGGTAAGCCGTGGAAAACTTTAGCTTGACTTGGAGGACTTGACATAAACTTCGCCAGAATTTGGCTGTGAATTGAACTCCTCGATCTGAGATAATTTCTTCAGGAAGACCGTGGAGTCGGAAGATCTCTTGTATGAATACTTGAGCCAACTTGGAAGCTGACGGAAGACCGGTGAGAGGAATGAAGTGTGCCATCTTGGTGAACCGGTCAACTACCACCCAGATGGTATTGAACTTGTTGCACATGGGTAAGTCTGTAATGAAATCCATCGACAAGTGGGTCCATGGTCGACGGGGAACGGATAGTGGAACCAGTTGCCCCGCAGGCGACTGGCGGGATACTTTATGTTGGGCACACTTTGGGCAAGATGCAATAAACTCCAAGACGTCCTTTTTCAGAGTTGGCCACCAATAGGACCTAGAGATAAACTCCAGGGTTTTTTGGATACCTGTATGTCCGGCAAAACGGGAAGCATGGGCCCAATGCATGAGCTTCTTCCTTAGCATCGGCTTCACAAAACTTTTCCCTGATGGGGGCGTAGAGTCCATCCCTACCGTGGAGAATGCCAACGGATTTATAATAGGATGCTTGTCTGAAGACTCTGACTCATTTTCTTGCTCCCATGAGCGGGAAAGGGCATCGGCCTTGCGATTCTGAGAGCCCGGACAGAACTGGAGTTTAAAGTCGAACCTGGAAAAGAAAAGTGCCCATCTGGCATGACGAGGGTTGAGACATTGTGCGCCCTTCAGGTATAAAAGGTTCTTGTGGTCTGTAAGTATGGTGATTGAATGAGAAGCTCCCTCCAACAGATACCTCCACTCTTCTAGAGCGAGCTTGATGGCTAGCAACTCCTGGTCGCCAATGGCATAGTTGCGCTCAGCTGGGGAGAACTTCCGGGAGAAAAAACTGCAAGGGTGTAAATGGCCATCTTTAGCCCTCTGAGATAACACCGCTCCTACTCCAACGGAGGAGGCATCCACCTCTAAGATGAAAGGAGAGTCGATGTCAGGCTGTTTCAGAACAGGCGCAGAGATGAACCTTTGTTTTAAAAGATGAAATGCTTGCATGGCTTCTTCAGACCACTTGGACGGGTTAGCACCCTTCTTAGTGAAAGCAGTAATAGGCGCCACAATGGTGGAAAAGTCTCGTATAAACTTTCGGTAATAGTTGGCGAACCCTAAGAACCTCTGGACCCCTTAGAGGGTTAAGGGTACCGGCCAATTTTGGATTGCTTGTAGTTTCTCAGGATCCATCTCTAGTCCGGAACCGGACACAATGTACCCTAGAAACGGAATGGACTTGACTTCAAAGACGCATTTTTCTAATTTGCAATAGAGATGATTGACACGGAGACGGGACAGAACCTCTTTAACCCAAAAACGATGTTCCTCTAAATCGTTGGCAAAAATGAGGATATCGTCTAGATAGACCACGACATGACGGTATAGAATGTCTCTGAAGATCTCATTGACAAAATGCTGGAAGACAGCTGGAGCATTGCTCAATCCGAAGGGCATGACGAGGTACTCATAATGTCCGTCACGGGTGTTAAAGGCGGTCTTCCACTCGTCACCCTCACGGATCCGGATGAGATTGTATGCACCTCGCAAGTCCAGCTTTGTAAAGATGGTAGCTCCGCTAACTCTGTCAAAGAGCTCAGTAATCAGGGGTAAAGGATAACGGTTCTTGATGGTAATGTCGTTCAAACCTCTGTAGTCGATGCACGGCCGCAGACCACCATCTTTCTTTTTTACAAAAAAGAAGCCTGCGCCGGCTGGAGAAGAAGAAGGTCGAATGAACCCCTTTGCTAGGTTCTCTTTAATATATTCCTCCATAGAATGCGTCTCAGGCAGAGACAACGGATAAGTTCGGCCTCGAGGTGGAACCTTCCCTGGAACGAGATCAATCGGACAGTCCCATTCTCTATGAGGAGGAAGGATATCAGCAGAAGCTTTACTGAACACATCCGTGAAATCTTGATATGGAGGAGGTGGAACATCAGACGACCTGGGGGAGGAAGAACAGACAGGCAATACTTTAAACAAACATGTCTCAGCACAGGAGGAACCCCATGCCAGGATTTGCGTAGTCGTCCAATCAATTGTAGGATTGTGAAGACGGAGCCATGGAAGGCCCAGGACCACAGGATGTGTGGCTCTTGGAATCACTAAAAAAGAAATAAGTTCGGAATAAAGAACTCCCACTCTCAGACGAACTGGTAGAGTCCTTAAAGAAATAACTGCATCAAAAATTTTGCTGCCATCCACGGCAGTTAAAGAAATGGACGAAGGAAGTCTCTCGGTGGGTAGGGACCACCGTTTAACATAGGCTTCGGTAATAAAGTTCCCAGCTGCTCCGGAATCAAGGAGGGCAATGACGTTCCGATAACGTTGAGCAACTTGAAGCGAGACTGGGAGATTACAATCTTGAGGAGATGGAGAGGAGATCATTACTCCTAGCCGGCCCTCTCCTTGGCGAGCTAGGATTTGGAGTTTGCCCGGACGTTTGGGACAGGCATTAATGGTGTGAGACGGAGCTGCACAATAGAGACAGAGAAACTCGGAGAGACGTCTTCGGCGCTCAGCAGGAGTTAAACGGGAACGGCCAAGTTGCATGGGCTCATCTTTAGATGGTGACAGTTGACGAGGAGGAGGAGCAGAAGATTTTGGAGCAGATGATCTTCCACGCTCAGTTGCTCTCTCTCTGAAACGTAAATCAACTTTCGTGCAGAGTGAGATTAGCTCATCTAACTTAGAAGGTAAGTCTCTGGTAGCTAACTCATCTTTAATACGCTCAGATAAGCCATGCCAGAATGCAGCATAAAGGGCCTCGTCGTTCCATGCCAGTTCGGATGCCAGGATCTGGAACTGTATCAGATATTGTCCTACAGTACGTGACCCCTGGCGTAAACGGAGAATCTCGGATGAAGCTGAGGTTACCCGGCCTGGCTCGTCGAAGATGCGCCTGAATGTTGACACGAAGGCAGTGTAGGAAGATAGCAGGGTGTCGGACCTCTCCCATAACGGTGATGCCCAATCAAGGGCTGAGCCACTGAGAAGAGAAATAATGTAGGCAATTTTTGTACGGTCACTGGGAAAATTGCCAGGTTGTAGCTCAAACTGAATCTCACACTGGTTGAGAAATCCCCTGCAGAATCTTGGAGATCCGTCAAATTTTGCTGGCGTTGGAAGATGAAGACGTGGAGCAGAAATGGGTAAGGTGGGTGGGGTTATAGCTGGAGTCACTGTGGTTGACGCACCAGACGCGCCTGATCCACGGAGAGTTGTCTGAATCCCATCCAGCCGAGTAGAGAGATCCTGGAGACAGCGGATGATGTGGCCCTGTGCAGCCTCCTGATGTTCTAGTCGGGCTGCCAGTTCTTGCATCGGCCTGGCCGCTTGATCCTGGTCTCCGGCTGGATTCATTAGGTCAGTGCTTACTGTCACAACTGAGGGCCTGAGCTGACGGGAGGCAGCCTCAGTTGTAGGGGCTGAGATGTACCGGAACCTGGGAGGTTGTATCAGACCCCTGGACATGTAAGTAACATGAATAATAACTGCCCGAAGGCGTGACCACGACAACTTGGATAAAAGTCAATGATGTTTATTATGACAACTCCGCAACACAGCAGCAGTAAAATAAAACGTAAAAGTCAGCAAAGAATAAATACAGTTCCTGGGTACTACAGGATGGCAGGAGCCACAGGGCACTGGTAGTGTGAGATAGTTCTTATGATCTTCTAGATGGAAAGTCCTTACCAGGCCCGACTGTAGCAATGGAGATAACCCAGGATTGTGCCAGCTGGTGTTCCAGGAAAAGCTGGGTTGCTGAAGATAAAACAGCTGCTGTAGATACTGGCTGGAACCAGACTGTTGTTAGCACGGAGTGGATACTGGCTGGAACCAGTTAAATGATAAATGAACTTGGGAGCGATGAAATATGAACTGAAATGTAGAACTTGAGAGCGGAGAAATAATAATACCGGTGGAGAGTGGTAAAGTGTAGAAAGGACACCGGCCCTTTAAGGGAAGCTGTACTCTGCTGGAAGCTGAGCTGGAAGCAGGTAATGTTGTAGCTGGAAACAGATGAATCCACAATGGATTGGAGAGTCAGGCTACACCGCAGGTGGAATGCTGGTGCGGGTCTCTATGGTGGAAGTCTTGAGACAGGAGCTGGAACCTGGAAGACAATCACAGGAGAGAGACAAACAGGAACTAGGTTTGACAACCAAAGCACTGACGCCTTCCTTGCTCAGGCACAGTGTATTTATACCTGCAGCAAGGAAGGGATTGGCTAGGCAATTATGCAGATTATCAATACTGAGAACAGATTGGTGGAAATGATCAGCTGACAGAATCCAAGATGGCTGCGCCCATGCAGACACTTGGAGGGAAGTTTGGTTTGTAATCCATGTGGTAATGAAAACAGTAATGGCGGCGCCGGCCACCGGAGACAGGAGGCGCCAGGCTGACAGATGCACATCCAACCACGCGGACACAGCGGAGGCCGCGGCTGACGCAATCGCCACTCAGACACTCTGCATGCAGAAGTTCAGGGACGGCGGCGGAGGCCGCGGGAGACGCCATGCCAGGTGCAATATGGCGTCCACTGTGACAGCGTCCCAGAGCGACAGGAGAGGACACAGGAATGTACACATCAGGACAACAGATGGGATCCGGTCCTGGAGCGCTGAGCCAGCCTTAGGAGGCATCTGATGGGTAAGAAATGGCGTCCAGATACCCGGATCGTGACACAGGGTTTAATGAGTCTACACCTGTTTCCTGGCCGTGCAGCAAGGCAGCTGCACGGCATGTAGGTAATTAGCCCTGTCAGCACCGGATTGGAGGACTCCTGTTCATATGCACTCTCAGGACTTCTCACAGACGCCGGTAATAGCTTCCTGCATGCTGTCTCTGTTTGCTGAGAGTCTGTTTCCAGTCTTGCTGTATCCGGTCATTCCAGTATTCGGAAGTCCTGAACTCGGAAGTTGTCATCTTATTCCTGGAGTCCTGACTAATCACCGTATAACATCCAGTGGTGTTCGTGAGTCGCGGCTTTGCCGTGTGTTGCGGCTTGTCCGCTTTATTATTTATTATTTGTGTTTTGGAGCATTTCGCGGAGGGTTCCGCTTCCACAGGTCCACTCTGGTATCCAGCGGTGCTGGGTAGGAGTATTGGACAAGTGGATTTTGGTTGTCCTTTTCCCTGGCGGGTTTCCGCACATACTTCAAGTTTTGTTAGTTAGCTTGTTGCCCCTGGCCTGTTGTCAGTCAGAGGTCCTCTTGTTATCATCCTGCCTCGGATTTCCCTTTGTCTCTCACTAAGACCGGGGGGGGCACCGGAGTTGGGCAGACATAATCCGCCCTTCAAACGTGGCTGCCAGGGGCTCAAGAAACCATAGTCTCGCAGGGGATTTCCGATAGCACGGGTGAGACAATAGAGTTAGGGCGCCAGGGGCAACTAGTCTTTCCTGCTCCTGTTACCTGCATTCCATTCCAGCGCTCTGGTCCTTGTCATAAAATCTCCTTTGGTCAGGAGTGCTGGAATCATAACATGTGCAGTGTAATGGAGTATATGGTTAATGTATAATTAAAGTGTACACTCTAGATACTAGACATGAGCGGGTTCGTGTTTTACTCGGTTTTACTCGGTTCTCAAAGCGGCATGTCTCGTGTTTTGGATAGCCAATAAGATGCCGTTTTGAGAACCAAGTAAATCCGAGTAAAACCCAAATCCGCTCATCTCTATCTAGAACCTAATGCCTAGAGAGGGGGTGGGCCCTCAGGCAGTAGGGGCCACCAGGGGTATCCTCTGTACCTCTGTGGTCCAGTCTGAGAGATGGTGGGGCAGATAGAGGAAGGGGTGACGCTGAGGGGCCCCTTTACTAGTGATAAAATAATGATCTTACACCTGGTTCGGGCACGAGCTGAGCCCAACTCTACCAGTAACTTTGGGATTATACCTTGGGCTTTGGCTACACAGAATGGACACACTGATGAAATGGAAGTCCCCTGCCTACAGCCACCTCATAGATGTCATCCACTGCTTCCTCATTCACCAACTATCTCACTGTCACCTTCCCCTGTTACCCTAAGCCTTCCCCTAGTCACCCACTATCTTCATGTCACCCACTGCCTCCCCAGTTACCCACTACCTTACCCCATTGCCCACTACCTCCTTGGTCACCCTCTGCCTTCCCCTATCACACACTGCCTTCTGCTGTTACCCTCTCACTTCACTGTCATCCACTGCCTCTCCCCATCACCCACTATCTCATTGTCACTCTATCACACTCTGCCTTCCCGTCTCCTAATGCCTCTCCCTTTCACCCACAGACTTCCCAGTCACCCACTGTCTCTCCCTGCCTGCCTCTTCCCTGTCACCCACTGCCTCTCCTTGCCACCTTTTCCATGTCACTCGCCACCCTCTACCTCTCCGTTACCCACAGCTCCCCAGTCACCCACTGCCTCTCCGTTACCCTCTACCACTTCATCTCCCACTGACTTCCCAGTCATCACATGACTCTCCCTGTCACCCGCTACCTCTCTGTCACCCACTGACTGCCCAGTCACCACTTACCTCTCACTGTCACCCACTGACTCCCCAGACACAACCTGTCCCACAGCCTCTCCCGCTGTCACCCACTGCTTCTCCCCAGTCACCCATTGCATCTGTCACCCTCTACCTCTTCAACATCCACTGACTCCCCAGTCACCACCTTCCTCTCGCTGTCACCCTTTACCTCTCGGTCACCCACTGACTCCCTAGACACCACCTGCCTCTTCATCATCCAGAGCCTCTCCCGCTATCACCCTTTGACTCCCCAGTCGCCCACTGCATCTCTCTGTCACCCTCTACCTCTTCATCATCCACTAATTCCCCAGTCACCACCTTCCTCTCCCTGTCACCCTCTACCTCGCTGTCACCCACTGACTCCCTAGACACCACCTGCCTATTCATTACCCAGAGCCTCTCCCGCTATCACCCATTGACTCCCCAGTCGCCACCTCCCTCTCCATCACCCACAGCATCTCCCGCTGCCACCCACTGCATCTCCCTGTGGAGGGGTGGCCTAGAGCATATTTTTGCACCTGGGCCCACCAATCGCAAGTTACGCCACTTTTCCTACAGTACTGATGTTGGAAGATTGCTGACCTCTATGAAATTAATTTGTAAGTGTAATAATAAAAAAATAGAATTCTGAACCATGATCTTCTTAGAAACTGGAAAACCATTATTTCAGTCACAGAGAAAATTTTCATTATAAGTTTACTTTTTTTTTGAAAGGTTATTTTTTTTTCTCTCTGCTGTAATTAACAGTAAATATCTGAAAAGAAAAAGTACGGCAATGGTAATTTAATCAGACTCCTAAAATAAATTTGTAAATAGTGGAAACTGTTTTGCTTTCACAAACGTTTGAAATGAAAATATATTACCATCATTTATATTCCTTTCATGCTTTCTGCCATTACTGCGCTTGGAACAGGGACCGAAATCCATCAAGAAAGCCCTTAAATTAGCCCAATTAAATTCATAGGTAGGTGCTTAATTTAACAGTGTAAATGCGAAATATATATTAGCATTTATATCTGTGCTGACCCCAGTCTGCAGTTTTCCTAATGAGTCTCACATATAACGCATGGCTCTCTTTAGCAGGAACAATACTGGATTGTGTCATTCAGGGGTAAGTATACTAAGCTGTATACTGTTGTACAGTCCATTACTTTATCCAGAGACAGACTGGGGCTCTGACATTCCAGAGGCCACATGCGCATGACTTTATCTAAAAATGCAGCAATTGTGAGATTTTGCACCACTATTTTGCACTACTATTGGTGAAATTAACTTTTTAGCAGCCCTCATAGAAACCTATAGGCGCTGCTTTTGCAAATGAAAAAAAGGGGCCACACCAGATATCTCTGATATCTGTGGACCTTCATATGTAGGTGCCTCTCGATGTCAGTCTTAATGTTCATGTGGGTATCCGGTCATTAGGTCGACCACAATTGGTCGACATGGTCACTAGGTCAACTATTCTAGGTCATGGCAAAGGACGACACATGAAACTGTCGATATGAGTTTTTGACATTTTTTTTTTTCAATTTTTAAAACTTTTTCTTACTTTACGATCCACGTGGACTACGACTGGGAACGTTAACCTGTGCGGTAGCGGAGCGAGGCACCTTGCCCGAAGCGAGGGGACACGGTGCACTAATTGGGGTTCCCGGTCACTTTACAAAGAAAACAACACACACACACAAAAAAACAACAACCCATGTCGACCTTTTTCCATGTTTTTAGGGTGGAAGGGGGGTTTCTGGGTGCTCGGAAACCCCCCCTGCGTGCGCCACTGACTGTCGACCCAATGATCCACACATGTTTGTGTGTCCCCAGGCACTGGTATATCACAGCCAGATGATGTGTTTGTGTGGTATCCTGGGACAAAGGATGTTATGCCTAGGGGCACACAGATTGGGCAAACACATACACATCATTTCCTCTTTATAGACATCTTGAATACTCTGTATGATTTGTTAGGAGCACTGTGTCTCCCGCAAAACAGTCAATAAGTTATTACTCCTACAATTGTGATTCCGATTCAACCACCTTCTCGCCACCACATCCACGTATTTCACACAGACACTTGTCATAGCCAAATGACACTTTTTCTGCTATGCTTTTTTGAGATATATATTATGTATGTACATGTATATACTGGTCTTATTTATATATACATGTACATACATAATATATATCTCAAAAAAGTTGAATGAACAAGGAGGTGCCTCATAGTGCATTAAAACTTTAAAAGACAAATGTAATATGTTGTCCTAAAACCAGATCAAAGGCTTGCGTGCCAACGGTGGCGGTCAATACACTGCGGGTTCAACAGCATAAAACACCAATCAGATGTATCCATCAATATAACATAGTATGCAACATAATAGTTGTATACTGTATTAAATTGATGGATACATCTGATTGGCTGCTCATTCTTATTGTAATGAATGCTTTGTGACCCTGGGTCAGCTCTCTGAGGAAGGAAGTCTGGATGACGAAACGCATAGGGGCGTGGCTGGAGCATTTTTGGCTTGTTGTGAAGGACACCGCTGCACTGTCCATGATACTGTATGTATGCTGTTTTATGTTGCCTTTGATCTAGTTTTATGGCTGAATATTAAAATGGTCTTTTAATGCACTATGAGGGACTCCTTCTACATTAACTTTTTAGAGGTATTGTTACCTGAGATGTAGATTCCGGACATTGTGGGGAAGATGCCAGCTCAATTCAACTGTGTATGCGGGCTGGCTGTGAAATTCAGTAGTGTGTGTGTGTGTGTGTGTGTGTGTGTGCGTGTGTGTGTGTGTGTGTGTGTGAAGGGAGGGGGCAGGGACTTAGGGTACAGATGTACTGAGACCCAAGGTTCAGACGGCGGTGGTGGGTGGTGGAATAAAGTTTTTTTGAGTATTGCAGTGCACCGCGCATGACATCATGACGTCACACAGCACCACACCGCTCGCACCCTATGGTAGAAGTACTGCAGAGGTGTCGTGGTGGGCAGCCTGAAGACAAAAAGGTAAGTGCGGGGGCATGGAGGGACACTGTAGGGGCCTGGCTGCACTGGGACAATGTGGGGGCCTGGCTGCACTGGGACACTGTGGGGGCCTGGCTGCACTGGGACACTGTGGGGGCCTGGCTGCACTGGGACAATGTGGGGGCCTGGCTACACTGGGACACTGTGGGGGCCTGGCTGCAGCGCTCAGCATGTAACCCTCTCCCCCCATTTCTACTATGTTCTCTTGTGAGGCTGGACACCTACAGTGCTTAGCTGCTCCCTATAATCCCATTGATTGCCCAGAGCGCAGGATCACACCCATCCCAGGCCTCGTGTTACAATACAAGGGGTGCAAATATATTTATTATTTCTCTGACGTCCTAGTGGATGCTGGGAACTCCGTAAGGACCATGGGGAATAGCGGCTCCGCAGGAGACTGGGCACAACTAAAAGAAAGCTTTTAGACTACCTGGTGTGCACTGGCTCCTCCCACTATGACCCTCCTCCGAGCCTCTGTTAGATTTCTGTGCCCGGCCGAGCTGGATGCACACTAGGGGCTCTCCTGAGCTCCTAGAAAGAAAGTTTAATTTAGGTTTTTTATTTTACAGTGAGACCTGCTGGCAACAGGCTCACTGCATCGAGGGACTAAGGGGAGAAGAAGCGAACCTACCTGCTTGCAGCTAGCTTGGGCTTCTTAGGCTACTGGACACCATTAGCTCCAGAGGGATCGACCGCATGGAACTGGCCTTGGTGTTCGTTCCCGGAGCCGCGCCGCCGTCCCCCTTACAGAGCCAGAAGCAAGAAGAGGTCCGGAAAATCGGCGGCAGAGGACATCAGTCTTCACCAGGGTAGCGCACAGCACTGCAGCTGTGCGCCATTGCTCCTCATACACACTTCACACTCCGGTCACTGAGGGTGCAGGGCGCTGGGGGGGTGGGGCGCTATGAGCAGCAATAAAAACACCTTGGCTGGCAAATATATCACAATATATAGCCCCAGAGGCTATATATGTGATAAATACCCCTGCCAGAATCCATAAAAAAGCGGGAGAAAAGTCCGCGAAAAAGGGGCGGAGCTATCTCCCTCAGCACACTGGCGCCATTTTCTCTTCACAGTGCAGCTGGAAGACAGCTCCCCAGCCTCTCCCCTGTAGTTTGCAGGCTCAAAGGGTTAAAAAGAGAGGGGGGGGGGCACTAAATTTAGGCGCAATATTGTATATACAAGCAGCTATTGGGAAAAATTCACTCAATATAGTGTTAATCCCTAAATTATATAGCGCTCTGGTGTGTGCTGGCATACTCTCTCTCTGTCTCCCCAAAGGGCTGTGTGGGGTCCTGTCCTCAGTCAGAGCATTCCCTGTGTGTGTGCGGTGTGTCGGTATGGCTGTGTCGACACGTTTGATGAGGAGGCTTATGTGGTGGCAGAGCAGATGCCGATAAATGTGATGTCGCCCCCTGTGGGGCCGACACCAGAGTGGATGGATAGGTGGAAGGTATAAACCGACAGTGTCAACTCCTTACATAAAAGGCTGGATGACGTAACAGCTGTGGGACAGCCGGCTTCTCAGCCGCGCCTGCCCAGGCGTCTCAAAGGCCATCAGGGGCTCAAAAACGCCCGCTCCCTCAGATGGCAGACACAGATGTCGACACGGAGTCTGACTCCAGTGTCGACGAGGTTGAGACATATACACAATCCACTAGGAACATCCGTTACATGATCCCGGCAATAAAAAATGTGTTACACATTTCTGACATTAACCCAAGTACCACTAAAAAAGGGTTTTATGTGTGGGGAGAAAAAGCAGGCAGTGTTTTGTTCCCCCATCAAATGAGTGAATGAAGTGTGAAAAAGCGTGGGTTCCCCCGATAAGAAACTGGTAATTTCTAAAAAGTTACTGATGGCGTACCCTTTCCCGCCAGAGGATAAGTTACACTGGGAGATATCCCCTAGGGTGGATAAGGCGCTCACACGTTTGTCAAAAAAGGTGGCACTGCCGTCTTAGGATACGGCCACTTTGAAGGTACCTGCTGATAAAAAGCAGGAGGCTATCCTGAAGTCTGTATTTACACACTCAGGTACTAGACTGAGACCTGCAGATAGTGCTGCTGCAGCGTGGTCTGTGACCCTGTCAAATAGGGATACTATTTTGCGAACATAAGAGCATATTAAAGACGTCGTCTTATATATGAGGGATGCACAGAGGGATATTTTGCCGGCTGGCATCCAGAATTAATGCAATGTCCATTCTGTCAGGAGGGTATTAGAGACCCGACACTGGACAGGTGATGCTGACTTTAAAAGGCACATAGAGCCTTATAAGGGTGAGGAATTGTTTGGGGATAATCTCTGGGACCTCGTATCCACAGCAACAGCTGGGAAGAAAATTTTTTACCTCAGGTTTCCTCACAGCCTAAGAAAGCACTGTATTATCAGGTACGGTCCTTTCGGCTTCAGAAAAGCAAGCGGGTCAAAGGCGCTTCCTTTCTGCACAGAGACGAGGGAAGAGGGAAAAAGCTGCACCAGTCAGCCAGTTCCCAGAATCAAAATTCTTCCCCCGCTTCCTCTGAGTCCACCGCATGACGCGGGGGCTCCACAGGCGTAGCCAGTTACGGTGGGGGGCCGCCTCAAAAATTTCAGCAATCAGTGGGCTCGCTCACAGGTGGATCCCTGGGTCCTTCAAGTAGTATCTCAGGGGTACAAGCTGGAATTCGAGGCGTCTCCCCCCCGCCGTTTCCTCAAATCTGCCTTGCCGACAACTCCCTCAGGCAGGGAGGCTGTGCTAGAGGCAATTCACAAGCTGTATTCCCAGCAGGTGATAGTCAAGGTGCCCCTACTTCAACAAGGACGGGGTTACTATTCCACACTGTTTGTGGTACCGAAACCAGACGGTTCGATGAGACCCATGTTAAA
Source organism: Pseudophryne corroboree (assembly GCF_028390025.1). Lineage (NCBI taxonomy): Eukaryota > Metazoa > Chordata > Amphibia > Anura > Myobatrachidae > Pseudophryne > Pseudophryne corroboree. The sequence goes on along the minus strand of NC_086452.1, from coordinate 52,886,122 downwards.
TTTGAAATCCTTGAACACATACATAAAAAAATTCAAGTTCAAGATGGAATCGCTCAGGGCGGTTATTGCAAGCCTGGAGGAGGGGGATTACATGGTATCCCTGGACATCAAGGATGCTTACCTACATGTCCCCATTTACCATCCTCACCAGGAGTACCTCAGATTTGTGGTACAGGATTGCCATTACCAATTCCAAACACTGCCGTTTGGACTGTCCACGGCACCGAGGGTCTTTACCAAGGTAATGGCAGAAATGATGATACTCCTTCGAAAAAAGGGAGTTTTAATTATCCCGTACTTGGACGATCTCCTTATAAAGGCGAGGTCCAAGGAGCAGTTGTTGGTCGGAGTAGCACTATCTCGGGAAGTGCTACAACAGCACGGATGGATTCTATACATTCCAAAGTCACAGCTGGTTCCTACCACACGCCTACTGTTCCTGGGGATGGTTCTGGACATAGAACAGAAAAAAGTATTTCTCCCGCAGGAGAAAGCCAAGGAGCTGTCATCTCTAGTCAGAGACCTCCTGAAACCAAAACAGGTATCGGTGCATCACTGCACACGAGTCCTGGGAAAAATTATAGCTTCTTACGAAGCAGAATTCCATTCGACAGGTTCCATGCAAGAACCTTTCAGTGGGACCTCTTGGACAAGTGGTCGGGATCGCATCTTCAGATGCATCGGCTGATAACCCTGTCTCCAAGGACCAGGGTATCTCTACTGTGGTGGCTGCAGAGTGCTCATCTTCAAGCGAGCCGCAGAGTCGGCATACAGGACTGGGTCCTGGTAACCACGGATGCCAGCCTTCGAGGCTGGGGGGCAGTCACACAGGGAAGAAATTTCCAAGGACTTTGGTCAAGTCAGGAGTCGTCCCTACACATAAATATTCTGGAACTGAGGGCCATTTACAATGCCCTAAGTCTGGCAAGGCCTCTGCTTCAAAACCAGCCGATACTGATCCAATCAGACAACATCACGGCAGTCGCCCATGTAAACCGACAGGGCGGCACAAGAAGCAGGATGGCGATGGCAGAAGCCACAAGGATTCTCCGATGGGCGGAAAATCACGTCTTAGCACTGTCAGCAGTGTTCATTCCGGGAGTGGTCAACTGGGAAGCAGACTTCCTCGGCAGACACGACCTACACCCGGGAGAGTGGGGACTTCATCCAGAAGTCTTCCAACTGTTGGTAAACTGTTGGGAAAGACCACAGGTGGACATGATGGCGTCCCGCCTAAACAAAAAACTAGATATTGCGCAAGGTCAAGGGACCCTCAGGCGATAGCTGTGGACGCTCTAGTGACACCGTGGGTGTACCAGTCGGTTTATGTATTCCCTCCTCTGCCTCTCATACCAAAGGTACTGAGAATAATAAGAAGACGAGGAGTAAGAACGATACTAGTGGTTTCGGATGGGCCAAGAAGAGCTTGGTACCCAGGACTTCAAGAAATGATATCAGAGGACCCATGGCCTCTACCGCTCAGACAGGATCTGCTACAGCAGGGGCCCTGTCTGTTCCAAGACTTACCGCGGCTGCGTTTGACGGCATGGCGGTTAAATTCCGGATCCTAAAGGAAAAGGGCATTCCGGAGGAAGTCATTCCTACGCTGATAAAAGCCAGGAAAGAAGTAACCGCAAACCATTATCACCGTATTTGGCGAAAATATGCTGCGTGGTGTGAGGCCAGGAAGGCCCCAACTGAGGAATTTCAGCTGGGTCGTTTTCTGCACTTCCTACTGTCAGGAGTGACTATGGGCCTAAACTTGGGTTCCATTAAGGTCCAGATTTCGGCTCTGTCGATTTTCTTCCAGAAAGAACTGGCTTCACTGCCTGGAGTTCAGACATTTGTAAAGGGTTTGCTACATATTCAGCCCCCTTTTGTGCCTCCTGTGGCACCTTGGGATCTCAATGTGGTGTTGAGTTTCCTAAAATCACATTGGTTTGAGCCACTTAAAACTGTGGATTTGAAATATCTCACGTGGAAAGTGGTCATGTTATTGGCCTTGGCTTCGGCCAGGCGTGTGTCAGAATTGGCGGCTTTGTCATGTAAAAGCCCTTATCTGATTTTCCATATGGATAGGGCAGAATTGAGGACTCGTCCCCAGCTTCTCCCTAAGGTGGTATCAGCTTTTCACTTGAACCAACCTATTGTAGTGCCTGCGGCTACTAGGGACTTGGAAGATTCCAAGTTACTGGACGTAGTCAGGGCCTTAAAAATTTATATTTCCAGGACGGCTGGAGTCAGGAAAATTGACTCGCTTTTTATCCTGTAGGCACCCAACAAAATAGGTGCTCCTGCTTCTAATCAGACTATTGCTCGCTGAATTTGTAGCACAATTCAGCTGGAGCATTCTGCGGCTGGATTGCCGCATCCTAAATCAGTAAAAGCCCATTCCACGAGGAAAGTGGGCTCATCTTGGGCGGCTGCCCGAGGGGTTTCGGCTTTACAACATTGCCGAGCTGCAACTTGGTCAGGGGCAAACACGTTTGCAAAATTCTACAAATTTGATACCCTGGCTGAGGAGGACCTTGAGTTCTCTCATTCGGTGCTGCAGAGTCATCCGCACTCTCCCGCCCGTTTGGGAGCTTTGGTATAATCCCCATGGTCCTTACGGAGTTCCCAGCATCCACTAGGACGTCAGAGAAAATAAGATTTTACTCACCGGTAAATCTATTTCTCGTAGTCCGTAGTGGATGCTGGGCGCCCATCCCAAGTGCGGATTGTCTGCAATACTTGTATGTAGTTATTGCCTAACTAAGGGTTATTGTTGAGCCATCTGTTGAGAGGCTCAGTTATATTTCATACTGTTAACTGAGTATAGTATCACAAGTTGTACGGTGTGATTGGTGTGGCTGGTATGAGTCTTACCCAGGATTCAAAATCCTTCCTTATTGTGTCAGCTCTTCCGGGCACAGTATCCTAACTGAGGCTTGGAGGAGGGTCATAGTGGGAGGAGCCAGTGCACACCAGGTAGTCTAAAAGCTTTCTTTTAGTTGTGCCCAGTCTCCTGCGGAGCCGCTATTCCCCATGGTCCTTACGGAGTTCCCAGCATCCACTACGGACTACGAGAAATAGATTTACCGGTGAGTAAAATCTTATTTTTTGAATGCAGGGTAAATACTGTCTGCTTCTGCATGTAGCCCACAAATGCTGGACAGCTTTATTTTTACACTGCAATTTAGATTTCAGTTCTGACACACCCCTCCATATCTATAGGGCCCCATACACTTATGCGACATGTCCGACCGTCATGTCGCAGGCGATCACCCCGGCAGCCTCCTGCCGGCAGGATTGCCCAAGATACATCGTATGCTGTCCTTTTGCAAACGATGTATCTTATGCGATCCCAGCCATGCCTGCGGGGTTGTACATGAACATGATCGCTAGTGCAGCACGGTCAATCTGGAGGATCCGATCCGACGCTCGCGGAAACGCGCATCGGATCGGATCGGAAACACCTCCAAAATGCCCAATTTCATCCGATATATCGGGCCGAATGCCCGAAATCGGATGAAATCGGGCATTATCGTTCTAGTGTATGGGGCACTTTACTCTCTCTGCACATGTTACATCTGCCCCACCTGCAGTGCAGCATGGTTTACTAAGGCTTACCTCCCAACTGTCACGGTATTTGCGGGACAGTCCCATTTTTTGGGCACGGTCCCGCTGTCCCATCGACGTGCCGCAGTGTCGCGCAGTGGGGAGGCAGTTGGGAGAACCCTGTCACCCACTGCTCTCCTTCGCAGAGCAGCGGTGAATAGATGCTGTGCGCATCGTTTATTCACAGTAGACAGCGGCACTGGGGACATGCCAGCAGCTCACAGAACGTTGGGCATGCCCCCTCAGAGATGGAAACGGGAGATGTGGCTTGCGGTCTTGGCAATCCTGTGAAGCCGTGCCTCCTTTTACCGATACCATGCCCCATTTTCCACTCACTAATTATGAATGTTGGGATGAGTGGCTAAGGTGTAAAGTTACTTGCTTTTTTTGCATCCCACGACAGAATTAGGCCCTAGTCACTAGAACTATGAATATTGTTTTCACCCACAAAATGGCGGCCTTCATGAAGTGACACAGTGATGTGACTAGCTCCCAGTGAATTTGACAGGCTGAATAAATATTGGCTCCTTCAATTTCATTATTAGACAGGTGAACTTTCATGCGTCTGCTGGAAGTTATCTGCCGTGTCTTTGCAGTTTCTCCTAGTAAATGAAAAATTCAGCAAAAGTTATAATGAAAATAGATAGCAACTTTTTCTATAAAAGCCACAAAATGCTGACGTGTCATTTCCTGCTGTACAGAGTGTCACTGAACTGGTGGCCTGCCAAAATGGATGACAATATGAGAATACAGTGTCCTCGGGCCTCTGTTCTGCATGGAACGACCACCGCACCTAAAATGCAATTTGCTATCTAGGAAAGTGTTCCAGGTATACTTCCCCAAATAAAAATACAAAAGATTACTTGAAATTAACAAATGTGAGGGGAACATATAATACTGGCCCAAGAGGAAGGTGTTTTATTCTTGACATTTGACATTTTTCCGCCAATTTTGCAATCTGATGAATTACTAAAGGCAATCTGGCGGAAAATCACATAAGACAGAGGTTTCCGAACTGTGTGCCGTGGCTCCCTGGGGTGCCTCGGGACACTTGCAGGGGTGCCCTGGGTTGGTGGTCCAGGACCAATTCAGATTATTCATGGTCAATATAATAGGCAAAACCAGTGCTGGTGGCTGCCAGTCATAAGATATGTGGCCAAACAGAAGCAAATCTTGTCCCTCACCACACAACTGACCCTAAGGATGACATATAAACGCGATCTACTTAATGTAATATTTCTTTCTAAATTTCTCAGTAAGAAATTTTTGGCCTAGAGGTGCTGTAAAAAATTCTGATATTCTAGGGCGCCGTGATTCAAAAAAGTTTGGAAACCACTGACATAAGAAAACTCCAGTCTTTAGACTGCAGTAGACTATCAGCCCAAACATTGGTTGTGTCTCACTGCTACATCCTTGTCTCCTCGGCTGGTTCAGACCAGGGCAGGGTTTTTGGAAAATAGGAAAACCCCAGCTCTGTTTTCCCATCCTATTTTCCAATTCCCAGGCTCAGAGGTCCGGGGCTAGTTATTGATTTGGGGGAGGTCCCCACACATTTTTTTAACACTTCAGTAACATTATCATAATGCATTCAATGGACTGCATATTGGCTGCAAATTCCAGCGAAAAGTAAAGGGGTGTACACACACGGAGCGATTTGCACACATTGCTCTGTGGGGGTAATTCAGATCTGATCGCTAGCAGCGATTTTTGCTGTCCTGCGTTCAGAATGTCGCCACCTACAAGGCAACCAATCAGCTGCTCCGTACAATTGTATAGTATGCAAATTATAAATGTTACTTCAGTGCTGACTGGTTGCCATGGGCAACTTCTCCACTAGCTCACTTCTCCACATTTTTCACTGTTTCATGAATAGACCCCTTTAGTACTTAACTCCAAACCCTTAAATTGGGCCTAAATTGGGACAATTTTAAGTTAAGTCAGTAATGCAAGTGGGCGGGTACGGGTGGGTACGGCGTACCCTTAAGAATTTAGCCGTGGGTACACCGTACCCACCGCCGCCGGGCCGCCGCCCCTCCCTCCTCTGCTCACCGCCACTGCTGTGAGGCGAGGAGAGCACAGAGTTCGCCTCTCCTGCCCCTCAGTGGCTACCTTCAATTCAGCGCCGGCCCATGAGCCAATCAGAGCTCGCGGACCGGCAGCTAAGGCAGCCGGAACGCGAGCTTTGATTGGCTCATGGATCGGCGCTGAATTGAAGGAAGACACCCGCACCGCCGCCGGAGACTGAGGGGCAGGAGAGGCGCAGGCTGCACTCTCCTCCCCTCACACACACACAGGACAGCAGCAGCGGTGAGCAGCAGGGGAAGGGGGGGGGCATGTGTATCTGGCACTGGGGGCATATCTGGCACTGGGGGGACATATGTATCTGGCACTGGAGGCATATCTGGCACTGGGGGCATATCTGGCACAGGGGGGACATGTGTATCTGGCACTGGGGACATTTCTGTATCTGGCACTGGGGACATATCTGGCACTGTGGGGCAATGTGTATCTGGCACTGTGAGGCAATGTATATCTGGCACTCTGTGGGCATTTGTGCATCTGGCACTGTGGGGCAATGTGTATCTGGCACTGTGAGGCAATGTGTATCTGGCACTCTGGGGGCATTTGTGTATCTGGCACTGTGAGGCAATGAATGTATATCTGGCACTGTGGGGCAATGTGTATCTGGCACTGTGAGGCAATGTATATCTGGCACTCTGTGGGCATTTGTGTATCTGGAATTTCTTTGGTGTTAACTGCGCACTGAGGCCCTCTAGTGTTCGGATGAGCTGCTGCACTTAAAGGTGACCAACCTAAATACCAGCAAACATAAAATTAATTCTATTAGTGCTGCGCTCAATCCTAGTGTGTCAATGAGAATAGTGAGTGTTGATCATTTATAATGTTTAGTTGTTTCAGAAATTGTACCCTTGTTCCTCCTCCCCCTTCTCCTTCAGTGATGTACCCTAAAATGGGAGCTTTGTATGGCACAAATTTATAAATAGGAAAAAAAACCCAATGACCGGCATATATGTATAAAAAATGATTGACCAAATAGATCCTTTTTGAGCACTGTTAATAGCTTTTTATTTTTTGATAGTCCGCTTAAAGTCCACTACCGGACCGACCGGCGCCCAGGGGACGGCTGCACCAGGACGCACCACGGGTGACGGGGTTTGGTTAGCAGGAACCAGTCCGGATCCCCCTCCATTTCTATTTCTCTTATTGTTAACCTGAGGCTCCTTTGAACGTGAAGACCGGTGATTCTCTTTTTTTCTACAGCTGGACATTTTTGTGCACATAAAGTTTTGATAGACTTGACATTTAATGGATTTGCGGGACGCCACAATCCGACATTAGAGATTGGGCTATATACAGTTTTTTTAAGAGACTTCTATTTCAAGCGGACTTTAAGCGGACTATCAAAAAATAAAAAGCTATTAACAGTGCTCAAAAGGATCTATTTGGTCAATCATTTTTTATACATATATGCCGGTCATTGGGGGTTTTTTCCTATTTATAAATTTGTGCCATACAAAGCTCCCATTTTAGGGTACATCACTGAAGGAGAAGGGGGAGGAGGAACAAGGGTACAATTTCTGAAACAACTAAACATTATAAATGATCAACACTCACTATTCTCATTGACACACTAGGATTGAGCGCAGCACTAATAGAATTAATTTGTGTATCTGGCACTGTGAGGCAATGTGTATCTGGCACTGTGAGGCAATGTATATCTGGCACAGTGAGGCAATGTATATCTGGCACTCTGTGGGCATTTGTGTATCTGGCACTGTGAGGCAATGTGTATCTGGCACTGTGGGGCAATGTATATCTGGCACAGTGAGGCAATGTATATCTGGCACTGTGGGAGCATTTGTGTATCTAGCACAGTGAGGCAATGTATATCTGTCACTGTGGGGCAATGTATATCTGGCACTGTGGGGCAATGTGTATCTGGCACTGTGAGGCAATGTGTATCTGGCACTCTGGGGGCATTTGTGTATCTGGCACTGTGAGGCAATGAATGTATATCTGGCACTGTGGGGCAATGTGTATCTGGCACTGTGAGGCAATGTATATCTGGCACTCTGTGGGCATTTGTGTATCTGGCACTGTGAGGCAATGTGTATCTGGCACTGTGAGGCAATGTATATCTGGCACAGTGAGGCAATGTATATCTGGCACTCTGTGGACATTTGTGTATCTGGCACTGTGAGGCAATGTGTATCTGGCACTGTGAGGCAATGTATATCTGGCACAGTGAGGCAATGTATATCTGGCACTGTGGGAGCATTTGTGTATCTAGCACAGTGAGGCAATGTATATCTGTCACTGTGGGGCAATGTATATCTGGCACTGTGGGGCAACGTGTATCTGGCACTATTGGGGTCATACATGTATCTGGCACTATTGAGGTCATATGTGTATCTGCCCCTCCCCCCATATGTGTATCACGCCCCCATTTTCATTGGTCACAGTACCTATAAGACATTTTTTTCTACTTGCACCACTGAGTTAAGTACCTACCAACCACCGGCAGGCATGTTTGTTCCACAGTGGAAAGTTGGCAAATGATGAAATGAATAAAAATGTAACAGTTAAAATCGATGAATATAACAAATAAAAATGGGTTAGGAAGTATCAGCCAACGATAACAAGCTGGGAGCCGTTACAGGTATCAATTGTGTGGGAGCTCACTGATTAATGTATTGTATGAGAATAAATAGTGAAATATGATGTAATAGAAGTAAAATCGGTTAATGAGGATATGAAAATGAATGAGTGAAACACCTTGAAAATAATTATTTTCAAAAAGAGAGTTTTCTTACCTGGCAGATAATGAAGAAAAGTGTTTAAAAGTATAATGAGAATGAAAACTTAGTAATGAAATATATCAATTGTGGGAAACCTATCCAAATGAATGAAACTAGGGAACAATAAAACATATCAATGATTTGAATTGCGCTACAATAGTTTTGCCACCATATTTGTGAATCAGACTTAATTTTTTTTTTTATCCAGTGTTACATTTTCATACCGTGCGGGAAGAATTTATTGCGCGTTGCTTATGTTTGCGCGTACTGTGGATGCGTTTTCCAGCAAAACTTGCAAACAGTGACCAAGTGATGCCCTGATTTGTCAATTTACAGACCGTGTTTTCTACCACAAGGAGAAATATATTGCTTCTCTCCAGACGCCGACTTTCAAATAAGCTAATGCATCTCTGGAGCTGTAAAGTAAAAATGGAATAGATAATACAGTACAAAATTATAGCTGTGTCTCTACCTTTTTCTTAGTTTGTAAATGCTCTCACAGACATCTATAATCTCCTGCATAGTCTAATCCACAGGTTCTCAAACTCGGTCCTCCAGACCCCACACCGTTCAAGTTTTGCAGGTCACCTGTAGATTTTTAAAATGTGACAGTTGGTGATACACAGTGCACCGGCTGGGTGACATGGAAAACGTGAACTGTGTGGGGTCCTGAGGACTGAGTTTGAGAACCACTGGTCTAATCTATATTCCACTACTTGTGTCTGTAATGTGTTGATTTTCAGGTAAGTCCGCTATTGTGCTCATGGTTGGCACTGACTGGATCTGGGCCATACATTGTAATGGGAAGCTCAGTTTTCACCAGGAGCCCAGAAAAGGAGTACTGTTCTGTCATGTGGAGATCCCACAGGCCATGGCTTCCAGAACTACAGTAATCTCACTAGGCAGTCAATGTCCAACATAAGGATAACAACAATCACGGGCAATACAGAGGCCAAAGTCAGTGAAGATAGGAAAAGTTCAAGAACAATATAACAAGTCATGCTTGGGGTCAGTCAGTATCAAGAACAAGGCTAATCAGTGCCAGAATTAAGCATGGGCACGGTTAACATAGATTTTGTTTTGGACATTCAAAAAAGTTATTCCCAGTTCCTTCAAGTTAAACTGAAGCTCCGTGATCAACAACTTCAGTGTCGGACTGGGGCATGAAGGGCCCACCGGGGGAATGCACTAATAGAGGCCCATACTTAAGGGTGTGGCCAGCCTCTACAGAGGCTTGAAATACACAATAGTCTAGTGCAGTGTAATGCAACATATCTACCATGTATAATACAAGTGCACAGTCTGGAACCTGATCCCTAGAGGAAGGAGTGGGAACTCAAGCAGTGGGGCCTACCGGTGGTTTCCCTTGTACCCCTGTGGGCCAGTCCGACCCTGGGTCTATTCATGAAGCAGTGAAAAGTGAGCAGAAGTGAGCCAGTGGAGAAGTTGCCCATGGCAACCAATCAGCTGCTCCGTACAATTTTATAGTATGCAATTTATAAATGTTACTTCAATGCTGATTGGTTGCGATGGGCAACTTCTCCACTGGCTCACTTCTCCACACTTTTCACTGCTTTATGAATAGACCCCCTGGAGTGTCCGTGGCCTAAATGATAAAGTTGAAAGGTCCTTGGTGTTATCTCAGGTCAAGATATATAATGTTGACATTGTTTGTCTCCAGGAGACCCAGTTCTCTGGTAGTTGTATTATGGCTTTGAATAAACAATAGGTGGGATGGATGCATCATTCCATTTTCTCCCCTAATTCTAGTGGCGCTTCTGTCCTGGTTAACAAATGCCTTAATGTTGGTCTAAACACTGCTCAGCATCAAGCACAAGTACAACAATGTTACGACACCCGAATCACCAATTCCTATAACCCAGCTACTGAGGACTTCACCTGTAGCAGTCATCTTTCCCATAGAGAATGGTATTCTCACTGGTACTCCGGTACCCCCAGGACATAAACTCAAGGTAGCAGGAGCTTATAACAGAATCCAGCTAGTGGTAACAAGGAAATGGTTGGAAACGGTCACCAAATCCTCTTTATACCACATTCATGCACTTTACTTGATAGCTTGTTGTTATTCAATTACAAAACCCTTAATTAAATATCACATTTCAATATTCTGCCATACCCAGGATTTAAACCTATAACCTGAATAACAAAGAGCTATCAAGTTAAGTTCATGAATGTCATATAGGTATTATCGATGGAAGAGGTTAATCTAAATGGTATGCTGAGGTATAGCTGGAGCGTGACGCAGTCAGGATCCCTCCTGTCGGGATCCCGACAGTCAGATTACCGATGCCAGAATCCCGACACTATTCGGAATGCAGATACCGGCATCCCGAATAGGTAGACATCCCACCGTCAGAATCCCGACAGCCAGGATGCCGAACGTCCTCACACCGCGACGCTGAGGAGGTAAGCCCCGGGGGAGGTTAGGTTTAGGCTGCGGCGGGAGGGTCAGGGTTAGGCACCCCCTCCGAGGGTTAGGCTGCGGCCCGGGAGGGTTAGGTTTAGGCAGCAGGGACGGGAGGGTAGGTTTAGGCACTAACTGGGGAAAGGTTAGGGTTAGGCACTAAGGGGGAGGTTAGGGTTAGGCAGCGGGTAGGGAGGGTTAGGGTTAGGGCGGTAGGGGAGAGGGTATAGCACCCCTTACTCCTGTCGGCTTATGCTCAATCAGGCCAGCGGGATCCCGACGTTCAAAATATCGACGTCGGGATCCCGCCTGCCGATTTCCCGTACTGCTCCCACTGGAGCTGCTGACAAGAACAACACAGACTGGGAACCAGGAGAGAAAGGTGTTGTCATTACAGAGTACTTTACCAGCGCAGTCTGGATCACCTCTGAGCTATCTTTGAATCATGTAGGTACACACCGGAAAGCTCTTTGTGGTATAACTTGTTTATATATTGAAACTGGAACGGATCATAATTCAAACTGATAGTCAAAACAGTATATCTGTGCATGAGCTGCCATCATGCATGCTCCATCTCTCTCCTTCATGCAACCTTCAGAATACAGGAACAAACAAGTGTAAGACATACATCACAGACTGTAAAACACATAACATATATACAACAGCTCCACCTGCTGTCCCTACTGTGTAACACATCAAGTCTGAATCTATTGAATGCTGTTTCTCAACAAAAGGGTCACAGCAGACGGAGCTAGGCTGAGGTATAGCTGGAGCTGCTGACAGGCACAACACAGACTGGGAACCAGTAGAGAAAGGGACACAGCAGACAGAGCTAGGCTGAGATATAGCTGGAGCTGCTGACAGGCACAACACAGACTGGGAACCAGTAGAGAAAGGGACACAGCAGACAGAGCTAGGCTGAGATATAGCTGGAGCTGCTGACAGGCACAACACAGACTGGGAACCAGGAGAGAAAGGGTCACAGCAGACAGAGCTAGGCTGAGGTATAGCTGGAGCTGCTGACAGGCACAACACAGACTGGGAACCAGGAGAGAAAGGGTCACAGCAGACAGAGCTAGGCTGAGGTATAGCTGGAGCTGCCAACAGGCACAACACAGACAGGGAACCAGGAGAGAAAGGGTCACTGCAGACAGCTAGGCTGAGATATAGCTGGAGCTGTTGACAGGCACAACACAGACTGGGAACCAGGAGAGAAAGGGTCACAGCAGACAGAGCTAGGCTGAGGTATAGCTGGAGCTGCCAACAGGCACAATACAGACTGGGAACCAGGAGAGAAAGGGTCACAGCAGACAGAGCTAGGCTGAGGTATAGCTGGAGCTGCCGACAGGCACAACACTGCTATACAGCTGGAGGGTTCACACAAGTTGGTTCGCTACCTTTATACGTCTGATGTTTCAGCTAGCCTACAGTATATCAATATATACAGCCAGGTGAGCTTTAATTTAATCCAGTGTCCCATAATGACAATAAGGGAATTGATGGGATCATTATCCTACATGGATAAGCAGTTGCACATTCATCCATCAACCAGGAGCTCGACTACCCAGATGTGTGGCCAGACTGAAGGACAATCCCATCGTGCAGATATTGGGGGTCATTCCGACCTGATCGCACGCTGACGTTTTTCGAAGCGCAGCGATCAGGTCACTACTGCGCATGCGCCACAATGCACAGGCGCGTCACATGGGTACAAAGCAGATCGTTGCTGAGCGATGGATTTAACGAAGAATCCATTCGCACAGCCGATCACAAGGAGATTGACAGGAAGAGGGCGTCTATGGGTGTCAATTGACCGTTTTCTGGGAGTGTTTGGGAAAACGCAGGCGTGTCCAAGCGTTTGCAGGGCGGGTGTCTGACGTCAATTCCGGGATCAGACAGGCTGAAGTGATCACAGCGGCTGAGTAAGTTCTGGGCAACTCAAATTACACAAAACTTTTTTTGCAGAGCTCGGCTGCACAGGCGTTCGCACACTTGCAAAGCGAAAATACACTCCCCTATAGGCGGCGACTATCTGATCGCAGCGCTGCGAAATTAGCTAGTGAGCCATCAAATCGGAATGACCCCCATTGAGCGGCAGAATTGGCCCACCTTCAGTAGTGATTGTAATACTGTAGTAACAGTTTTAGTAATTGTTGTTTGTTTAAAATGAGTTCTACAGCTTATTTAATTGAGCTGAACTTGGGGCAAGTCCCATTTATGCCCTACTCCCCTCTCTATTTTACATTGGCTCTTTGATTCCTTATAACTATACATGAGACAGGTGGGGCGGAGGTTACAAATGTCATTCGCAGCTGACTGATGCGGAATCCATTCCTGTTTGTGACAATGACCTGCCCTAGATGAATCAGCCGAAACTAATGTATGTGATTTGTCACTGCAGTTATGTAGCCACACACTGGTGGTGTATAGAGCCCCGAGGCCGGGATTAAGGAGTCAGAGACACAATTAGCTTCTTTGGACAGACCTATACCACAAACACTCCAGTGATAAGCTGGATGCATCATTCTGCACTGGTTACTGTGAGGGGGATTTATTTGTTGTACTCTAGATGTAGATTAATTCCACGTTTCACATGGTTCAGAAAAGAGTCCTGGCCCTGATCATGTTGGAGATCCCACATGTCAGCATAAACTCTGACTCTGGTTTCATGGATTCGCTTCTCCAGCAGGTTATAACAGCGTGCGGAGGGGCTCTGGAGGATGTTGCCATAGTAACGCTTCCTTGATCTTCCGTAACAGCATCATATGCCCATACATTGAAGGGCAACGGCTGGAAAGCATGAAGCACCAGACAGACGGATTCCTGTGCATAAGGAAGACTGGAGTGCAGCAATCAGCATCTGTCACCCGACTTAACGCTTCCCGTACTCTAAAAAACACAAGGCGGGGGCTTTCCTCCCTGCTTACCCTGTAGCTGGTGTTACCAGTTTCATTGTCCACTTATGCTGCCTCTCCACATTATCTCATGGCACAAAGTAAGTAAGCTATAAGGACTCCGCAACACAAGCCATCTAGCATTGCAGGGGTTAATTACAAAGGTTGACGACTGGCAGACGTTACGGAGGAGATCCATTTCTTGATAGATAATGTAATCCCATGCTGGATTACTCTCCGGGCACTTCAGGCAAATGCCTGATGGGCCGGGCCGACTTAAGAGCCTGGCCAAGCACCTCTGTTCAGCCGCCCGACATACTGTACAGAAATATGGGGATGTGCCGCTAGCCCCCTTGTCATGCACGTGCGCTAGTATGCTGGGGCCATTTCAGACCCCCAGTCGATCTCTGGCAGTGACAGAGAAACAGCATGGCACTGACTGGGTGGTAAATCGTATTCAACATTTAGAGAGACTAGGCACTTTGGGGCTCATGCTAAGAGACATAATTTGCATCTAAACTATCAGCAATAAATGCATCCTGCTTGGTAAGGATAATATATGTAGTGGCTTTACTCAGGGAGAAAACAGTAGTATATGCATCTGGTTTACTACAAGAAAAAGTAATACAGGTTGAGTATCCCTTATCCAAAATGCTTGGGACCAGAGGTATTTTGGATATCGGATTTTTCCGTATTTTGGAATAATTGCATACCATAATGAGATATCATGGTGATGGAACCTAAGTCCAAGCACAGAATGCATTTATGTTACATATACACCTTATACACACAGCTGAAAGGTAATTTTAGCCAATATTTTTTGTAACTTTGTGCATTGAACAAAGTGTACCTATAGTCCCACAATTCATTTATGTTTCATATACACCTTATACACACAGCCTGAAGGTCATTTAATACAATATTTTTAATAACTGTGTGTATTAAACAAAGTTTGTGTACATTGAGCCACCAAAAAACAAAGGTTTCACTATCTCACTCTCACGCAAAAAAGTCCGTATTTCGGAATATTCCGTATTTCGGAATATTTGGATATGGGATACTTAACCTGTAGTATATGTGCCTGGGTTACACCAGGAGAGAACAGTAGTATATGTGCCTGGGTAACACCAGGAGAGAACAGTAGTATATGTGCCTGGGTAACACCAGGAGAGAACAGTAGTATTTGTGCCTGGGTAACACCAGGAGAGAACAGTAGTATATGTGCCTGGGTAAAACCAGGAGAGAACAGTAGTATATGTGCCTGGGTTACCCCGGGAGAGAACAGTAGTATATCTATGTGCCTGGGTTACACCAGGAGAGAACAGCAGTATATGTTCCTGGGTTACATCAGAAGAGAACAGTAGTATATGTGCCTGGGTTACACCAGGAGACAACAGTAGTATATGTGCCTGGGTTACACCAGGAGAGAACAGTAGTATATGTGCCTGGGTTACACCAGGAGAGAACAGTAGTATATGTGCCTGGGTTACACCAGGAGAGAACAGTAGTATATGCATAGGCAAACGCAGGGGGGGTTTCTGGTTGCCTGGAAACCCCCCTCCACTTGGCAAACGGCTCAAATTATGGCAACAATAGCAATGGTATATAATATGATTAGATTACTAGTGCTGCAGAAACATCATGCAGTTTAAAGGACAGAGCAGAGTTGCTGCGCAAGCACAGTGGTAGCAGCTTCTTCTACTGAGTTTTCTGTGCGTGTGAATCTGACTCTTCAATCAGTGCACTGGACCAGAGAGTAGCTACCAGGAAGAAGAGACAGGAGCCTTACCATGAGGTGGGAGAATGTGAGCTTAGAAAGTGCAGTACTGGTTCTATTATGTTTGTGTAATTATTTATTACGGGATGTTTAATCTTTTCCTGACCACTTATTTTATATTATTTAAATGTTTGATACATCCTATACTATAGACCATCTACAGTATTAAATATTAATACTGTATTCCATACCATATCCAGTGTATAAAAAGACCATTAATGTCCAGGGTTATTATTAGGTTCTTCTACCGCTCCCCCAGACTCCCACACTTGCTCTAATGTTCCACAGATTGGGAGATTGTGAACTGCATTTGGAAACCCCCCTCGAGAAATCCTGCGTTTGCCACTGGTATATGTGCCTGGGATACACCAGGAGAGAACAGTAGTATACTGTATGTGCCTGGGTTACACCAGGAGAGAACAGTAGTATATGTGCCTGGGTTATACTTACCGATATTCTGGCTGCTCTCTGCGGGAGAGAGCAGCCAGGTCGGCTCAGCGGGCGGCAGGGGAGGCTGTGCTGTAAAGGAGGGGGTGGCCGGAGGCAGGACAGGGGCGGAGCAAGGGTGGGCCGGGGGCGGAGCAAGGGTGGGGTCACAGTGACACCTCCTTTAAGCCACGCCCCCGCTCTGTAATGGCGCTATCACCGGCATTACACTGCAGGGGGCGTGGCTATGATGACGCGATTCAGCAAGAATCGCGTCATCGACTGCCCGGACCGCCCACTTTACACACTAAGTGGGCGGACGGGCAGGGGGGACCCCGCAAATCGGGAGACTTGCCTGCTCTTCCGGGGGGCCGGGAGGGTCACCCGATTTTCGGGAGCCTCCCGGCCATTCCGGGAGAGTAGGCAAGTATGGCCTTGGTTACACCAGGAGAGAACAGTAATATATGTGCCTGGGTTACACAAGAAGAGAACAGTAGTATATGTGCCTGGGTTACACCAGGAGAGAACAGTAGTATATGTGCCAGGGTTACACCAGGAGAGAACAGTAGTATATGTGCCTGGATTACAACAGTAGAGAACAGTAGTATATGTGCCTGGGTAACACCAGGAGAGAACAGTAGTATATGTGCCTGGGTTACACCAGGAGAGAACAGTAGTATATGTGCCTGGGTTACACCGGGAGAGAGCAGTAGTGTATGTGCCTGGGTTACACCAGGAGAGAACAGTAGTATATGTGCCTGGATTACAACAGTAGAGAACAGTAGTATATGAGTAGAGTATATACTGTATAATGGGTGCAGAGGGGCCCCTGGGTTGGGCCCCCTTATCTCCTCCATTTGTATGGGTTAGGACAGGGGTCAGCAACCCATGGCTCCGAAGCCGCATGCAGCTCTTTCAGCCATCTGCTGTGGCTCCCTCCTAGGGGGCTACAACTCCAGCAGTCTGGGACTTCTCCTCCATGCAGTGCACTCTCCGCCATTCCCAGGAGTGGATTGCGGGTCCGCCTTGCGTCACGCCACGACATCACCACGTCGACGCACCACGGACCCGTCAGGCACCCGCACCCAGAGAAGGCGCAGTGGCAGACAAACGGACCGTCGGCGCTGAGCCCACGCCCCCAGCAGCTGCAGCAGCCCATCGCCTCCACAGCACAGCAGGGACGCAGGGAGAGACCACTGTAGCCTGGCCATTACCAATTCACAGACAAGTAGGCGGCCGCGGCAGCCCTCTATCCCCTTCCCTACTGCACCTCCCCATCCTATATTATATGTATATAAATGAATATACAGTATTAAATATATATATATATCTACTAGGTGCTTCATCGCGCCCTACGGGCGCTCTTCACACCGTCGCAAGGACAGGGGTGACGGGGCCAGGACAGGGGCGACGGGGCCAGGACAGAAATGACAGGGACAGGATAGGGGTGACAGGACCAGGGTAGGGGCTGCAGGACCAGGACAGGGGTGACAGGGCCAGGATAGGGTTGACGGCTGCCGGGCACTGTGGTAAGGGGAGACTGGGAGTGACTGGTTAGCCCCCAGGAGATGCTGTGGCTGGAGGGAGGAGGGGGCTGGAGCCTGCAAGCAGCGCGGACTTCTGCATCGCTGCCCGCCGGCTAAAGTGTGAGAAGGAGCTGGGCGCACCTCACTGCGGGCGGCAGTGCTGCAGCTAGCGGTGGGGTTAGCGGGGCTGGAGATAACAGGGGCAGTTCAGAACCTGCACAGCGGCAGGTGCCCCACAAAACTGCAGCTAAGAAGCGTGGAGTGTGCCAGAAAGTGACGCTCCTCCGCGCCAGAGAGCCCCTGCTGAGTATGCTGATGTGGGGGGTCAAGTACACAGTGAGCCGGTGCCTGTCTGTCTGTATGGCATACCTCCTCACACACCCCCATACCTCCCAACTGTCCCGATTTTTGTGGGACAGTCCCATTTTTTTTTGGTCTGTCCCGCTCTCCCACCCGCGGGCCGCAGTGTCCCGCGGTGGGGGGGGGCAGTTGGGAAGCTCCTGTACTCGCTGTTCTGCTTAGCAGAGCAGCGGTGAATAGACACACAGCGTCTATTTAGTGGAGCCGGATTAAGGGGGGGGGCCCAGGGGGTACGACCGCGGGCCCCACAGTTTTAGGGGGCCCCCCGGCTGGAGTAGCTCTATCCCAGCTCTGAAGCTCCCCCGTCCAGCCAGTAACAGCAGCAGCATTGTGCTACAGTCAGCACACGCTGCTGCGTGTTGGCAGGTCTGTGGTGTTGCAGGGAGGTAGCAGCCTCCCTGCTTTCTTCTGCCTGTGCGGGTGTGTAGGGGGGAGCGACCACCCCCTCTGGATTTACCCCTAGCTGAGGGGCCAAAATCCCATTAAAAAAAAAATCCCTGGAATTTGCATAAGGGGGCGTGGTCACATGGGCCACGATTAGGCCACGCTCCCGAACCCACAGCAGGCACAGCAATGAGATAAGGGCATGCCAGCAGCTCACAGAGCGCTGGGCATGCCCCCTCACTGACGGAAACGGGGCGTGGCTCGCGATCGTGGGGCCTCCTGCGAAGCCACGCCCATTTTCGTTGGCCACGCTCCCTTATCACTGGGCGTGTGTCCCTCCTTCTGCCTGAATAAAGCTGTGAGGTATGCACCCCTGCCTGTGCCATGCCTATACCATCTGCTTCTGCTCCTAGTCTCCTTTAGATTTTCCCAGATCTGTGACTCATTTGACTAACGCCTCCCAGTGTTGTGACTCCGCCCAGCGTTAGCAAATGAGGCACAAAGTCACAGATCTGGGCTAATATATAGGATATATATATATATATATATATATATATATACTAGCTGAATACCCATGCTTCACTACGGGATGAGGATAGTAAATTAGAATTATAGATGTTCGTTAATTTACGTTAATTGTAGATCTACTATATAGGCATATCTTGATTCCCCGACCCACTTTGTGTAGTGGCCGGACCCCTTTTTTGTCCCACAAGGGACACTGCTCATCCCACTACATAACTCTCAGTATGTGGCTTCTTGCTGCCTCCATTCCCCTCCTCACATCATGTCAGTGCCCCTGTGAAATTATTGATTTATTTACAGTTTCTTATATAGCGCAGCACATTATGCATCTCCTGATATACTTTGTGCTGCTGGGGGATCCCGCTACTTCCACTATATAACTCTCAGTGTGTGGGTTCGTGCAACCTCCATTCCCCTCCTCACATCATGTCACTGCCCCTGTCACATGCAGCCCTGTCCTGCCTGACATATCATGCATCTCCTAATATACTCTGTGCTGCTGGGGACCCTGCTCCCCCTCACATCATGTCACTGCCACTGTCATATATAGCCCTGTCATCACTGACATATCATGCATGTCCTGATATACTCTGTGCTGCTGTCCCATGCCTAGGGGTGCTAGGGGTGTCTTCCCCCCACAATGTTTGTTTCCAGATTATAAATCATAGGTGTACCAAGTTTGGTGTAAATTGGTCCAGGCATTCCAGAGTTATAGTGTCTCCTGATATACTCTGTGCTGCTGTCCCCCCTTGGGGTGTATTACCCCCACAGTGTTTGTTCCCAGATTGTAAGTCATATGTGTACCAAGTTTGGTTTAAATTGCTGCAGGCATTTCGGAATTATGCTGGAACATACATATACACATACATACATACATACATACATACATACATACATACATACATAATACACACATATATACATACAGTATATATATACATACATACATACATACATACATACATACATACATTCATACATTTTTGGTGATTTCCGTGGATGAACAGTGACATTTGTAAAACCAGCTCTTGACATGATTTGCTGACATGCTGTTGACCGTCTCTATGTGAGACACACCTGTGAGTGGTAATACATTTCTTCATCAATAAGGAAGTGGTGAGTGCCTGTATTTTCTCTGGATATATTTTGGACTTCTTTGGAGCCCTTTATGGAGCACCGCCCATGTTGTGGACTGCAGCAGTGAGTGTGGACCTAATGGATAGATAGATAGATATATATATATATATATATATATATATATATATATATATATATATAAAATATGGCAAAGTGACAGCACTCTATGTCTAAAGTCAAAAATTAATTGGTGCAAGGTCCTAATGATTGATATACACACTCACTTTTCCCATGGCTGAAAAAAGAATTAGACCAGCACTCACGTTTTAGTTGAAGAAAAAAAGGGGTTTTTTATTCCTGATAAGACATCAAGGATACGTCAAGGATACACCCCACTGTTTACAGTACGCCCAACAGCCGTTTCAACACTTGGTGGTCTTCATCAGGGGCAGCTGTCACTCTGTCAGGAGCTATCTTAAATAGCGGAGAGGGCGCCAGAATGTCCGAACGGGATGGCCGGAAGCAGCGCGTCATAGCTGCTATCTGATTGGCTCCTGCCCGCACGTGTGATGCGTTGCTAGGGTACACAAACCCGGCTCTCTCCTTAGTGACCTGCTCCAGCAGCGTAACAGTAGTGTAGAGTGGGACGATCTGTATTGTAGATACAGCGGCATGCAAATGGAATTGTTGCTGTCTGTAATCCCGGGCACAAGTACACTTGTAGAGTGTTTAACCCCACAGTGCGCCAGCGGCACGGAGACACTGACAGCTCAATAATGAAAAATTGGAATACAATAACACAAAATAGAATATAGATATATAGGGCAAACGGACCAAACAATATCAACCTGCGTAGCAATGGTAATAAACAGCTCAGAGAAAATTGATTATAGCATACCACCACTTTAGCATGATATGAAAGAAGGTGGCAGTGGTGACATGTCGCTCAAGGGTTATAAATGCAATTTCTACACTTCACAGCACAACCTGCACAGCAAAGGTGATAAACGGCTCAGAGCAATGTTAATTATAGCATACTACTTTAGCATAATATAAAAGACAGTGGCACTGGTGACATGTCACTCGGCGGTTATAGATGCAATTTTTACACTCCACCATAACGGAGTGAATTAATCATGGCTAAAAGGATCAATTGAATCCAACAGGTATAGAGTACCGCAGTGTGGAAACCAGATAATGCCCTGCATACAGCGGGAATGCAAATTGGTCAGTATAGGACAATCATGTCCCAGGGTACCGTACCCAGTATTCCCATACCCTCTCCAAGTATGGTACTGACTGGGCCCAACGCTGCTTAATTGCCAAGATCGGACGAGATTGGATGATTTCCAGCGTGGTAAGATGGTATCCAATAGTCGTATCCATATCTAACCGTATTGAGTGGTGTGAATATCTTCACCTGTGTCACAACCAAATTGCCTCATAATCTGTGTGATAATGTAAATATAAGAAGAACCGTCCACCGATAATTATGATACAACACCTAGTATTCCCACCTTGTCTCCAAATGCGGTACTTACTAGGCCCATCACTGCTTAATTGCCAAGATCAGACGGGATCGGATGGGATCCAGTGTGGTATGGTAGTATCAATCAATGCGGTGTGCAGTTATGGGTCCATTACGCAATGGACAAGAGCCCAATTGGCCCAGTGAGTGAGAGACCAAATCAGTGAGCATAAACAGGTGTAAAGTAATTAACATGACACACGGCGGTGTCTAAGAAAAATAAACCAGAACATTTGTCTCAGTATGTAATTCTACCGAGTCACAGGAAGCATCCTAAACGGAATTCCTCATTAAGCCCATTCGGGGCCAATGATTGCAATCTGTCAATCCATTGGTGTTCTCTTTGCAAAAGCATTTTATTGCGGTCACCACCCCTTTGTAGTGGTGGGATCTGATCCAAGATACAACACTTGAGTTGATTGATGGAATGTTTAGCCTCCATGAAATGTCTTGCAACAGGTAAGGTTGAAAAGTCACTTGAAATTCCACCCTGTGTGATGCTCTTTTTGATAGTAGAACGATGCTGACTTAAACGTTCTTTCAGCATCCTACTGGTCTTCCCAACATATAACAGATTGCATGGACATTTCAACACATAGACTACAAATTTGCTATTGCAGTCAAGTCTCTGTCTGATAGTATAGGTCTTCTTGTCCTGAGGGTTAGTGAACCGATTGCCAAGTAGCAGGAATGAACAGTTTGGACAGCCCGTGCATTTGAAAACCCCTGTTTTAATAGTTAACCAATTAGAGGCTGCACTCTTCTTTCTCTTAGAGAAATCTGTTACAACCAACATGTCTTTCAGATTGGGTCCTCGTTTATATGCGAATCGAGGTGGTTGCGGAATGGCTTTTGATAATTCTGGATCCGTATCAATAAGGTGCCAATGTTCTTGTATCTTATTACGGATAAATCGAGAAGCAGTCGTATACATACTGACAAAGTTAAACCTGTCATTGTCTTTGGCAGTAGAGGCGTCTTTTTTAGATAGGAGTTCATTCCTTTTTATTTGGCCAATTTTTTTGAGTGCCAAATCGATCTCTTCCTTGGAGTATCCACGATCAAGGAAACGTTGACTCATTGATTGTAGAGCCGGTGGTATTGCTAGTGGGTCAGAGGTAATGCATATCACCCTAAGCAACTGCGAAAATGGTAGTCCTCTTTTGAGGGGTGCCGGATGGAAGCTTGTTGAGAGTAAGAGCGTATTCCTGTCTGAGGGTTTACAATGAATCCGAGTAGTCAAAGTATTACTGGACAAAAGAACGGATACGTCCAGAAAATTTATTTCTGTTTTGCTGAACGTGAGGCTGAATCTGATGGTGCCAGGGAGTGAGTTTAGATGGTCAATGAAAGTCAGAAGTGTTTTCTCTCCCCCATGCCAAATGAAAAATAAATCATCAATATATCTGACATATGTTGACAAAAATCGACCAAAAAGGGGGTGACCCGTGATGTGTTCTTGTTCATATATAGACATGAAAATATTAGCATAAGCTGGGGCCATGTTAGACCCCATAGCGGTGCCCTGTTTTTGTAAAAAGAAGAAGTTTTCAAATAAAAAATAGTTCTTATTCAAAATTAGGTCAATGAGTGACACCATGTATTCTGTTGGGGGTCCAAAATACCCATCACTTTCTGTTATTAATCGTCTGCATGATTCAATGCCCAAAGCATGAGGAATATTTGTATAAAGACTTGAGACGTCCAGTGTGACCAACAGTGCATCATCCGGAACATGTTTGATGTTTTCCAGTTTCATTAAGAAATCGGTCGTGTCTTCAATGTAGCTGGCTGCACTTTTGGCAAGTGGTTGTAGATAAAAGTCTACAAGCTGAGAAAGTGGTTGGCATAGAGAACCCTGTGCCGAGATAATCGGCCGCCCCGGGGGCTGTGCTAGGGATTTGTGTATCTTGGGTAATGTGTAAAGAATCGGAGTTTTGGGGTGAGGCGTAGTCAAAAAATCAGCAGTGGTCTGATTAATATACCTGTTACTGACTCCCAAATTGATTATTGAATCAATTTCCTTTTTATAAGTCCATGTGGGGTCAAAAGTAAGTTTTTGATAACAGGTTGAGTTTGATAATTGTCCATAAGCCTCTTGTACATAATAGTCAAAGTCAAGTAGGACTATGCCTCCTCCTTTGTCCGCAGACCTGATGACCAATTGGTTGTCATTCTGTAGAGATTTAATGGCAGCTCTTTCTCCCTTAGTTATGTTGGAATAACTGGGTTTTTGTTCCTTGATGTAGGGCATCGTATCCCTTTTAAGTACCCTTAAGAAGGTGTGGATTGAGGAATTGAGGGTCGGTGGATCGAACTGACTGGGTTTCTTCAAAGGACAGTGTGGTGTTGTAGACGCCTCCGTTGTAATGGTTGGACTAGGCGAGTTAGAAAAGTAGTCTTTAAGGCGCAGTTGTCTTCCCAATTTATATAGATCAACCTGCCATTGGAAACTATCCTGTCCAACAGTAGGTACAAAGGTTAATCCCTTACTCAAGACAGAGAGTTCATCACTCGTCAGTTTGTGTTTGGATAAATTGAAGACTACCGATGTCTGTATTTTGTTCTCCATTATTGTTTTTTTGCTCTTCCTTTTTCTCCCACCTCTACGGGTGGGTAAAGCGGGTTTTTTGGAGCCCTCCTATTACGTTCAGATCTTGAAAGGTAAGTAGTCTCTTGTGCAGATGCTGTTGGTGCATCAGAATCACTTGCTGACGTCTGAGATCTGCTATCAATGTCTGTGAAGGGTGTGTTAGGTCTTCTTCCTCCACGTCTCTGTTGGGGTCGGTATTTGCGTGGCTCACTGCGCGACACCCAGGGATATACCCTATTCTCCTTATAGTCCAATTTGACTTGTTTATACTTATTCTTCTTAAATTTTAACAAGTCACCACGGAATTTGTCAATGTCCTTATTCAGTTTGGAAAAAAGACCACTGTCAGGGGATTGTATCGTCCTAAATAATTCAGACGCCTCTAATTCGGAAATATCTTTTCTGATTTCCGTAAGGTCTAAACCTGCCTGTTCAATTACAAGAAGCATTAAATCCTGGGAACATTTATTCAAAATATTGCACCATTTTGTACAAAAGTCATTGTTATGTCTCCCCAGTGTGGGTTGATTGTGTAATCTAAACCCTCTGGGGATAAGGGATTCTTTGTAATATTGAGAGAGGGTTAGGCCATGCAGATGTAGCTCAACTTCTCTCTTTTTAAGTCTCAGTAAATCATGTATAAATTCCTCTGGACTATCTCTATCAAATGCCAGGGATTCGGTATTATCAAAAAGTATCCGTTCCGCATCTGATTTATCGAATTGAAGAACAGCGATTAAATCTTTGTTAGCGCTGGTAGACATTTATATGTACAGGGGTTTTTTTGAAAAAAATGGAAAAAAGTTTTTTTTGTGAAAAGAATGAAAAAAATGAAAAAGCACAATGACAATCATACGTTGTTGTATGCAACTGAACAAAAAATAGAGATCATTAAATGTTCATGAAAAAAATATATGAAAAAAAAAATTGTGTTTTGAAACAAAAAAATGTGATAGGTTAATCTCTATTATAGAGATTATAATCACACAGACTGGTGCAAGTCAAAAAAATTGATACAAAATATGGCAAAGTGACAGCACTCTATGTCTAAAGTCAAAAATTAATTGGTACAAGGTCCTAATGATTGATATACACACTCACTTTTCCCATGGCTGAAAAAAGAATTAGACCAGCACTCACGTTTTAGTTGAAGAAAAAAAGGGGTTTTTTATTCCTGATAAGACATCAAGGATACGTCAAGGATACACCCCACTGTTTACAGTACGCCCAACAGCCGTTTCAACACTTGGTGGTCTTCATCAGGGGCAGCTGTCACTCTGTCAGGAGCTATCTTAAATAGCGGAGAGGGCGCCAGAATGTCCGAACGGGATGGCCGGAAGCAGCGCGTCATAGCTGCTATCTGATTGGCTCCTGCCCGCACGTGTGATGCGTTGCTAGGGTACACAAACCCGGCTCTCTCCTTAGTGACCTGCTCCAGCAGCGTAACAGTAGTGTAGAGTGGGACGATCTGTATTGTAGATACAGCGGCATGCAAATGGAATTGTTGCTGTCTGTAATCCCGGGCACAAGTACACTTGTAGAGTGTTTAACCCCACAGTGCGCCAGCGGCACGGAGACACTGACAGCTCAATAATGAAAAATTGGAATACAATAACACAAAATAGAATATAGATATATAGGGCAAACGGACCAAACAATATCAACCTGCGTAGCAATGGTAATAAACAGCTCATGGAGGCTAAACATTCCATCAATCAACTCAAGTGTTGTATCTTGGATCAGATCCCACCACTACAAAGGGGTGGTGACCGCAATAAAATGCTTTTGCAAAGAGAACACCAATGGATTGACAGATTGCAATCATTGGCCCCGAATGGGCTTAATGAGGAATTCCGTTTAGGATGCTTCCTGTGACTCGGTAGAATTACATACTGAGACAAATGTTCTGGTTTATTTTTCTTAGACACCGCCGTGTGTCATGTTAATTACTTTACACCTGTTTATGCTCACTGATTTGGTCTCTCACTCACTGGGCCAATTGGGCTCTTGTCCATTGCGTAATGGACACATAACTGCACACCGCATTGATTGATACTACCATACCACACTGGATCCCATCCGATCCCGTCTGATCTTGGCAATTAAGCAGTGATGGGCCTAGTAAGTACCGCATTTGGAGACAAGGTGGGAATACTAGGTGTTGTATCATAATTATCGGTGGACGGTTCTTCTTATATTTACATTATCACACAGATTATGAGGCAATTTGGTTGTGACACAGGTGAAGATATTCACACCACTCAATACGGTTAGATATGGATACGACTATTGGATACCATCTTACCACGCTGGAAATCATCCAATCTCGTCCGATCTTGGCAATTAAGCAGCGTTGGGCCCAGTCAGTACCATACTTGGAGAGGGTATGGGAATACTGGGTACGGTACCCTGGGACATGATTGTCCTATACTGACCAATTTGCATTCCCGCTGTATGCAGGGCATTATCTGGTTTCCACACTGCGGTACTCTATACCTGTTGGATTCAATTGATCCTTTTAGCCATGATTAATTCACTCCGTTATGGTGGAGTGTAAAAATTGCATCTATAACCGCCGAGTGACATGTCACCAGTGCCACTGTCTTTTATATTATGCTAAAGTAGTATGCTATAATTAACATTGCTCTGAGCCGTTTATCACCTTTGCTGTGCAGGTTGTGCTGTGAAGTGTAGAAATTGCATTTATAACCCTTGAGCGACATGTCACCACTGCCACCTTCTTTCATATCATGCTAAAGTGGTGGTATGCTATAATCAATTTTCTCTGAGCTGTTTATTACCATTGCTACGCAGGTTGATATTGTTTGGTCCGTTTGCCCTATATATCTATATTCTATTTTGTGTTATTGTATTCCAATTTTTCATTATTGAGCTGTCAGTGTCTCCGTGCCGCTGGCGCACTGTGGGGTTAAACACTCTACAAGTGTACTTGTGCCCGGGATTACAGACAGCAACAATTCCATTTGCATGCCGCTGTATCTACAATACAGATCGTCCCACTCTACACTTCTGTTACGCTGCTGGAGCAGGTCACTAAGGAGAGAGCCGGGTTTGTGTACCCTAGCAACGCATCACACGTGCGGGCAGGAGCCAATCAGATAGCAGCTATGACGCGCTGCTTCCGGCCATCCCGTTCGGACATTCTGGCGCCCTCTCCGCTATTTAAGATAGCTCCTGACAGAGTGACAGCTGCCCCTGATGAAGACCACCAAGTGTTGAAACGGCTGTTGGGCGTACTGTAAACAGTGGGGTGTAACCTTGACGTATCCTTGATGTCTTATCAGGAATAAAAAAACCCTTTTTTTCTTCAACTAAAACGTGAGTGCTGGTCTAATTCTTTTTTCAGCCATGGGAAAAGTGAGTGTGTATATATATATATATATATATACATTATATATATATTTAAGGGCACATTTAAGGGGCAGAATAAAATGGCTGGGCACATTTAAGGGGCAGAAATAAATGGCTGGACATATGTGGGGCAGAATAAAATGGCTGGACACATACATGGGGCAGAAATAATAACTATAAATCTCTTTATTGTATTGAAAAATACTAGTCAGTAGATTTTGTATTACATTGTATCTCTTTTACATTATTGTGGGTTTGTGTAAATTTAAGGATAACAGCATTTTTGGTTTGCTGCATGGTGATAATTAAAGTTCTGCTTTTTATTTTCATAAATACGAGAAGGACTCAAATAGACATTGAGCATTTTATTTGAAAGTTACCTTCAACCCAGCGTCTTTTTTTTCGGAGTTCAAAATGTTTTTGTTGCATGCAGAAATAACATTTTGTTTTCTCTAAAGCAGTTCATAGATTTCATAAATGCAACACACTGTAGTTTTTCTTTGTACATTGCATAAAGGTAAAAAAACGATATATGCAGTGTTATCTTCATTTTAGATGTCAAAAAGGTTTTGTGGCTCCCGCGGTTTTCTTTTCTGGAGGAAACTAGAGATGAGCGCCGGAAATTTTTCGGGTTTTGTGTTTTGGTTTTGGGTTCGGTTCGGCGACCGTGTTTTGGGTTCGACCGCGTTTTGGCAAAACCTAACCGAATTTTTTTTGTCGGATTCGGGTGTGTTTTGGATTCGGGTGTTTTTTTCAAAAAACACTAAAAAACAGCTTAAATCATAGAATTTGGGGGTCATTTTGATCCCAAAGTATTATTAACCTCAAAAACCATAATTTACACTCATTTTCAGTCTATTCTGAATACCTCACACCTCACAATATTATTTTTAGTCCTAAAATTTGCACCTAGGTCGCTGGATGACTAAGCTAAGCGACCCTAGTGGCCGACACAAACACCGGGCCCATCTAGGAGTGTCACTGCAGTGTCACGCAGGATGTCCCTTCCAAAAAACCCTCCCCAAACAGCACATGACGCAAAGAAAAAAAGAGGCGCAATGAGGTAGCTGTGTGAGTAAGATAAGCGACCCTAGTGGCCGACGCAAACACCGGGCCCATCTAGGAGTGGCACTGCAGTGTCACGCAGGATGTCCCTTCCAAAAAACCCTCCCCAAACAGCACATGACGCAAAGAAAAAAAGAGGCGCAATGAGGTAGCTGTGTGAGTAAGATAAGCGACCCTAGTGGCCGACACAAACACCGGGCCCATCTAGGAGTGGCACTGCAGTGTCACACAGGATGTCCCTTCCAAAAAACCCTCCCCAAACAGCACATGACGCAAAGAAAAAAAGAGGCGCAATGAGGTAGCTGTGTGAGTAAGATAAGCGACCCTAGTGGCCGACACAAACACCGGGCCCATCTAGGAGTGGCACTGCAGTGTCACGCAGGATGTCCCTTCCAAAAAACTCTCCCCAAACAGCACATGACGCAAAGAAAAATTAAAGAAAAAAGAGGTGCAAGATGGAATTGTCCTTGGGCCCTCCCACCCACCCTTATGTTGTATAAACAGGACATGCACACTTTAACCAACCCATCATTTCAGTGACAGGGTCTGCCACACGACTGTGACTGAAATGACGGGTTGGTTTGGACCCCCACCAAAAAAGAAGCAATTAATCTCTCCTTGCACAAACTGGCTCTACAGAGGCAAGATGTCCACCTCATCATCATCCTCCGATATATCACCGTGTACATCCCCCTCCTCACAGATTATCAATTCGTCCCCACTGGAATCCACCATCTCAGCTCCCTGTGTACTTTGTGGAGGCAATTGCTGCTGGTCAATGTCTCCACGGAGGAATTGATTATAATTCATTTTAATGAACATCATCTTCTCCACATTTTCTGGATGTAACCTCGTACGCCGATTGCTGACAAGGTGAGCGGCGGCACTAAACACTCTTTCGGAGTACACACTTGTGGGAGGGCAACTTAGGTAGAATAAAGCCAGTTTGTGCAAGGGCCTCCAAATTGCCTCTTTTTCCTGCCAGTATAAGTACGGACTGTGTGACGTGCCTACTTGGATGCGGTCACTCATATAATCCTCCACCATTCTTTCAATGGTGAGAGAATCATATGCAGTGACAGTAGACGACATGTCCGTAATCGTTGTCAGGTCCTTCAGTCCGGACCAGATGTCAGCATCAGCAGTCGCTCCAGACTGCCCTGCATCACCGCCAGCGGGTGGGCTCGGAATTCTGAGCCTTTTCCTCGCACCCCCAGTTGCGGGAGAATGTGAAGGAGGAGATGTTGACAGGTCGCGTTCCGCTTGACTTGACAATTTTCTCACCAGCAGGTCTTTCAACCCCAGCAGACTTGTGTCTGCCGGAAAGAGAGATCCAAGGTAGGCTTTAAATCTAGGATCGAGCACGGTGGCCAAAATGTAGTGCTCTGATTTCAACAGATTGACCACCCGTGAATCCTTGTTAAGCGAATTAAGGGCTCCATCCACAAGTCCCACATGCCTAGCGGAATCGCTCCGTGTTAGCTCCTCCTTCAATGTCTCCAGCTTCTTCTGCAAAAGCCTGATGAGGGGAATGACCTGACTCAGGCTGGCAGTGTCTGAACTGACTTCACGTGTGGCAAGTTCAAAGGGCATCAGAACCTTGCACAACGTTGAAATCATTCTCCACTGCACTTGAGACAGGTGCATTCCACCTCCTATATCGTGCTCAATTGTATAGGCTTGAATGGCCTTTTGCTGCTCCTCCAACCTCTGAAGCATATAGAGGGTTGAATTCCACCTCGTTACCACTTCTTGCTTCAGATGATGGCAGGGCAGGTTCAGTAGTTTTTGGTGGTGCTCCAGTCTTCTGTACGTGGTGCCTGTACGCCGAAAGTGTCCCGCAATTCTTCTGGCCACCGACAGCATCTCTTGCACGCCCCTGTCGTTTTTTAAAAAATTCTGCACCACCAAATTCAAGGTATGTGCAAAACATGGGACGTGCTGGAATTTGCCCATATTTAATGCACACACAATATTGCTGGCGTTGTCCGATGCCACAAATCCACAGGAGAGTCCAATTGGGGTAAGCCATTCCGCGATGATCTTCCTCAGTTGCCGTAAGAGGTTTTCAGCTGTGTGCGTATTCTGGAAAGCGGTGATACAAAGCGTAGCCTGCCTAGGAAAGAGTTGGCGTTTGCGAGATGCTGCTACTGGTGCCGCCGCCGCTGTTCTTGCGGCGGGAGTCCATACATCTACCCAGTGGGCTGTCACAGTCATATAGTCCTGACCCTGCCCTGCTCCACTTGTCCACATGTCCGTGGTTAAGTGGACATTGGGTACAACTGCATTTTTTAGGACACTGGTGAGTCTTTTTCTGACGTCCGTGTACATTCTCGGTATCGCCTGCCTAGAGAAGTGGAACCTAGATGGTATTTGGTAACGGGGGCACACTGCCTCAATAAATTGTCTAGTTCCCTGTGAACTAACGGCGGATACCGGACGCACGTCTAACACCAACATAGTTGTCAAGGCCTCAGTTATCCGCTTTGCAGCAGGATGACTGCTGTGATATTTCATCTTCCTCGCAAAGGACTGTTGGACAGTCAATTGCTTACTGGAAGTAGTACAAGTGGGCTTACGACTTCCCCTCTGGGATGACCATCGACTCCCAGCAGCAACAACAGCAGTGCCAGCAGCAGTAGGCGTTACACGCAAGGATGCATCGGAGGAATCCCAGGCAGGAGAGGACTCGTCAGAATTGCCAGTGACATGGCCTGCAGGACTATTGGCATTCCTGGGGAAGGAGGAAATTGACACTGAGGGAGTTGGTGGGGTGGTTTGCGTGAGCTTGGTTACAAGAGGAAGGGATTTACTGGTCAGTGGACTGCTTCCGCTGTCGCCCAAAGTTTTTGAACTTGTCACTGACTTATTATGAATGCGCTGCAGGTGACGTATAAGGGAGGATGTTCCGAGGTGGTTAACGTCCTTACCCCTACTTATTACAGCTTGACAAAGGCAACACACGGCTTGACACCTGTTGTCCGCTTTTCTGTTGAAATACCTCCACACTGAAGAGCTGATTTTTTTTTGTATTTTCACCAGGCATGTCAACGGCCATATTCCTCCCACGGACAACAGGTGTCTCCCCGGGTGCCTGACTTAAACAAACCACCTCACCATCAGAATCCTCCTGGTCAATTTCCTCCCCAGCGCCAGCAACACCCATATCCTCCTCATCCTGGTGTACTTCAACACTGACATCTTCAATCTGACTATCAGGAACTGGACTGCGGGTGCTCCTTCCAGCACTTGCAGGGGGCGTGCAAATGGTGGAAGGTGCATGCTCTTCACGTCCAGTGTTGGGAAGGTCAGGCATCGCAACCGACACAATTGGACTCTCCTTGTGGATTTGGGATTTCGAAGAACGCACAGTTCTTTGCGGTGCTTTTGCCAGCTTGAGTCTTTTCAGTTTTCTAGCGAGAGGCTGAGTGCTTCCATCCTCATGTGAAGCTGAACCACTAGCCATGAACATAGGCCAGGGCCTCAGCCGTTCCTTGCCACTCCGTGTGGTAAATGGCATATTGGCAAGTTTACGCTTCTCCTCCGACAATTTTATTTTAGGTTTTGGAGTCCTTTTTTTACTGATATTTGGTGTTTTGGATTTGACATGCTCTGTACTATGACATTGGGCATTGGCCTTGGCAGACGACGTTGCTGCCATTTCATCGTCTCGGCCATGACTAGTGGCAGCAGCTTCAGCACGAGGTGGAAGTGGATCTTGATCTTTCCCTAATTTTGGAACCTCAACATTTTTGTTCTCCATATTTTAATAGGCACAACTAAAAGGCACCTCAGGTAAACAGTGGAGATGGATGGATACTAGTATACAATTATGGATGGACTGCCGAGTGCCGACACAGAGGTAGCTACAGCCGTGAACTACCGTACTGTGTCTGCTGCTAATATAGACTGGTTGATAATGAGATGTAGTATGTATAAAGAAGAAAGAAAAAAAAACCACGGGTAGGTGGTATACAATTATGGATGGACTGCCGAGTGCCGACACAGAGGTAGCTACAGCCGTGAACTACCGTACTGTGTCTGCTGCTAATATAGACTGGTTGATAATGAGATGTAGTATGTATAAAGAAGAAAGAAAAAAAAAACACGGGTAGGTGGTATACAATTATGGATGGACTGCCGAGTGCCGACACAGAGATAGCTACAGCCGTGGACTACCGTACTGTACTGTGTCTGCTGCTAATATAGACTGGATGATAATGAGATGTAGTATGTATAAAGAAGAAAGAAAAAAAAAACCACGGGTAGGTGGTATACAATTACGGATGGACTGCCGAGTGCCGACACAGAGGTAGCTACAGCCGTGGACTACCGTACTGTACTGTGTCTGCTGCTAATATAGACTGGATGATAATGAGATGTAGTATGTATAAAGAAGAAAGAAAAAAAAAACCACGGGTAGGTGGTATACAATTATGGATGGACTGCCGAGTGCCGACACAGAGGTAGCTACAGCCGTGGACTACCGTACTGTACTGTGTCTGCTGCTAATATAGACTGGATGATAATGAGATGTAGTATGTATAAAGAAGAAAGAAAAAAAACCACGGGTAGGTGGTATACAATTATGGATGGACTGCCGAGTGCCGACACAGAGGTAGCTACAGCCGTGATCTACCGTACTGTGTCTGCTGCTAGTATAGACTGGATGATAAATACTGATATAAAAAATATATATATATCACTACTGCAGCCGGACAGGTATATATTATATAATGAGGGACCTGCTGGACACTGTCTGTCAGCAGAATGAGTTTTTTAATTTTTATAGAATAAAAAAACACCACACAAGTCACACGACGAGTGTACTTTTTCAGGCAGACAATCACAATATACTATACTGGTGGTCAGTGTGGTCAGGTCACTGGTCACAGTGGTCAGTGGTCAGTCACACTGGCAGTGGCACTCTGGCAGCAAAAGTGTGCACTGTTTAATATGTACTCCTGGCTCCTGCTATAACCTATAACTGCTCCCCAGTCTCCCCCACAATTAAGCTGTGTGAGCACAGTCAGATATTATACATAGATGATGCAGCACACTGGGCTGAGCACAGATATGGTATGTGAGTGTGACTGAGTCACTGTGTATCGTTTTTTTCAGGCAGAGAACAAGAACAGAACGGATTATTAAATAATAATAAATTATAAAACTGCACTGGTGGGTCAGGTCACTGGTCATCAGTCACTAGTATAACTCCTCCTAAGCTCCAGTAAGTAAATGAAGTGTCTCACTCTCACTCTCCTATCTATTTTAATTTCTAAACGGAGAGGACGCCAGCCACGTCCTCTCCCTATCAATCTCAATGCACGTGTGAAAATGGCCGCGACGCGCGGCTCCTTATATAGAATCCGAGTCTCGCGATAGAATCCGAGCCTCGCGAGAATCCGACAGCGTGATGATGACGTTCGGGCGCGCTCGGGTTAACCGAGCAAGGCGGGAAGATCCGAGTCGCTCGGACCCGTGTAAAAAAACATGAAGTTCGGGCGGGTTCGGATTCAGAGAAACCGAACCCGCTCATCTCTAGAGGAAACGGGTCCAAATGGCACTTTGAGTATTAAAGGTTGCCTACCCCTGGGTTAGGATAACCTGAGCTTCTCAATATTCACTGGAACCTAGGTCAAAGCCTAGCTTGACTAAGGTCCGGATTAAAGTTTGTAGGGGCTCCTAACTCTAAAACTGTCAATAAAATATGCTGGCTATCTTATTGAAAAGAATAACGTATAAATACTTCCAGCACCACAAATGTGTTTATCACACTTTCCCTAGTGCACACTATGCCACACAGAAACCCCCATTCACATATACCTCAGTGTCCCCAGTAGCTATGTGGGAGATATCCAAGGGCGTAGCTACCATACGTGCAGGCAGTGCAGCTGTTATGGGGCCCAGAGCTGAGAGGGGTCCACCTTCCCTGTCAAAGTTACATGTGTTATATACATTTTTCACCATTGGGTGGTACGTAGGGGTCCTTTCAAACTTTTTCCTTGCCTTGAGGCCTGCAATATATCTAGGTATATGCCCCTGGGCCTGCTCATTGTAGTGTGGTATATAATGAACTGGAGGGAATTTTAATGTTATATAATATGAACCGGGGCACTGTAATGAGGCACAATATGAACGGGGAGCACTATATATCATAATGTGAATTGGGGGTACTGTGCAGCATAATGTGTACTGGCCAGTGGCGTGCGGTGAGGTCAGTGGCTGGTGAGGCACTACAGCCATAATGTCCACCGAATCTGCCGATGACCCCTACCGCCGCCGAGTAAATGCCCGCTACTGACCCTGACTCGATGCCCTGTGCCACCGCCAATGGCTTACAAACTCACGCACCATCAACTGACCCAGCCCTCCGCCACTAATTTGCATCTCAGTCCGATGCCGCCAATGCCCGCTGCCTGCCTGCTCATCATACATGTGATATATTGTACATTTTTATGGGGAAAAAAATAGTGTTTGGGACTGGGAAGGGAGTGGTAGGAGGACATGAATGCAATTTTGTTGTCCAGGGCTTCCATTAACTTAATGAAAAAGGGTCTGAATGGGTTAAAAAAAAATGCATGAGTTCCCCCCTCCTAAGTGTAACCAGCCTCGGGCTATTTGAGCCGGTCCTGGTTGTTTAAATACTGGGGGAAAATTGGACAGGGGATCCCCCGTATTTAAACAACCAGCACCGGGCTCTTAGTCCGGTCCTGGTTCAAAAAAATACGGGGGACAAAAGACGTAGGGGTCCCCCGTATTTTTGAAACCAGCACCGGGCTCCACTAGCCAGGGACATAATGCCACAGCCGGGGGACACATTTACGTAGGTCCCTGCGGCCGTGGCATTACCCCCCCAACTAGTCATCCCTGGCCGGGGTTCCCTGGAGGTGTGGGGACCCCTTAAATGAAGGGGTCCCCCCCTCCAGGCACCCAAGGGCCAGGGGTGAAGCCCGAGGCTGTACCCAGCACCCCTAGGCGGTGGGTGCCAGGCTGATAGCCATAAGTGTGTAAAAAAAAGAGTATTGTTTTTTGTTGTGGAACTACAAGGCCCATCAAGCCTCCCCCGCTTGCTGGTACTTGGAGAACCTCAAGTACACACTTACACACTCACAAATACTTACCTACATCCCACGCCGGTCACGTCCACTTGTCCAGTAGAATCCAATAGGTAGCTCCTGTAAAAATGAGAGAGAGATTACTTACCTACATCCCACGCCGGTCACGTCCACTTGTCCAGTAGAATCCAATAGGAACCAGGCACCTGGAACAAGAATGCAAATAAATACTTACAGGGGAGAGAGAGAGAGAGAAGACCCGGCCTCACTCTCACTCACAGACAGCTCCCGGCCCGTTGCTTAGTAACGGGACACGCCTGGCAACACAAGTCACAGTGCCGCAGGCAGGAAGGAGGCGGCAGCGGCTGGAGGCGGAAGGCCAGGAGGAGAGGTAAGCACTACGGGGACTGCTGCAAGATAACACAAACATAGAACTCACCCCTCACTCCTGCTTCAGGCTCGTCGCTCCAACGCCAGTCACAGAAGCCGGGTCCCGCCGCATCTTCCCCCTCCAGCGTCGTGTTGGTGATTGGACAGCGGATCCAGCACTGGATCCGCTGCCCAATCACAGGTGCCTCGCTGACATGGGGGTGGTGTCCCTGTCAGCGAGGCACTTGTTTCAGTGCCGCTTTCCTGCTCTGTTTCAATGGGCTTTTACAGCCCAGTGTTTGGCCCCGCCCTCCGCTCTCCCCCCGTTCCCATTATCCACGGGAGGCACTGCTATCAGTGCCTCCCAAAGTCATTTACACGCATCAAATTATTACAATTAAATAAAGAAGATACTTATGACACAGACTATGTGTCATAAGTATCTTCTTTGTATGACTTTAATAATTAATCACAGGGGAGGCACTGCCTCCCCTGACTGCACGTCCCTGGTACTGGCAGCTCTGACATGTGACATAAAGTGAACTTAAGTACTACTACGATTCATAAAAGAAACTAGGGCACTACTATGGGGCATCAAATTAACAACTGCTGCAGAGAGGTGTCTGTCTAGAAGCATTGGGAAGGGGGCCCCTTCAAAATGTTGCTATGGGGCCCACAAAGTTCTGGCTATGCCCCTGGAGATATCGCTGCGGCCACCCTATTGATAATCCGGCTCAGGGTTGACTAATAGATCCTCTGCCTATGCTGAGTGAAGACATAATTGCAATATTGCTCTTACACACAGTGTGGTTGACTAATCTATAGTTACACACCCATCACTCCCACCACAATCCACCTTTCATGCAAATAAAACAGTCATGATCCACCCACCTGAAGATGTGACGTGAAGTAAGGGGGTCTCTCCAGGCAGCAATAATTACTGCTTGGGGGAGAGTTATTTCATTCAATTTAAAAAAAAAATACAATTTCCATAAGTAGCAGTGCGGTCATCACCCATTACAGTACACTGTACATTACCTTCTGATGTTCGTAATGACAGCAAGCAATTTCTCTTATGCCCATTACAGAATTGTGTGCACAAGTAACAGTCGGGAAATCTACTCATATAAATGAACAGAAAAAAAACAAGTATTAGCTGAAGAAATCACTTTTAAGAGCTATGTTAATCGAGGCTTGTAGGCGTGAAAGCTTTTTATTTTCTCAAAATGATATTCCTGCAGAATCGCATTTACTTTAAGTATTGTAAAGCTGGCTCCGTCCAACAGATCATTATGTGCGCCGCAGATATGTAACTGAATTATCACCGAATGCCAACCAGGGCTTGTTAGAGCAGAACTCAAACAAGGGGACGTTCGCAAGAGAAAAAATGGTCAAAGAGAGCTTGGGAATGAGAAGCAGAAATGCCTTTTTAATTAAAGAGTTATTCGACCGGGAAATTTGCTTCTGTGGTGGCAAATTCATAGGAGGAATTTAAGATGAAATTGGATATTTTCTAGGAGTGGAGGCATGCAGTTATCGTAATGTTAATCCTCCCTATAAATAAACAAGACATTAAGCAGATTGAGAAGGTTATGCTGTGTTTGCTGTCGGTATGTAAATGTAGCTGATGTGTTATTATTATGCATCTGTGTTTACACTACTACATGTAACTAAATACTGCAGACAAACAAATCTGTGTGTTTATGTATATACTATAGTTAGCATGCACGTATCTATCTATCTTTCCATCTACAATATCTATCTATCTATCTATCTATCTATCTATCTATCTATCTATCTGTCTGTCTGTCTGTCTGTCTGTCTGTCTGTCTGTCTGTCTGTCTGTCTATCTATCTATCTATCCATCCATCTTCTCATCTACAGTATCTATTTATTTATTTATTTATTTATTTATCTATCTGTATGTCTATCTATCTACTTGTATCTATCTAATAGGCCCTACACACTTAGCGATGTTTCCTATTTGGACGATGTTCGTTTTCAATGATTAACGACCATCGTCCAAATTGGCTTGCTATGCGAAACGAGGGAAAACCAACGATGAACGACCGCGGGGACGTGCATCGTTTATCGTTACACACTGAGCGATATGAACGATTTATCAGTCATTACTGAACGAGATCATTCATATCGCTCATACACATCGACAAGTGTGTAGGGCCCATTAGTCACTCTGTGTATATGTATGTATGTGTGTATATGTATATGTATGTACAGTATGTATGTATATACTGTGTATACAGTGTATATATATATATATATATATATATATAATAAGAATTTACTTACCGATAATTCTATTTCTCGTAGTCCGTAGTGGATGCTGGGGACTCCGTAAGGACCATGGGGAATAGCGGCTCCGCAGGAGACTGGGCACATCTAAAGAAAGCTTTAGGACTATCTGGTGTGCACTGGCTCCTCCCCCCATGACCCTCCTCCAAGCCTCAGTTAGGATACTGTGCCCGGACGAGCGTACACAATAAGGAAGGATCTTGAATCCCGGGTAAGACTCATACCAGCCACACCAATCACACCGTACAACTTGTGATCTGAACCCAGTTAACAGCATGATAACAGAGGAGCCTCTAGAAAAGATGGCTCACTACAGCAACAATAACCCGATTTTTTGGTAACAATAACTATGTACCAGTATTGCAGACAATCCGCACTTGGGATGGGCGCCCAGCATCCACTACGGACTACGAGAAATAGAATTATCGGTAAGTAAATTCTTATTTTCTCTAACGTCCTAAGTGGATGCTGGGGACTCCGTAAGGACCATGGGGATTATACCAAAGCTCCCAAACGGGCGGGAGAGTGCGGATGACTCTGCAGCACCAAATGAGAGAACTCCAGGTCCTCCTCAGCCAGGGTATCAATTTTGTAGAATTTTACAAACGTATTTGCTCCTGACCAAGTAGCTGCTCGGCAAAGTTGTAAAGCCGAGACCCCTCGGGCAGCCGCCCAAGATGAGCCCACCTTCCTTGTGGAGTGGGCATTTACAGATTTTTGGCTGTGGCAGGCCTGCCACAGAATGTGCAAGCTGAATTGTACTACAAATCCAACGAACAATAGTCTGCTTAGAAGCAGGAGCACCCAGCTTGCTGGGTGCATACAGGATAAACAGCGAGTCAGTTTTCCTGACTCCAGCCGTCCTGGAAACATATATTTTCAGGGCCCTGACAACGTCTAGCAACTTGGAGTCCTCCAAGTCCCTAGTAGCCGCAGGCACCACAATAGGTTGGTTCAGGTGAAACGCTGAAACCACCTTAGGGAGAAACTGAGGACGAGTCCTCAATTCCGCCCTGTCCGAATGGAAAATCAGATAAGGGCTTTTACAGGATAAAGCCGCCAATTCTGACACGCGCCTGGCCCAGGCCAGGGCCAACAGCATGACCACTTTCCATGTGAGATATTTTAACTCCACAGATTTAAGTGGTTCAAACCAATGTGACTTTTGGAACCCAAAAAACTACATTGAGATCCCAAAGTGCCACTGGAGGCACAAAAGGAGGCTGTATATGCAGTACCCCTTTTACAAACGTCTGAACTTCAGGGACTGAAGCTAGTTCTTTTTGGAAGAAAATTGACAGGGCCGAAATTTGAACCTTAATGGACCCCAATTTCAGGCCCATAGACACTCCTGTTTGCAGGAAATGTAGGAATCGACCCAGTTGAATTTCCTCCGTC
This sequence comes from Pseudophryne corroboree, assembly GCF_028390025.1. Lineage (NCBI taxonomy): Eukaryota > Metazoa > Chordata > Amphibia > Anura > Myobatrachidae > Pseudophryne > Pseudophryne corroboree. The sequence goes on along the minus strand of NC_086452.1, from coordinate 52,846,612 downwards.
GGGCCTTACTGGCCTCGCACCACGCAACATATTTTCGCCAAATGCGGTGATAATGTTTTGCGGTTACATCCTTCCTGGCTTTGATCAGGATAGGGATGACTTCATCCGGAATGCCTTTTTTCCTTCAGGATCCGGCGTTCAACCGCCATGCCGTCAAACGCAGCCGCGGTAAGTCTTGGAACAGACAGGGTCCTTGCTGGAGCAGGACCCTTCTTAGAGGTAGAGGCCACGGATCCTCCGTGAGCATCTCTTGAAGTTCCGGCTACCAAGTCCTTCTTGGCCAATCCGGAGCCACGAATATAGTGCTTACTCCTCTCCATCTTATCAATCTCAGTACCTTGGGTATGAGAGGCAGAGGAGGGAACACATACACTGACTGGTACACCCACGGTGTTACCAGAGCGTCTACAGCTATTGCCTGAGGGTCCCTTGACCTGGCGCAATACCTGTCGAGTTTTTCCCAACGGTTTATAATCATGTGGAAGACTTCTGGGTGAAGTCCCCACTCTCCCGGGTGGAGGTCGTGCTGAGGAAGTCTGCTTCCCAGTTGTCCACTCCCGGAATGAATACTGCTGACAGTGCTATCACATGATTTTCCGCCCAGCGAAGAATCCTTGCAGCTTCTGCCATTGCCCTCCTGCTTCTTGTGCCACCCTGTCTGTTTACGTGGGTGACTGCCGTGATGTTGTCCGACTGGATCAACACCGGCTGACCTTGAAGCAGAGGTCTTGCTAAGCTTAGAGCATTGTAAATGGCCCTTAGCTTCAGGATATTTATGTGAAGTGATGTCTCCAGGCTTGACCATAAGCCCTAGATATTCCTTCCCTGTGTGACTGCTCCCCAGCCTCGCAGGCTGGCATCCGTGGTCACCAGGACCCAGTCCTGAATGCCGAATCTGCGGCCCTCTAGAAGATGAGCACTCTGCAACCACCACAGCAGGGACACCCTTGTCCTTGGTGACAGGGTTATCCGCTGATGCATCTGAAGATGCGACCCGGACCATTTGTCCAGCAGGTCCCACTGGAAAGTTCTTGTGTGAAATCTGCCGAATGGGATTGCTTCGTAGGAAGCCACCATTTTACCCAGAACCCTTGTGCATTGATGCACTGAGACTTGGCTCGGTTTTAGGGGGTTCCTGACTAGCTCGGATAACTCCCTGGCTTTCTCCTCCGGGAGAAACACCTTTTTCTGGACTGTGTCCAGGATCATCCCTAGGAACAGAAGACAAGTCGTCGGAACCAGCTGCGATTTTGGAATATTGAGAATCCAATCGTGCTGCCGCAACACTACCTGAGATAGTGCTACACCGACCTCCAACTGTTCCCTGGATCTTACCCTTATCAGGGAATCGTCCAAGTAAGGGATAACTAAAATTCCCTTCCTTCGAAGGAATATCATCATTTCGGCCATTACCTTGGTAAAGACCCGGGGTGCCGTGGACCATCCATACGGCAGCGTCTGAACTGATAGTGACAGTTCTGTACCATAAACCTGAGGTACCCTTGATGAGAAGGGCAAATTTTGACATGAAGGTAAGCATCCTTGATGTCCCGAGACATCATGTAGTCCCCTTCTTCCAGGTTCGCAATCACTGCTCTGAGTGACTCAATCTTGAATTTGAACCTCTGTATGTAAGTGTTCAAAGATTTTAGATTTAGAATCGGTCTCACCGAGCCGTCCGGCTTCGGTACCACAACAGTGTGGAATAATACCCCGTTCCCTGTTGCAGGAGGGTACCTTGATTATCACCTGCTGGGAATACAGCTTGTGAATGGCTTTCAAAACTGTCTCCCTGTCAGAAGGAGACATCGGTAAAGCCGACTTTAGGAAACGGCGAGGGGGAGACGTCTCGAATTCTAATTTGTACCCCTGAGATATCACCTGAAGGATCCAGGGGTCTACTTGCGAGTGAGCCCACTGCGCGCTGAAATTCATTGAGACGGGCCCCCCACCGTGCCTGATTCTGCTTGTAAAGCCCCAGCGTCATACTGAGGGCTTGGCAGAGGCGGGAGAGGGTTTCTGTTCCTGGGAACTGGCTGATTTCTGCAGCCTTTTTCCTCTCCCTCTGTCACGGGGCAGAAATGAGGAACCTTTTGCCCGCTTGGCCACGAAAAGACTGCGCCTGATAATACGGCGTCTTCTCATGTTGAGAGGCGACCTGGGGTACAAACGTGGATTTCCCAGCTGTTGCCGTGGCCACCAGGTCTGAAAGACCGACCCCAAACAACTCCTCCCTTTAATAAGGCAATACTTCCAAATGCCGTTTGGAATACGCATCACCTGACCACTGACGTGTCCATAACCTTCTACTGGTAGAAATGGACAACGCACTTAGACTTGATGCCAGTCGGCAAATATTCCGCTGTGCATCACGCATATATAGAAATGCATCTTTTAAATGCTCTATAGGCAAAAATATACTGTCCCTATCTAGGGTATCAATATTTTTAGTCAGGGAATCCGACCACGCCAACCCAGCACTGCACATCCAGGCTGAGGCGATTGCTGGTCGCAGTATAACACCAGTATGTGTGTAAATACATTTTAGGATACCCTCCTGCTTTCTATCAGCAGGATCCTTAAGAGCAACCATCTCAGGAGAGGGTAGAGCCCTTACAAGCGTGTGAGCGCTTTATCCACCCTAGGGGGTGTTTCCCAACGCACCCTAACCTCTGGCGGGAAAGGATATAATGCCAATAACATTTTAGAAATTATCAGTTGTTATCGGGGGAAAACCACGCATCATCACACACCTCATTTAATTTCTCAGATTCAGGAAAACTACAGGTAGTTTTTCCTCACCGAACATAATACCCCTTTTTGGTGGTACTCGTATTATCAGAAATGTGTAAAACATTTTTCATTGCCTCAATCATGTAACGTGTGGCCCTACTGGAAGTCACATTTGTCTCTTCACCGTCGACACTGGAGTCAGTATCCGTGTCGGCGTCTATATCTGCCATCTGAGGTAACGGGCGCTTTAGAGCCCCTGACGGCCTATGAGACGTCTGGACAGGCCCAAGCTGAGTAGCCGGCTGTCTCATGTCAACCACTGTCTTTTATACAGAGCTGACACTGTCACGTAATTCCTTCCAACAGTTCATCCACTCAGGTGTCGACCCCCTAGGGGGTGACATCACTATTACAGGCAATCTGCTCCGTCTCCACATCATTTTTCTCCTCATACATGTCGACACAAACGTACCGACATACAGCACACACACAGGGAATGCTCTGATAGAGGACAGGACCCCACTAGCCCTTTGGGGAGACAGAGGGAGAGTTTGCCAGCACACACCAGAGCGCTATATATATATACAGGGATAACCTTATATAAGTGTTTTTCCCCTTATAGCTGCTGTATCTTTAATACTGCGCGTAATTAGTGCCCCCCCCCCTCTCTTTTTTAACCCTTTCTGTAGTGTAGTGACTGCAGGGGAGAGACAGGGAGCTTCCCTCCAACGGAGCTGTGAGGGAAAATGGCGCCAGTGTGCTGAGGAGATAGGCTCCGCCCCCTTATCGGTGGCCTTATCTCCCGTTTTTCTATGTATTCTGGCAGGGGTTAAATGCATCCATATAGCCCAGGAGCTATATGTGATGCATTTTTTGCCATCCAAGGTGTTTTTTATTGCGTCTCAGGGCGCCCCCCCCCCAGCGCCCTGCACCCTCAGTGACCGGAGTGTGAAGTGTGCTGAGAGCAATGGCGCACAGCTGCAGTGCTGTGCGCTACCTTGTTGAAGACAGGACGTCTTCTGCCGCCGATTTTCCGGACCTCTTCTGTCTTCTGGCTCTGTAAGGGGGCCGGCGGCGCGGCTCTGGGACCCATCCAAGCTGGGCCTGTGATCGTCCCTCTGGAGCTAATGGTGTCCAGTAGCCTAAGAAGCCCAATCCACTCTGCACGCAGGTGAGTTCGCTTCTTCTCCCCTTAGTCCCTCGATGCAGTGAGCCTGTTGCCAGCAGGTCTCACTGAAAATAAAAAAACTAATCTAAAACTTTCACTAAGAAGCTCAGGAGAGCCCCTAGTGTGCACCCTTCTCGTTCGGGCACAGAGATCTAACTGAGGCTTGGAGGAGGGTCATAGGGGGAGGAGCCAGTGCACACCAGATAGTCCTAAAGCTTTTACTTTTGTGCCCAGTCTCCTGCGGAGCCGCTATTCCTCATGGTCCTTACGGAGTCCCCAGCATCCACTTAGGACGTTAGAGAAATATATATATCTTTGTAGAATGGACATGTGCAAAGTCATTAAGCCAATTATACAGAATTCAGTTGACAGTCCAATACAATGTCTGTGCAGCACACTCCTTATAGCCCCAACATCAGGCCAATTGTATCCAACACGTGAAGAGAACAAAGGGTAGGTGCACAAAGTGAGAGTAAATTCAAGATAATGGGCTAAATGTCAGAGCCGTAACTAGACATTTTGTGCTCTGTGCCAGAAAGAGAATTGGTGCACCCTGTTGGTATAGTGCGATGGATCGATACCATAGGTGTGCAGTGGGGAGCCTTAGATAAAGTATTACCTCAGGAGTTACCTTGTATACAGACAGAACGAGACTTGAGATGTATATCTCCTTTATATAGTACTGAAATAGCAGGATCAATACAACAGGTTTCAGTATCATCAGCTTATGTCTTTCTCCCTCAGAGACTCTTCTAGAAAGACACATGTGAGGTAAAACAAACAAGTACATAACATATGCAACAGACAAACACTACATCTCTGTAACTATACAGCGCCATCTGCTGCCCCTGTACGGTAACTACATGCATATAAACGAAACCATAGTCTGTTGTCCATATTTCAACACCCCTTCTCAACAGACTGGGTTTCTTCAGTTAGACCCATCTTTGACGTAAGTCTCCAATGTCTCTCTCTGGTAAGAGGCTTAGTCATGATATCAGCTGTCATATCTTCTGTTGGGCAATAGTTCAACTCTATAAGACCTTGTTCCTGTAGATCCCTCAGGAAGTGATGCTTGACATCAATGTGCTTGGTTCTTGGGTTCACTCTTTCTGTTTGCGCTAATGCAATGCATCCTTGATTATCCTCATATATCTTGATAGGTTCTTCTTGAGTCATTCCTAGGTCTGATAGTAGTTGTATTAACCATACCACTTCTTGACTGGCGTGAGCTGCTGCAATATATTCAGCTTCTGTAGAAGATAGTGCTACGGTAGACTGCTTCTTGCTTGTCCAGCTGATTAATCCTTCTCCAATAGAGAATAGATATCCACTTGTGGATTTTCTGTCACTTGTGTCTCCAGCCCAATCTGCGTCAACGTATCCTGTTAACTTGTGACTTGTGTTTGCTGAGAGCTTAAGCTTCTTGTTAATCGTTCCCTTTAAGTAACGAATTACCCTCTTAACTGCATTCCAATCCATCTTGGTTGGTTTAGAGACTTTTCTGCTTAAAATCCCGACTGCTGTGGAGATATCTGGTCTGGTGACGGTTGCAATGTATAGCAATTTTCCTATAGCTTTTCTGTATAGATGGTTATCCTCTAACAGGTTGCTCTGATCATTTGGTTCCTTTTCATAACTTGTCTCCATAGGAGTGCTTGCTGTCTTTGCATCTTGTATACCAAATTCCTCAATGGTTTCCTGAATTTTGTATCTCTGACTTAGTGTGAATGTTCCATCACTTTCTCTTGAGATTTGCATTCCCAAGTAATGCGTTATGTGGCCGAGGTCTTTTGTTTCAAACTGACGGTTTAGTTCTTGTAACAATTCAACTTCGTCCCCTTCTTGTTCGAAACAAACTAGCAAATCGTCCACGTAAATTAATACATAGAACCATCTTTCCTCTATCAACTTTGTATAGAGACATGGGTCTGCTTTGCTTCTGATGAATCCCTTTTCTGTCAGAACTCCATTTATCTTTGTATTCCATGCTCTTGCTGCTTGTTTAAGACCATATATACTCTTGTTCAGTTTACATACGTGATCTGGGTTCTGAGAATTCACGAAGCCTGGTGGTTGTTCCATGTATATATCTTCCTTTAGTTCACCATGTAGGAAAGCCGTCTTTACATCGAAATGTTTCACTTTCATACCCTTTATGGCTGCTGTTAGGAGTAAGGTTCTAATGGTAGTGTGCTTCACGACTGGAGCAAACGTTTCATCATAATCTTCTCCAAATTTCTGTGAATATCCTTTAGCAACTTCTTCTCGTGATGCAGGTTCTTGTATGTTAATGGCTTTTGCTTTGTAAGATAAACGTGTAGGTGCTTTTCCCTTATTTTCTCTTGAAGAGCGTCTCACACCCTCGGATGCACTCTCATGAGTGTCGCTGGTATTTGTCTTGTGTTGTACTTCAACTTCTTGAGTGATCTCTACTTCATCTGTTTCTTTGAATTCGGTGCTTTCTTCTTCTTCAGTAGAGTCTACTGGAATTATGACATCATCTCGTGTTTCCTCTATGAATGTCACACTGTTGCTTATAACTACTTTTCCAGTTCTTGGATTTAAGATTCTGTAGCCTTTTGAATGTTCACTATAGCCGACTAGAACTCCCTCTTCTGCTCGGTTCTGCAACTTGCTTCGTTTTTCAGCAGGAATGTAAACGAAGGCTCTGCATCCAAAAACTCTAATGTGCTTTAAGCTGGGTTTCTTACCGTGCCACAGCTCATATGGTGTCTTCCTTACTGCTTTGGAAAGTAGTCTGTTTTGAAGATAGGTGGCTGTTGCTGCTGCTTCACCCCAATATTTATCAGGTAGTCCTGAATCTGTAAGCATGCACCTTATCATTTCTGTTAGTGATCTGTTTTTCCTCTCAGATACGCCATTTTGCTCTGGTGTATATGGTACTGTCTTCTGATGCTCAATACCGAGTCCTCTTAAGTACCGTTCTATTTTCTGTCCTGTGAACTCGCCTCCATTGTCGCTGCGAAGAGTTAGCATATTCCTCTTGAACCTGTTTCTGGTCATGGTCACATAGTCTTGCAGCTTTTCAAAGACTTCATCTTTACTTTTTATTAGATAAGTGACTGTGAACCTTGAGTAGTCGTCAATGAATGTCAGTATATACCTTTTATCTCCTACGGTTCGCGTTTTCATAGGTCCGCATACATCACTATGTACCAGGTCTAGTGGTCTGGAAGCTCTGGTTTCACTTTTCTTAGGTATTGTTGTCCTTGTCGCTTTCGCTTTTATGCAGCATTGACACTTCATCATTTCTGAACAGTCTGACACTTTGAGATCCCTGGCTAGGTCTCTCTTCTGCATTTCCTTTATGCAATCTGGGTGTCTGTGTCCTAATCTTCTATGCCACTTATGAATACAGTCAGCGTGTTTCTGTGTACTCAGCTTTGCCTGCTGTGCTGCGATGTCCAGACAGTATAAATGTTCTTTTATTCTGGCTGTAGCTAGTGTTTCTCTTCCGTTTTGGATAAAACACTTATTATTCTGAAACTTTACAGTAAGTCCTTTTTCTACTAGATTCTTTACTGATAGCAGTGCTCCCTCAAGCTTGGGAACATATAGCACATCTGTTACGGGTATTTCTGTATAGCTGCCATTACCCTTGGAGCATAGGAATTGACCATTCCCTTTCCCTTCTGCAATGATATTTGTTCCATCTGCTAGGTAGATTGTTTCTTTATGGTTCAAATCAAGTTCAGTAAAGAAGTCCTTGTTATTTGTCATATGACTAGTCGCTCCTGAGTCTACATACCACTTTTCTGATAATTGGTTTACTGTCGCTTTAAATGTTCCATTCCAATTGTGTGCTCCTGTATCTGTAAGTGTGGCTTTGGCTCTTTGTTTGTGTAATCTTTCTGGTGGTTTGTGCTGCTCTGTCTTCCATATGGTGCAATCTCTTTTCAGGTGACCCACTTTCTTGCATCTGAAACATGCTCTTGTTTCCCTGGTGTGTGGCTTAGTGTCCGCCATTTTAAGTGCTTTCTCTGTGTCACTTTCAGTATTGCACTCTGTAAGCTCCTTTCTGCGTTGATACTCCTCTATGAGCCTGTTCTTCACAAAGTCTGGTGTGATTTCTGCTTCAGGTCTCATTTCTAGTGCGTTTATTAGTGCACTGTATGTATCTGGTAAACTGCAAAGGAGGATGGCTACTATGTGGTTGCTTTTGATTTCTTCTCCCATTGACCTGAGCTGTATGGTTATCTCTAGTAGTGCACTGATGTGTTCTTGCATTGTCTTGCCTTTATTAAATCTCATTTGATATAATTTTCTTAATAGGAATAGTTTGCTGTTCAAACTTGCTCCTTCATGCACTCTCTGCAAAGCACACCACATGCCTTTAGCTGTATTCTCTTGTCTTATGTGTATAAGCTGTTCATCTTCCACTAGTAAACTTATAGTGGCTCTTGCCTGTCTGTCCTTCTTAATCCACTGCTGATCCTCTCCTTCAGGTCTGTCTGCATTTATAACATCCCATAAATCATCTCTGGTTAATAGCATTTCTACTTTAAACTTCCATGTTTGATAGTTCTCATTAGAAAGCTTGCTAGCAGCTAGTCTGAGATCTGTGTAATTTGCCATAACCCTTCCTTGTATAGATCTCTCTATTCTTCTGTGGTATTAAACTTGTTTTACTCACAGTTTTCTTTCCAAGGTTCTCCTGGGTTGTTTCTTGTGCGTTACACAGTCTGCTGTCTGCGCCTGCTGGGACTTGCAGTGCGACTCGTGATCTGGATGCTGCTTAGGATGCACTCCTGAAAACTTTATCTTGTACAGACTCCAGTCTGGGCCCATAACCTGTTGGTATAGTGCGATGGATCGATACCATAGGTGTGCAGTGGGGAGCCTTAGATAAAGTATTACCTCAGGAGTTACCTTGTATACAGACAGAACGAGACTTGAGATGTATATCTCCTTTATATAGTACTGAAATAGCAGGATCAATACAACAGGTTTCAGTATCATCAGCTTATGTCTTTCTCCCTCAGAGACTCTTCTAGAAAGACACATGTGAGGTAAAACAAACAAGTACATAACATATGCAACAGACAAACACTACATCTCTGTAACTATACAGCGCCATCTGCTGCCCCTGTACGGTAACTACATGCATATAAACGAAACCATAGTCTGTTGTCCATATTTCAACACACCCTCCCCCTATGTCAAACAGGGATAGTGCGTGCGAAGGCGCTTGCCAAAAATATAGGGGCGCAGATTTATGGGGAAGGGGTATGGCCTCAGAAAAGTACCAACTCTCATTACACCGCACAGTAGTGTCCATTATTAAAATCACACCATACAGTAGAGCCCCTTATACACATTACACCACAGAAGATCCCCTTACACACATTATGCATGGTAGAGCTTATACACGTTACGCCAGGTAGAGCACCTTATAAGCATTACGCCAGGTAGATCCCCTTATACATGTTACGCCAGGTAGAGCTCCTTATACACATTATGCACGGTAGCCCCTTACACACATTATTCCAGGTAGAGCACTTTACACACATTGCGCCAGGTAGAGCCCTTTATACACGTTATGCCAGCTAGAGCCCCTTATACACATTATGCCAGGTAGCCCCTTACACACATTAATCCAGGTAGAGCACTTTACACATATTACGCCAGGTAGAGCATCTTATACACATTATGCCTGGTAGAGCCCCTTACACACATTATGCCATGGTAGAGCCCTTTATACATGTTACACCAGGTAGAGCTCCTTATAAACATTATTCCAGGTAGATCCCCGTATACATGTTGTACCAGGTAGAGTCCCTTATACACATTACTCCAGGTAGAGCTCCTTACATACATTACTCCATGTAGAGCATGTTATACACATTACACCAGGCAGAGCCCCTTATACATAATACACCAGGTAGAGCTCCTTACATCCCTACCCCTACCATTAGGGTGTACTATAGTGTACTGTAGTGTAGTGACTGTAGTGTAATGTACTGTAGTGTAGTATGCGTGTAGATTCTTCCATTATTATTTTCTTCCTTCTGTGCTGCTTCCTGCTTCTGGAATGGAACTTCCTCTGTACACTGTCTGCAGGACAAGAGAGAGGGCGGTAGTGCCCTGTATATACAGTGACCAGCGGCAGGGGTGTGAGCTTGGGGCTGTGGGTGCTAGATGCAGAGGGGTGTGGGAGAGGGAGGAGTGGCTAGAGCAGGCGATCAGCATAGCACACGGTGGCAACAGGTGGCCAATCTGAGTGTATGTGGATGGTGCGCCCACAGGGCAAATGCGCTGTGGGCAAAGCACCATCTGCACACAGCTAGTTATGGATCTGATAAATGTAATAGGCTCTGAGTTTCCGGAAGTGTGGGACTTTCTGCGAGTCTGACAGTTTTTTTAGAGCAGCAATCATTTACAAGGCAAAACCAGGTTGGGGCAGATTTGCAAAAAGTTACCACCTCCGGCAACTAGGAGGCTATTACCTTTAGTCCAAAGTTTTATTTGCATCAATCCTCACATGCACCGAAACAATGCAGCATCCAGCACATGAAGTAAGCTTAGCGTATCTCCACACTAGTGTCACCAGTATATAGCAAGTACTGAATCTCCCGGCAGTATAGTGTTTCCTGTAAGCGGCCTAAGACACCACCATGTCCACCGTCATAAGCTATGGCCAACGTGCTGCATCACTAAACGTGTATATATATATCTATATATATATATATATATATATATATATATAAATAGATATATGCACTGTATATATAGTCCAATAGGAGGTGCACTCCCCAGGTTTAAGCACAAATCTGTGGATTTATTCTGGTAGAGACATGGGGGGTAATTCCGAGTTGATCACTCGCTAGCAGGTTTTAGCAGCCGTGCAAATGCTATGCCGCCGCCCACTGGGAGTGTATTTTAGCTTAGCAGAAGTGCAAACGTTTTTATCACAGAGCACCTGCAAAAAAAATGTGTCTAGTTTCAGAGTAGCTCAAAACCTACTCAGCGCTTGCGATCACTTCAGACTATTCAGTTCCGGATTTGACGTCACACACCCGCCCAGCGTTCGCCCAGCCACGCCTGCGTTTTCCCTGGCATGCCTGCGTTTTTCCGAACACTCCCTGAAAACGGTCAGTTGCTACCCAGAAACACCCACTTCATGTCAATCACTCTGCGGCAACCAGTGCGACTGAAATGCATCGCTAGACCCTGTGCAAAACTGCATCGTTCGTTGTGCCCGTACATCGCACGTGCGCATTGCGCCGCATACGCATGCGCAGAATTGCCATTTTTTAACCTGATCACTGCGCTGCGAACAAATGCAGCTAGCGATCAACTCGGAATGACCCCCATAGGCCCTCATTCCAAGTTGATTGCTCGCTAGCTACTTTTAGCAGCCGTGCAAACCCATAGTCACCGTCCACGGGGGAGTGTATGTTCGCTTTGCAAGTGTGCAAACGCCTGTGCAGCAGAGCGGCTGCAAACACATTTTGGCAAAACAAGACCAGCCCTGTAGTTACTTATTCTGTGCGATGATTGCTGCGACGAAGGACCCGGTATTGAAGTCAGATACCCGCCCAGCAAACGCCCGGCCACGCCTGCATTTTTCCAAACACTCCCAGAAAACTCCCACTTCCTGTCAATCTCCTTGCGTTCGCCAATGCGACTGAAAGCATCGCTAGAACCTGTGCAAAACCACAATGCTCTTTGTACCCGTATGCCGCACGTGCGCATTGCGGTGCATATGCATGTGCAGTTTTGTCATTTTTTTAAATGATCGCTATGCAGCGAACAACGCAGCTAGCGATCAACTCGGAATGAGGGCCTTAGTCCATTCGACGTTTTGGTCCATACATGGACCTTTGACAAGATCTTGACTATATGCACTTGCCTCATCTGGGGTAGCTACCCAAGCAGTTTTATACTGATGGCGTAAGTGTACACCAACATGAGCTATTTATGCAGTATCTATCTATCTATCTATCTATCTATCTATCTATCTATCTATCTATCTATCTATCCTGTATAACTGTTATGTTGTTCCGTCATTTTGTTTAATATATATACAGTTGTGCACTCATAAAAAAATAAGATTTTACTCACCGGTAAATCTATTTCTCGTAGTCCGTAGTGGATGCTGGGAACTCCGTAAGGACCATGGGGAATAGACGGGCTCCGCAGGAGACTGGGCACTCTAAAAGAAAGATTAGGTACTATCTGGTTTGCACTGGCTCCTCCCACTATGACCCTCCTCCAGACCTCAGTTAGGATACTGTGCCCGGAAGAGCTGACACAATAAGGAAGGATTTTGAATCCCGGGTAAGACTCATACCAGCCACACTAATAATCACACCGTATAACTCGTGATACTACACCCAGTTAACAGTATGAAATATAACTGAGCCTCTCAACAGATGGCTCAACAATAACCCTTAGTTAGGCAATAACTACATACAAGTATTGCAGACAATCCGCACTTGGGATGGGCGCCCAGCATCCACTACGGACTACGAGAAATAGATTTACCGGTGAGTAAAATCTTATTTTCTCTGACGTCCTAGTGGATGCTGGGAACTCCATAAGGACCATGGGGATTATACCAAAGCTCCCAAACGGGCGGGAGAGTGCGGATGACTCTGCAGCACCGAATGAGAGAACTCAAGGTCCTCCTCAGCCAGGGTATCAATTTTGTAGAATTTAGCAAACGTGTTTGCCCCTGACCAAGTTGCAGCTCGGCAAAATTGTAAAGCCGAGACCCCTCGGGCAGCCGCCCAAGATGAGCCCACTTTCCTCGTGGAATGGGCTTTTACTGATTTAGGATGCGGCAATCCAGCCGCAGAATGCTCCAGCTGAATTGTGCTACAAATTCAGTGAGCAATAGTCTACTTAGAAGCAGGAGCACCTATTTTGTTGGGTGCCTACAGGATAAAAAGCGAGTCAGTTTTCCTGACTCCAGCCGTCCTGGAAATATAAATTTTTAAGGCCCTGACTACGTCCAGTAACTTGGAATCTTCCAAGTCCCTAGTAGCCGCAGGCACTACAATAGGTTGGTTGAAGTGAAAAGCTGATACGACCTTAGGGAGAAGCTGGGGACGAGTCCTCAATTCTGCCCTATCCATATGGAAAATCAGATAAGGGCTTTTACATGACAAAGCCGCCAATTCTGACACATGCCTGGCCGAAGCCAAGGCCAATAACATGACCACTTTCCACGTGAGATATTTCAAATCCACAGTTTTAAGTGGCTCAAACCAATGTGATTTTAAGAAACTCAACACCACGTTGAGATAACAAGGTGCCACAGGAGGCACAAAAGGGGGCTGAATATGTAGCACTCCCTTTACAAATGTCTGAACTCCAGGCAGTGAAGCCAGTTCTTTCTGGAAGAAAATCGACAGAGCCGAAATCTGGACCTTAATGGAACCCAATTTTAGGCCCATAGTCACCCCTGACTGTAGGAAGTGCAGAAAACGACCCAGCTGAAATTCCTCTGTTAGGGCCTTCCTGGCCTCACACCACGCAACATATTTTCACCAAATACGGTGATAATGGTTTGCGGTTACTTCTTTCCTGGCTTTTATCAGCATAGGAATGACTTCTTCCGGAATGCCCTTTTCCTTTAGGATCCGGAATTCAACCGCCATGCCGTCAAACGCAGCCACGGTAAGTCTTGGAACAGACAGGGCCCCTGCTGTAGCAGATCCTGTCTGAGCGGTAGAGGCCATGGGTCCTCTGATATCATTTCTTGAAGTTCTGGGTACCAAGCTCTTCTTGGCCCATCCGGAACCACGAGTATTGTTCTTACTCCTCGTTTTCTTATTATTCTCAGTACCTTTGGTAAGAGAGGCAGAGGAGGGAATACATAAACCGACTGGTACACCCACGGTGTCACTAGAGCGTCCACAGCTATTGCCTGAGGGTCCCTTGACCTGGCGCAATATCTAGTTTTTTGTTTAGGCAGGACGCCATCATGTCCACCTGTGGCCTTTCCCAACGGTTTACCAACAGTTGGAAGACTTCTGGATGAAGTCCCCACTCTCCCAGGTGTAGGTCGTGTCTGCTGAGGAAGTCTGCTTCCCAGTTGTCCACTCCCGGAATGAACACTGCTGACAGTGCTAAGACGTGATTTTCCGCCCATCGGAGAATCCTTGTGGCTTCTGCCATCGCCATCCTGCTTCTTGTGCCGCCCTGTCGGTTTACATGGGCGACTGCCGTGATGTTGTCTGATTGGATCAGTACCAGCTGGTTTTGAAGCAGAGGCCTTGCCAGACTTAGGGCATTGTAAATGGCCCTCAGTTCCAGAATATTTATGTGTAGGGACGACTCCTGACTTGACCAAAGTCCTTGGAAATTTCTTCCCTGTGTGACTGCCCCCCAGCCTCGAAGGCTGGCATCCGTGGTTACCAGGACCCAGTCCTGTATGCCGAATCTGCGGCCCTCTTGAAGATGAGCACTCTGCAGCCACCACAGTAGAGATACCCTGGTCCTTGGAGACAGGGTTATCAGCCGATGCATCTGAAGATGCGATCCCGACCACTTGTCCAAGAGGTCCCACTGAAAGGTTCTTGCATGGAACCTGCCGAATGGAATTTTGCTTCGTAAGAAGCTACCATTTTTCCCAGGACTCGTGTGCAGTGATGCACCGATACCTGTTTTGGTTTCAGGAGGTCTCTGACTAGAGATGACAGCTCCTTGGCTTTCTCCTGCGGGAGAAACACTTTTTTCTGTTCTGTGTCCAGAACCATCCCCAGGAACAGTAGGCGTGTGGTAGGAACCAGCTGTGACTTTGGAATGTATAGAATCCATCCGTGCTGTTGTAGCACTTCCCGAGATAGTGCTACTCCGACCAACAACTGCTCCTTGGACCTCGCCTTTATAAGGAGGTCGTCCAAGTACAGGATAATTAAAACTCCCTTTTTTCGAAGGAGTATCATCATTTCTGCCATTACCTTGGTAAAGACCCTCGGTGCCGTGGACAGTCCAAACGGCAGTGTTTAAAATTGGTAATGGCAATCAGGTACCACAAATCTGAGGTACTCCTGGTGAGGATGGTAAATGGGGACATGTATGTAAGCATCCTTGATGTCCAGGGATACCATGTAATCCCCCTCCTCCAGGCTTGCAATAACCGCCCTGAGCGATTCCATCTTGAACTTGAATTTTTTTATGTATGTGTTCAAGGATTTCAAATTTAAAATGGGTCTCACCGAACCGTCCGGTTTCGGTACCACAAACAGTGTGGAATAGTAACCCCGTCCTTGTTGAAGTAGGGGCACCTTGACTATCACCTGCTGGGAATAGAGCTTGTGAATTGCCTCTAGCACAGCCTCCCTGCCTGAGGGAGTTGTCGGCAAGGCAGATTTGAGGAAACGGCGGGGGGGAGACGCCTCGAATTCCAGCTTGTACCCCTGAGATACTACTTGAAGGATCCAGGGATCCACCTGTGAGCGAGCCCACTGATCGCTGAAATTTTTGAGGCGGCCCCCCACTGTACCTGGCTACGCCTGTGGAGCCCCCGCGTCATGCGGTGGACTCAGAGGAAGCGGGGGAAGAATTTTGATTCTGGGAACTGGCTGACTGGTGCAGCTTTTTCCCTCTTCCCTTGTCTCTGTGCAGAAAGGAAGCGCCTTTGACCCGCTTGCTTTTCTGAAGCCGAAAGGACTGTATCTGATAATACAGTGCTTTCTTAGGCTGTGAGGAAACCTGAGGTAAAAAATTTTCTTCCCAGCTGTTGCTGTGGATACGAGGTCCCAGAGACCATCCCCAAACAATTCCTCACCCTTATAAGGCTCTATGTGCCTTTTAAAGTCAGCATCACCTGTCCAGTGTCGGGTCTCTAATACCCTCCTGACAGAATGGACATTGCATTAATTCTGGATGCCAGCCGGCAAAATATCCCTCTGTGCATCCCTCATATATAAGACGACATCTTATGTTCGCAAAATAGTATCCCTGTTTGACAGGGTTACAGACCACGCTGCAGCAGCACTATCTGCAGGTCTCAGTCTAGTACCTGAGTGTGTAAATACAGACTTCAGGATAGCCTCCTGCTTTTTATCAGCAGGTACCTTCAAAGTGGCCGTATCCTAAGACGGCAGTGCCACCTTTTTTGACAAACGTGTGAGCGCCTTATCCACCCTAGGGGATATCTCCCAGCGTAACTTATCCTCTGGCGGGAAAGGGTACGCCATCAGTAACTTTTTAGAAATGACCAGTTTCTTATCGGGGGAACCCACGCTTTTTCACACTTCATTCACTCATTTGATGGGGGAACAAAACAATGCCTGCTTTTTCTCCCCAAACATAAAACCCTTTTTTAGTGGTACTTGGGTTAATGTCAGAAATGTGTAACACATTTTTTATTGCCGGGATCATGTAACGGATGTTCCTAGTGGATTGTGTATATGTCTCAACCTCGTCGACACTGGAGTCAGACTCCGTGTCGACATCTGTGTCTGCCATCTGAGGGAGCGGGCGTTTTTGAGCCCCTGATGGCCTTTGAGACGCCTGGGCAGGCGCGGGCTGAGAAGCCGGCTGTCCCATAGCTGTTACGTCATCCAGCCTTTTATGTAAGGAGTTGACACTGTTGGTTTATACCTTCCACCTATCCATCCACTCTGGTGTCGGCCCCACAGGGGGCGACATCACATTTATCGGCATCTGCTCTGCCATCACATAAGCCTCCTCATCAAACGTGTCGACACAGCCGTACCGACACACCGCACACACACACACAAGGAATGCTCTGACTGAGGACAGCCCTTTGGGGAGACAGAGAGAGAGTATGCCAGCACACACCAGAGCGCTATATAATTTTGGGATTAACACTATATTGAGTGAATTTTTCCCAATAGCTGCTTGTATATACAATATTGCGCCTAAATTTTGTGCCCCCCCTCTCTTTTTAACCCTTTGAGCCTGAAAACTACAGGGGAGAGCCTGGGGAGCTGTCTTCCAGCTGCACTGTGAAGAGAAAATGGTGCCAGTGTGCTGAGGGAGAAGCCCCGCCCCTTTTTCAACTGACTTTCTCCCGCTTTTTCTGGAATACTGGCAGGGGTAATTTTACATCTATATAGCCTCTAGGACTATATATGATGTAGATTTGCCAGCCAAGGTGTCATATATTGCCCTCAGGGCGCCCCCCCCCAGCGCCCTGCACCCTCAGTGACCGGAGTGTGAAGTGTGCATGAGGAGCAATGGCGCACAGCTGCAGTGCTGTGCGCTACCTTGGTGAAGACCGAAGTCTTCTGCCGCCGATTTTCCGGACCTCTTCTTGCTTCTGGCTCTGTAAGGGGGACGGCGGCGCGGCTCCGGGAACGAACACCAAGGCCAGTTCCATGCGGTCGATCCCTCTGGAGCTAATGGTGTCCAGTAGCCTAAGAAGCCCAAGCTAGCTGCAAGCAGGTAGGTTCGCTTCTTCTCCCCTTAGTCCCTCGATGCAGTGAGCCTGTTGCCAGCAGGTCTCACTGTAAAATAAAAAACCTAAAATAAACTTTCTTTCTAGGAGCTCAGGAGAGCCCCTAGTGTGCATCCAGCTCGGCCGGGCACAGAAATCTAACTGAGGTCTGGAGGAGGGTCATAGTGGGAGGAGCCAGTGCACACCAGATAGTACCTAATCTTTCTTTTAGAGTGCCCAGTCTCCTGCGGAGCCCGTCTATTCCCCATGGTCCTTACAGAGTTCCCAGCATCCACTAGGACGTCAGAGAAATATAAATTTGCACTCATCAGCACGGAAGCTGCGCATGGGACGTACTTGGATGTTCCAATATGACAATAATCCAAAACACAAGGCCAAGTCGACCAGTCATTGGCTACAGCAGATAAAGTGAAGGTTCTGGAGTGGCCATCTCAGTCTCCTGACCTCAATATCATTGAGCCACTCTGGGGAGATCTCAAATTTGCAGTTCATGCAAGACAGCACAAGAATTTACAGGAACTGGAGGCTTTTTGCCAAGAAGAATGGGCAGCTTTACCATCTGAGAAAATAAAGAGCCTCATCCACAACTACCACAAAAGACTTCAAGCCGTCATTGATGTTAAAGGGGGCAATACACGGTATTAAGAACTGGGGTATGTAAACTTTTGATCAGGGTCATTTGGGTAGTTTCTGTTGTCATTATGATTTAAAAAGAGTAAATAAATGGCTTCACCCAACCGCTAACCATGAGTGAAAGAAAAGTTTGTGAGGGGGGCGTGGCCTAGCGTCAGAGCTGATTGGCAGCAAACTCAGGGAGCTCCCTCTATTCACCCCTTAAAGTGTGGGAATCCCTCTTTCAGGACGCCTCTACATTATCCCTGCCATTGCCCACGGCAGCAGCAAGCCCACGGCAGTCGTCCCGAGTCGCGGGACGGCTTGTGAGAGCTCTCACGATCCGCGGCCTACTCCTGAACCGGAAGCCGGGGACTAGATTTCTCACTCCTGCCCGGCGACGAGCTCCGTGGCCGGATCGTGGACGCGACGGCGGAAACGGGAGCCGTGTGGTAGCGGTTGTTAGCTGCCCCTGCACCCCTCCTTTGTCCTCTCCCTCATGCCCCTCGTCTCCACAGGATATTGCCCCTGTTCCCCCACTGTTTCCCTGGCCCAGGAGGCAAGAGAGGGCGGCCATCTTTGGACTGCAGCTCTTACTGATCTCCAGGCACACTGCTGCTGTGCTGCTGCATATGCTGTGTCTCTGCATTCAACACATTAATTGGCTGCCTGCTAGCTCCCCCACTGTTATTGGACTTTAATGGCAAACAGAGCTGTCTTACCCCAGCCACCCGGAGGATTGAGCTGAAAACTGCCTCCCCGGCACCTCACACTAACCTCCACTGCTGTAGGCTGCTCTCAGAAGACCTGAGACGGAGGGAGACGGGAGCTGCACTGTCACTGTTGCGGATCGTCGACGGTGCGGTGAGGAACTCTCCCCTCCTAACTCCCTGTGACCTGTACACCTTCTCCCGCTGCCTGCGGACCCGCGGGACCATTGGTTCCCTAGCTATGTGCCTGCCTGCCTGATGTTGCACTAAGGCCACGTGGGGGCTTTTGCACGGTGACGACCCACATGCTGCATACTGCCGAGGATATGTGAAAGTGTAATTCTATATTGCTTTATTTGAAGACCGATCTCATGGTGAGAGGGATTAAGAAAAATAAGGCCAAGACCAAGCCGGACGCGACCCCATCCCCTGCGATCCGACATTCGTCGGACCTACGTCAGTTCTTATCTACTCCAACCTCAATCCCCGCTACTTCCTCAACTGTTCCGACCTCCCCGATTCTGCACGGTCCGGTAGACGACATGACATCTCCCGGGACTCCGTTGCCTCCACAGGCCCCCTCCCTGTCTGCGGAGATAAGCGAGATATTATCTCATGTGAGGTCACTCCCCACGAAGCAAGACTTCTCAGCCTTGGAGACTCGCTTACTTTCCACCATCACTCAGGAAGTGACAGCGCTCCGACAAGATATGTCCCAAATTGCGACTCGTGTTGATGTCCTGGAACGCCATGAATCATCTACTGTGGATTCTCTGACTAAATTTCGGGAGGTGCTATCTCACCAACGGGACGATATTTCTTTTCTAAAATCACGCATTGAGGATATGGATAATCGCGGCCGGCGAAATAATATCAGAGTCAGAGGCTTACCTGAGAGTGTCCAACAGGCTGACCTGACAACCGCCTTATCTACGATATTTGGAGAACTTATCGACCTTGATCCGAACAAGGACATTATATTTGACAGAGCTCACCGAGCCCTCCGTCCTCGTGGCTTACCCTCCGATAGACCACGAGATGTGATTTGCAGGCTCCATTATTATGCCCAAAAAGAGGAAATAATGAGGTCGGCCCGTCAGCTGGACAGCATTGACTTTCAAGGGGATAAGATTCAGATATTTCCTGACCTCGCCTGGTCGACCTTACAACAACGTCGAGCCTTGAAACCTCTTACAGACTCTCTCAGGAAACTCGAGCTGAAATACAGATGGGGCTTCCCTTTCTCCCTCCAGGTTTCTCATGGTGGCAAAGTCGCGAGTCTCTCTAGACCTTCGGATTCACAGGCCTTCTTCACGATCTTAGGAATTCCTCCGGTACCGTTACCAGATTGGGACGCTTTTCACCACCTACCGGAATTGCCTGTTGTGCTCCCTCCAGACGACGCGTGGCAACAAGTTCGTTCCCCACGGATGCGGGGATCTACTCCTGGTCCACGTTCTTCAGAGCCTCCCTGAATGAGAAGTCTCGTCCCGTATGG
Source organism: Pseudophryne corroboree (assembly GCF_028390025.1). NCBI lineage: Eukaryota > Metazoa > Chordata > Amphibia > Anura > Myobatrachidae > Pseudophryne > Pseudophryne corroboree. The sequence goes on along the minus strand of NC_086452.1, from coordinate 52,826,489 downwards.
ACGTAAACTTACTTGCTACCCATGCTATACACTGAGTTTTTGTTGTTGTTGTTTTTTCCTAAATAATGCTATGTGTTGCTCACACGTGAGATCGGTTTTTGTAACTTAGTAATAGTACACAGTTACTATGGTTTCATAGATAAGCGATGTGGTATCGTCGACATGTTATTTTGGTCTATTTCTATACCGAATTCATTATCTTGTTGACGATGCTCACATACACAATTGACCAGCCTTCATGAAACCTGGTCTGATAGTTTAAGGATTATATGTACACTTTTATATAAGCTTTTATATTTTTTTATTTTTGTTTCACTTATGCCTTTGTGCACACCTCGGTAATATCACACATTTGTTTAGATTCTATCTTGTGGATGGTCACTGTCCTGGGCCCCCCGTAGGACCCCCACTATGCTGCATCCCCTGTCTCTTTGGACTGGGAGTCGGCAGGATTCCGCTCCTGTCCTTTTTGCAGCAGTCCTTTTTGTAGTATTATCATCTCTGTTTATTGTCAAAGTACTTTACGGCGTGGTTTCCCACGCTGCATCTTTTTTTTCTTCTTTTCTCTTCTTTCCCTTTTTTTCCTATTTCTTTCCCTTGCTGCTCTTCCTTTCCCTCCCCCAGTGTCTGCCGTAGGGAAGACTATTGTGAAGCAATTAGATCCACCTAATAATGGGGGTGAATGATCTACATGTAACTACCCTTAACGTCAAAGGGTTGAATGTCCCTGAGAAAAGGTCTAAACTTCTTAAATGGCTTAGAGATGAGAAAGTTGATGTTGCTTTTATTCAGGAAACACATTTCAAGATGGGACACGTGCCGTCCCTAAAATGTCACTATTATCCTCATGTTTTCCTGTCTAATAACTCTGCTGGTAAGACATTGGGCGTAGCCATATTACTGGCTCGCCACCTGCCTGTTCTTAACGTAACCTCCCATAGAATAGCTGAGGGTAGGGGGTTGCTGGTGAAATGCGACATACATGGTCAACGTTTCTCTTTCCTGAACATATACACTCCTAACGCTAAACAACCTTCCTTTATATCCTCAGTCCTAGATAACGTGGAACCTCTCTTGGAGGGGGTGGTGGTGATGGGAGGTGATCTAAATTGGACCCTAGATCCCCGCCAGGACAATTCTAAAAAGATCTCCAGCAGGCCGGAGAAGGAGCATAGGGGAGTGAGACGCGCCCTGCTCGACCACCAGCTGATTGACACATGGAGACTGACACATCCTACTGAGATAGATTACTCCTTTTTCTCACACCCACATCAGACATATTCCAGAATTGATTACTTGTTTCTGAGCCACCGGCACCTACACCTCCTTTCTGATGCCTCTATAGGACAGATTGTGTGGTCAGATCATGCTCCAGTTAACCTCACTTTACGCTTGCCTCCCAATACACATCGCCAATGGTCCTGGCGTTTTAACGACACATTTCTGCAGGACGCAGACTGTAGGTCCCAAATCGATAACGCTTTAGATTCTTATATTTGTACCAATGACTTAGATGATATTTCCAAAGTCTCAGTCTGGGAAGCTCACAAATGTGTCATTAGGGGGGTTTGTGTTCAGATAGGATCCTTCCGCAAAAAGCAGAGGGAGAAACTTAGGAGTGATTTATTGTCTAAAATACAATCTCTCGAGCTCCTACACAAAAAATCCCAAACCTCACAACATTATGCCGATCTTGAAGCTGCTAGGGCAGATCTGAATAAGTTACTCTCGGATAGAGTCAAGTTTTCTTATCGGAAGTGCCGTAGCAGATACTATCAATGGGGCAATAAACCTGGGAAACTACTAGCCAAAGCACTTAGAGAACAACGTGCTCTTACTTTTATTCACACGATTAAAAATAGCCACGGTCAATCCCAACACCAGACACCCCACATCGCTAGGGCCTTTAGGACATATTATTCCACTCTGTATAACCTATCCGGCCCGACCGGAAGAATTGATAAGTTGTCCCATCAAACAGCTATAGCTGACTACTTACGGGCCTTAGACTTCCCCACGCTATCCACAAAAGAAGTAGAAGATCTAGACGCCCCGTTTTCTACTGAGGAGGTTAAGAAAGCTATTGAATCCTCCCCCAACGGCAAGAGCCCCGGTCCCGATGGATATACCACTGCCTATTACAAAGCTTTTAAAGAGAAATTAGTCCCTATACTCACGAGAGCCTTCAATACCATATCAGAACAATCGCCTTTCTCCCCACAATCTCTTGAAGCCCATATTGCAGTTCTACCCAAGGAGGGTAAAGACCCCAGTCTTTGCTCCAGTTACCGGCCAATCTCACTATTAAATATAGACATAAAACTTTTTGCCAAACTGATTGCAAACCGTCTTAAACTATTATTACCTGGTCTGATACATGGTGATCAAGCTGGATTTGTTTTAGGCCGAGAAGCTAGGGATAATACCTCTAAAGTGCTCAACATGATTCACTATGCCGGCCAGCTTTCATCCCCATCAATCATACTGTCGACCGATGCTGAAAAAGCATTTGACAGAGTGGATTGGGACTTTCTGGCTGGTATACTGAAGCATCTGGGACTCGGTAACGCCTGTCTTCACAGAATTTTATCTCTTTATACCTCCCCGTCCGCCAAAATCAGGATTAATGGCTCCCTTTCTGATTCTTTTCCAATCTCCAATGGCACGCGACAGGGCTGTCCACTATCCCCATTGCTCTTTGTCCTTTGCATGGAAACATTAGCTCGAAGCATTAGGGCGAACCCGAGTATTTCGGGTCTGTTGGTAAAAGGGACTGAATACAAACTGGCATTATATGCCGACGATCTACTCGCTATAATCACAAAACCGGTCACTTCTTTGCCAAACTTGATGGTAGAATTTGATAAGTTTGGAGCCCTCTCTAACTTCAAAATAAATTATTCCAAATCTATTGCCATGAATTTAACTACTCCTCCCGATATAGTAGAGGGCTTGAAACATGCCTTCCCTTTTACCTGGCATGATCACAAATTAAAATATCTGGGGGTGTTACTGACCAACGATTTATCCAAATTATTCTCCCTAAATTTTATCCCCCTATTGGCTAGGCTTCGCCTAGACTTCCAGAAATGGAAGAAATTAAGACTGTCTTGGTTCGGCAGGATTAACGTTGTCAAAATGAATGCCCTCCCTAGGATACTATTCTTTCTCCAGACACTTCCGATACACATCCCCCTGCTTTGGCTCCGAGACGTCCAGAATCTTATTCGTGCGTTTGTGTGGGGCTGTAAGACACCCAGGTTTAAACACGACATTTTATTTAGGAGAAAACACCAAGGGGGGCAACAACTCCCACATATTCCTAACTACTACCACGCAGTACATTTGAATAGGATTCTGGAATGGACGCGTGCTAAAGACCTCAAACAATGGGTCCTACTAGAGGAGGGCTGTCTCCCACATTATATTGAAATTGCACCCTGGCTTCCTACCCTCCCGAAGGTTTCACACCCCACGGTCTCCCCCACGCTCAAATTATGGGCCACGCTGAGATCCCAGAGCCATATATCCTCCAAATGGTCCCCTCTAACCTCCCTTCTCTATAACTCCGAGTTTGCTCCAGGTCTTCATGGGACAGCCTTCGCTCCGTGGGCGGAAGCAGGGATTTTTAGAGTCGGTCAGCTGGTGAGCTCGGGTAGGGTGCGCTCCTTTTCAGATGTCCAGTCTTCTTGGAACCTACATAGTGCTGAGTTTTGGAGGTTCCTGCAGGTTCATCATTTCATATCATCTTCTAAGAACCTCTCTGACATAACTAGGGATCTCACCGGGTTTGAAAGCCTATGCACCTCTCCCAGCTCTCCCACACATACTATCTCACAAATCTATGTGCTTATCATGGAAAACTTTTTCCCGCAGCCCCCTACCTTTCTGGCTTCCTGGGAGAAGGAACTATCAGGGCTACCTTCGCAGATTAACTGGGAATCCGTATTTAAGAACGCCCAGGCGAGTTCTCTATGCTTATCGACACTAGAGACCCTCTATAAACTTATATATAGGTGGTATAGGACTCCTCGTGTTCTCAATAAAATGTTTCCCTCTCTCTCGAACCTGTGTTGGAGATGCAAAAACGCCCCAGGGAGTTTCATACATATTTGGTGGGATTGCCCTCTTATAACCCCATTTTGGGCAGAGGTATTTAAATGCACCGAACAGATAGTGGGAGATGAGATCCCGAAAGACCCAGGTTTTTGGCTCCTCAATCACACCCCCACAGGAACACACTCCTACAAACATTCCCTGTTGAGACACCTTAGCAACGCAGCAAAAGCGGTTGTTCCACTCCTTTGGAGATCCACCTCACCACCCTCGATTAAATTATGGTTCACAAAGGTCGATTACTTTTTAGATATGGAAGACCTTGTCTCCTTCTCATCCGGGTAAACCGTTAACTTTATAGCTATTTGGTTTCCCTGGTACGACTTCAAGGACACACCTCTATATCGGTCCTACATGGCGACATAACCCCCCTCTTATTTATATTTATATTCATTTTCATATCCATATTCATATTCCGATTATGATGTCTCTATAATATGGCTCAAACCCTTAATTGGTGGAGACCCCCCCCCCTCCCCGTCCCCCAAACAACCTGTCCCTTCTGTGCAGACTCCCACACCTGACTCTACCCGTCTTAATTTTCCCTCTCTTCTCCTCTTCTCTCTCTTTTTCCTCTTTCCCATTTTCCTATGCTGTTTTGTTAAAATGTTCCTCATCTATAAGTTCTGATGTTGTAAGCGAAGCAGACAAATTATTTTTCTACTCTGGGCGCTCTATGCGTATTGTACTGACATATATGATATGTGATGTTTTTGTCCCTCCTCCTTTCTTTTTGGAAAAGTATTGCTGTAATGTTTTGTCTGCTGCTTTAATTAATAAAAAACAGTTTACATTAAAAAAAAAAAAAAAAAAAAGTTTGTGAGTTATCATTCATATTCTCTGACAAATGTCCAGAAAATCACAAATTCTGCCAGGGTATGTAAACTTATGAGCACAACTGTATATATATATATATATATATATATATATATCCTATATATTTGCCTTGTCTGTGCCTGGCCCTCTAACGCTGGGCGGAGTCACAGTGGTGGGCGGAGTCACAGAGCCCACCCACATGTGCAGCAAGTCTCTGTGCAGAGTGTTAGGTTCTGCTGCCTGTCCGCCATCAGCAACTCGGACTCCCCGGCCGAGGCGCCAGGGGCACAACACTGCCGCCGACATACACACTTACGAGGGACGGATGGTGCAGGAGAAGCCTTTCGTAGCCCTCCCTGACCCACGCACACAGACCCGGCGCCTCCTCCACGCACGGTGACAGGGGGGTCAGAGGGGTCCCGGGGGTGAAGTATACAGTTTTACAATTGCCGTCCACCGCCGCCCCCCCCCCCCCCTTGTGTCACTACGTTCGGCTCGGTCGTGCCGCTGTCCCTGCCCTTCCCATCAGAACTGCCGCAGATGCAGTGGCTTATGCAGCACTGAGCCAGCGCTGCGGTATGCACACCTCTGCCCCAGCCTCCCGCCGGCGCCGAACACAAGGAGAGTGTCAATGTCGTCAGAAGGGGGGACACCAAAGTGCCAGCTGTACTGCTGTGACAGGAGCCGAGTGACATAAGCCTCTGCAGCACTCGCCTCCTGTCACAGAGAAGAGCCGGCACACACTCTCTCCAGTCTCCGGGGGCTGCCAGCATCTACAGGCAAGCTGGAAACACCCCCGGAGCGAGAGAGAAAATACCAGTGAGGCCACGCCCCCTTTTAAATTTAGCCACGCCCCCTTTTCGGCCGCCGCGCGGCACGGGGGGGGGGGCATATATAAACGCATGTGTATGTGTGTTGAGGAGGGGGGGCCCAAGCTGTCACTGTACAGGGCCCCAAGTAATCAGTTGCCGCCCGTTCGCACGCCACATTCCAACGCTGCCTCCCTCCATCCCCAGACGCTCTAACTCCACAACACACGGCCGGCCCGACAGCCCACAGACGGGGGATGAAACGGACAGAGTGCGTAATACTGTGGAGGGAGATATCTCTGGATGCTGCACCAATTTCACAGGTGAGAGAGCACCGCTGTGAGTGTCGGGGGCAAACTGGGAGCCAGGAGAGAGCTCTGCCACCCTTCTGGTGTCCACCCCCTCCACAACTTAACATGCTCTCTTTGTCAGCTTCCTCTCTGGGGACTCCCCTCCCTACCACCCCACGTGTCTGTATCCCCTCCCTACCGCCCCGCGTCTCTCTGTCCCCTCCCTACCGCCCTGCGTCTCTCTGTCCCCTCCCTACCGCCCTGCGTCTCTGTATTCCCGCCCCACGTATCTATATCCCCTCCCTACCGCCCCGCTTCTCTCTGTCCCCTCCCTACCGCCCTGCGTCTCTGTATTCCCGCCTGCGTCTCTGTATCCCCTCCCTACTGACCTGCATCTCTGTATCCCCTCCCTACCGCCCCGCGTCTCTCTGTCCCCTCACTACCGCCCTGCGTCTCTGTATTCCTTCCCTACCGCCCTGCGTCTCTGTATTCCCGCCTGCGTCTCTGTATCCCCTCCCTACCGCCCTGCGTCTCTGTATTCCCGCCTGCGTTTCTGTATCCCCTCCCTACCGCCCTGCATCTCTGTATTCCCGCCCCGCGTCTCTGTATCCCCTCCCTACCGCCCCGCGTCTCTCTGTCCCCTCCCTACCGCCCTGCGTCTCTGTATTCCCGCCTGCGTCTCTGTATCCCCTCCCTACCGCCCCGCGTCTCTCTGTCCCCTCCCTACCGGCCTGCGTCTCTGTATTCCCGCCTGCGTCTTTGTATCCCCTCCCTACCGCCCTGCGTCTCTGTATTCCCGCCCCGCGTCTCTGTATCCCCTCCCTACCGCCCCACGTCTCTGTCCCCTCCCTACCGCCCTGCGTCTCTGTATTCCCGCCTGCGTCTCTGTATCCCCTCCCTACCGCCCTGCGTCTCTGTATTCCCGCCCCGCGTCTCTGTATCCCCTCCCTACCGCCCCGCGTCTCTCTGTCCCTTCCCTGCCGCCCCACGTCTCTGTATCCCCTCCCTACCGCCCTGCGTCTCTGTATTCCCGCCCCGCGTCTCTGTATCCCCTCCCTACCGCCCCGCGTCTCTGTCCCTTCCCTGCCGCCCCACGTCTCTGTATCCCCTCCCTACCGCCCCGCGTCTCTGTATTATCGCCCTGCGTCTCTGTATCCCCTCCCTACCACCCTGCGTCTCTGTATCCCCTTCCTACCGCCCTGCGTCTCTGTATTCCCGCCCCGCGTCTCTGTATCCCCTCCCTACCAACCCGCGTCTCTCTGTCCCTTCCCTGCCGCCCCACGTCTCTGTATCCCCTCCCTACCGCCCCGCGTCTCTGTATTATGGCCCTGCGTCTCTGTATCCCCTCCCTACCACCCTGCGTCTCTGTATCCCCTCCCTACCGCCCTGTGTCTCTGTATCCACTCCCTACTGCCCTGTGTCTCTGTATCCACTCCCTACCGCCCTGCGTCTCTGTATCCCCTCCCTACCACCCTGTGTCTCTGCATCCTCTCCCTACCGCCCTGCGTCTCTGTATTCCCACCCTGCGTCTCTGTATTCCCGCCCTGCGTCTCTGCATTCCTGCCCTGTGTCTCCGTATCCCCTCCCTACCGCCCTGCGTCTCTGTATCCCCTCCCTACCACCCTGTGTCTCTGCATCCCCTCCCTACCGCCCTGCGTCTCTGTATTCCCGCCCTGCATCTCTGTATCCCCTCCCTACCGCCCTGCATCTCTGTATCCCCTCCCTACCACCCTGTGTCTCTGCATCCTCTCCCTACCGCCCTGCGTCTCTGTATTCCCACCCTGCGTCTCTGTATTCCCGCCCTGCGTCTCTGCATTACCATCCTGCGTCTCTGTATCCCCTCCCTACCACCCTGCGCCTCTCTATCCCCTCCCTACCGCCCTGCGTCTCTCTATCCCCTCCCTACCGCCCTGCGTCTCTCTATCCCCTCCCTACTGCCCTGCGTCTCTGTATTCCCGCCCTGCGTCTCTGTATCCCCTCCCTACCGCCCTGCTTCTCTGTATCCCCTCCCTACCAATCCGCGTCTCTCTGTCCCCTCCCTACCGCCCTGCGTCTCTGTATTCCCTCCCTACCGCCCTGCGTCTCTGTATCCCCTCCCTACCACCATGCGTTTCTGCATCCTCTCCCTACCGCCCCGCGTCTCTGTATGCCCTCCCTACCGCCCCATATCACAGTATTCCCTCCCTTCCGCCCTGCGTCTCTGTATCCCCTCCCTACCGCCCTGCGTCTCTGTATCCCCTCACTGCCGCCCAGCGTCTCTGTATCCCCTCCCTACCGCCTGCCTCTCTCTGTCCCCTCCCTACCGCCCCGCCTCTCTCTGTCCCCTCCTTACCGCCCCGCCTCTCTCTGTCCCCTCCCTACTGCCCTGCGTCTCTGTATCCCCTCCCTACCGCCCTGCGTCTCTGTATTCCCGCCTGCGTTTCTGTATCCCCTCCCTACCGCCCTGCATCTCTGTATTCCCGCCCCGCGTCTCTGTATCCCCTCCCTACCGCCCCGCGTCTCTCTGTCCCCTCCCTACCGCCCTGCGTCTCTGTATTCCCGCCTGCGTCTCTGTATCCCCTCCCTACCGCCCCGCGTCTCTCTGTCCCCTCCCTACTGGCCTGCATCTCTGTATTCCCGCCTGCGTCTTTGTATCCCCTCCCTACCGCCCTGCGTCTCTGTATTCCCGCCCCGCGTCTCTGTATCCCCTCCCTACCGCCCCACGTCTCTGTCCCCTCCCTACCGCCCTGCGTCTCTGTATTCCCGCCTGCGTCTCTGTATCCCCTCCCTACCGCCCTGCGTCTCTGTATTCCCGCCCCGCGTCTCTGTATCCCCTCCCTACCGCCCCGCGTCTCTCTGTCCCTTCCCTGCCGCCCCACGTCTCTGTATCCCCTCCCTACCGCCCTGCGTCTCTGTATTCCCGCCCCGCGTCTCTGTATCCCCTCCCTACCGCCCCGCGTCTCTGTCCCTTCCCTGCCGCCCCACGTCTCTGTATCCCCTCCCTACCGCCCCGCGTCTCTGTATTATCGCCCTGCGTCTCTGTATCCCCTCCCTACCACCCTGCGTCTCTGTATCCCCTTCCTACCGCCCTGCGTCTCTGTATTCCCGCCCCGCGTCTCTGTATCCCCTCCCTACCAACCCGCGTCTCTCTGTCCCTTCCCTGCCGCCCCACGTCTCTGCATCCCCTCCCTACCGCCCCGCGTCTCTGTATTATGGCCCTGCGTCTCTGTATCCCCTCCCTACCACCCTGCGTCTCTGTATCCCCTCCCTACCGCCCTGTGTCTCTGTATCCACTCCCTACTGCCCTGTGTCTCTGTATCCACTCCCTACCGCCCTGCGTCTCTGTATCCCCTCCCTACCACCCTGTGTCTCTGCATCCTCTCCCTACCGCCCTGCGTCTCTGTATTCCCACCCTGCGTCTCTGTATTCCCGCCCTGCGTCTCTGCATTCCTGCCCTGCGTCTCCGTATCCCCTCCCTACCGCCCTGCGTCTCTGTATCCCCTCCCTACCACCCTGTGTCTCTGCATCCCCTCCCTACCGCCCTGCGTCTCTGTATTCCCGCCCTGCGTCTCTGTATCCCCTCCCTACCGCCCTGCATCTCTGTATCCCCTCCCTACCACCCTGTGTCTCTGCATCCTCTCCCTACCGCCCTGCGTCTCTGTATTCCCACCCTGCGTCTCTGTATTCCCGCCCTGCGTCTCTGCATTACCACCCTGCGTCTCTGTATCCCCTCCCTACCACCCTGCGCCTCTCTATCCCCTCCCTACCGCCCTGCGTCTCTCTATCCCCTCCCTACCGCCCTGCGTCTCTCTATCCCCTCCCTACTGCCCTGCGTCTCTGTATTCCCGCCCTGCGTCTCTGTATCCCCTCCCTACCGCCCTGCTTCTCTGTATCCCCTCCCTACCAATCCGCGTCTCTCTGTCCCCTCCCTACCGCCCTGCGTCTCTGTATTCCCTCCCTACCGCCCTGCGTCTCTGTATCCCCTCCCTACCACCATGCGTTTCTGCATCCTCTCCCTACCGCCCCGCGTCTCTGTATGCCCTCCCTACCGCCCCATATCACAGTATTCCCTCCCTTCCGCCCTGCGTCTCTGTATCCCCTCCCTACCGCCCTGCGTCTCTGTATCCCCTCACTGCCGCCCAGCGTCTCTGTATCCCCTCCCTACCGCCTGCCTCTCTCTGTCCCCTCCCTACCGCCCCGCCTCTCTCTGTCCCCTCCTTACTGCCCCGCCTCTCTCTGTCCCCTCCCTACTGCCCAGCGTCTCTGTATCCCCTCCCTACCGCCCCTCTGTATCCCCTCCTTAGCCCAGCGTCTCTGTATCCCCTCCCTACCGCCCCACGTCTCTGTGTCCCCTCCTTACCCCCCTGTGCCCATACAGGGTCCATACCACCGGCTCCTGGATACCCCCCTGACAAACCCTCACCAGGAGGACAGGAGCCGTAACCCCCTGTGGTGCCCCCCGTAGTTACCGGCATATCGGTGATGCTCCGCTCTGCCGCCTCCTCCCTATCCCTCACACAGCAAGCGCAGGGCGCAAGCCCAGCACCGAGCACATGACCGCGCTGCCCATGGCCATTGGCCCTGGGAGCAGCGCCAGGCTCCACACCCTCCTCCTACTGCACCTGAGGGGGCGCGCACATAGCAGAGGGAACTGGTGCACCTGTGGCCGGGTGGAGGGCTCGCGTGCGCAACATGTCCGCATCACTACACCTGAAGGATGGTACGGTGTAGAGAGAGGACACAGCTGCCCCTGTTCCGCATTGTAGCAGCACTCCTCTGTGTCTGATGACACCATTTACCTCTTCATGCGGGTATGTCTATATCACATACATCCTTATCCGTGTCCTATATATTGTTACACATAACATCACATAGTTATAGGTCCCGCACCCCCCCCACCTGCATCCACCCCCCCTCCACCCGCAGCATCCAAAGACTCCCTGCCTCATCATCGTGCCCTGCAGCCACTCTTCACGCCATCGCAAGGGACTACTCCCCCCTCACCATCGGACGCCCTTTCGTCGTGCAATATTTAACCACTAACAAACCTAGGAAGGCAGGTAATACTCCATATAATACAAATATTGAACCCCAGCAAAGCGGCCTGGGGTTAAGGCGCGTAGCCCCTTTCGACGGTGTGAAGAGCGCCCGTAGGGCGCGATGAAGCACCTAGTATATATATATATATATATATATATATATAGTGTGTGTGCTGTCGGACCAGCACTCACTCCCTAGTTTGGCTATATGGCTCTGGTGCCCTCTGGAACCTCTGTATACATCCCAATAGAAACAAACAGCGGCACTTGGAGACTTTACACCTTGACAAAGGGGCAGGCGAGCCCTGAAACGTTGGGATTTAGTGTGATGTGAATAAACCTTTGCCTTTTTAAAGTCTCCGAGTGCCGTTGTTTGTTTCTATTGGGATGTATATATATATATATATATATATATATATATATACCAACAAATATAAAACCACAGCACTCACCACCCCAGAAGCGGGGTGCAGTGTCTGCACTCACCACTCATAGGGTGGGGTGCATGTAGCCCATGGCCACCTACTTAAGAATATACAAAAAGAAAGTTCAGCACTCACCATAGCAAGCTCACTTATTTTCACAACATCAATAAATAAATGATGGGGTTTAGTTAGTGAATTGGCCAATGCACGGAAGCCTGCAAACCGCTCGCCAAGGTACCCCATCTTCATGCAGGTCCTACACTATCACAGAGTCTCAAAAATTAAAACCTGGCAACTGTATCACACATAATATAACTGCAAATATGCCTACTTGGTTTAATGTATACCTGCCAAATACTCCATGGCTTTTAAAGGTACATTGGCCAATTCACTAACTTAAACCCCCATCATTTATTTATTGATGTTGTGAAAATAAGTGAGCTTGCTTTGGTGAGTGCTGAACTTTCTGTTTGTATATATATATATATATATATATATAACAGCTTGACCTGCACTGGAACCACCCACACTGCTCACAGTCTAATCTGAAGAGCTACAAAATAATCTTTGACATTTATTAAAAACCCATCTAACTAGAGGTTTTAAAGTACTTTGCTAGAGGAGAGCCTCACACACATCAAAGCAACACCCCTGAGGAAGTCATGATTGACGAAATGCGTAGGGTGATATCAATTTGACCCAAGAGATGTGAACAAGCTGTCATTGAGCTCTTCCTCAGCTAGGGTAGACAGCTAGTTCTCTTATTTACCATCAAGCCAACAAAGGTCAAGAGAATTATAATATGTGTGAAGTTGCATCAGATTTTTATTATAAAACCTTTTAATAAAAATGTTTTTAAAAAACGTAAGAGTTAATCGAGCTAATAAGCTGATCTCTTTTTGTCTAGGTGTTCTCTGGTATGAGGGTTCTTGTTTCAGATTAATCTGACTACCCAAAGAGTTTCTTCAATCTTCATCTGATAAGAAGTTTGGTAAAGGATTTAAGGACACTCAAAGGAATCTGTGGACACTAACAGTTAATCTACTGGGCGCTCCCCTCAATATTCTTTATATATTGGGGCCCACCGGGGGTATGCAATGGTAGGGGCCCATGATTAGAGGTGTGGCCAGCCTCCAAAGGGGGTGTGGCCAGCCACCACAGAGGTTTGGCTAACCATTATAGAGTACCTGGTCTGGACTCCTTGATAATTTATATAGTAATTAATGCTAGTGCATGCATGATAATGTGCCAGATTAATGACAGCAATGCACTGTACAGAATACATCATAATCCTGTGCAGTATAAGGTAACATATGTATAATATATAATTCAAGTGCACAGTCTAGAACCTGATCCCTAGAGGAGAAGGGCCCCCCAGGCAGTGGGGCCTACCGGTGGTTTCCCCTGTACCCCTTTGGGCCAGTCCGAGCCTGTATATACACACAAATAGTTGTACAGCTTGGCGCCCTCAGTATGCATTCAATCCTTAAAATGTATAGATGCTTACCAACCGTAAGAGTGATTCCAGCTCATAGCAGAGCATTCTATCCCTCTCTTCCTCTTCAAACCCAGATACTCTGTAGGTTCGTTGGATCACAGGTATGGAGAAATGGAATAAAAGTTGTTTCTTGTAATAAATAAATAAAGTGACTTGTGCTCACATAAAAAAAGATATACTGTATATGTATACAGACAGTGTTAGCTCTCAGACATTAAGAGCTCAAAAAAGGCAGCCAGAGTAAGACAGCAGCACACAAACTGAGCCATAAACCACACAAGCCCAAAGCATGGGGCTAAGATAATAAGATCAGTAAAAAAAAAAATGTTGGTATATGTACCCTTTGGAGTTGGAATAATGTGGGGGTGCAGTTGCCCTGTATATACGTCTGAGGAATTCAATCCTCCTCCTTAAATCAAAATTAACTCCCAAAGGAAAAAATACTGATAGTGTAATAAGTTTAAAACATATATTTCACAGAAACAGGTAATGTACTTGCACAATTTAAAAGTATAATACATGCTGATCTGATTGCTGCATTGCATGGAGGATTATGATTCCAACGCGTTTCATCCTCTGTGACAAAAGTCTACAACTTCCTCACTCTCTGTCTCCTGAGGAAATCCTAGACTTTTGTCATGAAGGATGAAACGCGTTGGGTACTATACTGCTCCACGCGATGCATCAATCAGATCAGCATGTGTTATACTTTTTAATTGTACGAGCCCATTACCTATTTGTGTGTTTTTGTGTTAGATCTTAGACACACTTTCTAATTGCCTCTCTAACACTGCTCTGGATGGAGGAAGAGACAAGTGTAGAATTGGGGGGAGCATTTTAATGAAATGTGTGGCCTTATAATTTAATAGTGAGTGGGGGGCTATTAATGTAATTATGAGCTGAGGGTGGGGGCGAATCATATAGTGGTAGGTTGAGGCTATCCATTAATGTGTGTTTTGATGGTGGGGGCTAGTTGTTCAGTAGAGTCATCAACTTTGTCTGGATCACACTTATCAGTCTGACTAGGGGCCCGATTCAGACCTGATCGAATGACTGCACAGGCACATCACCAAACAGCAACAGGATGGTGCGAAAATTTTGATTGCGTGGGAGTGTGCAAAGTGATTGACACAAAGAGGACATTTGGGGGTGGTAACTGCCCATTTTTAGGGAGTGTCAGAAAAAACGCAGGCGTTCCTAAGCGGTTTCAGGGAGTGTGTGTGACGTCAGCCTCGGCCCCGATCAGCCTGTTTGTATCGCGCTGTAGTAGTAAGTCCTGGGCTGCGCACAGACTGCACAGACTGGAAAAATCATTTGATGGTGAGTGAGTTGCGAACAGATTTGCAGCTGTCCGCTGTCTGGTGGAATTTTTGCACGCCGTACACATGCATTCACGCACTTCCACGGGGCGGGTTTTCAATCTCTATGGGCAGGGGCTATCTGATCGCGGACTGCTGCAAAAACGCACAGCAGCAATCAGGTCTGAATCAGGCCCTAGATTTGGGACATTTCTTGAGCACTGAATTGTATTTATTTACATATAATCAATCCTGTTTTAAATAGTATCGGGCAGCTTCAGAGGCGTACGCTAATGTGATCGCTTGCAAATAGATGTTTTTAGATCAGCGCAGGAGCTGCATAACACACGTGCGGATCTGATTTTGCGTCAGCAGATCATTAGATGATTGACAGTCTGCCGCTGCATAGGGGCGGGGAGGAAGATGGGGCCTGTCGTCCCTGTTTTTGTGGCATGCCCAAGCCAGTGGCTGCATCTTCATTCGCACAAACACTGGCCTCAGCAGCTTAGTTGTGGAAGACATTCTCAGCAACCTTAGTGTTACTTACCCAATGGCTTGTGCAATGGACGCAGGAAGCGGATCTGAGAAGGCGCCGACGTGCGTCTCATTTCCAAAGATGCTCTGCTGAATCTCCATAACGTCTTAGATGCAGCACTGACACCACCTGCCTCCACCTCTGTAATAGGCCCTATGACTGCAATACTATGCTGAGTAAGTTGCAGCATTTACACATATAGTGGCTGATTCTGTATCCTGCATTCCCAGGCTGCTTTTCATGGGTATATAAGATTGAAGCAGGATTCCCTTCTACGTCTGCATGCTACTGAATTTGGCTTACATGGCCACAGCACTCCCAGTAGATGGAACAGTTCTCTGCGTTCGCATGGTTGCCGCCCGCTTACCGCCCACAGAAAGAGTGGTCCAATCAGTACGCCCGCACTTGTGATCTCTGTCTATGTGCTTATTCCTGATTGGGTGCCTACGCAGCTCCTGATTTCTATACACCGGGCCTGTGGTTGAAGGTGCTGTAGAAGCAGCAGCAGCAGTGATGCAGTAATATGGTAATGCAGCAGGAGACGTCTGATGTAAGTAGCCACCGCCTGCATGCATTAGAGAGCCATGCTGCATCCTAGGGGGCAGCATTGGATCACCTGCAACAACATCGGCCATCTGCATGACCCATGGGGCCGCGCAAGTCGGGCAATGCAGAGCCAGCAAAAAGGCCAGGAAATCTCCGTCCTCCTACGGAGATCCTGGACTCGTCATCCTCCAAAATGGAGGCGACACACCTCTGTTTTGGAAAATGGCAGCCATCGCCACTTTCTCCCCACTCCCAAAGGCAGCAGACTGTCAATCACCGACAGTCTGCAGCCGTAGTGCAACCGGCATCGCCGCCCTGTACTGCACATGCGCAGTACCGGTCCCGCACATGCGCAAAGTGCCAAACATCGGTTCTTCGCGATATGTGCCGCACCTCCTACTACATCTAAATCAGGGGGATGTCGTTATGTGACCGGCGGTCTCACTATACCGTCGCCGGGATCCCGCTCGCTTAAAAGCCTGACAGTCAGAATGCCGACTGACAGGGACTATTCTCACTCGTGGGTGTCTGCGCTCAGAACCTGCGCTCAGAACCTGTGGTGAGCGCAGAGAGCCTTCGAGCCCGTCGCATGGCGAGCAAGGCGAGCTGGCAAAGGGCTTCAATTCGCTCCCGCCCCCCCCTGGTGCCAATCTCAAGCTCAGGATCCTGGCATCGGTATGGATCCCAAACGCCAGTCACACAAACCCTACCCAAATCAGGCTCATGTGTACCATGCTGAAATTCACAGTTGTGTCCAACTCAGAATTCTACTCATGGACATTGTCGATGGTCACAGAGGTGTTGGCACATGGTGATGTGGTTGCACCCAGGGCAGTCTAGAGCCTGGCTGGGCCCAGGTACTTTTCAGAGGGAGTGGCCTAATCACACAAGGCGTGGTCAGGCATCCTTAGAAAAAATACAGAAAAAATGGTATTTTAACTGCCACCGTGGCCACACACTAGCCCAGCAAGCAGCTGGGCTGAGGAGATAAGCTGCAGCTGCTGCTGCAAGTTAAGGGGAAGGAAGCCCGAGGCCCCCACTGGGCCCCTCTATTAGACCTGGGCACGGGTAATTTGTACCCCCCCCCCCCTCTCTCGGCGCCACTGGTTGCACCTTGTACTCCCCTTGTATTGGTAGAAAAATGGCCCAAATAAATAGGTTGGAAAATAGATATGACAATTCCATTCTGGATAAAGCAGATATTGAGCCACCAGTGCAGATTTATGGTTCCATTTATTGCAGGCGATCTTTAATAACAGTTACCGTTATCTATCTGTCAATCTGCATTGTATAGTTTCCCTTGTATAGTTTCCCTATAATCTGTGTCATGTGCAGACGCGTCACAATGTATCCGTGTCAGCCGTACTCCAGCAGTTTGTTGTACATATATGAAGTGATTATTCATGTGCACTGCCCGCTGTAAGATGCCGTGCCTGTAAATCGTGTGCGCTGAAGTGTGCAACTTTCTGCATTCTCACCCGTCTAGAAATGTTTGTTTTTTGGCTTGCAGGCAAGGAAATGTATCCCTTCCTATTTGCCTTCATGGTCGGATGGCTGTATATATGTATATGTATAAGGTGAGTTCAGTGAGTGTTTGTGTGCTGATGTGAGCTGCGTGTAGCCTTGTGGAGCGTGCATTTTTATGCATATATATTCCGCATTATTTATTCACAGATCCCCGAAGAGAGAGAAATTGTTTTGTGAGTGTTTAGGCCCCACCTGCGGTGAGTGAGATGCAGAGGCAGCGGGGACTGCAGATCTCCCCTCTCCTGCAGCACACCTCCCCCTGGACTCAGAGATTACCCACCCCTCTATGCACTTCTTCCCCTCTGCGGCACAACCTGAGCCCTCCAAGAATTTCGTTGTCGTCTTTTATTGTTTAAAGATTTTATTCTTAGAAAATTTCCAGAAGCATTAGTCCAGAATTAAAGATATGGGGGGTAATTCCAAGTTGATCGCAGCAGGAAATTTTTTAGCAGTTGGGCAAAACCATGTGCACTGCAGGGGAGGCAGATGTAACATTTGCAGAGAGAGTTAGATTTGGGTGGGTTATTTTGTTTCTGTGCAGGGTAAATACCGGCTGCTTTATTTTTACACTGCAATTTAGATTGCAGATTGAACTCACCACACCCAAATCTATCTCTCTCTGCACATGTTATATCTGCCCCCCCCTGCAGTGCACATGGTTTTGCCCAACTGCTAAAAAATTTCCTGCTGCGATCAACTCAGAATTACCCCCATAATCCAGTTTTCACCTCCTGTGATGCACTTTATGTTTAAGACATAGGGGGACGTTTACTAAACAGTGATAAGAGTGGAGAAGTGAGACAGCTGATAAGTTGCCCATGGCAACCAATCAGCACTGAAGTAACATCTATAATTTGCATCAGTGCCGTAACTAGGCATTTTAGCGCTGTGTGCAAGAAATGGCATTGGCGCCCCCTCCCCCCACACACACACCTTATGTAAAACATGGGCAGTGCGTGCCATAGGCGCGTGCAAATAATTAGGGCGTGGCTTCATGGGGAAAGGGTGTGGCCACAAAATAATACCAATTCATACTACGGTGCACAGAAGTCTCCATTATTCAAATTACACCGCACAGTAGCGCCACTACACCAGGTAGACCCCCTTTTTACACATTACGGCAGACAGCGTCCCCCTTTTTACACATTACAGCAGACAGCGTCCCCCTTTTTACACATTACGGCAGTCAGCGTCCCCTTTTTACACATTACGGCAGACAGCGTCCCCCTTTTTACACATTACGGCAGACATCGTCCCCCTTTTTACACATTACGGCAGTCAGCGTCCCCTTTTTACACATTACGGCAGACAGCGTCCCCCTTTTTACACATTACGGCAGACAGCACCCCCCTTTTTACACGTTACGGATTATTTATAAATATATATATATATAAAAAATGGGGGGATATGGGTAACGGCGACTGGTGTTGTTTAAAACAAAACAATAATAAAAGACTAAGATTTATGAGCCAAAAAATATATAAAATCAACAAACAAGTTTTTTAATATATAAGTGGAATAAAATACAGAAAATTTCACAAGTAAGGATAAAAGCATAAAAGACTTTGTAAAAGGTAAGGAATTCGGACTTAGCTTTTAAAATAGGCAAGTGGGGTCACTACAGGGAACCCAACGCGTTTCGTCTCAATCAGACTTCTTCAGATATATATATATATATATACACAGGCATACACAGAGAAAAATGTTTGGCACTCGGCTAAAATAAATCCACACATACATGAGGGCACAATGAGGTGAATTTCGCAAGTGGCGCTGCCCTGGACCCCCACTTACCACAGAGCGGGAGGACTGTGCTGCTACCTGTGGGACTTTTCCTGGAACACGTTGGGGGTGACAGGTGCGTTGGGTGCATGGGGGGTTAATGGTGCGATGCACATGCTATTGCTGCCAATCTTTTCTGGCTCCTCGTCCTCTGCTGCCAAGAGCTGTAGCTCCTCTGGTCCTTCTCCCTGTCTGCAGCTTTAGCCAGGGGGAGATGGAGATCCGCCACTGCCCGTGCCCCGTAGTGCTCCTCTTCCTGCGTCCTGAGAGCATCCTGCCTGGCGTGGTTGCGGCCGCGGCACTCATGAACCAGGAAGTGGTGCGCATATGACCTGTCATGCTGCGCCGCCCGCACGCCGTAGCTTCAGCATCGCTGCAAAGGGGGACTAATGTCCCCTTCAGCAGCAGCAGCAGACCTGGGCCTCTTCTTGTTACACAGCTGCCTCCCCGCTCCGATGCTCTGTACAGTGGAGCTGAGGCTGGGCAATGGAGCTGTACGGAGCTCTGATGCTCCGTACAGTGTTAAAACAGGGCCGTGACTGTGCGCTCCCCAGGGCTCTGCGCTGTGTGCGATGCCCCTCTCGCACACACCTAGTTACGGCCCTGATTTGCATACTATAAAATTATACAGAGCTGCTGATTGGTTGATGGGGCAACTTCTCCACTGGCTCACTTCTCCGCTCTTATCACTGCTTAGTAAATGTCCCCCATAGGTTCCTCTCCTTTACTCTCTAATATACTGTAAACCCTTAACCAATCGCCTGCTTTATACTTCATACCGGTCCTGAGGTACTGGGACCTAGTGGGTAGCCAGGGGGTATATTTGCCTTCAATCCTTTTAGAAACATCCTAAATTGATGTTGTGTTTCAGGGGCTAAAACACCCATCGCACAACATCCCCTGCACTTGGCGTATACCAAGTGGCAAATATAGGGGGTGTGGTGAGATAATTCGCATTACTGTGACCTCTTCCCTGACTGGCCAATGCCGTCACTCAGCAGGTTCTTATTATGACTCAACTAGTCACCTGCCCGTCAAAATGAAGTAACAGAACAGTAATGTCAGAGCCGGCGACTGTGCATGCCTGAACACTTGAATTGCTTTACTGGGCTCCATCTAGTGGCCGCCGGCGTGCAAAACATTTGAATTCCCCCCATAGAGGTGAGGGGCAGCCATTTATTATATAGGATTTACTTTCAGATCGCCCCAGTTCATTAGCAAAGTGGGAGAATTGCATGAGAGTGACCAACTCGGGAGGATGGCTGCCTGATATTCCCGGGACAGTAGGCAAGTATATTGCACAGCGCCATTAATATGGCCATTATTATGCTGCACTATGGGAATATGTCAGCACATTTCCCAGTTAGAGTTCTGTGGACATTCATGTCAGCAGTCTTCTGCAATGTATAAAAATAAGTGCAATAATAAATACCAGACATATTCCTTTCAGACCATGGTCAGTATGTAATACTGCCCATGTTTTTTTTAAAGGTGCAATCACTTGCAAATCTTGGTTTGTAGGTGATTGCCCCTTTAAAAAAAAGTCAGAGTCAAGCCGGCACCCTGCACGTCAGCCGAAATCAGATGGGCCTGGCTTACCACTGACAATGGGACTAGTGGGAACAATTACTGAAGTTGTAATGTTTCTCTAGGATTCTATTCCTAACTTTCCCATGTTATGAACAATAAATTAATTTCTCTCAGGTTCCCATAACAACTGTTGCAATTTCCTCAAGCGCATCCTGTATTTTCTTCCTGCAGCAAGTATACAGTGTATATTGTTGCAAATAGAAGGCCTGTTAGAACGGGATCCGGTCTGAAGATCGACAGTGTCTAGGGCGACAATGTTTAGGTCGACCACTATAGGTCGACAGTCACTAGGTCGACATGGATGGAAGGTCGGCAGGGTTTCTAGGTCGACATGTGCTAGGTCGACAGGTCTAAAGGTCGACATGAGTTTTTCAAATTTTTTTTCTTTTTTTGAATTTTTTCATACTTAACGATCCACGTGGACTACGATTGTAACGGTAAAGTGTGCCGAGCGAAGCGGTAGCGGAGCGAAGGCACCATGCCCGAAGCATGGCGAGCGAAGCGAGCCATGCGAGGGGACGCGGTGCACTAATTTGGGATCCCGGTCACTCTACGAAGAAAACGACACACACAAAAAAAATCCTCATGTCGACCTTTAGACCTGTCGACCTAGCACATGTCGACCTAGAAACCCTGTCGATCTTCCATCCATGTCGACCTAGTGACTGTCGACCTATAGTGGTCGACCTAAACATTGTCGACCTAGACACTGTCGATTTGATGAACCACACCCGTTAGAACAATAGGATCTCAGGACTCACCATCAGTGCGCTCAGTCCTGCCCATACTTGCCTACCTGAACCTCTCCATGAGGGAGAAATGCTCTGCTCCTGGACTTTTCTGGTAATGTATGATTGCCATCACCTGTGGTGAAACACCTTTCTTATCAATGAACTAGCTCACCACAGGTGATGGCAATCATACATTACCAGGAAAGTCCAGGAACAGAGCATTTTCTCCCTCATGGAGAGGGTCAGGTAGGCAAGTATGGTCCTGCCAGGAAACATACACGCCATACGTAAGATGGATTCCTATCTGCCAACACTACATCAACAAGTAACTATATGTTCATCACAGTTAGTACACCCTAAATAGACATAGGGGTAGATTTATTCAAGCTTCTAAAACAGGAAAGTGGAGGTGTTGCTCATAGTAGCCAATCATATTTTATCGTTTTCGAGGTGCAATAGAGTAATGATAGCTAGATTCTGATTGGTTGCTATGAGCAACACCACCACTTTTCAGTTGCAGAAGCTTTGGTTAATCTACCTCATAATGTACTGTAACCCTCAACATGGCTGACAGGAGGGTAGGGCTTTTTTTGATGTTTATCATTCATCGATAGATAAGAGATGCTAGAGCAGAGGTTCTCAAACGCGGTCCTCAAGGCAACCCAACGATCCAGGTTTTATAGTTTAACCATGCTTGGCCACAGGTGACTTAATTAGTACCTCAGTCAACTTGATTTAACCATCTGTTCTGAGCCATGGCTATACCTAAAACCTGGACCGTTAAAGTGCCTTGAGGAACACGTTTGAGAACCTTTGTGCTAGAGGGTTTATTTACTAAGCATCGGGTCCAGTGGCGTATCTATAATAGGTGTCCTCTGTGTGTGGGCCCCCTCCTTTTCCATAGCCGGCAGCGCTGTTAGCGCTCTGAACACTAGAGATTCTGGCACAGTGCCAGAGTCTACAGCGCTTGTGCAGGTCTCTGGAATAATGGTCACCGCACCATTTTTTCAGGCACTTGCGCAAGTGCAGTTGTCTCTGGCACTGTGCCAGAGTCTATAGTGCTCAGAGTGCTAACAGTGCTGCCGGCTACGGGAGAGCAGGGGGCCCACACCCGGAGACTGCACACGGGTCCCCTCCTCCGTAGATACGCCCCTGGTCGAGTCCTTAAACCCAGCTCTTTTCAATTATTTTTATTCCCGAAATGTAAAAGGTCGATGCTTTTACTAGCTAGACACAGCTAGTAAAAGTAGTGCCCTTTTAAGTTTTGGGCATAACCACTATTGGAAATGCCAGGTTTACAACACCAGGTTTAGTAAATAAACCCCCAGGACGTATTTCCATATACGGAGTAAAGAAAATGGTCCTGAGCAAGTGTCAGTTTGTACAGAGATGTAGCACTGAAAACATACAGCTGGAGGGATTTTGAATGGAAAAAGGTCGACTTTTTTTGTATATTTTATTTTAAAACTCCATTCCCATGTTTCTGTCCCCGTCTGTCTTTGTCTTCCTCAGCAGCTCTCACTAGTGACCGTCTACATGCTGTAACTGTCAGAATCCCGCTTTCTCGCTGTATAATGCTTGGCTACATTTCCATTTGTATTCTAGAAACTTTTACTCAACATGTTTTTATCTTATATCGCATTCTAACTTTATCAGCCATTTTTTCAAATGTTAAAATTTGCCCCTCACAGACATTATATGACATCTATACAGTTGCTTCTTGATTTAAGCACCGATATATAGAACAATTTGCGTATATTTTTAAATATCAATAAGTAACTGTCCCTGTTCATTGATCATCGAACTGATGAAACTATAGTTCTACACAATACAATCTCTGACCTTGGGCCTTATTCAGACCTGCCCACTGATGCGAGCCGCAGCGCAGTTTGCTGAAATCGGCAAACTGCACACGCGCAGTGCCCGCATCATGCATGCGCGGGCACACACAGTGCGGTTGCATCCCCTATGGATGTGAATGCAATTTGATTGACAGCGGCGGCAGTTGGGGGGGCGTCGCCGCGGCATTGTGGGGGGCGAACAGTGGCGTGCTGGGACCGTTTTCGGGGCAGCTGCGTGATGTCACTCCAATTTTAAAAAATGGTAGCCAACCGCCTAACAGCACAGCCAGGCTGCGCAGCCAGGGGTCAACCTCTAAATGTGGACGCAATGGGAGGCGGCCTCACACATGCTTGACAGCCTTGTCCTGTGGTGGGTGGCCCTCGGCATGTGAGGAGATGGACACAGATCTGGCTGTGTATGCAGCGATCTGCATCCATCTCACAACGAGCGCCCAAATCCTCTGAGCAAAAATAACAGGGAACTGACCATGGTGCTGAACCAGTCTCCAGCTGTAGATGATTTGCAAAACAACTAAGGTCTATGGGGGTCATTCCGAGTTGATCGCTAGCTGCATTTGTTCGCAGCGCAGCGATCAGGCTAAAAAAAGGCAATTCTGTGCATGCGGCGCAATGCGCACGCGCGATGTACGGTTACAACAAACTATGTAGTTTTACACAGGGTCTAGCGATGCATTTCAGTCGCAATGGCTGCCGCAGAGTGATTGACATGAAGAGGGCGTTTCTGGGTGTCAACTGACCGTTATCAGGGAATGTTCGAAAAAACACAGGCATGCCAAGAAAAACGCAGGCGTGGCTGGGCGAACGCAGGGCGTGTTTGTGAAGTCAGATCCAAGACTGAATGGGCTGAAGTGATCGCAAGAGCTGAGTAGGTTTTGAGCTACTCTGAAACTGCACAAAAAAACTTGGCCGCCGCTCTGCGAACCTTTCGTTCGCACTTCTGCTAAGCTAAAATACACTCCCAGTGGGCAGCGGCATAGCGTTTGGACGGCTGCTAAAAACAGCTAGCGAGCTAACATCTCAGAATGATCCCCAATGAGCGCCCTAATCCTCTGAGCAAAAATAACAGGGAACTGACCATGGTGCTGAACCAGTCTCCAGCTGTAGATGATTTGCAAAACAACTAAGGTCTATGGGGATCATTCCGAGTTGATCGCTAGCTGCATTTGTTCGCAGTGCAGCAATCAGGCTAAAAAATGGCAATTCTGCGTATGCGGCGCAACATGCACATGCGACGTATGGGCAAAACGAGCGATGCAGTTTTGCACAGGGTCTAGCGATGCATTTCAGTTGCACTGGTTGCCGTAGAGTGATTGACATGAAGTGGGTGTTTCTGGGTGGCAACTGACCATTTTCAGGGCGTGTTTGGAAAAACGCAGGCGTGTCAGGGAAAATTAAGGCATGGCTCGGCGAACGCTGGGCGGGTGTGTGACGTCAAATCCGGAACTGAATAGTCTGAAGTGATCGCAAGCGCTGAGTAGGTTTTGAGCTACTCTGAAACTACACAAAAAAAATTTGTAGCCGCTCTGCGATACAACCATTCGCACTTTTGCTAAGCTAAAATACACTCCCAGTGGGAGGCGGCATAGCGTTTGCACGGCTGCTAAAAACTGCTAGCGAGCAATCAACTCGGAATGACCACCTTTGGGCCTAATTCAGCATGAGTTGTAAAACTTAAACTACAACTCCTTTCTCTAGCATGTGGAGTCCCGCCTAGCACAAGGTAAGGCCACTCTGCATGCCGGTTCCCCCCTTCCTGTTAAAATGTTTAGGGTAGCCCCCTACCTCCACAGCCTAGCTGCGAAGACAGTCACCGGGCCTCCATGTTTTGGGTTGCAGCGGCTGCGTGTGATATCATACAGCTGTCGTAGCCCATCCAGTAAATGGTCTGGACATGCCCCCTCACCGGAACAGCGGACACCGGCTCCCTAGACAGGTAAGTATAGTTTTAAACAGCTTTTGTGTCCATCGGACACACATAGCTGATCACTGGAGCTGCGTCCAGAGAAAGCTGGGCAAAAGGGTGCAGATGGCAGCAGGGGGGTATCTAGCTATTGGCCAGGATGGCACTCGCCAGGGGCGCCGGTCAAGGGGGGGGGGGTCCTCCGCTGGTGGTGCCTCCTGTGGCCAGGGATGGATTAATGCTCAGCACTGTTCACCAGCCGCCACCCGCATTGCCCACCTATGTATGCGTCATCGCAGCATTGCCCACTGTAAGGTATCAAAGTAGCGCTGTGCCCGGCTCCCTCTCTGCCAGACACACTTCTACTAATATACTTTGATTACAATGGGCAGCGCTGCAGCTGTCACTCCTCCGTATGCTCCGCCCCCTCCCCTGTCATGTCTTCAGGGACTTCCACCATGCGCAGGAGGGACTTCCCATAGAAGCACAGGAACCGTTTGCAGCTAGGATCAGAGTCTCCATTTGAGCCACATTGATATGGAGGCACGGGGAATGTGAGCTGGATCCTCTCTCTCTCTCTCAGGGGGCTGCAGTCCAGACCAGTTTTACTTTCTCCCCCTTCTCCCTGTCACCCTCCTGCTCTCTTCCTTGTTCTTCCAATGGCCAGATCATTAAGAAAGTAATAGAGGCGATATGAAGTTCCCCATTTGTGCCACTTTCTCTCTCCACATCTGTGCCTCTTCTACACTCCATTATCTGATCTCTCACCCCTTCCATTATCAGTGCATCTTCCCCTACTCCTTTATCTGTGCCTCGTCCACCTCCACCCCTCCATTATCTACACTTGTAACCCTCTCCATTATATGTGCATCTGCCACCCCTCCGTTATATGTGACTCTGTCCCATCTTCATTTATCTGTGCCACTGCCTCCTCAGTTATCTGTGCCTCTGCCCCCCTCATCCTATGTCCCCCTTTTGCATCTGTGCCTCTACACCTCACCATATCTGTGTCTCTACCCCTCACCTTACCAGTGTCTGAAACCTTCCCCCCTCCCCTTCCAATTGGGGACAGGCTACTGCTGATCGGGGACAGGCTGCTGCTGATCGGGGACAGGCTACTGCTGATCGGGGACAGGCTGCTGCTGATCGGGGACAGGCTGCTGCTGATCGGGGACAGGCTACTGCTGATCGGGGACAGGCTACTGCTGATCGGGGACAGGCTACTGCTGATCGGGGACAGGCTACTGCTGATCGGGGACAGGCTGCTGCTGATCATGAACGTGGTGTCCTGGAGAATGATTTGTTCTTAGCTCAGTGCCACTGAAAAGGTTTGGTCCCTCTGAGTGCAATGCCACTATATATAATATACACACTAGTATAATGGCTGGACCTATTCATGTCTCTGCCTCCTTCATCACAAATCTCCAATACTTACCTAATTCCCGGCATTCCAGATGTGATTAAGGGGACTGCTATGTTGTGTAATGTGAGTAAGGGGCACTTCAATGCTGTGTAATGTGACTAGCAGGGACTACTGTGTGGAATAACGCAGAATAGCGGACACTACTTTGTGGTGTAATATGAATAAGGTTGCACTACTGTGTTGCGTCATTTGAATTGGCACTAATGTGTGGACACGCCCTATCCCCATGAGGCCACACTACTTTATTTTTGGCGCTGCACCATACTTATTTAGAATATAGGAGGAGGGGGGTGCCAGTCCCTTACTTTGTCAGGGGCGCTCAGACCCCTAAATACACCCCTGGATCGCAGTGCTGCCCTGTAATCTCACCAGCCTGGGCTGGCGAGATTATCACAGGGCACACTGCGGTATTTTTTCACATTTTATTGTTAGTAAATTTGGTCACATCACATTTCCCATTATAAGTATGGGGAATGCGATGTGACTTACTAAAAAAAAAGTGAATTAAAGGGTTTGGAGCAGAAAATTGCTCCAAATGCCCTTTAATACATTTTTAGGTGATACTAAAATAATGTGAAAACAGAAAACACCCTTTTCACATTATTTTAGTAAAAATAATGTTAATAAGTAGACCTCTAATTCTATGGAAAATGTTCCCATATTGCAGACTGCAGGTCAGATGGGGAGGTAAATGGGACTGCAGTAGAAGATATCTTATTAGCTCTTGCAGTCATCTAGAGGGCAACCTGCCATTGAGTCACTGACTGGGATGCATATTTAATCAATAGGTGCTGTCTTAGTACCCTGTGGATAGGCTGCATTCATTCTATGTATAGGACAAGGGATGACAATGTATTCCAATTGCCTATACACAGATACTGATTACAGTGTCCCAACCCCACTAACACCCCTGGTGGGATTTAAGCATAATTAGAACCATTTCAGACAGGTCACAAAACATATTGGGCCTAATTCTGACCTGATCGCAAAAGCAAACTCTTTCTGTAATGAGCAAAACCATGGGGGTCATTCCGAGTTGTTCGCTCGTTATTTTTTTTCTCGCAACGGAGCGATTAGTCGCTAATGTGCATGCGCAATGTCCGCAGTGCGACTGCGCCAAGTAAATTTGCTATGCAGTTAGGTATTTTACTCACGGCATTACGAGGTTTTTTCTTCGTTCTGGTGATCGTAATGTGATTGACAGGAAGTGGGTGTTTCTGGGCGGAAACTGGCCGTTTTATGGGTGTGTGTGAAAAAACGCTACCGTTTCTGGGAAAAACGCGGGAGTGGCTGGAGAAACGGAGGAGTGTCTGGGCGAACGCTGGGTGTGTTTGTGACGTCAAACCAGGAACGACAAGCACTGAACTGATCGCAGATGCCGAGTAAGTGTGGAGCTACTCAGAGACTGCTAAGAAGTGTCTATTCGCAATTCTGCTAATCTTTCATTCGCAATTTTGATAAGCTAAGATTCACTCCCAGTAGGCGGCGGCTTAGCGTGTGCAAAGCTGCTAAAAGCAGCTTGCGAGCGCACAACTCGGAATGACCCCCCATGTGCACTGCAGGTGGGACAGAGAGAGTTAGATTTGGGTGGGGTGTGTTCAAACTGAAATCTAAATTGCAGTGTAACAAAAATAAAGCAGCCAGTATTTACCCTGCACAGAAACAATAAAAGCCACCCCAATCTAACTCTCTCTCTCTCTGCACGTTACATCTGCCCCACGTGCACTGCACATGGTTTTGCTCATTACAGAAAGAGTTTGCTTTTGCGATCAGGTCAGAATTAGGCCGGCATATTAAAAAACTCACTGGTGTAATACATTTAAACTCACAGGATAAGATTGGTATTTACAGACAGGTTGTTCTCCAATACAGCTTACCACCACTTCACTGGCTATTACCTGTTAGGGTATGTTAACCTATTCAGGTCTGGTCTATAAACTCTCTGCACTCATCAGTCAGAATTCTGTTCCTTTAGCAACCAGTCGGAGGTCAATGAATGATAAGATGACACAAGTTCATGTGTAACCGAAGCAAATCTTAATATCATACCGTACGATGTAGATCCCATTCTGGTAACTAACACGCCGCTCCCAGTGCATAACGCCAGCCTACAACACCAGTCAAAGCAGGCGTAATCGCGAAGGTGGCTTTAGAAAGGAGATATTTAACTGAATACATTTTATAGCACTTTTGTGTTGAGAACCTTTTGTAATAACATAAGGGTAGTAAGTGAGGGGGTATATATAAAGAGGAAGCACTGTACTGTAAATAACCAAGCTATAAGTTATTAGTAATGATAAAGCTAAATATTTATCGTATATACAACCCTTTATGAGGTCTAAGAACACTGTACGCTGTCTACTTAAGAAATACCGTAAGGGTACGCAAGTTGCGCAACGATCGCTCAGCCGTAGGCGAGACGCTCAAGCGTCACGTTCGCTCACGGCCCAGAGATCACAGACAAGCACTCTGTTGGCTATGACTAACGTAATGATTCGCTATGGCGTAGCGGACGCTCGAGACCACGAGGAGATCACCAGCGGCGCAGACGCTCACAACGCTATACCTTTATGTCTAAACCTTTTATTAATGAAATACACAGAATACCTTAATGTGAATACAGGGTGTAAGTGCAACCTTGTGTAACCTGACTAACTACAAAGCTGCTTGAGCGTCACCGACGCTCAAGTGAACACTTAAAACTATGAGAAAATACACAGATACTGGTTTAGGGTCCAAAGCCTATTATCTGTATTATAACTATTATACTTGCAAAAAGAATCACAGTACAAATGATACACTACAATATAACAGAGACTTCCTAACCAAATAACTATACAAGAAATACAATACAATGCTATGCTGGTCTAATACAATACAAAACTAGTCAATGGGGGATACGAGAGAAGGAGAAGGGAGAGAGAGAGAGAGAGAGATATAAATATGAGAGAAATGGCTCACAGAAAGACAATGATTACGGAGAGAAACTTACGCACAAGGGTAAACGATCGCATGCGCCTGGACATCCAGCACCCGATTTTCAGCAATGAGAACCGTTGAAGAGTGAGTGCTGGATGTGGTCGGCCTGCCTACTTATGCCCCACACACAATGCAATCTTACAGTCCCTACAATCCCATTGTCCATTGGACGTCGGAATTCGGCCCTGCATCATAACAAAAGGTCATAGGTTGATTCATACAGGTGGGCTGTGACGATTTCAAACAGCTCAGGTGGGTGGGGAACTAGGTTTCCCGCCGCATACCTGAGTATGAGTAAATAGTAGAAATGGACATAAACTTCTTATGTCCATAACTATTCGCACGAGCGATTAATACGCTCCAAACCAACACCGGAATATTGCTATTTAAATACTCTTCCGATGGGTACCAAACACTACTGCATGACTCCTGTTAGACCCTTCCTACGATACAAAGAGGGATTCCTCAGCTCAGGGACATTCTATATTAACCAAACTTTCAGAATCTATCAAAGGGACCATGATCTACAAACTACATTATTACTGAAAATATGTAACGAATGAGTCGCACGCTACGATTACATAAACTCTACCGTAAATACGCATACCGTGCGCCCGCGGGTGCACGCTATTGCGGGTATGCGCCTTCACGGGAGAGCGTACGCATGCGCAGCGCAGACCAGTGTGCGGTGCAAATATGGCAACGTGCATAGAGATATTTTTCTGACTTTGACAGTCCACCCTTTGGCAGTCAATAATAACTGCCACTTCCTGAAAACATTTCAAAAGGAGAAAAATATATGTCAGGGGTTAATTCATTTCCATGGTTGGGTGAGGGAGAAGAGAGGAGTAGGTGTGAAGAGGGTATGACCTAGTGAGAAAGCAGAAGCATGTGTGTATGAGTCCATGTTTGGAGGGTCATGTATCATCGTGCCGTACGTGTGGTAAATCAAGCTTCGAGGTATTGCGAAGTATACATTTGGATTCCTTCTTATCCTGTGGTACAGGTCTGTGGATGGGCTGTCAAACTTTACCGAGCTCTTTTCGGATTTTGAACAAAATGGGGAGCACATTTTAGTTGATGATACATGAATGGGGGGGATATGTGATTGCTGATATCTGTGCCTGTATTCCCTATACTATGTGTGTTATTACCTGAGGGTTGTAGAGATGAAGATAAAGAACACTTATGGGAAATGCAATGATATTCTATGTCAGGGAAATGTACGTCTGTGGTTGAAGTTTTGTTCGGTATCTGTTGAGAGTCGTCTTCTTTGCGCTGTATTGCTCCTTGGGCATGAGCAAATAGCTTTGTCAGTGCCATCAGATTTACAAAAATGTTGGGCTAGCGTGAGTTTAAAAATACTAGGGAAACTGGGGATCCATGGCAAAGTTCATCAAGTGTCCATATCATAGGTTGTCAAAACTTCATCTTTGGTGCTTGTCTGTTGTCTGTATAGTGTCTCGTCAACTTCCTCGTCCAAGGGGGTCTTTGTATCTTGGAGAAAAGCAGAAAAACGGGTGAAAGAAACGGACCGTATAATCGCATTTTCATCACATTCTGGTTTCTATCATTGGGTCATAAATCAAATCCAGGTTAATTACAGTTTCCTCACTCCTCAAGCTCATCACTTTTGTACTTTGTTTGCACCTCATTAAAGCCTGCCCGCATCTAAATATCAATCCAATAGATATAACAACACCTAAGATACATAGGAGGAACTTTCCAACATCCATTATGACTCCTTGAGCCCAGTCTCCTAAACCGGAGAACCAATTTCGCGGGTTCAACCATGACACCCAACCAGTCAGCTCATTACCTACAGCAGCAAGGGTGAGATTGTGTTTTCGACGAAATTCCCACTTCAATTGGAGAATATCGTCCATCTTTTGGTCTATGACCTCTACCGGATCCTCGGTGCTATTTGTGATATACGTGCAACACTTTATGCCGTACTGTGTTGCCAATGTAACACAATATCCGCCTGTTACTGCTGTAAGATAATTAAGAACCATCCTATGCTGAACTAGTTCTGTTTTATAAGCTTGAAGTTCTCTTCCAGTGTATCTGAATGTGTCATCATACATTTCAGTGATATTATCTAACAAATTGGCGAGTGCGGAAATGTATCTATAATTCATCACTCCTCGAGCGGTGCGAGTGAAATCTAACGCTACCAGAATCTGAATCCCGGTGGATTCATGGATAAGATCAGAGGCCGGGTGCTCTAACCTTTCTGACAGTTGTCTTTTAACTCGGTGCTCGTAATGAGTGTGAGTATAAGGAGCTTGGGCCCCACGGTGTATGTCCTTCATTTTGTCATGTGTAACAGTCATCACTTCAGGCAATACTTTTCCAATATAACACAATCCTTCAGAGTTTGGGGCAAGCCACTTGTACGCCTTTCTCCCGCATATGAAATATGCATCATCGGGGAGAACATATGGGACAGAGAAGGACATTACCATATTACACACCTTCCAGGTGAATTCTCCTGAACCTAATTCTTCCATCTGCTTAATGCACGTATCGGTTTGTACGATATGTGCACAGTATCCTGGTGATACTTCTCCAACTCTAGTAATCCTATTTCCTAAGGTATATCGATACCGGAAAGATTTTTCCTCTACTGGCTATGTGGCGTACAAGCTCTGTATCTGTAGGCATTCTATCTGCTCTGTGTGAAAAGGTCATGGTAAGGTTGCTCCATGACACGTCCCAATTTCCCGGCTTACGGGGATTGGAGATATTAAAACATAAGAGGGACCTATCCACATGGTATTGGTGGAGCTTCAAACTAGGAGGGCTGGAGATGTTAAACCTCCGGTCCACCGGTCTCCCACCACTTAGCTCAAGTACCTCCCCTAACGTTAAAGGAAATGGCACTAGCCCTGATTTGCTATGACCCTGAGGTACTTGAGAGCATACCCAACAATCTGTTTGGTTTAATACGTTACCCACTAAGGAGTGATAGTCACTCAATGGATGCCGGTCCATATGGATATTAAAACTGGATTGGCATTTCTTTATGCACCCATCCTCAATCAAATTGTCACAGAGCCTACAGATACAGTTTTCTTCAGCTAACAATCCATCACAATTTCTTCTATCGGATCGTTTTCTGATACTCGCCTTTGCTTGTTGGCTTGGTCGATCTTGGAAAACTGCGCCTCCATCATCATAATCGGAACCCATTCCAGAACCTCTCTCGACCTCTATGGTACTCTCGCCGGAACAGACTGCTCTGGTCAACATCATGGTTAACATCAAAATCCGGATCACAGTCTCTTGGGGCAAGTCCATCTTTGAGGAGGAAATAGAGAAGAATGAGAAGGGGGAAAAAGAGAGGGAGAGGGGGATGGGAAGTGGAGAAAACAATAAAAGGGAGAAGGGGGTCAACAACTGCTTTCGGTCTTCAAGGCTCAGGTGCCGCCTCAGTCCTCCTGGAACAGACACTCCAGTGATACAACCTCTACCGTCTGTTCCTTATCACGGGACTTCTCTGGATCAGCAACCTTTTTGCAGTGGGATGAATGGACCCAAGTCTCTCTCTCAGCAACTTTCAATGCTGTGGTGCTAGTCAATAAGACCTGGTATGGTCCTTCCCATCTATCAATAAGACAACCTGAACGTAGAAAATTCCGTATCATTACATAATCCCCAGGTTCAATGTCATGACAATTACTATCTGGTAAATCAGGAATCACCAACTTCAGATTATCATTTTGATTCCTCAACTGTTTACTCATGTTAATCAAGTACTTTACAGTTACTTCATTGTTACATTTCAAATCATCCTGAGGGTTAATCATGACATGCGGTTGTCGACCAAACAAGATTTCAAAAGGGGACAGATTAAGAGGGGACCTGGGAGTGGTTCTGATACTGTACAATACAATGGGTAAAGCTTCTGGCCATGTCAATCCTGTCTCTGCCATCACTTTACTCAATTTATTTTTAATAGTGCTGTTCACTCTTTCGACCTTCGCACTCGCCTGTGGACGGTACGGAGTGTGCAGCTTGCTATCAATTCCCATCAACTTACACATTCCTTGAAAGACATCACCTGTAAAATGGGTACCCCTATCACTTTCAATGATTCTAGGGATACCATATCTACATACGAATTCCTGCACAATTTTCTTAGCTGTAAACATAGCGGTATTTGTAGCTGCTGGAAATGCTTCGACCCAATTCGAGAAAACATCTATACAAACAAGTACATATTTCAAATTTCGACATGGGGGTAATTGAATGAAGTCAATTTGTATTACCTGGAAAGGGCCGCCGGCAGGTGGGATATGGGATGGTTCTGTAGGTATTGCTTTTCCAATATTCTTTCTCAGACAGGTAAGGCATGACATTGCTCTTTTACCCGCATGAGAGGAGAATCCTGGGGCGCACCAGTATGCTCTTACCAATTTGCACATCCCCTCCTTGCCTAGATGAGTCAGCCCGTGAGCTGCTTCAGCCAGACATGGAAGGTATGTCCTGGGGGCCACTGGTTTACCATGTCCATCCGTCCAGAGCCCTGAGGACTCCTGGCCATATCCCTTTGCCTTCCAGACTGCCTTTTCCTGTGTGGAACACAAATTCTGCATCTCACACAACTTCTGTGTGTTGATGGTATTAAATACCATCAGTTGTGTGGTGTCTGTCTGTATGGGGGTAGCAGCTGCTAACTTAGCAGCTTCGTCTGCTCGGCTGTTACCAAGTGATACCGGGTCTTGGCTATATGTATGTGCTTTACATTTGATAACAGCCACTCTGTCGGGTTCCTGTATCGCTGTTAGAAGCCTTTTTATGTGAGTTGCATGCGCTACCGGTGTACCAGCAGCCGTCATGAAATTTCTGAGACGCCATAGGGCTCCGAAATCATGGACTACCCCGAATGCGTATCTAGAATCGGTGTAGATATTGGCTGACTTACCCTTAGCCAATTCACATGCTCTGGTTAGGGCGATCAGTTCAGCAACCTGGGCTGAGTGAGGTGGGCCTAGCGGTTCTGCTTCTATGGTGTCTTGGTCATCTACGACTGCGTATCCAGTACACAAGTCTCCCGAGTCTGACTGTCTGTGACAACTACCGTCCGTGTAGAACGTGAGTTCTGCATCTTCCAGTGGGTTGTCACTGATGTCAGGCCTTGCGGTAAAATTTTGGGTCAAATATTCCATACAATCATGTGTATCTTCCTTTGTATTGAATCCTCCTTCCCCAGCACTCTCACCTTCCACCCTTTGTGCCTGACCAGGCACACCTGGGAGATATGTTGCAGGATTTAATGCACTGCATCTCCTTATGGTGATGTTTACGGGGGCCATTAGTGCCAATTCCCATCTTGTAAACCTCGCTGATGAGACGTGTCTGGTTTGGGCAGAATTCAATAAGGCTGATACTGCATGTGGCGTATGGATTGTGAGGTTGTGGCCTAGCACGACGTCTTCGCTTTTTGTCACTAGCAATGCTATCGCAGCAACGCTTCGCAAGCATGTGGGGAGGGATCGCGCTACCGTGTCTAGCTGAGCGCTGTAGTATGCAACTGGCCTGCTGGCATCACCGTGTTTTTGGGTTAGTACACCTGCTGCGCAACCAGCACTTTCTGTTCCGTATAGTTCAAAGGGTTTCCCATAGTCTGGCATACCTAGTGCTGGCGCCTGCGTTAGGCACTGTTTGAGTCTCTCAAATGCTGTTTCGGATTCGTCTGTATGCAAAATCCTATCAGGTTTGTTTGAGGAGACCATTTCCTGCAAAGGTAACGCCAATATGGAAAACCCTGGGATCCAATTACGGCAATACCCACACATTCCTAAAAACGTCCTGATCTGTTGCTGGGTTTGTGGCAGTGTCATGTCTCTAATTGCTT
Source organism: Pseudophryne corroboree (assembly GCF_028390025.1). Taxonomy (NCBI): domain Eukaryota; kingdom Metazoa; phylum Chordata; class Amphibia; order Anura; family Myobatrachidae; genus Pseudophryne; species Pseudophryne corroboree. The sequence goes on along the minus strand of NC_086452.1, from coordinate 52,791,481 downwards.
GGATTCTATCAGCGGTCAGGTGTCTCAGTCCTTGTGTTAGACAGTGTCCCAAATATTTTACCTTAGTTTGGCATAATTGCAACTTGTCTTTGGACACCTTGTGTCCGGTGTCTGAAAGATGAAACAGGAGCTGTTTCGTATCCTTCAGAGATGCTTCCAGTGAATCTGAACACAGTAATAAATCGTCCACATACTGTATCAATACTGATCCACTGTCTGGTTGGAAAGACTGTAAACAATCATGCAAAGCCTGAGAAAATATACTTGGACTATCTATGAAACCTTGGGGCAATCGAGTCCACGTGTATTGGACTCCTCTATATGTGAATGCAAACAAATATTGGCTGTCAGGGTGCAGAGGTACCGAAAAGAAAGCGGAGCAGAGGTCAATAACAGTGAAAAATTTGGCAGTGGGAGGGATTTGCATTAGGATGACAGCTGGATTTGGCACTACGGGGAACTGACTCTCAACTATTTTGTTAATCCCCCTTAGATCCTGCACTAGCCTGTAACCCCTCCCCCCACTCTTCTTAACAGGGAAGATGGGACTATTGGCAGTGCTGGACGTTCTTACTAGAATGCCCTGTTGTAGCAAGCGCTCTATTACTGGGTAAACTCCTAACTCCACCTCTGGCTTCAGAGGATATTGTGGGATTTTTGGAGCTATCCTACCATCTTTTACTTGTACCACTACTGGAGCTACGTTTGCCATTAATCCAGTGTCCTGTCCGTCTTTTGTCCAAAGTGACTCTGGTATCTGAGATGTCATCTCTTCTATTTGGGATGGATTCCTATTTGTCATAATGGTATGTGACATTAATTTTGATGGGGAGTCTAACATGTCTCGCACTTCCTGAGCGTGTTTCTCAGGTATGTCCAAGAATACACCTTCAGGAGTACAATAAATGACGCACCCCATTTTACACAGTAAGTCTCTTCCCAGGAGATTGGTTGGTGCCGATGCAGCCAGCAAAAAGGAATGCTTGGTATGCAAAGGCCCTATTGTAATCTCGGCTGGTTTGCTAACAGGGTAGTGCTGGACTACTCCTGTTACTCCCATGGCTGGAATTGTCCTACCAGTGGTTCTCATGCCCACTGTCGAATTTATCACTGACTTGGCCGCCCCTGTGTCTACAAGAAAGTTTAAAGTTTTACCAGCTACATTGATTGCGACCTCGGGTTCACTTTCAAGGTTGGCAATCAATTTCACCGGCTGCAGATTACAGGTATGGCCACACCCCTATTGGGTATGGTGACCTCCCTGAATCCCGCTGGCAGCAACTATTTGTGAGGGAGATAGTTGGGAACTACCAGAGGCATGCCAGTCTCTGTTTGGGGGATATCTTTTTGTTTCCCCTGCATGTGGCTCATAACTCCGTTTCTGCGGACCTTGCTCCCAATGTCGTGTGTCGTGTCGTTGTCTAGGGGTTTGGTATGAGTTTCGTGGATTCTTTACTCTACAATCTCGTGCCATGTGTCCCTGTTTGTGACAAGAATAACAAGTAACCATACTTGACTTACCCACAGGATTTGGTGATACAAACAAAGGCTGCCTTGTGGTCAGAGCCTGTATACTTACTGACATTAATTTGTCACCTTGTTGTTCCCTGTGTCTGGTGATGTTTCTGTCGTGATCAATAGCAGCCTCTCTCAAAGTAGCCACAGACAGACCTCGCCAACAAGGTTGCGTGGTCTGTACCCTAGTCTTCAATGACTCTTTTAAACCATCCATCAGTACCGATACTGCTACTTCCCGATGGTTTGTGTCTGTTTTAATGTCCTCTATACCTGTGTATTTTGCCATTTCTAATAATGCTCTGTGAAAATACTCTGCAGCTGTCTCTGACTCCTTCTGTTTAATGGAGAATATCTTATTCCATTTAGCTACTGCTGGGAAATACTCTTTTAGCTGCAAGTTTATTCTTTTCACATTATCTTGGTTGTACACATCTGTAAGAGGTACATCATGATCTAGTCCGCAATCAGCTAAAAATTGAGTTGCGTCGACATTTGAGGGTAAACACGCTCTCAGCAATATCTGCCAGTCTTTGTTGTTGGGCTCTACAGTGTTACCTAAGTCTCTGATGTATTTTTGACTGGCAACTAAGTCTTTTCTAGGGTCAGGAAATTCAGACACTATGGTCCTTAATTCCATTCGGGAAAATGGAGTGTACATGGCGATGTTCCTAATGGGAGTGGCTCCTGATGCGTCTGTTTTCCCATTTGGTACTGCTATTACTCTAACAGGTGTGATTCTAACAACCTCATTCTGTGTAGATTCTACAGGCTGTGGTGAAATAGTTTCAGCATAATGCATGGTGCCGTACTTACCAGTTGATACGACCTCACCTATCCCTCCGCTAGGGACCTTTACTAATCTCGTGGGTGGAGCTGTGCCTACTGTGGTCTCTGCTATGGTGGCAGCTAGAGAGAGCGCTGAAATTGTTGCCGAATCGTCTTCTTGATCACACTCCTGGGGAAGGTTCAAAACAGGGTACAACTTGCACGGGTTAATACTTGCATGGGTTAATGAGTTAACATTATCATTAACATTTACACAGTTACTAAGTGATTTTGTGTTACACCTTAGTGCGTCTCTCTCCGCAACCAACTTCTCTCCTGATATATATGGTGGCGGCGGGGCCGTGGCAATTAACTTTCTGTTAGTGCCAGATCCCGCCGCCTGAGCCAAACCTCTCTGTATCTCACCTTCCTGTTGCCACAACTGTAAATAATCATAATGCTGAATTCGTCTCTTCGTTGATTTTATGAGACATATCCTCCTCCTTAAATTTTGTAACACTTCTGTGCTGAAGCTACCTATTCTTGGGAATTTGTCCCTGTCTTGTACAGTCATTCTCTCCCATTCATCACATAAAGTTTCTGTGTGACTTCCATATTTCTCACACATGATATACCAGGCCGACCCAATTGGCCGGACCACTGAATCAACCCGAACCGAGGTTGATCGCCCCCTACCTGAACAAGTGGCCCCCATAGTTCGAAAGTGTTGCTTTATTTAGCCAACCCTTTACGAAAAACCAAATGCCAACAATAGGCTGACGGTGGCGGTTTACCGAGTACCCCACTCACTCGCCCACGCCGACCTATACGACCTGATCACACCGATATGGTGCTGGCGTACTCGACCTAGGGCCCCTATGGAACCTTCGGTTTACTGGAACATATGAGGGTTACCCGCAGGACACTTACTCTTTCCAGTAAAGGTGGGGTTGTTAGATAGTTCCTGAGTGACCAGCGAACTTCCCTTAAAATAAAAAAAATTGCACAAATCACGTTAGAGTGTACAGATAGCGTTTGTGACCACTTTACTCTAATGGTATTAGGTCAGATTACTAACTACTGCACACACTTACGTGCGGTCCAGTCGTTCAGTACACAAACAACTAAGCTTATGTACGGAAAGACCAATGGAATCGAAACTTACGACTGCGAATTCCTTCAGCCAGAGCTTATATGGCCTATATGGGTGTTGCACCAACCCTTTTCGGTGTTGTGCCTGTGAACTGTATAGCGGACTTCCTTGTCGGCTGTACCTGGACCTCCTGGTCTGTTATGACCTCCTGGTCTTGTTACAGTATGACCTCCTGGTCTGCTATACTCTAATGCTCAAAATTGTATTTAACCAGAGATGCCTCCCTAGCCACCGTGCACGTCACTTACACGCATGTACCTCACGAGTACTCGACTTTTCTTGTGGTTCAACCTTTAAAATTGTAAAAACACTCACTCATCACATGTACACTTTTGTTTCTATTTCTATTTCTGCGCAGAAAATTTTCTTCAGCCCAGCTGTGTTACCAATTAGGAGCAGGATCTGTTAATTTAAATTTTTGGATTTCCAAAAATAGACTTGCGTTATTTACCGCCTGTTGCGCTACTTATCACGTTGCGTTAAAAATCAACTTATCGTGACTTGAGCTACGTGGGCGTAACCGGACGCTACGTTGCGTAATGAACGCTGCGTGCGTCGGCCTTTGGATTGCGTACGCTAGTCTTTGTTAGAGACACGTGTACGCAAAACAAAGATCCACCGTAACACAATATACTTTTATCAATGTAAACGATCCCTGATCATCTACCGCGTACCCCACTGGCTTTGCCTTATCTCCCAGGCAAACCTGTGTGTTTGTCTACACTTTTAACTATTACCTCTATCCTTAAACTATGAAATAACAGCAAGTCTCTTTTAGCACTTTTCTATCAACTATAAAAACTGGCAGACAGGATGGTGATATACGACAAATGAAATACACAGATGGAAAAGAAGTGCAGATATATATATGTATGCGTGCGTATATACGCAAGACAGAAGAAAAATAAACAGTTTTAAAAGACACAAGCGTTTTGTTCTTACCTCCGGTTCCCGGATTCCTTCAGCACTCTTTATCTAAGCGAAGCAGACGCTTATCCCGCCAGCACTACGAGACAATCTCCCGCCCTTTGCTGAGGGATAATGTCTGCTGATCTCCCTAGTGCAGATATGTGAAGGACAGGACGAGCCGCCAATTGATAAAGCTAAATATTTATCGTATATACAACCCTTTATGAGGTCTAAGAACACTGTACGCTGTCTACTTAAGAAATACCGTAAGGGTACGCAAGTTGCGCAACGATCGCTCAGCCGTAGGCGAGACGCTCAAGCGTCACGTTCGCTCACGGCCCAGAGATCACAGACAAGCACTCTGTTGGCTATGACTAACGTAATGATTCGCTATGGCGTAGCGGACGCTCGAGACCACGAGGAGATCACCAGCGGCGCAGACGCTCACAACGCTATACCTTTATGTCTAAACCTTTTATTAATGAAATACACAGAATACCTTAATGTGAATACAGGGTGTAAGTGCAACCTTGTGTAACCTGACTAACTACAAAGCTGCTTGAGCGTCACCGACGCTCAAGTGAACACTTAAAACTATGAGAAAATACACAGATACTGGTTTAGGGTCCAAAGCCTATTATCTGTATTATAACTATTATACTTGCAAAAAGAATCACAGTACAAATGATACACTACAATATAACAGAGACTTCCTAACCAAATAACTATACAAGAAATACAATACAATGCTATGCTGGTCTAATACAATACAAAACTAGTCAATGGGGGATACGAGAGAAGGAGAAGGGAGAGAGAGAGAGAGATATAAATATGAGAGAAATGGCTCACAGAAAGACAATGATTACGGAGAGAAACTTACGCACAAGGGTAAACGATCGCATGCGCCTGGACATCCAGCACCCGATTTTCAGCAATGAGAACCGTTGAAGAGTGAGTGCTGGATGTGGTCGGCCTGCCTACTTATGCCCCACACACAATGCAATCTTACAGTCCCTACAATCCCATTGTCCATTGGACGTCGGAATTCGGCCCTGCATCATAACAAAAGGTCATAGGTTGATTCATACAGGTGGGCTGTGACGATTTCAAACAGCTCAGGTGGGTGGGGAACTAGGTTTCCCGCCGCATACCTGAGTATGAGTAAATAGTAGAAATGGACATAAACTTCTTATGTCCATAACTATTCGCACGAGCGATTAATACGCTCCAAACCAACACCGGAATATTGCTATTTAAATACTCTTCCGATGGGTACCAAACACTACTGCATGACTCCTGTTAGACCCTTCCTACGATACAAAGAGGGATTCCTCAGCTCAGGGACATTCTATATTAACCAAACTTTCAGAATCTATCAAAGGGACCATGATCTACAAACTACATTATTACTGAAAATATGTAACGAATGAGTCGCACGCTACGATTACATAAACTCTACCGTAAATACGCATACCGTGCGCCCGCGGGTGCACGCTATTGCGGGTATGCGCCTTCACGGGAGAGCGTACGCATGCGCAGCGCAGACCAGTGTGCGGTGCAAATATGGCAACGTGCATAGAGATATTTTTCTGACTTTGACAGTAAGTATAAAAGATATAAAGATAAAGCAATAAGAGGAATTTAGGAAAAGCAAACAGTATAAAGTAAAACAAAGTAATAACTAGAGATGAGCGGGTTCGGTTTCTTTGAATCCGAACCCGCACGAACTTCACTTTTTTTTCCACGGGTCCGAGCGACTCGGATCTTCCCGCCTTGCTCGGTTAACCCGAGCGCGCCCGAACGTCATCATGACGCTGTCGGATTCTCGCGAGGCTCGGATTCTATCGCGAGACTCGGATTCTATATAAGGAGCCGCGCGTCGCCGCCATTTTCACTCGTGCATTGAGATTGATAGGGAGAGGACGTGTCTGGCGTCCTCTCCATTAGAATAGAGATAGATAGATTAGATAGAGAGAGATTGTGCAGAGTCGCAGACAGAGTTAGTTTACCACAGTCAGTGACCAGTGCAGTTGCTAGTTAACTTTTATTTAATATAATATATCCGTTCACTTCTCTCTGCTATATCCGTTCTCTGCCTGAAAAAAAAAACGATACACAGCACAGTCAGTCACACAGTGTGACTCAGTCTGTGTGCACTCAGCTCAGCCCAGTGTGCTGCACAGTCATCAATGTATAAATTAAAAGCTTATAATTAATTGTGGGGGAGACTGGGGAGCACTGCAGGTTGTTAGCAGGAGCCAGGAGTACAATTATATTAATTAACAGTGCACACTTTTGCTGCAGGAGTGGTGACCAGTGCCTGACCACCAGTATAGTATTGTTGTATACTACTAATATCTCTTTAAATATCAACCAGTCTATATTAGCAGCAGACACAGTACAGTGCGGTAGTTCACGGCTGTGGCTACCTCTGTGTCGGCACACGGCAGGCAGTCCGTCCGACCAGAATTGTATTATTTATTATTATATACCTACCACCTAACCGTGGTTTTTTTTTCATTCTTTATACCGTCATAGTGTCATCCTAATTGTTACGAGTATACTACTATCTCTTTATCAACCAGTGTACAGTGCGGTAGTTCACGGCTGTGGCTACCTCTGTGTCGGCACACGGCAGGCAGTCCGTCCGACCAGAATTGTATTATTTATTATTATATACCTACCACCTAACCGTGGTTTTTTTTTCATTCTTTATACCGTCATAGTGTCATCCTAATTGTTACGAGTATACTACTATCTCTTTATCAACCAGTGTACAGTGCGGTAGTTCACGGCTGTGGCTACCTCTGTGTCGGCACACGGCAGGCAGTCCGTCCGACCAGAATTGTATTATTTATTATTATATACCTACCACCTAACCGTGGTTTTTTTTTCATTCTTTATACCGTCATAGTGTCATCCTAATTGTTACGAGTATACTACTATCTCTTTATCAACCAGTGTACAGTGCGGTAGTTCACGGCTGTGGCTACCTCTGTGTCGGCACACGGCAGGCAGTCCGTCCGACCAGAATTGTATTATTTATTATTATATACCTACCACCTAACCGTGGTTTTTTTTTCATTCTTTATACCGTCATAGTGTCATCCTAATTGTTACGAGTATACTACTATCTCTTTATCAACCAGTGTACAGTGCGGTAGTTCACGGCTGTGGCTACCTCTGTGTCGGCACACGGCAGGCAGTCCGTCCGACCAGAATTGTATTATTTATTATTATATACCTACTACCTAACCGTGGTTTTTTTTTCATTCTTTATACCGTCATAGTGTCATCCTAATTGTTACGAGTATACTACTATCTCTTTATCAACCAGTGTACAGTGCGGTAGTTCACGGCTGTGGCTACCTCTGTGTCGGCAGTCGGCAGGCAGTCCGTCCATCCATAATTGTATTATTATTATAATATATACCACCTAACCGTGGTTTTTTTTTCATTCTTTATACCGTCATAGTGTCATACTAGTTGTTACGAGTATACTACTATCTCTTTATCAACCAGTGTACAGTGCGGTAGTTCACGGCTGTGGCTACCTCTGTGTCGGCAGTCGGCAGGCAGTCCGTCCATCCATAATTGTATTATAATATATACCACCTAACCGTGGGTTTTTTTTCATTCTTTATACCGTCATAGTCAGTCATACTAGTTGTTACGAGTATACTACTATCTCTTTATCAACCAGTGTACAGTGCGGTAGTTCACGGCTGTGGCTACCTCTGTGTCGGAACTCGGCAGGCAGTCCGTCCATCCATAATTGTATTACAATATATACCACCTAACCGTGGTTTTTTTTTCATTCTTTATACCGTCATAGTCAGTCATACTAGTTGTTACGAGTATACTACTATCTCTTTATCAACCAGTGTACAGTGCGGTAGTTCACGGCTGTGGCTACCTCTGTGTCGGCAGTCGGCAGGCAGTCCGTCCATCCATAATTGTATTATTATTATAATATATACCACCTAACCGTGGTTTTTTTATACCACCTAACCGTGGCAGTCCGTCCATAATTGTATACTAGTATCCAATCCATCCATCTCCATTGTTTACCTGAGGTGCCTTTTAGTTCTGCCTATAAAATATGGAGAACAAAAAAGTTGAGGTTCCAAAATTAGGGAAAGATCAAGATCCACTTCCACCTCGTGCTGAAGCTGCTGCCACTAGTCATGGCCGAGACGATGAAATGCCAGCAACGTCGTCTGCCAAGGCCGATGCCCAATGTCATAGTACAGAGCATGTCAAATCCAAAACACCAAATATCAGAAAAAAAAGGACTCCAAAACCTAAAATAAAATTGTCGGAGGAGAAGCGTAAACTTGCCAATATGCCATTTACCACACGGAGTGGCAAGGAACGGCTGAGGCCCTGGCCTATGTTCATGGCTAGTGGTTCAGCTTCACATGAGGATGGAAGCACTCAGCCTCTCGCTAGAAAACTGAAAAGACTCAAGCTGGCAAAAGCACCGCAAAGAACTGTGCGTTCTTTGAAATCCCAAATCCACAAGGAGAGTCCAATTGTGTCGTTTGCGATGCCTGACCTTCCCAACACTGGACGTGAAGAGCATGCGCCTTCCACTATTTGCATGCCCCCTGCAAGTGCTGGAAGGAGCACCCGCAGTCCAGTTCCTGATAGTCAGATTGAAGATGTCAGTGTTGAAGTACACCAGGATGAGGAGGATATGGGTGTTGCTGGCGCTGGGGAGGAAATTGACCAGGAGGATTCTGATGGTGAGGTGGTTTGTTTAAGTCAGGCACCCGGGGAGACACCTGTTGTCCGTGGGAGGAATATGGCCGTTGACATGCCAGGTGAAAATACCAAAAAAATCAGCTCTTCGGTGTGGAGGTATTTCACCAGAAATGCGGACAACAGGTGTCAAGCCGTGTGTTCCCTTTGTCAAGCTGTAATAAGTAGGGGTAAGGACGTTAACCACCTCGGAACATCCTCCCTTATACGTCACCTGCAGCGCATTCATAATAAGTCAGTGACAAGTTCAAAAACTTTGGGTGACAGCGGAAGCAGTCCACTGACCAGTAAATCCCTTCCTCTTGTAACCAAGCTCACGCAAACCACCCCACCAACTCCCTCAGTGTCAATTTCCTCCTTCCCCAGGAATGCCAATAGTCCTGCAGGCCATGTCACTGGCAAGTCTGACGAGTCCTCTCCTGCCTGGGATTCCTCCGATGCATCCTTGCGTGTAACGCCTACTGCTGCTGGCGCTGCTGTTGTTGCCGCTGGGAGTCGATGGTCATCCCAGAGGGGAAGTCGTAAGCCCACTTGTACTACTTCCAGTAAGCAATTGACTGTTCAACAGTCCTTTGCGAGGAAGATGAAATATCACAGCAGTCATCCTACTGCAAAGCGGATAACTGAGTCCTTGACAACTATGTTGGTGTTAGACGTGCGTCCGGTATCCGCCGTTAGTTCACAGGGAACTAGACAATTTATTGAGGCAGTGTGCCCCCGTTACCAAATACCATCTAGGTTCCACTTCTCTAGGCAGGCGATACCGAGAATGTACACGGACGTCAGAAAAAGACTCACCAGTGTCCTAAAAAATGCAGTTGTACCCAATGTCCACTTAACCACGGACATGTGGACAAGTGGAGCAGGGCAGGGTCAGGACTATATGACTGTGACAGCCCACTGGGTAGATGTATGGACTCCCGCCGCAAGAACAGCAGCGGCGGCACCAGTAGCAGCATCTCGCAAACGCCAACTCTTTCCTAGGCAGGCTACGCTTTGTATCACCGCTTTCCAGAATACGCACACAGCTGAAAACCTCTTACGGCAACTGAGGAAGATCATCGCGGAATGGCTTACCCCAATTGGACTCTCCTGTGGATTTGTGGCATCGGACAACGCCAGCAATATTGTGTGTGCATTAAATATGGGCAAATTCCAGCACGTCCCATGTTTTGCACATACCTTGAATTTGGTGGTGCAGAATTTTTTAAAAAACGACAGGGGCGTGCAAGAGATGCTGTCGGTGGCCAGAAAAATTGCGGGACACTTTCGGCGTACAGGCACCACGTACAGAAGACTGGAGCACCACCAAAAACTACTGAACCTGCCCTGCCATCATCTGAAGCAAGAAGTGGTAACGAGGTGGAATTCAACCCTCTATATGCTTCAGAGGTTGGAGGAGCAGCAAAAGGCCATTCAAGCCTATACAATTGAGCACGATATAGGAGATGGAATGCACCTGTCTCAAGTGCAGTGGAGAATGATTTCAACGTTGTGCAAGGTTCTGATGCCCTTTGAACTTGCCACACGTGAAGTCAGTTCAGACACTGCCAGCCTGAGTCAGGTCATTCCCCTCATCAGGCTTTTGCAGAAGAAGCTGGAGGCATTGAAGAAGGAGCTAACACGGAGCGATTCCGCTAGGCATGTGGGACTTGTGGATGCAGCCCTTAATTCGCTTAACAAGGATTCACGGGTGGTCAATCTGTTGAAATCAGAGCACTACATTTTGGCCACCGTGCTCGATCCTAGATTTAAAGCCTACCTTGGATCTCTCTTTCCGGCAGACACAGGTCTGCTGGGGTTGAAAGACCTGCTGGTGACAAAATTGTCAAGTCAAGCGGAACGCGACCTGTCAACATCTCCTCCTTCACATTCTCCCGCAACTGGGGGTGCGAGGAAAAGGCTCAGAATTCCGAGCCCACCCGCTGGCGGTGATGCAGGGCAGTCTGGAGCGACTGCTGATGCTGACATCTGGTCCGGACTGAAGGACCTGACAACGATTACGGACATGTCGTCTACTGTCACTGCATATGATTCTCTCAACATTGATAGAATGGTGGAGGATTATATGAGTGACCGCATCCAAGTAGGCACGTCACACAGTCCGTACTTATACTGGCAGGAAAAAGAGGCAATTTGGAGGCCCTTGCACAAACTGGCTTTATTCTACCTAAGTTGCCCTCCCACAAGTGTGTACTCCGAAAGAGTGTTTAGTGCCGCCGCTCACCTTGTCAGCAATCGGCGTACGAGGTTACATCCTGAAAATGTGGAGAAGATGATGTTCATTAAAATGAATTATAATCAATTCCTCCGCGGAGACATTGACCAGCAGCAATTGCCTCCACAAAGTACACAGGGAGCTGAGATGGTGGATTCCAGTGGGGACGAATTGATAATCTGTGAGGAGGGGGATGTACACGGTGATATATCGGAGGGTGAAGATGAGGTGGACATCTTGCCTCTGTAGAGCCAGTTTGTGCAAGGAGAGATTAATTGCTTCTTTTTTGGGGGGGGTCCAAACCAACCCGTCATATCAGTCACAGTCGTGTGGCAGACCCTGTCACTGAAATGATGGGTTGGTTAAAGTGTGCATGTCCTGTTTTGTTTATACAACATAAGGGTGGGTGGGAGGGCCCAAGGATAATTCCATCTTGCACCTCTTTTTTCTTTTTTTTTTCTTTGCATCATGTGCTGATTGGGGAGGGTTTTTTGGAAGGGACATCCTGCGTGACACTGCAGTGCCACTCCTAGATGGGCCCGGTGTTTGTGTCGGCCACTAGGGTCGCTAATCTTACTCACACAGCTACCTCATTGCGCCTCTTTTTTTCTTTGCGTCATGTGCTGTTTGGGGAGGGTTTTTTGGAAGGGACATCCTGCGTGACACTGCAGTGCCACTCCTAGATGTGCCCGGTGTTTGTGTCGGCCACTAGGGTCGCTAATCTTACTCACACAGTCAGCTACCTCATTGCGCCTCTTTTTTTCTTTGCGTCATGTGCTGTTTGGGGAGGGTTTTTTGGAAGGGCCATCCTGCGTGACACTGCAGTGCCACTCCTAGATGGGCCCGGTGTTTGTGTCGGCCACTAGGGTCGCTTATCTTACTCACACAGCGACCTCGGTGCAAATTTTAGGACTAAAAATAATATTGTGAGGTGTGATGTGTTCAGAATAGGCTGAAAATGAGTGTAAATTATGTTTTTTGAGGTTAATAATACTTTGGGATCAAAATTACCCCCAAATTCTATGATTTAAGCTGTTTTTTAGGGTTTTTTTAAAAAAACACCCGAATCCAAAACACACCCGAATCCGACAAAAAAAATTCGGTGAGGTTTTGCCAAAACGCGGTCGAACCCAAAACACGGCCGCGGAACCGAACCCAAAACCAAAACACAAAACCCGAAAAATTTCCGGCGCTCATCTCTAGTAATAACGGGACTTTTAGCTGCATGTTAGTCATTAGTGATGGACACCCACAAGGGGTTACCTGAAGTAAGACCACTGATTGGAGAGACACCATGGAAAGAGTGTGGGAGAACCGTACCAAGTACCACATCCCGCTGGAATTAATCCGTGATCCCCTTGCCAAATACGGAGCTTGGAAAAGCCTGATCTTAGAACTTGTGCTTTGTTTGGCCAAGTTCCAGCCCTTGCTACTGATATTGTTATTCTTGCTGTGGCCTCTTAGAAGATGGGTGAGCAGTCATTAGCGGAGTTCCACATAAGAGAGGCGGATGTCGGTGATGCTATTACTCTATGTCAGGCTAGGAATGTGGCACTGGTCTGGGACACCACAAAAGTCAGAGCTGGCAGACATGTGCAAATCAAGTCACTAAATCACCCAATGCATGTACTATTCCACCCATCCTCACCCAAATCTGCCTAAATCCAAACCCACCTTTCTGCAAGGCTCCTGTTTTGTTGGGGCCGTGAAGCTGGACTGTCCTGGTGAAACTGGGACAATTGTGCAGTCTGAGCTTTATTACCGGTGCATAAAAATTAAATTATCCATTCAGGCATATATATTAACTTGCAAGGAAACCTTCTATCAAGAAGAAACAGGTGCTCAATGGTGGTCATTCCGAGTTGATCGCAGCAGCAATTTTGTTAGCAGTTGGGCAAAACCATGTGCACTGCAGGTGGGGTAGATGTAACATGTGCAGGGAGAGTTAGATTTGGGTGGGGTGTGTTCAAACTGAGATCTAAATTGCAGTGTAAGAATAAAGCAACCAGTATTTACACTGCCCAGAAACAAAATAACTCACCCAAATCTAACTCTCTCTGCAAATGTTATATCTGCCCCCCCTGCAGTGCACATGGTTTTGCCCAATTGCTAACAAACTTGCTGCTGCGATCAACTCAGAATTACACCCAATATGTAGTCGCTGCACCAAGCAGCTGTCAAAAGAACATAAACCTCACACGTCAGATGCATCCACGCAGTGCCGGCTCCAGGCCTAATAGCACCCTGAGCGAAAACATGTAAAAGCGCCCCCCCCCCCCCCGCTCCAGGAAAAGTGGGTGTGGCCTCTTGGAAAGCGGGCGTGGCCTCATAACTTCATATTATTAGATTATAAATAAATATGTTTTCACACCCCCTCTACGCACACAATTAGCAGCCTTACACATAACAGCCACAGTAGTGTTCCTTACACACAATGTCTCCAGTATAGTGCCAGATACACAATGTGCAGTGCCAGATAGACATGATATGCCCCCCAGCAGTGCCAGCTACACACAATATGCCCCCCAGCTGTGCCAGCTACACGATAGTGTTCACTTTTTAGGGCAGGGAGGGCACATTTTTAAGTTAGGAGGGCAAAATGATGTACATACTGTAATGCTTGTTGCTCATCTACCTACATGGCAAAGCATGGACAGTGCGCGCCAAAGGCGCGCAGCAAAAATGTAGGGGCGTTGCTTCGTGGGGAAGATGCGTGGCCACATAATAGTGGCAATTCGCTTTACACCACACAGTAGTGCAGTTAATACACACTGCACCAGGTAGAACCTCCTAGACACTTTGCGCCAGGCAGAGCACGTTAGACACTTTGCGCCAGGCAGAGCACGTTTGACACTTTACGCCAGGCAGAGCACGTTAGACACTTTGCGCCAGGCAGAGCACGTTAGACACATTGCCTAGCCACAGACGCCTAGCGGGAACACTACATGATATGCTCCCCAGCCGTGTCAGCTACACATGACATGCCCCCCAGCAGTGCCAGCAACACATGACATGCCCCCCAGCAATGCCAGATACATAAATGGCCACACAGTGCCAGATATGTAGATACAGAAAAGCCCCCACAATGCCAGATAAATGCCCCCACAGTGCCAGATAAATGTCCCCACAGTGCCAGATAAATGTCCCCGCAGTGCCAGATAAATGCCCCCACAGTGCCAGATAAATGTCCCCACAGTGCCAGGTAAATGCCCCCCCAGTGCCAGATAAATGCCCCCACAGTGCCAGATAAATGTCCCCACAGTGCCAGATAAATGTCCCCACAGTGCCAGATAAATGCCTCCAGTGCCAGATAAATGTCCCCACAGTGCCAGATAAATGTCCCCACAGTGCCAGATAAATGCCCCCACAGTGCCAGATAAATGTCCCCACAGTGCCAGATAAATGTCCCCACAGTGCCAGATAAATGCCTCCAGTGCCAGATAAATGCCCCCACAGTGCCAGATAAATGTCCCCACAGTGCCAGATAAATGTCCCCACAGTGCCAGATAAATGCCCCCACAGTGCCAGATAAATGCCCCCACAGTGCCAGATAAATGCCCCCAGTGCCAGATAAATGCCCCCACAGTGCCAGATAAATGTCCCCACAGTGCCAGATAAAAGTCCCCACAGTGCCAGATAAATGCCCCCACAGTGCCATAAATTCACTCACCCCCCCCCCCCAAATACCTGCGGCGTTGGAGGGGGAGGAGTACTGCTGTGCGGGCGTGCGGGCGGGTGCAGTGCAGGTCCGGGTGGGTGCAGGCGGGCAGCCAGGAAGCCTCTTGAGTGCGCGCTGCGCGGCGCCGGCGTCTGACGTTAGACACCGGCGCCGCTCAGCGCGTATAGCGCACTCAAGTCACACACGATGCTCCAGTGCACAGGACCGGCTCCATGTTCGAATACGGCGGCGCCAGCGCGCGGCACCCCTTAAGGGTGGCGCCCTGCGCGGCCGCTCTATTCGAACATGCCTAGAGCCGGCCCTGCATCCACGCGCCACTCAAGCACACTTATCTTAAGAAATAAAGACACCACAACTGTAGTTGGCGTGAAAGGGGTCAGCTTTTATTTTCTGACCGAGAGGGAGGCCTATTAAATACTAAAACTAAAATGCAGACTTCCCTCTCTAACTAAGGTGACGGGGAGAAGAACGGTTAAACATAATAAACGTAACATGGGTGATCAACATTATAGTACATAAAAACAAGCAATAAAAAACATATGTGTGAGGGAGCCTCCTGCCCCAGATGTTCCGGGATCGGCCTCCTGCCTCCATCCCAGACATCGAAAAATCCAAAATCCAAGGACAGGGGTCGACCTTCTGCCACTACCCCTGTCCACCAACAGTTGCAGGGACGGAGGTACGCTCCGCCCCTACGGGATAAAAAATTGGGCCACCAGCCCCGCCATCCACATATGTTTTATACCAATTATATGGACCCACTTGGTAAAATGATGCCCGTAAACTAATTCTAAAAGATATAAAATTACCTCAAAGTACACCCAAACTGACTAACCGTGAACTCATAATTAAATTTAAGTAACCGTTCAGAAAACCGGCCACCGAAAGCCGACACAGTGAACCCAACAGTAAAACAAAACCAAATTTTTTCAGGGCGGGTTACGTGAAGACACTGAAAGAGGCAGGAAATGGTGGATTAGCAACCTATATCCATGGCAGTACAGCCCCTATCCACAATCCAGCCAATAGCCTCCCGGTTCCTCCATCTACGTTCCTCCCACTACAAAAAAACCTTAACCCCTTCCAGGCCAAAGTGATGCACTGAGCAGCGCTCCGCAAGCCCAGATGGTGCGTTTATACTGCTATGGTCATATTATATTCCCTACGCAGTCTTAAACTTCACACGTCAGATGCATCCACGCGCCACTCAAGCACACTTATCTTATGAAATAAAGACACCACAACTGTAGTTGGCGTGAAAGGGGTCAGCTTTTATTTTCTGACTGAGAGGGAGGCCTATTAAATACTAAAACTAAAATGCAGACTTCCCTCTCTAACTAAGGTGGTGGGGAGAAGAACGGTTAAACATAATAAACGTAACATGGGTGATCAACATTATAATACATAAAAACAAGCAATAAAAAACATATGTGTGAGGGAGCCTCCTGCCCCAGATGTTCCGGGATCGGCCTCCTGCCTCCATCCCAGACATCGAAAAATCCAAAATCCAAGGACAGGGGTCGACCTTCTGCCACTACCCCTGTCCACCAACAGTTGCAGGGACGGAGGTACGCTCCGCCCCTACGGGATAAAAAATTGGGCCACCAGCCCCGCCATCCACATATGTTTTATACCAATTATATGGACCTACTTGGTAAAATGATGCCCGTAAACTAATTCTAAAAGATATAAAATTACCTCAAAGTACACCCAAACTGACTAACCGTGAACTCATAATTAAATTTAAGTAACCGTTCAGAAAACCGGCCAACTGCCAGGTTACCAACCTGCCACCGCCACCGAACTAAAAAACCCACACAACAAAACAGAAAAACTAACTAAACAGACCTAAGAAAGCACGAAAGAAAAACCCAAATGGACTATCAAAAAGGAAAAAACTATCTAAAGGGACCGAATAATGTGAATAATGTCCTCCAGGAAGATCAGCATGCCAGCCGGCGACAAATGCACCCCGTCAGACCGGTATTGTGTCGGATCACGGTAGGAGATACCACCGTGCACGACCAGCCCGCCATGCTGGAGGACAGCACGACCAACGACCGAATTGACCCGCCTCCGAACCAGGTCAATCGCCCCGGGGTTAAAGGCTCCGCGCCAAGACCGCCAGGGGACGATGTCTGACCAGAGGATGAGGCAAAACGGCCAGTCAGCCATAAGTTCCAGTAGCTGACGCCTGATCTCGAGGCGAATCTCGAGCCCAGTGCGGCGTACCAGATCATTGCCACCCAGATGCAAGACCAAAATCAGGGGGTACCCAAAACGGCCAACTGCCGCCCGAAGCCAGTCCCGCAGGCCATCCCAGCGGAGGCCTCTACGCCCCAACCAGTGCACAGCCTGCAGCTCCGGAAACCGGGTGGTGTCGCAGGCCAGAGCCGACACGGACAGCCAATAGATGTAGGAATGGCCGACAAACCATATAAAGTGCGGATCTAACCGCCGTCCTGCAAAAGAAGGGTGTGACGAAGGTTAAGAAATTAAATAAATAAGGTATGTAAATGGGAAACCTAACTGCGTCCCTAACGGGGAGGGAGTGGGGGGGGGGGGGCGCCCAATTTGACTTGAGGCAAAAACAAAACTTCGTAAGCCGTAATTAAAAACCAACAATAAAACAAAAATTCCTCAAGGCCCCCGCAATCACAAAGTGCGACTGCGACGAGCGGCTAGTCCTCAAAGGGGCGCACTGGGAGGAAAAGGCCTGATATAGCGTCTGACTGCACCAGACCTCCACCTACCCAGTGCCCGGACTTCGACCTCGGACCAACCCGCCGCAGCGGCAGCTGAAGCAGCGCCGATGCGGAAAGAGTGAGTCCCATAGTCGGCCGGAGATAGACCCAGGTACAAAATACAACGCCCCAAAACCGACCGGAATTGATATCTGGTCAACGGGGAACCATCGCTATGGACGAGCCACCCGGTGGGCGTTGGAGGCCGTATGGACGAATAAGCCCAGACCGCGGAAACTGGACAAATGCCCCGCGCACGAGCCGGACCCATTCGAACCAACTGCCCCCTGCCGGCTACGTCAGTCTTGGAGCGCTGAATCCTGCACCATAAACCGTCGGGGCGGACGACGACTTGGGCCTCCAGCATGGGCGAGGCAGAAGCCCGAGAGACGGACACCAGCTCACCCACCCTGAACGCACCGTGGAAGGCCATAGTAAAGGCCGCCCGGAAGAGGCGAACCTTGTATCACGAAGAGCAAATGCTCTGTAGGGATCCCAAAATCCGCCTCAGCAACGCACCGGTGATCGGCTGGCGAGTATCCGGGAGGGGCGGAGTCGCCCGAGCCCAACCTTTCAACACCCGCCGGAGGAAAAAGGACTTCGTAAAATCCGCTTCCCCCCGAAGCTGCAGAAAGTAAGATATACCTGCCAGAACCCTGTTAACAGACGCCCGCGAAATCCCGTCGGAGTACAGAACCCAGATGTAATCTAAAAGTAAATCATGAGAGGTCTTACCACACTGGCCTCTCTCCAGGAGGAAACGACACCACCGCTCCCAGGCGGCCCGATAGGCCGCAAAAGTTGCAGGGGCCAATGACCTGTGGGCTAACGCCTCCAAACCGGGTGGATGACCTGCCACACAAAAGCAGGACATGATTCCCCATGGAGTAGAGCTGCAGGAGCCAAGCGCCTAAATCGCTGCAAATCGCCGCGTGACAGGGCATCTGCAATTTCGTTACGCACGCCAAGGACATGCTTGGCTCACAGCGTAATGTTGTTCACCAAACATAACAAGACTATCTGCGCAATGACCCGCAATACCGGCAAGGATGTGGCTTTTTGGCGGTTGATGGCAAAAACCACGCCCAGATTGTCGCACCAGAAGACAACATGTTTGTTACGCAGGGCATCGCACCATAATTCCAAAGCGACCAGAATAGGAAAAATTTCCAGCAACAGCATGTTCGTAGTGAGGCCCTTGCTAAGTCAGGTACGCGGCCAAGGGGACACGCACCAACGGCCCGCGAAATAAGCGCCGAACCCGAAAGCGCCAGAGGCGTCCGTGAAAAGCTCCATGGACGGGCTAGACACGACCGCCTCCTGCCAAATACAGATGCCGTTGAAACGAACAAGAAAATCATCCCAAATACGTAAATCAAAATCGTCCCAAATACGTAAATCCCGGCGGATTTCGAGGGACAACCTAAGGAAATGAAGCGGGCGTCTAACCCCCACGGTAGCCCGTTCCAATTTTCTACAGAAAACCCTGCCCATGGGGATAACCTTGCAAGCAAAGTTAAACAGGCCCAATAGGGATTGGGCCTGCTTGAGAGTGAGCTTGCCCGCGGCCAGCACATATAGGATACCGTCACGTAAACGCAACACCTTGTCCGTAGGAAGCCTACAGAGACCACCGACCGTATCAATCTGAATCCCGAGGTAAACCAAGGAGGCGGAGGGTCCCTCCGTCTTTTCTGGTGCAACCGGAACCCCGAAGCGTGCAAAGAGGGCCAGAGCCCCCTGCAGCAAGTTGACGCAGCGAGGGGAATCTGAGGGGCCGATAAAAAGAAAATCGTCCAAGTAGTGGGAAATTCCCCGTTCGCCCGTTGCCTGCTCGAGACACCAGTGGAGGAAGGAACTGAATCTCTCAAAGTAGGCGCAAGAGATAGAACAGCCCATAGGGAGGCACCGATCTATGTAATAGCCATCGTCCAGCTTAAAACCCATAAACCTGAAGGCGGAAGGGTGCAGTGGAAGGAGACGAAACGCAGACTGGATGTCCCACTTACACATAACTGCCCCCGGGCCAAAAGACCGTACGGTGTCTATGGCCGAATCAAAGGATAGGTAAATGACCCTACACTGGTCAGCAGGGATAGCATCATTAACCGAGGACCCCATAGGACAGGAAAGGTGTTGGATGAGGCGAAATTTGCCCGCTGTCTTTTTGGGCACTACGCCTACAGGGGACAAGACCAAATCTGGCAAGGGGGGTTCCCGGAAAGGGCCTATCATCCTCCTTAACGCCACCTCTGCCTCTACCTTGTGCCGGAGCACGTCCGGAAACTCCCGAGCCGAACGCAGGTTCGTACCCGCCCCGGGACCCACCCGTCCATGTATCGGCAAGGGGAAACCCGACGCGAAACCCGAGTGTAAAAATTGGGCATCCACCGACCGCAGGTATCGTCGCAGCCAGGGAATGAGCGCCCGAAGTCTAATTGGGGTGGGAGCTGTGGCCAGCGCCGGTGGCCGCGGGAGCGCGACTCTGTCGGGGCTGCGAGCCAAAAGCACTCCCGGTCCCAGGACTGGGGCAATCCTTAATCCCGTGGCCCCCGCCACATCTGATACAGGAGTGGCGAAAACGACACCGCCCCCCCAAGTCGCATTGGGCATTATTAAATGCGAAGCATTTTCCATGCCCCGCGTGCCCTGCGCCTCCGCGAAAGCCGGCAGAATGAGAGGTAGGTCTTTTTGCCCATCGTCTTGCCGTGCCGCCTTCCTCAGTGCCGGCCGAACCCTGGGTCAGTTCAGAGCACAATTCAACGTCTTTTTTACCAAAGTTATAGATCTGCCGCCCGTGTTGTTTGCGCCGGAAATCCTCGTCGTAACGCCGCCAGGCCGACCCTTTGTACTTATGGTACAGCACGTGTATGAGGAATTGATAGCGCACCACGTTCATGTGTTCATCCGGGCGCGTCTCCAGGTAACACGCCGCAAAGATCAACATGCAGCGGACCCAATTCTGGTAGGACCGCAAAGCGTCCTCGCTACCCTGCCCCTTTTTCTTAGCCGAAAGCAAGGCTTTACGATCGTCGCTGGTAAGGGCAAAAATATTCACATATTGGCCCTTACGGATACGGTCCCGGACCCGGGGCCTGAGGCCACGTTGCACAGCCGTATTGGCGCAGTGCACGGTGTCCGATTCCACCGATACTTGGGAAGCGGACGAGGTGGAATACTGACGCTCGCGTCGTCTGCGACGCATCACCCTGTGCAAGCCACCATCTGAGGAGGACAGACCCTCCGAGGACGTAGAGGCAAGGGAGGAATCTGTGGCCCGACGCCTTCGCCTGCTGCGCTTGCCGGAAATCCTACCCGCACTGCTGCCTACGCTAGAGGAGCTGGAGCGAGTACCCGAAACCAAGCCGCTACGGGGTGTCACCGCGCTCCCCTTGGACCAGTCGGGGTCCGAGGAAGACTCACCTGCACGAGAGGGAACACCGTCCATCCCACCGGCCACCGAACGACTCGTGGATACACCGGCTGACTCCATTGCCGACCCGACGTCCGTGGCTGGGGTGACAAAAGAGACATTGTTCCCCTGCTCCACCACCGGACCCGCAGCCGCCGGGAGCGGGGCAGGAGGGGGGGTAGTCGCGCCAGAAGACAGAAGCGGGATAAGGGATTGCGCAATGCTATCTGCCAAAGAAGCGGTGGGCCGCCCCAGTCCCCCGGGTACGGAGGATAACAAGGGAGCCACCGCCGACACCACAGCGGCACAAATGGCGGACAAGACGGTGGCGTCCACCAAGGGTGCAGTCACAGGGGCAGGCGAAGCAAGAACGGACCCGCCCCGCGAGTCACGCGCCCGACGTGAGTTACGCAAACCTCCCGTCGGGAGCAAGGACCCTGAGGATCCCTCACTGTCGGGAATCACGGCACAACTGTCTTGCTGCGCTAAACCACGGGTAGACCGCCGACGCCTCGACCGTCTACCAACCCGAGCGTCGGCCATAGGAGGAGAAGTCGGAGAGTCGTCACCACTAGAAGGGGGCAGCGCGACGTCGGACTGAGAGCTGACCGCAGAAGCGTCGGCAGGAGACAACTGGACGCGGGGAGGGGGTGCTGGTTCGTGAGCCGCCTGCGCACGCCGCCCCCTAGTGGGGTGAGTTGCCGGCAGGCGAGACCCCAGCCGGTGTCCGCCAGGAGCCGCGCGACCACGGGCGGCGGCCGAACTACTTGCCAAGGGAGACGCCCTGGTAGGGCCCGGCGCCCCGGGCCCAACCACGGAAGGTGAGGTCGGGCGGGCCGCCCCACCCCGACGCAGGAGGGCGCTGACCGAACTAATTCAGGTAAGGGGGGGTATTGGCACAGAGGGGGTATGCCTTATCTGGGCCCCCCTGTTGCGTGGCTGGTCTGCGGCACGCGCCGGCTGGCCGGACTGGCTGCGTCCGGCAGCCGCGCGACCGCCCACTGGGAGATACAGCGCCTGGAGTAATAAGGCTGGGGACTGGGGAGAGCCGCCACGCCGCAGGGCGGGAGCTCCGTCCCCGCCCCACGTGACCCGTGCGGCCAGCCGCTGCACTACGCGGCGGGGCCAGGGACGGCAGAACACCGCTCCCGGCTCCCCGGCGCTCCGTCCACCGCCGCTGACCGCAGCGGGGAAGGAGAAGGAGAGTGCGCACGTGGGGGAGCGCGGGCGGGCGGCCGAGCTTGGCCGCGCACAGCCCTCGTCTCCCTTGTAGCAGCCGCAGCAGGGCTACCCCGACCCGGCAGGACATCAGAGTAGTCTAAGAGCCGGGCAGGGAGGCCAGCGCTGCCGGTAGGACGGGAACGGGTCGCCATAGTACCTGGGAGGGGGGGGGGGGGGCTGAGGAAATCAGCAGCACAAAATAATACACAGGGGAGAGGAGAGGCACAGTAGGAAATAAAAGTTTGGAATAGGAGAGTGAATGTAGAAGTAGGAATAGGAAAGATAGAAATGGCAGAAAGAGAAGGAGATGAAACTGTAAATTACTGAATGAATGGATAATACTTGCAGCCTTACGTGAAGACACTGAAAGAGGCAGGAAATGGTGGATTAGCAACCTATATCCAGGCAGTACAGCCCCTATCCACAATCCAGCCAATAGCCTCCTGGTTCCTCCATCTACGTTCCTCCCACTACAAAAAACCTTAACCCCTTCCAGGCCAAAGTGATGCACTGAGCAGCGCTCTGCAAGCCCAGACGGTGCGTTTATGCTGCTATGGTCATATTATATTCCCTACGCAGTCTGGAGAGTCACTCCTGGAAAATACAAACAATATGAAAAGGGAGCAGCGCTAAGAATGAAATGATTGGATTAATGTAACAATATAACAAATTATTATGTTTAAAAACCAAATAAAAGAACAATTAAAAACAATTGTCTCCTCATGTGTCAGAAAAAAACAGGCATTCAATAAATACACCTTTATAGCTCTCATATGGATCTGTTTACAATTAGACCGATTGGTGTCTGTTCCTGAATGTATACCCAGGTATGTCCACTAGTCCCAATGAGGATATAATTACACTCAGCACAATTCGGCAGTTGGATAGTTACCGATCACCATGTATTAGAGGTGGAAGGGCTTCCATAAGTTAGAGTCCACAGTGGGAGTGTTTGTCCTCATTAGATGCGGTGGGTGCTGTAGTTTTCCTCTTTAGGTTGCAAAGACAGGCTGATAGTGGATCCGGGGTTGGTTCAGACACTCGGATTAACGGTCACAGGGGCTAGGATGGTGATGAAAAGGGGGTCCTGACGTGTTTCGCTGTACCCCAAGAATTGCAGCTTTATCAAAGGAAGCTTGATAAAGCTGCAATTCTTGGGGTGCAGCGAAAGGCGTTAGTACTCCCTTTTCATCACCATTCTAGCTCCTGTGACCGTTAATCCGAGTGTCTGTCTGAACCAACCCCGGATCCACTATCAGCCTGTCTTTGCAACCTAAAGAGGAAAACTATAGCACCCACCGCATCTAATGAGGACAAACACTCCCACTGTGGACTCTAACTTATGGCTTCCACCTCTAATATATGGTGATCGGTAACTATCCAACTGCCGAATTGTGCTGAGTGTAATTATATCCTCATTGGGACTAGTGGACATACCTGGGTATACATTCAGGAACAGACACCAATCGGTCTAATTGTAAACAGATCCATATGAGAGCTACAATGGTGTATTTATTGAATGCCTGTTTTTTTCTGACACATGAGGAGACAATTGTTTTTTTAATTGTTCTTTTATTTGGTTTTTAACAGAATAAATTGTTATATTATTACATCAATCCAATCATTTCATTCTTAGCGCTGCTCCCTTTTCATATTGTATATATATTAACTTATCTGTGCGTTATTTCAGGAGAATGACCCATAACTTATTTTTATGGGCCGAAAAAGGCTAAGGGCTATATTCAATTGCAGTCGAAAACTGCCGTCTGTCGAAAAGACGGCAGTTTTCGACTTTTTAAGGTCAAATCCTGATTCGACCTATTCAAAGCTTTTCGACAAGTCGAGGCATTCGACTTGTCGAAAAGCACGTGGATCGGCGGAATAGCTGCTGATCCACGTGTTGATGTCAAAAACGGGGCCAAATCCGACAGGTTTTGGCCGCCTTTTCGATCATCTCAATCCGACATCAAAATGATGTCAGAATGAGATGGACCCAGAGGAGGCGAGGGGAGGGGAGCCGCATGGAGACGGGGGGGACAGCCGGCGGGCATAAAGGGAGATCAGCGCTACAGTAGCGCTGCAGCTGGATGTCACTCACCCGCCCGACCTCACGGCAGCTTCCACCCGGCTCCAGCACGCTGCTGGAGTCGGGTGGAAGCTGCCGTGAAATCGGGCGGCTGAGTGACATCCTGCTGCAGCGCTACTGTAGCGCTGATCTCCCTATATGCCCGCCGGCTGTCCCCCTGCGGCTCGCCCCCCCCCCCCCCCTCTCCTCCTCTGAGTCCCATCTAAATTCGACTTGAAAAAGTCGAATTTTAGATGGGATTGAATAGGGGTTGTCGGATCCATAAACTCTCCATGACCCAAGCACTCACGCTCCTTGCACACCAACTTATCTATAAATAATACACGGACAACAATAGCTGCGGTGAAATGGGTCAGCTTTTTTATTGAGAGGGATCAACTATTTAAATTTGAAACTAACTAATGTATGGTGGCAGGGAAAGAACGGCCTAGTACAAGTCAAAGTAAAATAATAAACGTTGATAACTCGGGCCAACTGCCCGACAAGTAAGGACGGACCAACTGCCCCTTTCCTTGCCCGTCTGACTTGCCAAGGCGGACCAACTGCCCAAGCCTTGCGGGGACAACACCACAAACTGATGAGGCCATCTGCCCACATCAGCATTGACTTGAGGCAGCAGTTCAGCCATGCAGGAGGAGAAAGGAGGGCCCACCTGGTCAGGTGATGCCCTCCGGTCCGCCTAATTGACCTCGCCCATACTCCTACATGACCGAACTGCCCCCCATGGGAAATTAACCTTTGCCTAATAATTAACCAATACCTAAGCCGTTCTGAAACCGGCCACACAACAATCCACTCATTAAGCAGCCGACACAGATAACAGCACTAAAACCAACAGTAAAAAGGGGGGGGGGGGGGGGTCGGGGGGGTAACGTCCAGCAACGAAGAGGCTGAGTTGCCAGAAGATTCCTTACTTGGCTCCCTAAACTACTTCCCACAGCTTCCTAAACCAATCACGGGCCTATCACCCCATTTTAACCCCTCCCAGCAAAAAAGCTAACCCTTCGTGTGCCTGCAAGAGCATGAGATCACTGGGCCAGGAGGTTTATGACACTCCTGTCATATATGAATGCCCTCCGTGTTCTTTCCGACAAATACATGTCGGAATGGATCCGACTTTAATTGAATATACCCCTAAAACAGCAAGGGGTGTAATGGGTGCTACACCACAGAACCTAGAGGTAAGGGGCGGAGCAAATGCCAGGCTGCCCCACCCCCTGTCTCACAAAACATAATGTCAATACCACAAGCAGGGGTGGTACTCAGCAATGCGACCCCCCTTCCCTTCATGTGCAACAAACTCTGTTTGTCTGATATAAGCTACCATACTGTATCAGTCCACAAGTACAGACTTTCGCCGTAAAATTTTGGTGCAAAAGATCATTTGTATTTTATGTCTGTGCACTGTGGACCCGAATCAGACTTGATCTCTGCTGTGCAGAGCAGGCAATCATGGGTAGACTGCGCATGCATATCCACCGCAATGCGCCCACGCTTCGCCAAACAACAACAGGTATCGCCGGTCAGCGACAAGCTGGTGCGAAAAATCTAATCACACAGCCATTCGCATGCTGATTGACAGGAGGAGGCCGTTTGTGGGCGTGTCAGGGAAAACGCAGGCGTTCCAAAGAGTTTTCAGGGCGGATGTGTGACGTCAGCTCCGGACCCGATCAGCCTGTTCTCATCGCACTGTAGGAGTAAGTCCTGGGCTGCGCACACACTGCACACAGTGGAAAAATCATTCGATGGTGAGTGAGGTGCGAACGGATTTGCAGCTGTCCGCTGACTGAGCGACATTTGTAGCACGGCGTACACATGCGATCGCATACTTGCACGGGCAAATTTACACTTCTCTTGGGAGGTGACTATCTGAACGCAGGACAGCAAAATTATCAGCCCAGCGATCAGGTCTGAATCACCTACTGTGCTTGTTCAAGGTCATCATTGATGAGCCATGTTGTCTAATCCAGTAATGTTCTCTCATTAATACCATATTGTATCATCTGTGGCTTTTCTGTGGTGTAAAATGGAGTCTGCATGTACGAATCTGAGACCTGCTCTACAACTGTCTCCAGCAGCCGTTTCATCTTCTGTCAGCAAGATCCCATAAACTGGCACAGAGGAACAGGCTCCTCTCCTGTCAGCCGCTGGCACTCTGTCTGGCTGGTGCCTCTATGCCCTATCCATCTGCTTCACTCGCTGGCTCTGTGGGGGGGTCGATGGGCTTCTCAATATCATGGCTGCTTTAGTGCTGATGTATTGGGGGCACAAATGCCAACTTTCAAGAATCACATTAGGGAACTTTCATTCTTTCCTCTTGCAAATTAAGAAGGGAAATAGGATAAACTGGCCAGGGGGAGCATCAATCCATGGTTAGGGCTGACATAAAGGTCTTTGTCATTTTTAATGACATTGCAAAAGAAAGAATAGAACCTAAATAAGTATTCCCTTTTTCCAATAGTTTGTTATTATGTGTATTAGCAGCAGCAGGCAGCAGCTTCCCCACAACATAGAGTGTTCATACGTTATCCAATAGTCTCAGCATGGAAACTGCAGGCGTTCATAAATCAGAAACCATTTCATGAATTTTAAAATATTCAAAAACAGAAACAAACTCATTTGCATATTCAAATCAAATGCATATTATTTATTGTTAGTGATGAGGCAGTATACTGGAATACACATAGGCCCTCATTCCGAGTTGATCGCTCGCTAGCTGCTTTTAGCAGCAGTGCAGACGCTAAGCCGCCACCATCTGGGAGTGTATTTTAGCTTAGCAGAAGTGCGAACGAAAAGTTAGCAGAACAGTGCAGAATTTTTTTCATGCAGTTTCAGAGTAGCTGCAGACCTACTCCTTCCTTGCGATCACTTCAGTCTGTTTAGTTCCTGCTTTGACGTCACAAACACGCCCTGCGTTCGGCCAGCCACTCCCCCGTCTCCACAGGCACGCCTGCGTTTTCACCTGACACGCCTGCGTTTTTTAGCACACTCCCGTAAAACGGTCAGTTACCACCCAGAAACTCCCACTTCCTGTCAATCACTCACCAATCAACAGAGCGACGGAAAAGAGTCGCTAGACCTTGTGTAAAACTGCATACTTTTGTGTGAAATTTTTTCCGTTTTTTTACATGATCACTGCGCTGCGAAAATCGGCAACGAGCGTTCAACTCGGAATGAGGGCCATTGTCTAGGGGTCTCCCTGGGCATGCTCATGAGTCGTACTATTAGAGAAATGCTGCTTTGTAGTGCTCACATTCTCCTATTATTTCTCATTTCAACTAAATTATACTGCTTTTCCATCAAAATCCCGGGTCTGACCCGGATTTTTTACCTGGCATTTTTCAGGTCTCACTCGCCAATGTCCACGTTTCCACTGCACTGCATTCTCGGGTTTTTCCCAGGTTGACACTGTTTCCACTGAATAAGGAAAAACTGGGAAAGCACAATAAAACCTCTACTGTAAAAAAAAAATGGCCCTTGCTGTGTCTCACAAAGATAAGGTCACAGAAAAGGGAACAAAATGGAGGGGTGGAAACTGCTCACAGCATTGCAACAATTATGATGGACGAGTTAACAGTGTGTTGCTCTGAGTTCCTGAATGTTTGCAGCTTTCTGTGCCCTCTCTGTGCTCTGTCACCTATGCCCAGCGCCAGTGTCAGACTGGGGCATGAAGGGCCCTCCGGGGGGATGCTGTTGTAGGGGCCCATGCTTAAGGGTGTGGCCAGTCTCCAGTGGGAGCGTGGCCAGCCACCACAGAGGTTTGGCTAACCATTACAGAGTACATGTTCTGTGCCCCTTGGTAAATATATAATAAACCAAATTTGTGTGAAGTATAATGCAACATATGTATAATGCATAATTCAAGTGCACTAGGATAGAGTCTGGAACCTGAACCCTAGAGGAGGAGGGCCCAAAGCAGTGGGGCCCACCAGTGGTTTCCCCTGTTCCCCTGTGGGCCTGTCCGACCCTGCCCAGCGCCCAATCTGTACCCTGTGTGTGCCCATCTCTCTGTGCACCTCTTCCAGCAGTGACCAGCATGTAAACAAGCCTCTCCCAGCGCCTAATCCGATCCTTGGGTGATGACAAAAGCAGCAAGCGCGCAGGAGGGACCAATCAGTGGCATTTGGAAATTCCCGGGTTGAAAATCCCGGGTAAAAGCGGTTTCCACTGCAGCTCATCTGGGAAAGACCCGCTAAACACCCTGCTTGTTACCAGGGTACAAATCCCAGGTCACTTTACCGTTTCCACTGACGAAAATCCCGAGTAGGTGCGCGGTCATGTGCAATAACCTGGGTTTTTCATGTCACAGGAAAAGGGGTAACAGCATAAAAAAGAAAGTTAAGAATGGGAAGATCTGGGCCTGATTCAGAGTTGGAGACAGTGGAGATAATCATGCATCATATCAATTGTACTGTGCATGTGTTCTCATTGTGATGCATTTGGCATCCTGGCGGTTGGGATGCGGCGGTCAAGTGACCGACGCCTATATCCCGACACCACTCAGGAGATTGGTGCCAGAACACCGGCAGTCGAAGGTGAGTACCGGGGTACGGGTTAGGGTTAGGGCCTGGGGGTGGGTGGTTTAGAGTTAGGCACTAGGGGAGTGTTAGAGTTAGGCACTGGGGCAGTTAGGGTTAGGCACTAGGGGGGTGGTTAGCTGTAGCCGCCACTACCAAAGGGTTAGCCATAGCCGCCACCCCTGGAGGGGTAAGGTAAGGGACGGGGGGAGGTAGAATATTTACCCTGTCCAGTTTCAGGATCGTCAGTGTCAGGATGCAGCTGTCGGTCATGTGACCACCAGCATCCTTACCACCGGGATAACATACCCAACCCATTATCATTGTCTGTGCACCGAGACACAGTACAGATTCCAGCACATGCACAAAGAAATGTATAGGCAGGGTATGGCGAGTTCCTGAGCGGTGACTGGGAGGTAATGGGGGTGGCCAATCTGGCACACGCAGAGGTAGCATCTTATGGGAGGGTCAGTAAAAGTGAAACACAGCCACTCAAATAGGCAAGACCGTCTTTTCGTATAGGCTCAATGTGCACTTGTCCAAGGGCCCCAGTATTATAAGGGCCCTAGACTGATAGCTGAGGGTCCCCTCTTTCCAGGAATACCAGATTTTTTAAAATCGGCACTGGGGAACCGGAGAGATCCGACTTCAAAGCAGTGGTCCCCATCCAGGCCTGGCAATTGTTCTTCCCAGCCAGATATCTCAGGTTGTCTCTGACTTAGAGTTTTTCTGAGAATATATTCCAAAAGCCGCGACTCTTCCCTTTTGGTGGACACTGACAGCTTGTCTCTACTGTACCCAGAACCAGAGATACCAGCCTTCAAGCAGCTGGTCCCTGCTCCACCTCTACATGCCTAATATACAGTTTTATATTTTCGTTGGTGGATTGCTCTGGCTCCTGAACTCTGATCCCCAAGTCCCCAGTACCTCCTGAAAGGTGGGACTCTCTGGTGTTTTTTTAGCCCATTCAAAGCTAAGAAATGTATTTTCAGGAACTGGAGATATCTGTAGTCAAGCACCAGAAAATTATGAAAAATAAGCCCACTCCCCTATCCACCCCTCCTCCCTGCATATAAAACACCCCCTACCACACTGGAAGTCATGTACCGGTGCCCCTTCATTCAGCCCAATGCCCCCTTCTCCAGTTTAATGTTCTCCCTCTCGGCCCATCTGTGCAGTAAAGGAGTAATTAGCAGAAATTACTGCTCCAGGTCCTGAGCGGAAGATAGAACGCCCCCTACCGCCTACGCTGCTGGGGCCTACACTGCTGTTAAGACAGCCCTGCAAATAGGTCGCCATACTCAGATGGAAAAACTGTCACCAGGCGATAATGCAGCATCTTAAATCACTGTGAGTTGGCGTCTCATTCCTTGCTCGTACATAGGCACAGAAATACACAGGGGAAGGTGTTCATCACAGACGGGACTGCCTCAAAGACAGAGCCATGGCCCATGTCCACCGCAGAATAAGTCCCTTTGTGTGCTGTGTTTGTGCAATATGTAATATAGACTAATTACCCATAACACAGCACTTTGGGGTGTATGGAGGAGGGGAGCGGGTGTTATATCAAGGTGATCAGAGTTTTGAACCGATACAAAATTTGATTGAATTTCAACAGTTCAAACACTGCCAAATACGTTCACGGTAGAGTGTCTATAGACCATGGTGGTCATTCTGAGTTGATCGCTAGCTGCTTTCGTTCGCTGTGCAGCGATGAGGCAAAAACTTCTGTGCATGCGTATGCGGCGCAATGCGCACGTGCGAAGTGATTATACAACGAACAATGTAGTTTCACACAAGGTCTAGCGAAGCTTTTCAGTCGCACTGCTGGCCGCAGAGTGATTGACATGAAGTGGGCGTTTCTGGGTGTCAACTGACCATTTTCAGGGAGTGTTCGAAAAAACGCAGGCGTGGCTGGGCGAACGCAGGGCGTTTGTGACATCAAAACAGGAACTAAACAGTCTGAAGTGATCGCAAGCGCTGAGTAGGTTTTGAGCTACTCTAAAACTGCACACAAAAAATTAGTAGCCGCTCTGCGATTCTTTTGTTCGCACTTCTACTAAGCTAAAATACATTCCCAGTGGGAGGCGGCATAGCGTTTGCATGGCTGCTAAAAACTGCTAGCGGGCGATCAACTCGGAATGACCACCCATGTTCAAACTTACAGTTCAAAATGTACAGCCACCTGAAAAATCAGTGGGGTAAATTTACTAAGATGGGAGTTCTATTTAAGATGGGATGTTGACCATAGCAACCAATCAGATTCTACGTCTCATTTATCTAGCACCTTCTAGGTGATAGTACCTGGAATCTGATTGGTTGCTATGGGCAACATCCCATCTTAAATAGAACTCTCATCTTAGTAAATTTACCCCAGAGTGTTTATATTTCTGTTTTAAAATAAGAAAAAAAATACTGGCAATTCCATCCATTTTCTGCATTCAGATGTCCCGTGCAAACATCCGTAGGTATTCTGAGGCGGACACCTATCTCCACATTATCAGAGTCTGCAGCATACCCATCCTTGGAGCAGGGGATCCAACTGAAATTGGACAGAACTCTGTATATGTGAAGCTCAGAATAGGATGCAACTCTGTAGACAGCCACACCAAATGTATTCTACGTATGTACGAACAAGCTACAGTCAGGATTGGACTGGCCCACAGGGGGACAGGGAGAAACCCGCGGCGGCCCCACTGCTTGAGGTTCCACCCCCTCCTCTAGGAAACAGGTTCCAAAGTGCAATTGAATTATACATATGCTACATTATTCTGCCACAGAACTGTGGTGTATTTTCTAAAGTGGATTGCTGTTCTGTCACGTTTCACTTTCCAGGCATGCACTAGCAATATTGATTATATATATTTATTAAAATAGAGCATGCACTTTCTAATGGTTACCCAAGTGTCAAAGTCGAAAAATATTGCAGTACACACATCACGTACAAACTACACACAGATGGCCTCCGCGCGTGTACTTGTTCTGCTGTGCGTGCACATATTCGCAATTTGTGTAGGGTCGCTCCCGCAGTCGTGCGCATCAGCGAGTGGTATCGGTATTTACGGTAGAGTTTGTGAACGCATGGAGAGCTATCAAAACACATTACATATTTAATCCAAATAGTGGACAATGTATACATAGTCCCCCTGCACCACACCAGAAAGTAACAACAGTTTAAATGGTTTCAGAACAAAGGGATTCACCTTTACAGAATAGGAGGGGACAGAACAAGGTCATAAGGTGGTGTTTGGTATCCAGCTGTAGGGTATTTTAAGGGTAACATTCCGGTGTTGGTTTGAGGAAGATCACATGTTCCTGCGGATAAATATGTGAAGAAGCAGAATATAGATATAAACTGTATTTACTGTACATTATGTATGCGGCGGGAAGCCAGAGGAGACCACCCACAAGAGCAGTTGGAATGGACATCGCCCACCTATTCAAACCGACCTATGACCTCTCCTGTACTGTAAAAGTGCATCCCTGTGTCCAATGGACAAAGGGATTACAGTATCCATTGTATTGAGTTTTGGAGGAATTGTATAAAGAGAGCTTGCTACAGGCCTGGTCAGACACAAGACTCACAAAGTTATCTATTAGATGACCGAGGACCGGGCCGGGAAGCGCAAGTGAATCTACTCACGTATGTACCATTGAATGTAGCCATTTACTCTGTTATATTGTATTGTATTATTTGTATTGTAACCCCCTTTCAGCAATAGTACGCTGTGGTTTCGGAACCCAGCGGTTTAATCACAATCTGGTGTTGTGTCTTCATTGCCCTACTAAGGTTTAAAGTGTTTTATCATTGCATTGCATTACTGTAAAGGTTTAAAGTGTATCTCTGGGAGTGTGCGCGCTGTGTGTACTTTGTACCCCCAGCGCGGCGTTTGTACGCAAAGTCCGTACAGTGATACGGGACTCCGTACGTAAACAGTGTATAAAGTACGTAGCGTGTGTACTAAGTTTAGCGGCCGCAGCGGCTCCATGGTAAAGTGTATTCTAAGTGTGTATAAGGTATAGCTTTTATTCCTGTAAGATAATCAGCATTATCACAAGCCTCTATAGAGGCTGGCCACAACCCTAAGTATGGGCCTTTATCACATCATTCTCCCAGTGGGCCCTTTATCCCCCAGTCCGACACTGGCTACAGTAGGATGGATGTGTCAAAACAGTTTGTCTTGGTGTCATGTTGGTATTTCCAATAGGAGGAGGAAGCATCTGGGAGAAAGTGGGATAGTGATATGTAAATCCACAAGTACAGTATTAAGTATTACTGATATCTGGCGAACGGGGGCGTGATCGAGGCGCCTACGTGACGTCACATGCAGCCGCCACGATCGGAAACATGAAGGTAGGCCTACTGCGCCCGCAGCTAAGCTGCGCCTGCAGGAGGCATCCCTAATTCCTTCCTTGCAGCAGAAATTCTGCTTCATCAGGGGGGGGGCGGTCAGCATGCTGGACGGCCTTGCCCTGCGATGGGCGGCCGGCATGCGATCCAAAGGAATTGGGCCCCTAGCTGCCAGATGTGAATGAGGGTCCTACCGCCATGACAACCCCTCTTGGGGACTGGAGAAATGTTTTCTAACTATTTTAATTTAGAACTATTTTATTTGAACACAAATGGAGTTTGTGGTGGAAGGTTCTGATCATTTTCATAGTGCTCTATCGCACGTGAGACATACTGCGTCTACTGCCATCTAAACGGCTCCTTCTGTCTGCAGTGCCCACATGCCACACACCCTGGCTCCACTAGCAGGAGGTGCAAATAAGTTTGGGGACCAGACCAGTGAGCAGCACAGTTCAGAGGGGGATTGTTCCATAACCTTTGGGAGCAAGAGACTTCTGGTGTCCCTTCTAAGAACTGAGGCTACAATCACCCCAAAGTCGTACAATAACTAAACCATCCTCAGCCTTCTGAGAACTGTCAGCTCCTGTCACCAGGTAGGGATCTATCAGACAACGGGAGCTCCGTCAGGAAGGGTTCATGGTACAAATGGAAGTAGTTGCCATGCTGCTGGAGAAGCAGCTATGGTGCTGCAAATTGCCATCCTAGATGGTAAATTGTTCTGCAGGGGTAATAGCTACAGACCTGGGGGTCTGAAGCGGACGTGGCCAAGTCTTTGGAGGGTGACCATAATATCCCTTTAATCTGGGACACCTATGACTTACACAGGTTCTGTGGCTGGCTGAACTCTAGCCTGAATTTCCCCTGGTTCTAGCCAGCCACAGAACCTGTGTAAATCATATGTGTCCCAGATTAAAAGGATATTATGGTCACCCTATCTTTTGCCACATCCACATCTGCGTCTTTATACTAATGCTACAACCAATGTTCTTCCTACTGGCAGTGGCGCTAATCCGGCGTCTTGGTATATCTAAAGCAGTGGCGGTTCTTGCCACGGGCAAGCGGTACTTTTGCCCGGGGCGCCGCACCAGGGCAAGATCCACCACTGTGCCCCCCGCAGTGCCCTGCTGTGCCCCCCCCCCCCCCCGCTTTGAAGGGAACCAGACGCGTAGCGTCTAGTGTCCCTTCATTGAGAGGACCTTAGTTGTGCGGTGCGCGATGACGTCATCGCGCACCGCACAGCAAAGGTCCTCTCCATGAAGGGAAACTAGACGCTATGGTCTGGTTTCCCTTCGTGTAGAGGACCTTTGCTGTGCGATGCGCGATGACGTCATCGCGCACCGCACAGCATAGTGGCACAGACACTAGGGGTCATAATTGACCTCTAGTGTCTATGCTGTTCTATGGGAGAGACGTAATAACGTCTCTCCCATAGATCGAAGAGAAGAGAGAGGGGAGAAGAGCGGTGCCGCCGGCGGAGGGGGTCTGGATCAGGAACGGGGATGGTAAGTATTCTTTTTATTTATTTATTTATTTTCTTGCAGCGTCGTGACCACGCCCCCAATTGAAGCCACACCCCCATATTTTGCCCGGGGCGCCACAACTCTTAGAACCGGCCCTGATCTAAAGACGCACCTTTGCTGCACCATCGGAACCTGAACCAGGCCCAGGGCAGGCGTAGTTTCTCTGTCTGAACATGGTGCCCTTTTAGTGGTTCTGCATCATTAGATGCAGCTGCTGCCAGCAACACACCCGCAACACGCCCGCATCTGGCTAGCCATCCCCATTTTACCTCCCAACAACGCCCACTGAAACTCACTCTGCCTGCATCCAGATTTATTCTGCATCCCCATGCGCTAACCTTTGGGGAACATGCACAGTGCGACTCGGACAGAGAGTGGAGAGAGATAAAGTACCAACCAATCAGCTCCTGTCAGTTTTCAAACCCAGCCTGTAACACGTCAGGAGCCGATCGGCTGGTAGTTGATCTCTCTCCACGCCTTGATAAATCTCCCCCTTTTTATATCTCTCTCTACTTTATCTCTCTCCAAGGTTTGATAAATCTCCCCCTATATAAGCCTCGCCTTGTGACACCTGACCCGAATGACTGCACCATTCTTTTCCATTCTATAGCAGTGCACATACATCTTACATAGACACATGCAGTACCGCCGCTGTGTGCCTGAAAATTTAGCACCACCAGATCCCACAAATGATTCTGTAAGGCCAATCAGAATTACTCAACATGGGCGGGATGTACTAAAGGGAAAATGTGATAAAACCCCCGTTTTCTGGGTTTTATCGCATTTTCGTGTGTACTATCACCTGACTGACGCGTTTTCGCTGATGAGGGTATCGCCATCTCTGGATGGTGATACCCTATAGAATCCTATGGGCTTCTTTTTGCCAGCCGCCGCAACCCGCCGCAGATGCCGACCCCCTCCGCAGACGCCGACCCCCCTCATCATACCTTCCTCCAGGAAGCCTGGACCTGGAAGAGGAGGAGGCGCCGGGGACAGCCTGCTGCCTGCTTCCCGGCAGGGGAGCAGATGAAGATCCCTGGGAGGTGACGGAGACCCCCGCACACCACCTCACAGGTATCACGGGGGGCCTCCGTCACCGCATTGCCATATTGATCGCATATGTTAGTACATCACTGCGATAGGCGGCAAGGGTGGCGATGTATGTTGATACATCCCGCCCCATATCTTTTAACCCTATAACTATGGAAGAAAAATATACTTGTTGTATTTCTTTGTGGCTGATGTCAGGGTGCTTTTCAATTATAACCAGGCAAAAACAAGAACAGATTAAGTCAATATACTGTCTGCTATAGCCACAGAGACACACATCACTTATCTGCAATACTAGTCTAACAAATCTCCATTTGTGGTAGTTGTGCTGGTTCAGCAGCCCATGGCGACCTCTCTCACATTAGCCTGCTAGCGGTCATTACATCTCCAGGACAACGGTGAGGCTCTGCGCTGATCTAGAGCGGGATACTGAGGCGGAGATAATGTAACTGTCACAGGGAGAGGAGTCCTCTGTTCTCTGGTACATCACTCCGCTGAGAGAGCCAGTGCACTGTCCCCAGAGGAAATTATTATTTGGCATATTAAACTTCCATTTCCAGCATGTCCGAAAACTCAGCAGAAAATCCACCAGACCTTGCTGTGACTTTGAGACTCCGGTAGTTTTGATGGAACAAAAGGCGGATAAGTTCTAAGCATAAATTAGTGATATATATATCTGTCTGCAGCTGTAATTTCTCTGTCATTTTGAGCAATTTAATTAGCATCAAACTTGTCGTTAAACAGGACAATATCTCTGCAAAACCAGACTACGCACTGACCATTTTTACTTAACGCCATCTTCCTTGTTTAGAAAGAAAACTATACTGTAATAATAAAGGAAGATTAAGGGTAGATTAAAGAAAAGAGGGTGATAAGGTGCCTAATTCAGACCTGATTGCTAGGCTGCGATTTCATACAGCGGGCGACCAGGTCTAAACGGCGTATGCACCGCAGTGAGCAGGCGCGTCGCACGGGTACAAAGCGGATCGCCGCTCAGCGATGGGATTGTGCGAAGAATCCAATCGCACGGGCGTTCGCAAGGAGATTGACAGGAAGAAGCCGTTTGTGGGTGGTAACCGATCGTTTTCTGGGAGTGGTTGGAAAAACGCAGGCGTGGAGAAGCGTTTGCAGGGCGGGTGTCTGACGTCAATTCCGGTCCCGGACAGGCTGATGTGATCGTAGCGGCTGAGTAAGTCCTGGGCTGCGCAGAGCCTGCACAAAATCTGTTTATACCGCTCTGCTACATATACTAAGCGAAAATACACTCCTCTATGGGCGGGGACTATGCGAACGCAGGACTGCAAAAAACCCTAGCGAGCACACAGGTCTGCATTAGGCCCAAGGTGCAGTTGTAAATTCGTACAGCTTGGACAGCTGGGCGATACCCAGCCGCACTGGGGATAAAGGCGAGGAGAGGTAAGCGTTAACCGCCCACTATGCCAGGCCAGTGTCTGCTGATACACGCATGTCTGAGTTTGGCAAGCTCACACATTTGCGCAATGGAACTGAAAGCCCAGATTTGGCAGTCACAGAGATTGGTAACAAGGTATCATGCCCACCTTACAGTGACAAGAGCATCGTAGTAACCAGACGCTTTGTCTCTGAGACCAGAACCCACACAACGGCCAGCTTGTGAATAAGAACATAAAGGGGTAGATGCAGCAAGCATTGGAGAGAGATACAGTGGAGAAGTTGCTCAAAGCAACCAAGGCTTGAGACATCTCCCCCATATTCTCCACTTTATATCTCTCTAAGGCTTTATGCATACCCCCCATAGACTATCTCTGCACAATAAACCACATGTTACAGGTAATGAGTGACACAATGTAAGGGCCTAATTCAGATTGATCGCAGCAGCAAAATCTTTCTCTAATAGGCAAAACCATGTACACTGCAGGGGGGGCAGATGTAACATGTGCAGAAAGGGATAGATTTGGGTGGGTTATTTTGTTTCTGTGCAGGGTAAATACTGGCTGCTTTATTTTTACACTGTAATTTAGATTTCAGCGTGAACACACCCCACCCAAATCTAACTCTCTCTGCACATGTTATATCTGCCCCCCTGCAGTGCACATGGTTTTGCCCATTAGAGAAAAATGTTGCTGCTGCGATCAGGTCTGAATTAGTCCCTTAGGGCCTGATTCAGAAAGGATTGCAAATTCTGCTAAGTACATACCTCCCAACTGTCCCGATTTTCGCGGGACAGTCCCTTTTTTTGATACTGGCCCGCTGTCCCACCCGCGGGCCGCAGTGTCCCGCGGTGGAGGGGGACAGTTGGGAGGCTCCTGCACTCGCTGCAGCGGTGAATAGATGCTGTGTGCATGAGCACAGCATCTATTCAGTGGAGACAGGAGGAGAGGGGGCATGCCAGCGGCTCACGGAGCGCTGGGCATGTCCCTTCAGTGACGAAAACGGGGCGTGGCTTTCGATTGTGGGCCTTCCATGAAGCCACGCCTCTTTTGTAGGCCACACCCCCTTTCCGGGAGCGCCGTGCGTGTGTCCCTCTTCACGTATGGACAAAGTTGGGAGGTATGTAAGTAGCAGAATATGCAATCTTTTTGATCGCATGCTGGGGGCCGCCCATCACAAGGCAAAGGCTGACCAACATCTGTCTGATCACAGCGGCTACGTGTGACGTCATGCAGCCGCCCCGATCATGCCGTGTACCACACTAAGGGGACAGGGTTGGACTGGCCCACAGGGATACAGGGAAAACCCCCGGTAGGCCCCGCTGCCTGGGGCTCCACCCCCTCCTCTAGGGATCAGGTTCCATACTGTGCACTTGTATTATACATTATACATATGTTACCTCATATTGCACAGGACTATGGTGTATTTTCTACAGTGCATTGCCATTATTAATCTGGTACATTATCATGCATGCACTAGCAGTATTTACTATACTTTACTATACTATTTACTCTGTAATGGTCAGCCAAACCTTTGTGGCAGCTGGCCACGCCCCCTCTGAAGACTGGTCACACCCCCAAACATAGGCCCCCTATAACGGCATTCCCTGGTGGGCCCTTCATGCCCCAGTCTGACACTGTAAGAGGGTAATTTAGGTTGGATCGCTCTTTGGGATCCAACCTGAATTACCCCCTTAGTGCAGTACAAGGTAAGTAGACAGCATCTATAGGCTTTCCCTGCTAGAATCAGAATAGGTTTTATTGGACAAGTATACATATACAAGGATTTTTTCCTGGCTAACCACATCTCCACACAAAAGACATACAAACAACAATTTACACAGCATACAATCAACAATCAAACAGTAATAGACCCCTCAATCAGAATTAAAAATTATAAAACCCTCCTTAATTCACCAGCTGGTTATTTAACAAAGCAGCCACATGTGGGGAAAAAACTTATTGAATGCCCGGCATCATCTATAGCGCCTACCAGAGGGGAGTTATTGAAATAACACATAACCTGGATGCATTGAATCTGCCACAATATTACCTGCCCACCTACTAGCTCTTGTGGAGTTTAATTCCTGGATAGGGGGTAGAGCAACACCTATGATTCTTATTACGCTTTGAAGTCTATACCTCTCCTGTCTTCTAATCGATCCCAACCACACAATGATCGAAGAACAAAGGACAGATTGAATAACTGCCCAGAAGAAGAGAATCAATAATTGCTTTGGCAAATTAAATTTCCTGAGCTGACGTAAGAAGTGTAACCTTTGCAGAGCGTTCTTAACAAACGTGTCTGTGTTGGAACTCCACTTCAAGTCGCTGGAGACCCCAGAAAGCTGCTGGAGACCACCACAGACACAATGCAATCATTAATGGTTATCAGAGTACAACAAGTGGGGAACAATTGTGTTGAACATCGAACTGAAGTCCACAAACAGGACCCTCACCACAGGCGTGCGCAGAGACTGACTGGCGGGTGCCGCTCCGGACTTCCCCCCCTCCACGGCATTATAGTGTTCTCTCACCTCCCCTGTCCTGGATATAAACTGCTCACCTGGGCGGCCCAGGTGAGCGGACCAGGTGAGCAGTCTATATCCAGGACAGGGGAGGCGAGAGATCACTATAATGCCGTGGAGGGGGGGGGAGTCCGGAGCGGCACCCTCCAGTCAGTCTCTGCGCACGCCTGTGACCCTCACCTATGTACCTGCAAGTCTAGATGTTGAAGAACGTAATGCAGCCTCATATTAACTGCATAACCCACTAATCTATTAGCATGATAAGCAAACTGCATGGAGTCCAGGAGAGGCCCTGCAGTGTTCCTTCAGATGGGTCAGCATCAATCATTCAAATGTTTTCATGATCACAGACGTCAGTGAAACTGGTCTGTAATCATTTAAACCCAAAAGGTGGATTTTTTGGAACCGGTATAATCATAAAACACTCCAAACAAGAATGAACCAGGGGTGTAGAGACCTGTGGCAGGCCAAGGTACTTTTTTGTGGACGTGGCTTAATCACGGGAGACATGGCTATGACCCCTATCCAAATGATTGTTAAAAAGTATTTTCAGTGCCGCAAAGAGGTGCTGAGCGCAGATTTAGGGTACGCTGTCTTGCCCCTGAGCCAGGGGCAAATCCAGAGGGGTGGCATGATCAGTGTGATCGCTCCCACACCCCTCCCCCACACAAGCAGAAGAGACTGCTGCTGCTGGAGAACGAATATTGAAGTTGCTGCTACTGACAGGTAAGTGGGATGTGGGGATGGCGGAGGTTCCGTCCCCTCTATCAGGCCCGGGGCTGGGTAACTAGTACCCCCCAACCCAGTGGCAAACACAGGATTTCTGGAGGAAGGTTTCCAAAAACAAACCACAATTTTCCTCTCTGCGGAACAATGGAGTAAGTGCAGGAGTCTAGGTGAGCGTTAGAAGAACATAGTAACGACCCTAAACATTGGTCTTTTTATATACTGGAAACTGTACAGTATAGGCTGTATTAAAGTAAACATATTGAAATAATATAAATAAGTGGTCAGGAAAAAGTTAATAGAACCAGAACTGCACTTTCCAAACACACATTCTCCCACCTCATGGTAAGGCTCCTGGCTCTTATTCGTGGTAGCTACTCTCTGGCCCAGAGCATGAATCTGGACCACACACACACAGCAAACTTGGTAGAAGAAGCTGCTACCACTGGGCATGTGCAGCAGTTCTCATCTGTCCCTTAAACTGCACGATGTGGCGGCAGCACTAGTAACTGTATTATACATCATTGCTATTGTGGTCATAATTTGAGCCACTTGCCAAGAGGAGTGGGAAGGCGGGGGGGGGGGGGGGGGGGTTCTGGGCAACCAGAACACCCCCCCCCCCAACACCCCCCTGCGTTTGCCTGTGCATCCCACTCTCGGAGGCAGTGGAAGGGACTATGGGGGTAATTCCAAGTTGATCGCAGCAGCAAGT
This sequence comes from Pseudophryne corroboree, assembly GCF_028390025.1. Classification (NCBI taxonomy): domain Eukaryota; kingdom Metazoa; phylum Chordata; class Amphibia; order Anura; family Myobatrachidae; genus Pseudophryne; species Pseudophryne corroboree. The sequence goes on along the minus strand of NC_086452.1, from coordinate 52,750,199 downwards.
TTGTTAGCAATTGGGCAAAACCATGTGCACTGCAGGTGTGGCAGATATAACATGTGCAGAGAGAGTTAGATTTGGGTGGGTTATTTTGTTTCTGTACAGGGTAAATACTGGCTGCTTGATTTTTACACTGCAAGTTAGATCTCAGTTTGAACACACCCCACCCAAATCTAACTCTCTCTGCAAATGTTATATCTGCCCCACCTGCAGTGAACATGGTTTTGCCCATTTGCTAACATATTTGCTGCTGCGATCAACTCAGAATGACCCCCTATGTACAATTCCAAAGATCTATTAAAGATCTTTGCAAAGTCTGCTTAGCAGATCAGCGATGCCCCCGCCCCCCCCCCCCCCCCCCTCCCCCCGGCTGCTCTGATTGTGCATTACACACAATCAGAGCGGCCAGGCAGCATTCTCTACTGGTCTCCCAAAAATCTTTTGGAGGCACCAGCCGGCCCCTGCTAAAAGTCCCCTAGAAAGTACATGGGGCCCTGAGCAGATGTCCACTGTGCCTATAATCTAGGACGGTGCTGTGCGCAGTGTGAAAACACGTTACATACCTTCCAACTGTCCCGGTTTTCGCGGGACAGTCCCGTTTTTTGGGGACTGTCCCGCTGTCCCACCCGCGGGCCGCAGTGTCCCGCGGTGGGGGGGGGGCAGTTGGGAGGCTCCGTCTCTCGCTGCCCTGCTTAGCAGAGCAGCGGTGTATAGACTCTATGCGCATGCGCACAGTGTCTATTCAGTGCAGACAGAGGGAGAGGGGGCATGCCAGCGGCTCAGAGCGCTGGGCATGCCCCCTCAGTGACGAAAATGGGGGGCGTGGCTCGCGATCGCGGGTCCACCCGTGAAGCCACACCCCTTTTCCATAGGCCACACCCCTTTTCGGGAGCGCCCGCCGCGCATGTGTCCCTCTTGCCGACGGGACAAAGTTGGGAGGTATGACGTTAGGCTGTGCAAATGGGCTTTACTTAACACTTCATTAGCCTCTATGCTTTTAATATTATACCTCAACGGCAACTCAGCTCTGTGCCGTTTCCTAAACAACTTTGACCCTCATTCCGAGTTGTTCGCTCGCAAGCTGCTTTTAGCAGCTTTGCACACGCTAAGCCGCCGCCTACTGGGAGTGAATCTTAGCTTAGCAAAATTGCGAACGAAAGATTCGCAATATTGCGAAAAGACTTCTCTGTGCAGTTTCTGAGTAGCTCGAGACTTACTCTGCCAGTGCGATCAGTTCAGTGCTTGTCGTTCCTGGTTTGACGTCACAAACACACCCAGCGTTCGCCCAGACACTCCTCCGTTTCTCCAGCCACTCCCGCGTTTTTCCCAGAAACGGTAGCGTTTTTTCAAACACTCCCATAAAACGGCCAGTTTCCGCCCAGAAACACCCACTTCCTGTCAATCACATTACGATCACCAGAACGAAGAAAAAACCTCGTAATGCCGTGAGTAAAATACCTAACTGCATAGCAAATTTACTTGGTGCAGTCGCAGTGCGAACATTGCGCATGCGCAGTTAGCGGAAAATCGCTGCGATGCGAAGAAAATTACCGAGCGAACAACTCGGAATGACCACCTTTGTTCCAAAGCAGCTCCCTCCTTTGTGGGATAGTTTGTGCATTAAACTTTTATTGGGATATATTTTTATTTAGACAAAAGCCAGACACTGCTCCCATGATGACTTGTTTCACAATCCAGAAGTTCTTTTCAAATAAATTAGCAGATAAACATTTTCATTGTAAATTTATTAGTAGCGAATGTGCTGGTAACAGGGAACAATTTATTATTTAACAGCTGCGTGTTACCGTGTTACAGCTGAAATAGTTTTCTTATTTGTTTTTTTAAGGTACAGATCCCATATTTGGTTTTCTCAGCCATATATTACAGGATTTCTGCCTATGCCTCAGGTAGGTCTTAAAAAATTATGGACGCTTCTGCACTCAACAAACAAGAATCTTAAAATCCATCAAATGAAATTACTTCTGCTTATCTGGAATCAGGACTATAAGGGGTTTTCATAGCATTTCCATAAGTAGATTGTGCTGTCTCGCCTGTTCTGCGCTCGTGTGAGAGTGTCGTGATAATGTGATACGAGAATCACTTCCAACTATTAATGCTTCTCTCAGCAGTTTCCTCACTTTTACTAAGTGTATCAAATGTTTTATCTCTGATTTTGATTCTCATATAATTGCCCTACCGCCCCTTCCCTTACCACTCCTCACCTTACTCCAATGGAGAGTTGGGCAGCAGTGGCGGATCCAGAGGTGAGGCTGCAGCCCAGTCCAAAATTCAAATAGGGGAGCCACCCCAACTGCCAGTAACCCTCAACCGGCGATGTGTGGCAGCGTTTGAGGTCGCAGTTGGTGGGGATCCCCTATTTAAGTGGTTCTCATGTTTTTCAAAACCAGGAGTGGTGGCTGCAGCACAGTCCAGTATTCAAATAGGGCACAGGTTCTCGAACTCGGTCCTCAGGACCCCACACGGTTCACGTTTTCCATTTCACCCAGCAGGTGCACTGTATTTCACCAACTGTCACATTTTAAAAATCTACAGGTAACCTGCAAAATGTGAACCATGTGGGGTCCTGGGGACCAAGTTTGAGAACCTGTGCCCTATTTGAATACTGGACTGTGCTGCAGCCGCCACTCCTGGTTTTGAAAAAACATGTTCTACTCCTTAAAACTTGTTACAGTATGGTTATCTGTTTTGGGCAATATGTCCCTGCCAAAAATGAGTTTTAAGAGAGGGGCCCATGGTTGGCACCTACCGTGCAGCAGAGCCCCCCATCTTACCTGAAACTAGTTTTGTTGCATCAATGGATGTGGCTTAAAAGGGGGATGTAGTCATGTGACCTCCCCTTACATCCCACCCCCTCACAATTTCGACGTTTGGCATGCCGACCAACAGGAACATTTCCCACTCCTGGGTGTCTACGACACCCATAGGGTGGGAATAGAACCTGTCTCGCCACCGAGCCCGCAAGGGGCTTGCTGCACTGGGCTCCCCCACCCCCACTGTGATTCCGCTGTCGGTATGCATACCACACCCCTTAAAAGGACCAAACAATTTACTGCACCCTACTAGAACTTCTGTCCCCAGATGTATGATTCTGCGGGTAACTCCCAGATCATGTAAAGATAAAGTCTCCCGCTGCCATGGGAGACTAAGTGAATATTTCAGAATCACATATGACTATCACGTTGACACTTCGCAAGCAAAAGTCATGAGGTTTCTGCTTAAGTTCTCTTCCATCGTCTCAGAACCTCGTCTCTGTCCCAGCTACGATTTTTAGATGAGAATTTCACCCCCTACATGAAAAGAAAAACCATGGGTCTTCCAGGACAAAAAAAAATTCCATGTTTTGGTCAGCTGACTGATGCATCTGGATTTCAGGGCCAGGCTATTAAAGTTTGCATTATCAGCTCCTAAGCAGCAAACCCATAAAAATATATATTTTTTAAATCACTGTGATAGGCTTAGAAGTCTCTTGCTATTTATTCTTATTATTCAGACTACTATTAATGATTGATAATTTTTCAGTTCTTCCATAATGCTTATGACTACCATTACAACCACAGTCAAATGACAAATGATGTATTGAGCAGAGAGGCTATGGAAGGCCCCTCTGAGCTCTGGTTTCATTGTAACATCCTCCCCATCCTTTTCCTCCCCTCTGCAATTATATAACATGCTAACAGTCTGAGATCCTATGCTTACATATGCCATACTTATTTTCCCTCCATAGAGATTTTGCAAGGCTTATGTCTAGCAGCCATATTTATTTTCACTCCCTAGTGATTTTGATTAAATGCTTGTGCCGTTCAGCCATATTTTTTCCCCCTTCATAGTGATTTTGAAAAAGAGATTTCTAGGCGACAGCTTAGATAAATGATGAACATTTAAAGGATCTTCTTAACATGCTACAGTATTTAAAGAAAAAACCCTATACTGTATGTGGATTGTTGCCTAAAGTTCTATTCAAAACCATGTTTGCTAAGGAGATGCAGCATACTGTTATTACCACATTCAGTATAAGATCCATAGGAGGACACAAGGGAGCCCTGAGCCACACCTACTGCCATAGGCAAACACAGGTAAGGTTTCCAGTTGCCCATAACCCCCCCCCCCCCCCACCACCACCACCACCCTCCTCTTGACCAGCGGTTCAGATTATGACCATATTATCAACAGTATACAATACAATTACTAGAGCTGCAGCCACATCATGCAGTGTAAGGGATAGAGCCAAGCTACTGCACATGCCCAGTGGTAGCAGCATCTTCTACCAAGTTTGCTGTGTGTGTGGATCTGAGCCCTCAATCAGCTCACTGGACCAGAGAGTAGCTGCCATAAAGAAGAGACAGGAGCCTTACCATGAGTTGGGAGAATATGTTTTTAGAAAGTGCAGTTCTGTCTCTACTGGTTCTATTATATTTGTGTATGTCTGTATTTATTTATTATGGGATTTTTACATTTTCCTGACCACTTATTTTATTTATATTAATTAAATACTGTATGTTTGTTACAGTCTATACTATGAACCATCTATAGTGTTAAATATTATTACTGTATTCCATACACTACCCAGTGCATAAAAAGACCAATCTGTACATTAATGCCCAGGGTCTGTATTAGGCTCCTCCACCGCTCCCCCGGACACCCTCGCCTGTGCCAATGTTCCGCAGAGTGGGAGACTGTGGATTGCATTTGGAACCCCCCCCCCCCCTCTAGAAATCCTGGGTTTGCCCCTGATTGCCCCCAACGCACATGACATCATGAGATCACAGGACAGCATTTCAGGAACACTCTAGGTAGTGGGCTACCTTGAGATGCAAGCTGTTTAAGGTTACCAATGGTGCAGTGGCCATGTCACCCCCTTGGATGGTGGCTTCGGTTGCACAGTGCACACCCCTCATTACAGACCCAATAAAACCTCTACAACCTTTGGAGTCATGGTGAATAATAGAGTACAGAAAGGACAATCTTTTATGCTGAGATAAAATGTGTAACGTTGCTACAGAAATGACTACAAAGTGATTCCCTGAGTATCATTCGCCCTTTTTTTATTTCTCAGCTATTTATTCAGGTTCATTGATTGATAACTAAAGCAAACCCTTTCCAAAAATGAAATTGTCTGTATTTATCATGCAAGGCACTCATGGAATACACTTCCTCAGCGAGGGGCTGTGGCTTGAACAATGGGAACTGATATGGATTTCAGTAGTTACTGTAGCATTCTTTTATTACCAAACATGGACGGTGAATACAATAACCCGGAGTCTTTGCCACGTAATCCGCCTGGCTGGTAATTAATATGATGCTGTTTTATTTGTATTGCTTGCAGAACACACATTGGTAATTGCTATTATTAATATGCACCAAGATTATGCAAGCCAGCCATATAATGTGCGGAACATACACTCTTAACGGTAACCTATATAAAATAATACATTCCTCACAGCTAAACATAATTAAGAAAAACACAGGATGCATATTGTTTCCCTGGAATGTAATTAAGTGAAGATTGATGAAATTGTTATTTTATTCTCCTTTGTTTAAAAACATTTCAAGGCTGGCAGTCAAGAATTAATTAAATCTCTCCTTACTAGGACAAAAGAAGGGGCATCTATCACAAGCATGAGTCTCATCCTAAGATATTAAGGCCTAATTCCTACTGGTTCATTCTTACCACATTTTCATCAAAGCCTAGTTCCTATTGGTTCATTCTTACCCAGGTTTATCAAAGCCTAGTTCCTATTGGTTCATTGTTACCCCAAGGTCTATCAAAGACTAGTCCCTATTGGTTTATCAAAGTGTTCATACAGGATAATCCTTCATTTCAGAATGTAAGATCTCACAAGCAGGGCATCTACCCCTCATGAGTTTTTCCCTCTTTAGACTATTTTCTCCTCCATACTTCCTTCAATGGCATCTAACCCTCAGTTTCTGCCACCCTGATGATTATTTCAGTGTCCTGTCCCCTGATGCAGCAATGTTTATTTAACATGTACTTTTCCTACATTGGCTGGTATCCAATTGCATGCGGTAGTATTATCGGGCTATCCAATTAAAGCACATTTTTATCATGCAGTAAATTACCCATTTTTGGCCGATAACACGAGTTCCGGGATAACTTCCCGGGCCCATGCGTTACTGTGAAAAAACGGGTCTCCGGCGGCTGCTTATTGCGGATAATGCTCCAGGCACCCGAGGCACCCAATGTATAATACCCACTAAGTGCTACTTATTGGGGTTAATTGGATAGCCCTGGGCTGATCCATTAGCTGCTGTAAATTACCGCTGCTAATTGTATACCAGCCATTGTCTTGTACTGTAAGTCACTGTTTTCTTGTTTTGCTTATTAATTTATGTACTTTGTTAGGTGCTGCAGGACCCTTGTAGCGCCATATAAATATATGATAATAATAATTAAAGAGGACTATTATTATTATTGCAATAGTTTCAACCAAAATACACTACTACATTTATAGGAAGAGGACCATTTAATTAAAAACAAAATAGCTGCAGAGCGCTTTAGGGGCAAAAGGAGGATTTCTGGAGGGGGGGTTCAAAATAGTTCATTTTAGAGCGACTGTCGCCAGCCCATGAAGGATGCCCAGAAAAAAAGTGCAGTTTCTGTAATACAGTACTTCTTACATGTGCTGCCAGGACAGGCCGGACAATTTCCTAGATACCTCAATCTGACAATCGTCACCAGTGACTTATGGTTACTTCAGCACGTGTGGTTAATGAAAACCCAGTAACTGGAACAAGCAGAGGAACCCCAAAACATCAGTGTATGGACACCGGACAGTTATCTGCAGCTATCTGCATCCAGAATTGTTCATTGCAAACTCACTTAAACTTTGGTACATAGCTTGGGCAGCACAGGCTTGCAGATTCACCAAAAGACGTGGAGAATATGCTAGAATGAATTATCTTTTAATTCAAACAAAATCATTCAAGTTATAGTTATAAAAATTACAAATCTGCACAGACATAAAGTACATAAATCTCAGAAAAATAATAGGTGAAAATAATTCAGAAGCCTAACACTTACACATGAACTTAGGATCCTGATGTTGGGAATTGCACAGTTGAGCTTATTGATTCACCTCCAGCCGCAGCTGACCCCCATGCTTTATAAGAAACTGTTAATAAATAATACATAAATGTACAGGCCCAATGATCACAGTAAGATACATACAGTACCAGATTCTCTCTCTGGTGCAATGTCTGAGCATTTAGCATGTGCAGCTTTTTCATTCTATCCTTTATACTGAATGTAGTAGCTGGTGGCCAGGCTGTGGGGAAGGGGGGTTTCTGGGCAACTGGAAAAAAAACAGCTGCAAGGCCTGGGTACTGAAGGAAGCATGGCCCATGACTACATCCATCTGGAAAATACTATGTGCATCACCAGGAAGTTGCACCATGCACTACAAAGGTTGACATTCCACCCCCCGCCCCCCAAGCAACTTGCCTGAACCCCCTATGAGCCCCTCCAAGAGGCCTGGGTCCAGGTATTTAGTACCAGTGGTGCAAGTAGAAATATTTTCTTAGTGGTCCTGAGTGCTGAAAATGGGCGTGACCATGTGTTGTGAGAGGGCATGGCCACATGCTGCTAGTGGGAGTGGCTACATGACACTAGCGGTGTGGCCACACAACAGCCCCCCCCCCCTTTTTTTATCTGGAGGCAAGGCTAAAAATATATAGTAATGCCTCCAGTATAATGGAAATATATAGTGATACCTCCAGTATAATAGAAATACATAGTAATGCCTCCAGTATAGTAGAAATATATAGTGATATCTCCAGTATAATAGAAATATATAGTAATGCCCCCAATTTAATAACAATATATAGTAATGCTTCCATTATAACAGGAAAATACAGCCACTGTCGCACTCCCAGTAACCCTGACAAAGTGGGAGGAGCCGTCATACTGCCAAGCACCATGGTCTTGTAGCTTTGTGGCACATTATAATTGTGGTAATGGCAAAGTGTGTGGCAGGTGGTACTGCGTACCCGCTGCCAAATTCTTATGGGTACTCCGTACCCGAGCATACCCGCATACTTGCACCGCTGATTAGTACCCACTCCCCCCTCCCCTCTCGAGGCCCCTGATCCAAGCCATTCATTGGGGCATGCACATCTGCAAAGTACATCCTGGTCTTTCTAATTCCATGCTCTGACTAAAGCATTATGGGGAAAGTTTATCTTTGCTTCGAGAGAGATACATTTCCAGCCAATCAGCTCCTATCCTTTTCCAAACACAGTCTGTAAAATGACAGGAGCTGACTGGTTCGTACTTTATCTCCCCCTTAAAGCCTTACACCACACAGTGACGCATGCAACAATGACATTCCTCCCAATCAACTGTCACCATTAATTTAAGCCGTAAACATGGCTTTCCATACATGAAACATATATACATTCCGTCCTGTGAAATCTGACCTTTCTGCTCTTCTCTCATTAAGACATGTTTTTGCTTGATGCAAATGCTAATTAAGCTGGAGAGGAGAACAGACAAGAGGGTACACACATCTGAAGTAGAGGAAACAGCAGATCTGGTAGCGTAGCCTCCCAGGCAGGGAGAGGGCTCTTTCTCTGTGCGTCATTACAGTAAATCTTCTTTAAGTGCTGTAGAGAGCGCAGGAGAAGCATTAAACTCTCATTGTTTCATTGAGATGCTAATATAAAGGTCCACTAATGAGTCTGAATGGAAGACAAGAACTGAGAGGATAGGAGATGCTGAAACACACATCCGGAACAGGAGAGGGTGCCATCTCCAGATTTATATGTGCAAGAGTATAATGTAGTAAAATAAAACATCACCGGAGCACAGATCTTTCCTAGGACTTTGAAAAAAAGAAATAGACAAACTGCAAGAAACAGGGATGGTCCAGAGCTGGATTTATACCCCATGGGCAGTGTCGGACTGGTGCATGTAGGGCCCACCGGGGGAATGCAGTGGTAGGGGCCCATGTTTAGGGGTATGGTCAGTCTGCAGAGGGGGTGTGGCTTGCCACATCATTGGTTTGACTAACCATTAGAGAGTGCAACATCTGGGCCCCTTCATAAATATATACAATAAATTCAGCTGCTGCATGCATGATAATGTACCAGATTAATAACAGCAATGCACTGTAGAAAATACACCAACACCATAGTACAGTATAAGGTAACAAATATATATAATGTATAATTCAGGTGCATAGTCTGGAACCTGATCCTTAGAGCAGGAGGTGGGCCCCCAGGCAGTGGGGCCCACCGGTGGTTTCCCCTGTACCCCTGTGGGCCAGTCCAAGCCTGCCCATGGGCCTTAAGCCACATAATGATTTGGGCCCACTTTTCCTCTCCATCTCCTTCGTTGTGGATTATTAGATCTACACTAAAAAGATCTACAGTCATTAGGTCGACCACTAATGGTCGATAAGCAATAGGTCGGCAGGGTCAAAAGGTCGACAGGGTAAAAAGGTCGACATGGAATAGGTAGACTGTAGAAAAGGTCAACGGGGTCAAAAGGTCATCATGGAAATGGTCGACACATAAAAGACAGACAGAATTTTTTATTTTTGGGGGGGGCGTTTTCTCACTTTATTGGCCAAAAACAAGCCCCATTAGTGTAGCACGTCCCCTGGCATGGCGAGCGAAGCTTTGGGCAAGGTTACTATTCCCAATCGTAGTCCATGTGGATGGTAACATATGAAGAAGTTGAAAACAATTTTAAAAAAACTTGTATCGACCATATGTGTGTCAACCATTGTCATGTCGACCTTTTGAACATGTCGACTGTTTGAACAGTCGACCCTTTGACCATGTCGACCGAATGCATGTCGACCATTAGTGGTCGACCTATTGACTGTAGACCTTTTAGTGTAGATCTATAGAACGGATAACGTCTCCATTTGTTAAGATATGCAAACAAAATCATTCAGGACCAGTGGAAACTTGGCAGGAACCTAAGCGGTCTATGGGGTCATTCCGAGTTGATCGTAGCTGTGCTAAATTTAGCACAGCTACGATCATCTTCCCTGACATGCGGGAGGACGCCCAGCACAGGGCTAGTCTGCCCCACATGTCAGTCCGGCCTCCCCCTCGCAGAAGTGCAAAGGCATCGCACAGCGGCGATGTCTTTGCACTTCAAGAGTAGCTCCTGGCCAGCGCAGCTTTAGCGTGCTGGCCCGGGAGCTACTCAACCTTCCCCGGCCCGCAGCGACTGCGTGTGACGTCACACAGCTGCTGCGGCCCGCCCCTCGTTCGGTCTGGCCACGCCTGCGTTGGCTGGACCAAACCCACAAAATGGCGGGCAAACGCCGCCATTCCGCCCCCTCCCGCACAGCGATCGCCTCTGCCTGGATGGCTGTGTTAAGCCGCCGTTTAGGGAGAGCGGGGCGGTCCACAGTGGCAGCGTGATGTCACACGCAGCCGCTGCGGGCCGGGGAGCTACGAGTAGCTCCCGGCTAGCACGCTAAAGCTGCGCTGGTCGGGAGCTACTCTTGAAGTGCAAAGGCATCTCCGCTGTGCGATGCCTTTGCACTTCTGCGGGGAGGGGGGGGGCGGCACTGACATGCGGGGCGGACTAGCCCTGTGCTGGGTCCCCCCCCCCCCCCCCCCCCGCATGTCAGTGTGAATGATCGTACGATCAACTCGGAATGACCCCCTTAGTTATGTGGATAGAGTGAGGACACTTTGTAGCCCAAACTACAAACCGTTTATAGACAACACATTTAGAGACCCATTTATCGACAAGTGATAAAACTTGTTGTGACTAATAAAACCTGTTGCGTATGATAAGTGGTCCTCCAGCCAATCAGCTCACAACTGTCATTTTTCAAATACATGATAATTAGGAGCTGTACACATGACATGAGCTGATTGGCTGGAGCACCATTTATTAGCAATGAGTTTTATTATTCACAACAAGTTTTATCACTCATTGATAAATGAGCCCCAAGTTATTATACCTCCCAACTGTCCTAAGGATCAGGTAGTGACCCCGGTGATGGGATGGCCCAGTCTTTTGGAAGCTATAGTGGCTTTAATGTATCATGTGAGTGGACATCCAGACTGTTTTACAGATGTTTTACAGATATTGGGGCAGATGTATTAAGCCAGGAGATGGCATAAGGAAGTGATAAACCAGTGATAAGTGCAAGGTGATAAACGCACCAGCCAATCAGCTCCTAACTGTTAATTTACATATTGGAGCTGATTGGCTGGTGTGTTTATCACCTTGAACTTATCACTGCTTTATCACTTCTTTATGCCGTCTCCAGGTTATTACTAGAGATGAGCGGGTTCGGTTCCTCGGAATCCGAACCCCCCCGAACTTCAGCCTTTTTACACGGGTCCGAGGCAGACTCGGATCTTCCCGCCTTGCTCGGCTAACCCGAGCGTGCCCGAACGTCATCATCCCGCTGTCGGATTCTCGCTAGGCTCGTATTCTATCGCGAGACTCGGATTCTATATAAGGATTTTCACACGTGCATTGAGATTGATAGGGAGAGGACGTGGCTGGCGTCCTCTCCGTTAGAATAGATAGAGACACTTGAGTTGATTACTTAGTAATTTTGGGGAGCATTAGGAGTACTCAGAGTGCAGAGTTTTGCTGATAGTTACTAGTGACTGACCACCACCAGTTTTATTTATTATTTAATATAATCCGTTCTCTGCCTGAAAAAAAACGATACACAGTCACATACCATATCTGTGCTCAGCCTCAGTGTGCTGCATGATAATATCATCTATATGTATATCTGACTGTGCTGAGTGCTCACTGCTCACACAGCTGAATTGTGGGGGAGACTGGGGTGCAGTTATAGCAGGAGTACAGTGCACACTTTTGCTGCCAGTGTGACTGACCAGTGACCACCAGTATATTGTCTGCCTGAAAAAGTTAAACACTCCTGTGGTGTTTTTTTTTTTTATTCTATAAACGCATTCTGCTGACAGTGTCCAGCAGGTCCGTCATTCATTATATTATATAAATATTTACCTGCAGTAGTGTTATATTTTTTTTGTTCATCTCTATCATCTTTATCATCTCTATATTAGCAGACGCAGTACGGTAGTCCACGGCTGTGGCTACCTCTGTGTCGTCAGTGCTCGTCCATAATTGTATACCTACCTGTGGTGGGTTTTTTTTTCTATCTTCTTCATACTAGTAGTTTAGGAGTCTGCTGACAGTGTCCAGCAGGTCCATCATTATATTATATATACCTGCAGTAGTGATATATATATATTTTTTATATAATTATCATCTCTATACTAGCAGACGCAGTACGGTAGTCCATGGCTGTAGCTACCTCTGTGTCGTCAGTGCTCGTCCATAATTGTATACCTACCTGTGGTGGGGTTTTTTTTTCTATCTTCTTCATACTAGTAGTTTAGGAGTCTGCTGACAGTGTCCAGCAGGTCCGTCATTATATTATATATACCTGCAGTAGTGATATATATATATTTTTTATATCATTATCATCTCTATACTAGCAGACGCAGTACGGTAGTCCACGGCTGTAGCTACCTCTGTGTCATCAGTGCTCGTCCATAATTGTATACCTACCTGTGGTGGGGTTTTTTTTTCTATCTTCTTCATACTAGTAGTTTAGGAGTCTGCTGACAGTGTCCAGCAAGTCCGTCATTATATTATATATACCTGCAGTAGTGATATATATATATTTTTTATATCATTATCATCTCTATACTAGCAGACGCAGTACGGTAGTCCACGGCTGTAGCTACCTCTGTGTCGTCAGTGCTCGTCCATAATTGTATACCTACCTGTGGTGGGGGGTTTTTTTCTATCTTCTTCATACTAGTAGTTTAGGAGTCTGCTGACAGTGTCCAGCAGGTCCGTCATTATATTATATATACCTGCAGTAGTGATATATATATATTTTTTATATCATTATCATCTCTATACTAGCAGACGCAGTACGGTAGTCCACGGCTGTGGCTACCTCTGTGTCGTCAGTGCTCGTCCATAATTGTATACCTACCTGTGGTGGGGGTTTTTTTTCTATCTTCTTCTTCATACTAGTAGTTTAGGAGTCTGCTGACAGTGTCCAGCAGGTCTGTCATTATATTATATATACCTGCAGTAGTGATATATATTTTTTTTTTATATCATTATCATCTCTATACTAGCAGACGCAGTACGGTAGTCCACGGCTGTAGCTACCTCTGTGTCGTCAGTGCTCGTCCATAATTGTATACCTACCTGTGGTGGGGTTTTTTTTTCTATCTTCTTCATACTAGTAGTTTAGGAGTCTGCTGACAGTGTCCAGCAGGTCCGTCATTATATTATATATACCTGCAGTAGTGATATATATATATTTTTTATATCATTATCATCTCTATACTAGCAGACGCAGTACGGTAGTCCACGGCTGTAGCTACCTCTGTGTCATCAGTCACTCGTCATCCATAAGTATACTAGTATCCATCCATCTCCATTGTTTACCTGAGGTGCCTTTTAGTTGTGCCTATTAAAATATGGAGAACAAAAATGTTGAGGTTCCAAAAATAGGGAAAGATCAAGATCCACTTCCACCTCGTGCTGAAGCTGCTGCCACTAGTCATGGCCGAGACGATGAAATTCCATCAACGTCGTCTGCAAAGGCCGATGCCCAATGTCATAGTACAGAGCATGTAAAATCCAAAACACAAAATATCAGTAAAAAAAGGACTCAAAAATCTAAAATAAAATCGTCGGAGGAGAAGCGTAAACTTGCCAATATGCCATTTACCACACGGAGTGGCAAGGAACGGCTGAGGCCCTGGCCTATGTTCATGGCTAGTGGTTCAGCTTCACATGAGGATGGAAGCACTCAGCCTCTCGCTAGAAAAATGAAAAGACTTAAGCTGGCAAAAGCACAGCAAAGAACTGTGCGTTCTTCGAAATCACAAATCCACAAGGAGAGTCCAATTGTGTCGGTTGCGATGCCTGACCTTCCCAACACTGGACGTGAAGAGCATGCGCCTTCCACCATTTGCACGCCCCCTGCAAGTGCTGGAAGGAGCACCCGCAGTCCAGTTCCTGATAGTCAGATTGAAGATGTCAGTGTTGAAGTACACCAGGATGAGGAGGATATGGGTGTTGCTGGCGCTGGGGAGGAAATTGACAAGGAGGATTCTGATGGTGAGGTGGTTTGTTTAAGTCAGGCACCCGGGGAGACACCTGTTGTCCGTGGGAGGAATATGGCCATTGACATGCCTGGTGAAAATACAAAAAAAATCAGCTCTTCGGTGTGGAAGTATTTCAACAGAAATGCGGACAACAGGTGTCAAGCCGTGTGTTGCCTTTGTCAAGCTGTAATAAGTAGGGGTAAGGACGTTAACCACCTCGGAACATCCTCCCTTATACGTCACCTGCAGCGCATTCATCATAAGTCAGTGACAAGTTCAAAAACTTTGGGCGACAGCGGAAGCAGTCCACTGACCACTAAATCCCTTCCTCTTGTAACCAAGCTCACGCAAACCACCCCACCAACTCCCTCAGTGTCAATTTCCTCCTTCCCCAGGAATGCCAATAGTCCTGCAGGCCATGTTTCTGGCAATTCTGACGAGTCCTCTCCTGCCTGGGATTCCTCCGATGCATCCTTGAGTGTAACGCCTACTGCTGCTGGCGCTGCTGTTGTTGCTGCTGGGAGTCGATGGTCATCCCAGAGGGGAAGTCGTAAGACCACTTTAACTACTTCCACCAAGCAATTGACTGTCCAACAGTCCTTTGCGAGGAAGATGAAATATCACAGCAGTCATCCTGCTGCAAAGCGGATAACTGAGGCCTTGGCATCCTGGGCGGTGAGAAACGTGGTTCCGGTATCCATCATTACTGCAGAGCCAACTAGAGACTTGTTTGAGGTACTGTGTCCCCGGTACCAAATACCATCTAGGTTCCATTTCTCTAGGCAGGCGATACCGAAAATGTACACAGACCTCAGAAAAAGACTCACCAGTGTCCTAAAAAATGCAGTTGTACCCAATGTCCACTTAACCACGGACATGTGGACAAGTGGAGCAGGGCAGACTCAGGACTATATGACTGTGACAGCCCACTGGGTAGATGCATTGACTCCCGCCGCAAGAACAGCAGCGGCAGCACCAGTAGCAGCATCTCGCAAACGCCAACTCGTTCCTAGGCAGGCTACGCTTTGTATCACCGCTTTCCAGAATACGCACACAGCTGAAAACCTCTTACGGCAACTGAGGAAGATCATCGCAGAATGGCTTACCCCAATTGGACTCTCCTGTGGATTTGTGGCATCGGACAACGCCAGCAATATTGTGTGTGCATTAAATATGGGCAAATTCCAGCACGTCCCATGTTTTGCACATACCTTGAATTTGGTGGTGCATAATTATTTAAAAAACGAGAGGGGCGTGCAAGAGATGCTGTCGGTGGTCAGAAGAATTGCGGGACACTTTCGGCGTACAGGCACCACGTACAGAAGACTGGAGCAACACCAAAAACGCCTGAACCTGCCCTGCCATCATCTGAAGCAAGAAGTGGTAACGAGGTGGAATTCAACCCTCTATATGCTTCAGAGGTTGGAGGAGCAGCAAAAGGCCATTCAAGCCTATACAACTGACCACGATATAGGAGGTGGAATGCACCTGTCTCAAGCGCAGTGGAGAATGATTTCAACGTTGTGCAAGGTTCTGCAACCTTTTGAACTTGCCACACGTGAAGTCAGTTCAGACACTGCCAGCCTGAGTCAGGTCATTCCCCTCATCAGGCTTTTGCAGAAGAAGCTGGAGACATTGAAGGAGGAGCTAACACTGAGCGATTCCGCTAGGCATGTGGGACTTGTGGATGGAGCCCTTAATTCGCTTAACAAGGATTCACGGGTGGTCAATCTGTTGAAATCAGAGCATTACATTTTGGCCACCGTGCTCGATCCTAGATTTAAAACCTACGTTGTATCTCTCTTTCTGGCAGACACAAGTCTGCAGGGGTTCAAAGAACTGCTGGTGAGAAAATTGTCAAGTCAAGCGGAACACGACCTGTCAACATCTCCTCCTTCACATTCTCCCGCAACTGGGGGTGCGAGGAAAAGGCTCAGAATTCCGAGCCCACCCGCTGGCGGTGATGCAGGGCAGTCTGGAGCGACTGCTGATGCTGACATCTGGTCCGGACTGAAGGACCTGACAACGATTACGGACATGTCGTCTACTGTCACTGCATATGATTCTCTCACCATTGAAAGAATGATGGAGGATTATATGAGTGACCGCATCCAAGTAGGCACGTCAGACAGTCCGTACGTATACTGGCAGGAAAAAGAGGCAATTTGGAGGCCCTTGCACAAACTGGCTTTATTCTACCTAAGTTGCCCTCCCACAAGTGTGTACTCCGAAAGAGTGTTTAGTGCCGCCGCTCACCTTGTCAGCAATCGGCGTACGAGGTTACTTCCAGAAAATGTGGAGAAGATGATGTTCATTAAAATGAATTATAATCAATTCCTCCATGGAGACATTCACCAGCAGCAATTGCCTCCACAAAGTACACAGGGAGCTGTGATGGTGGATTCCAGTGGGGACGAATTGATAATCTGTGAGGAGGGGGATGTACACGGTGATGAATCGGAGGATGATGATGAGGTGGACATCTTGCCTCTGTAGAGCCATTTTGTGCAAGGAGAGATTAATTGCTTCTTTTTTGGTGGGGGTCCAAACCAACCCGTCATTTCAGTCACAGTCGTGTGGCAGACCCTGTCACTGAAATGATGGGTTGGTTAAAGTGTGCATGTCCTGTTTATACAACATAAGGGTGGGTGGGAGGGCCCAAGGACAATTCCATCTTGCACCTCTTTTTTCTTTCATTTTTCTTTGCGTCATGTGCTGTTTGGGGAGTGTTTTTTGGAAGGGCCATCCTGCGTGACACTGCAGTGCCACTCCTAGATGGGCCAGGTGTTTGTGTCGGCCACTAGGGTCGCTTATCTTAGTCACACAGCTACCTCATTGCGCCTCTTTTTTTTCTTCTTTGCGTCATGTGCTGTTTGGGGAGTGTTTTTTGGAAGGGCCATCCTGCGTGACACTGCAGTGCCACTCCTAGATGGGCCAGGTGTTTGTGTCGGCCACTAGGGTCACTTATCTTAGTCACACAGCTACCTCATTGCGCCTCTTTTTTTTCTTCTTTGCGTCATGTGCTGTTTGGGGAGTATTTTTTGGAAGGGCCATCCGGCCTGACACTGCAGTGCCACTCCTAGATGGGCCAGGTGTTTGTGTCGGCCACTAGGGTCGCTTAGCTTACTCACACAGCTACCTCATTGCGCCTCTTTTTTTCTTTGCGTCATGTGCTGTTTGGGGAGTGTTTTTTGGAAGGGCCATCCTGCGTGACACTGCAGTGCCACTCCTAGATGGGCCAGGTGTTTGTGTCGGCCACTTGGGTCGCTGAGCTTAGTCACACAGTTACCTCATTGCGCCTCTTTTTTTCTTTGCGTCATGTGCTGTTTGGGGAGTGTTTTTTGGAAGGGCCATCCTGCGTGACACTGCAGTGCCACTCCTAGATGGGCCAGGTGTTTGTGTCGGCCACTTGGGTCGCTGAACTTAGTCATCCAGCGACCTCGGTGCAAATTTTAGGACTAAAAATAATATTGTGAGGTGTGAGGTGTTCAGAATAGACTGAAAATGAGTGGAAATTATGGTTATTGAGGTTAATAATACTTTGGGATCAAAATGACCCCCAAATTCTATGATTTAAGCTGTTTTTTAGGGTTTTTTGAAAAAAAACACTCGAATCCAAAACACACCCGAATACGACAAAAAAAATTCGGTGAGGTTTTGCCAAAACGCGCTCGAACCCAAAACACGGCCACGGAACCGAACCCAAAACCAAAACACAAAACACAAAAAATTTCCGGTGCACATCTCTAGTTATTAAATCTGCCCCTGTGTGTGAAATACGTCAGCAAATGCATTGCAAGCCTTAGAAGTCTATTAGATCCAATCGCTGCCACATTAAAAATGGAAAAATGAAGACCATCTGGGAGAGGAAACAACTATACATCTTCTTGCAAATCAGGGAACTCCTAATGGCACCTTCTCCACATTATCTCATTAAATAGTTCTGGCCCTCAAGACAAAATATCATTACCTAATCCCTACTCAGCAAGCAATCAGTACTCCCTACGCTTGTTGAGTAGTGTAATCCTGCAGATGCTACTGTATTGGCCTGCAAGTCAAACAATGTATTATCTGCTAAATGGAGAAGGCACAAAGTAAATGGTAGATATACTTTTTTGGGGTTTTGGTCGTTAGGTCGACACTCATCAGGTCGACCACTGAATGTCGACAATGCCACTAGTTCGACATACATTAGGTCGACATGGCCGTTAGGTCGACATGTACTAGGTCAACAGGTCAAAATGTTGACATGAGTTTTTTTTTTTTTCATACTTAACGATCCACGTGGACTACGATTGGAACGGTAATCTGTGCCGAGCGAAGCGAGGCACTTTTCCCGAAGCTCGCTCGCCATGCGAGGGGACACGGTGCACTAATTGGGGTTCCCCGTCACTTTACGGAGAAAACAACACCAAAAACAGTCAAGAAACCTCATGTCGACCTTTTGACCTGTCGACCTAGTACATGTCGACCTAATGACCATGTCGATCTATTGTCCCTGTCGACCTAATGCCTGTCGACCTTCCATGTTCGACCTAATGACTGTCGACCTAAGTTGTGTCTATCCAACGACCCATACCACTTTTTTTTTTTTTACCAAGTCTGCAAAATACTGATTTATAGCTGAGCTTGGACGCCCCCCTTCAAACTCTATCTGTCCACACTTCTTAAACTCCCCACCTGTATGTAATGCAACATGTTTTAAACACAGCCCTGATGATGGGTGGACAAGATGCATACCTCCCAACATGACCCTCTCCAGGAGGGACAGAATGCTCTGCTCCTGGACTTCCCTCTTAATATATGTTTGCCATCACCTGTGCTGAAACACCTTTCTTAACCATTAACCTGTTCAACACAGGTGCCAGCAATCATACATTAAGAGGGAAGTCCAGAAGCAGAGCATTGTGTCCCTCCTGGAGAGGGTCAGGTTGGGAGGTATGAAGCATACTTGCCTACCTGACCCTCTCCATGAGGGAGAAAATGCTCTGTTCCTGGACTTTCTTGGTAATGTATGATTGCCATCACCCTTGATGAGCTAGTTAATTGATAAGAAAGGTGTTTCACCACAGGTGATGGCAATCATACATTACCAGGAAAGTCCAGGAACAGAGCATTTTCTCCCTCATGGAGAGGGTCAGGTAGGCAAGTATGGTATGAAGATGAAGTGTTTGATGGAGCACATGGAATACCTCCGTTACCTGGTTCTGTACCAAACTCAGATTTCAGTTTGCACTCTGGAACAAACAAATTCATCTCTAGGGCAGTCATTCCCAACCACGGTCCTCAAGGCACACCAACAGTGCAGGTTTTAATGATATCCAGGCTGCAGCACAGATGGTTAAATCAAAATAACTGAGGTACTAATTAAGTCACCTGTGCTGAAGCCTGGATATCACTAAAACCTGCACTGTTGGTGTGCCTTGAGGACCGTGGTTGGGAATGCCTGCTCTAGGGGGTGGAAAAAGCACATATCTAATAATCATTTTGGTGATAATTCCTCCAGCTGTATGGAGTCACATTTAATCACAGACGCTTACTAATATCTACAGATAAACCAAATTTAAATATAGAACACCAAATATAAATTGCGACTATGGGCCTAATTCAGACCTGATTGCAGCAGCAAAATCTTTCTCTAATGGGCAAAACCATGTGCAGTGCAGTGCAGTGGGGGCAGATATAACATGTGCAGAGAGAGTTAGATTTGGGTGGGTTATATTGTTTCTGTGCAGGGTAAATACTGGCTGCTTTATTTTTACACTGCAATTTAGATTTCAGCTTGAACACATCCCACTGAAATCTAACTCTCTCTGCACATGTTATATCCGCCCGCCCCCCCACACACACACACACTTTTCCCCCCTCTCCAGGGTACATGGCTCATGGTTTTGCCCATTAGCTAACAAATTTTGCTGCTGCGATCAGATCTGAATTAGGCCCAATACGCAATACACGCAGACCAGATGTTACTGTTAAGAGTGGTTTATATCTGAAAGATGATCCAACAAATATCATTGTAGGACAGAAGTAGAAAGTAATTAGGATGCATCTGAAATGTGACAGCCGGCGCGGCCTTGAGAAATTACAACATTTCTACCTTTGTTAGGAAGTGCATCTATCACGGCCCACACAATCTGCAAAATGTTTTACAAAAACACCAGAAACTGGAATACAACCATGTTCCTAAACATAGTGGACAATTACATGCACTACCTGCCGCGGGCAGGGGGACCTGCTACATCCGCACACCCTTCTGTCTCTGGCTACACCCTCACACCCTACTATCTCTGGAAAGTGCATCCCCCGTACTATGCAGCATAATTTTCCTGAGGATATCACTAGGAAAATGGCGTTACATAAATGGGGAGACCCACTAACTAGCGCCAGTCAGGAATCCTCTGGGTACAGGGTGTGTGTGTTGTGCGGCCTCTATAGGGCCCTCATTCCGACCTGATCGCTAGCAGGCTACTTTTAGCACTTTTAGCAGGGAAGGGGGGAATCGTTGTGCAGGGAGCGACGTGCCTGCGAATTGCGGTCGCGGCGCATGCGCAGTTCAGACCCGATCGCACCACTGCAAAAAAATGCAGTATGCGATCAGGTCGTAATTACCCTCTAGACCCAAAGGCCTGTGTGCACAGCGCAACCTGCATTCATTATAGCTAGGTCTATACTACGTTTTGCATATTATACACATAAAATAAACTAGGTGATTCATCGTGCCCTACGGGCGCTCTTCACACCGTCGGAAGGGGCTGCGCCCCTGTAACCTGAGTATCGTGCAAATGTATTCTTGGCTCAAACCCATGGCAGAGATCTGCTTTGCACCCGTGCGATTCAGTGTGCTAGGGAGAAGCTACGGAGAGATGTTGCGGGTGTGGTAGGGGCGGGTGTGCTGTGGGTGGTGTTGGGGGTCCGGTGGGATGGCAGGCCGGTGAGGGGCTGGGGTTACGTGGGTGGGAGAGGGGCGGGGGTGCGGTGGATGGTGGATGGGTTTCAGAGGCACTGCGGGTGATGTAGGGGTGGTTGTGGGTGTGCTGTGGGTGGGATGGAGGTAGGTATAGTATATTTGTTATACATAGGCAGAATACAGTAGTGCATATACAGTTTGAGATAGTGGGGAGGTGGGTTACCCAGAATGTGACGGGTTATGCAGCTCTGCAGCCAATCCAGCCTCTGGATCTATGCGCTGGGTGTCCCCCTTGTCCTCAGGCTCCATCCGCCTGCTACTGCTGCTGGCCCCGCTCCGGTGTTCACACGTAGTGGCTGGGTATGTATTTGCTGCTGTAGGTCAGGGCGAGTAGGCAGAGGTTGTGCCTGATACCGCTCTGGAGCACGCAGGGGCAGAGGAGCAGTTTGGTGTGCGTGCTCCAGAGCATCCCCAGCTCCCTCCATACAGCATGGACGGGGGATGAGTCCGGGTAGCGGGAGGGGCGCAGTATGAGGGGACGGCGTGGCATCCCAGTGTCCGGCAGCGGCGCCATGCGTGAGAGCCAGCAGGAGTGAAGCCTAGCACTGCTAGCAGCTAGCCGCAGCGGCCAATGACAGCGCGGGCTTCCGCCATCTGTCCAATGGCTGGCGTCGAAGGGCGGGACGTGGACGGAGCCTTAGGGGAACATTTACTAAGCAGTGATAAGAGCGGAGAAGTGAGCCAGTGGAGAAATTTCCCCATCAACCAATCAGCAGCTCTGTATCATTTTAAAGTATGCAAATTATAGATGTTACTTCAGTGCTGATTGGTTGCCATGGGCAACTTCTCCACTGGCTCACTTCTCCGCTCTTATCACTACTTAGTAAATGTACCCCTTAATCTGGTGCAGCTGCTGATGTCTCCGCACACAATCCAGCGGTCTGTACTGGTCTCAATAATTACATCCTGCAGTACTTTTATCATCAGTATAACTCTATCTATATAGCCTATTCGCCTATGTATTCTACTATATATCTCCTATATATTAGGGCAGATCTGTGACTTGACTCCGCCCAGCGATGTGACTCCGCCCAGCATTAGCAAATGAGTCACAAAGTCACAGATCTGGGCTAATATATAGGAGATTGCTATAAAATTCCTTTTTCACTATTACAATCTGTGTCCAAGTGGCACTTACATACCCTCCAACTGTACCTTTTTAATAGGTACAGTACCTTTTTTTCATGGTCTGTACCGATTTTTGCCTCTCCAAACTTCCATTGAAAGTATAGGAAAAGGGGCGTGGCCACGCCCCCTTTACACGCGGCCACGCCCCTTTTTCGGATTTGTACCGATTTTTCTGTGTAAAATGTTGGAGGGTATGCACTTACATGTGAGAACAGCCCCTCAACTATCCCTCTTTTCAGGGCCAGCTGTTTATTACTCAGTGTTTGGACTGTTAAAACAGATTTTGTTACCTAGGAGACCGTCAGTCCCACAGAAAATGTGTTAAAGCTTTAGATCTCTGTTCTCTTCTCCCTTTCTAGGAAGAAGATCAGCCCCTTACTTGAATTAATTTCATTGGTCAGCTACATATGAGACAGATAATATATTGAGCATGTTTCATTCAGTACAGTGTGAACAGTTAACTTATTTCTATTATAGTAATTATCTCGGGAACACACACATTTTGCTGTTTTACTGTCCAACTGTGAGCTTAACAAAATAAAAAAAATATTTAATAGAAGAAAAAAAAAGACAGAAAAATAATTTGACAATATGCCCAGACATACAGCAAGTTGGCACGTTTCATATGCCTGTGCTTATTTTTAGCTGTAAACAGTATTGGAAATTGCTCCTTTCCAAGTTTTAGTTCGGGATAAGCTCACAGAACAGATGGTGGAGACCTGTGTAGTAAAATACCAACAAAAAAAGTCAAAAATGTTAAAATGCGGTTAAGTCGATTTGCATCACTAGTATCGTGCACAAAACATAAATTTCATCTGATCCTTTGGTCAGACACGAGCGCCACATTACAGGATCCCTGTATAGCTTGGCCAAATGTATGGGTGACCACATGGGATGAGACACAGGCAATAGGCTCTTGGTTAAAATGGGAGGAACACTTTACTTTGCACTGGGTCCTGTTATAGAAGTCTGCAGGGTGGGCACATCAAACGGCTGATCTACAGCTTTTCGCTATTGTGAGTATCCGTTCAACCAATGTGGAGAGCGTTGCCGTGCAAGCGGAAACCTGTGCCGCCCACTGATTTTACACTGGCCGTTCCATCCTTCACTATTAATACCGGCCCCATGCTAAGTGCAAGAGATTCATCAGGAACAAACGTCCGTTACCAATGCGCACAATCACACGGAGCGTTACAGACACACCCATGACACTCCCACAACTCACGGTGGATTCCTTTGCCACCGCCCAGTTCTCACTTCGAGACGCCTTAAGTCATGAAAAAACAGATCTGGCCAACTAACTCTCCATTTGAATCAGTGAATAGAGACTGGTGTGACTCACCCACAGTAAATCTCCTGACACCATATTACGCCCCCGCAGTTATGCCTGTAACCACGTTATGCCCCACACAGTAATGCCCCTGACACCATATTATGCCCCCACAGTAATGCAGCTGTCACCATACTATGGGCAGGATGTACTAAAGGAAAAATTCGGTAAAACCCCCAAAAATGGGGGTTTTACCGCATTTTCAAATTTACTAAGACCCTACCGCCGTTTTTTCGCTATCCAGGGTATCACCTTCCTCCAGGCTGCCCCGGTACCGGAAAGGTAATCTTCTCCTCCCCCTAGCAACGCAGCCGGAGGTCCTTCCGGCTGCAGGGGGCGAAAGGAGGCGCTGGGGGCAGCCTGCTGCTGCTTCCCGGCATCTAGTGTGAAGTGTGAAGATCCCAGGGAGGTGACGGAGACCCCCCACAGACCACCTCACAGATATCGCGGGGGTCCTCCGTCACCGCATTGCGATATTGATCGCATATGTTAGTACTACAATATATCTTAACATCCCGCCATATGCCCCCACAGTTATGCCCCTGTCACCATATTATGGCCACATAGTAAAAATGCCCTATGCCACAGTACCTGCTGTCAGGGGTTTTGCTCATTGGCAGGGTAACCCTCCCCGGCTGCCACTGCCACCACGGATCTATGGTCCTGGCGGGGGCCGCTGTTCACGTCTGTCCTCTTCAACCTATTGAAAATGTCTCTACTGAGGTGATGGCCATTTTAGGAGGGATATTTCGAATACTTTGAGCGAGGGCCCTCTCAGTAGCGGGCATAGGCGGGTGGCATGCGGCCTGGGCCCTGGACATTTGTACCCCCAGCACCCCCCTAATGGTGGCCCTGGGCTCAGATTTATGTATATGCTGGATGCTGTGTTTGTGTCCCTGATGCATTTTTTTATCTACTTTTTAAAAAGCATTTTTTTAAATTTCACAAAACAAGAATAAAAAAAAAAGCAGCATATTTTACTTGTATTTTTAAAAATGATGATTTTAGACTGTAATGCGATGTGAGATGGGGAAATAATTACACACGCTTATTCTTTATGGAGGGAAGAACATACGCATTATAACACTTTGTTAGGTACATTGTGTAACTGTATCTTGTTTAAGTAGAGATTTATAAAAGGCAAGTAGTTATATATCATTATACTGCAATGTTTTATTTTACTAGGCTGATGCTAGGTCGAAAACTGCTTTTATTCACTGTTCTAAATCTTGCTTAAAGTGCACTTGTTACCTGTCACAGACAGTGCCTCGTGCCTCACTGACGGCTCTAATGGCAAGCAAATGAATAGGCTGCATTATTACAGTATGGTCCTAATCTGTTCACATATAAGACATTTCGGACAGCCATACACATGGAGCAATCGGTGTACGACCGCCGCTATGCTTCCCAACCCCCCTGCATAGCGCTGCATGGGATTGGCAGCCGTTTCCCCTGATCTTCTGAACATGCAGTAAGATCAGGGGAAGCGACAGACGACCCACAGGAGCGCCAGGGCCTGATGAATCACCTAGCAGGTGCTGTGGTTGGGGGAGTGGCGGGTCCAGGGGTGCCGAGGGTGGGGGAGGGGCGGTTGTGGGGGTGCTGCGGGTGGGGGTGGGGCTGGTGCCGCGGATGGGGGAGGGTGCATGGATGATGCGGGTGGGGGTCCGGAGCCATCATGGGTGGGGGAGGAGCGGTTGCGGGGGTGCGTCGGGTGGGGGAGGGTGTGGTGGGTGGGGGAGGGGTGGGTAATGCTTCTCCTGCTTCTCTTCCTGGAAGCAGCTAAGCTGCTGTCCTCCCTTTGGCAGTGGTTCTCCCGGAGACTCGCACAGCAGCCAGTCACTATTGTTAGCGCCGGTATTCCAACGCGCCGCATTACAGGGAAGAAGATGCACTCAATAAACTACAGCTCCCAGCAGCCCTAAGGGCCGGAATGCTTTGGCACTAAGGGCTGCTGGGAGCTGTAGTTTATTTAGTGCGTCTACTTCCCTGTAATGCGCCGTGTTGGGACCCCAACGCTAACAATAGTGACTGACTGGCTGAATCAATGTAAAAGATGAGAGTGCTGTGCAGTGTCAGTGACACTGCACACCCACTGCACTGCACAGCACTGTCTCCTTTTACATTGATTCAGGGTCCAGACATTGCCCTCCGCGATATCACCCACTCTATCCGTTACATTAGCCATCTCGGGGCTTCCAGGCCGGCAGCCCAGGCGCTGTGTTGCGGAGTCAGGGCCTCTGGGGATCTGGGCATGGCTATGGCAGGGAGGCACTTCTGTGACATCACACGCAGAGGAGGCTTCGGGGCTCAGAGAGTATGCGGCGCAGGGAGGGCTATGAAAGCCTTCCGCTGCGTCGCTTTCATACACATCTATGCTGGTGGCCGCAGCAGCTTTTGTTCCACCTGCGCTGTGGCTAGGGAGTGGGGATTGTTGATGCCGGAGGGGGCAGGTGGACTGGCAGCAGAACATAGGATGCTGCAGTAAAAGGATTTGTTTTTTTCCCCTATCTACAGCGCAGTGACTTGCTGCAGATGCAGTGGCATACCCTCCAGCTGTACCTTTTTGGCAGGTACAGGACCTTTTTTATGGTCTGTATTGATTTATGGCTCTCCAAACATCCATTGGAAGTATAGGGAAAAGGGGCGTGGCCACACCACTTTACCCGTGGCCACGCCCCCTTTTCGAATTTGTAGCAATTTTTATGTGTAAATTGTTGCAGGGTATGATGCTGCAGATGCAGTGGGCCTATTTTGGGGTGTGGACCTGGAGCTGCAGCTCCATCAGCCCCACTGTTAACCCTGCTCTAGGAACACACAGCAGCCAAAGGGCATAGGCTCCCATTGCATGTAACTTGTGTGGGAGGGCGTTTCTCGCCCAATCAGCTGTGGACTGGGTGTGATAGACCTGCCACTAACCCAATGAGAGCTCCTAGCCATGCACAGATCTGGGCTATTATATAGGAGATATATATATATATATATATATATATATATATATATAAAGTTTAGCAAATGATGGGGGGGAGGTTGGTGCTGCTTTGGTGGTCTCGAGGCATCCGGATTGGCACCCGAAGTGAAGGGAGCAATGACGTGATAAAGATGGGGTGGCTGCCTAGTGGAGGCCTGACCCCTAAATCCGCCCCTGGGGAGCGCGCCATGTACAATATCGTGCATACACATGGAGCGATTGGTGATCCAATTTATCGGGAACGCCACGATCACTGGACAAATCGTTCCGTGTGTATGCACCTAGTTACTGTAATATCTTCAGTAACACATATATAGGGGGGAATTCAAATGCTTGAAAAGTCAGTTGGGTGTCTGTTTTTTTCCTATCTAATAGATAGAAAAAACAGACAGCCAACCGACTTTTCAAACAATTGAATATCCCCCCATTGACTCTCCACCTCTCTACAAAATTTTAACCACTTAACTGGCGTTTTTTCCCTTCAAAACCGTTCATAACATTGATTTTTTTATTTTTTTATTTATTATTTAATGCACTTTAAAAAGTATTTTTTTTTTAAATATTAAATTATGCACATCTGCAGATGGGATCTCCTCATCAAAAATGGGGGACGCAGTCGCATGTGATCTGACCATGCCAGCTAAGTGGTTAAACAGGCTCTCAAGATCCACTTTTCATTAAACCCAGCCATCTCTCATCCTAACCCTCTGTCATTGGCGTATGTATAATGGGTGCAGTGTGTGTGGGGCACCCGGGCCCCGGAGTCCAGAGGGGCCCACCCCGCACCCATTTGTTTAATACTTACCTCTCTGGAGTCCCCCGTCAGAGCCATCCCTTTTCGGCAGCGCAATAGAGTCTGAACACTATGGGGAACCAACTCTATTGCGCCTGCTGAAAACTCTGGAAACGTGGCACAGCAGACATTTTTACAGAGTTTCGCTCATGCGCATTAGGAAAATCTTCGGGAAAATGGCTGCCACGCCGTGTTACCGGGGGTCTGCACATGCGCAATAGAGTCTGTGCTCAGACTCTATTGCCGCTGCGGAGAAGGTTGGCACCGCCGGTGGACTCCGGAGAGGTAAGTATTGAAACTTTGTGCCTCGGTCAGAGAGGAGGGGGCCCCTGATGCAGCAGGCTACACACTGGCCTCTTCCTCTCTTAAAATGCTACTGCCCTCTGCTACATGCTCACTTCTACCCCATCTCTCATCCTAGCACCCTGCTACATGGCTCACTACTACCTTATCTCTTATCCTGACCCTCTGCTGCATGCTCACTTCTAGCCAATCTCTCATACTGACCCTCTGCTACATGCTCACTTCTACTCTATCTCTCACCCTAACCCCATGCTACATGGCTTTCTACTACCTTATCTCTTATCCTGACCCTCTGCTACATGCTCACTTCTAGCCAATCTCTCATACTGACCCTCTGCTACATGCTCACTTCTACCCCATCTCTCACCCTAACCCCCTGCTACATGGCTCACTTCTACCCCATCTCTCATCCTAACCCTCTGCTATATGGCTCACTTCTACCCCATCTCTCACCCTAATCCTCTGCTACATGGCTCACTTCTATCCCATCTCTCACCCTAACCCTCTGCTACATGGCTCACTTCTACCCCGTCTCTCACCCTAACCCTCTGCTACATGCTTACTTCTATCCCATCTCTCACCCTAACCCTCAGCTACATGGCTCACTTCTATCCCATCTCTCACCCTAACCCTCAGCTACATGGCTCACTTCTATCCCATCTCTCACCCTAACCCTCTGCTACATGCTCACTTCTATCCCATCTCTCACCCTAACCCTCTGCTACATGGCTCACTTCTACCCCATCTCTCACCCTAACCCTCAGCTACATGGCTCACTTATACCCCATCTCTCACCCTAATCCTCTGCTACATGCTCACTTCTATCCCATCTCTCACCCTAACCCTCAGCTACATGGCTCACTTCTATCCCATCTCTCGCCCTAATCCTCTGCTACATGCTCACTTCTACCCCATTTCTCACCCTAACCCTCTGCTACATGGCTCATTTATACTCCATCTCTCACCCTAACACCCTGCTACATGCTCACTTCTATCCCATCTCTCACCCTAACACCCTGCTGCATGGCTCACTTCTATCCCATCTCTCACCCTAACCCTCTGCTACATACTCACTTCTATCCCATCTCTCACCCTAACCCTCAACTACATGGCTCACTTCTATCCCATCTCTCATCCTAACCCTCTGCTACATGGCTCACTTCTATCCCATCTCTCACCCTAATCCTCTGCTACATGCTCACTTCTACCCCATCTCTCATCCTAACCCTCTGCTACATGGCTCACTTCTACCCCATCTCTCACCCTAACCCTCTGCTACATGGCTCACTTATACTCCATCTCTCACCCTAACACCCTGCTACATGCTCACTTATACCCCATCTCTCACCCTAACCCTCTGCTACATACTCACTTCTATCCCATCTCTCACCCTAACCCCCTGCTACATGGCTCACTTCTACCCCATCTCTCATCCTGACCCTCTGCTACATGGCTCACTTCTACCCCATCTCTCACCCTAACCCTCAGCTACATGGCTCACTTATACCCCATCTCTCACCCTAATCCTCTGCTACATGCTCACTTCTATCCCATCTCTCACCCTAATCCTCTGCTACATGCTCACTTCTATCCCATCTCTCACCCTAACCCTCAGCTACATGGCTCACTTCTATCCCATCTCTCACCCTAATCCTCTGCTACATGCTCACTTCTACCCCATTTCTCACCCTAACCCTCTGCTACATGGCTCACTTATACTCCATCTCTCACCCTAACACCCTGCTACATGCTCACTTCTATCCCATCTCTCACCCTAACACCCTGCTACATGGTTCACTTCTATCCCATCTCTCACCCTGACCCTTTGCTACATACTCACTTCTATCCCATCTCTCACCCTAACCCTCTGCTACATACTCACTTCTATCCCATCTCTCACCCTAACCCTCTGCTACATTGCTCACTTCTATCCCATCTCTCACCCTAACCCTCAGCTACATGGCTCACTTATACCCCATCTCTCACCCTAATCCTCTGCTACATGCTCACTTCTATCCCATCTCTCACCCTAATCCTCTGCTACATGCTCACTTCTATCCCATCTCTCACCCTAACCCTCAGCTACATGGCTCACTTCTATCCCATCTCACCCTAATCCTCTGCTACATGTTCACTTCTACCCCATTTCTCACCCTAACCCTCGGCTACATGGCTCATTTATACTCCATCTCTCACCCTAACACCCTGCTACATGCTCACTTCTATCCCATCTCTCACCCTAACACCCTGCTACATGGCTCACTTCTATCCCATCTCTCACCCTAACCCTCTGCTACATACTCACTTCTATCCCATCTCTCACCCTAACCCTCAGCTACATGGCTCACTTCTATCCCATCTCTCATCCTAACCCTCTGCTACATGGCTCACTTCTATCCCATCTCTCACCCTAATCCTCTGCTACATGCTCACTTCTACCCCATCTCTCATCCTAACCCTCTGCTACATGGCTCACTTCTACCCCATCTCTCACCCTAACCCTCTGCTACATGGCTCACTTCTACCCCGTCTCTCACCCTAACCCTCTGCTACATGCTTACTTCTATCCCATCTCTCACCCTAACCCTCAGCTACATGGCTCACTTCTATCCCATCTCTCACCCTAACCCTCAGCTACATGGCTCACTTCTATCCCATCTCTCACCCTAACCCTCTGCTACATGGCTGACTTCTACCCCATCTCTCACCCTAACCCTCAGCTACATGGCTCACTTATACCCCATCTCTCACCCTAATCCTCTGCTACATGCTCACTTCTATCCCATCTCTCACCCTAACCCTCAGCTACATGGCTCACTTCTATCCCATCTCTCGCCCTAATCCTCTGCTACATGCTCACTTCTACCCCATTTCTCACCCTAACCCTCTGCTACATGGCTCATTTATACTCCATCTCTCACCCTAACACCCTGCTACATGCTCACTTCTATCCCATCTCTCACCCTAACACCCTGCTGCATGGCTCACTTCTATCCCATCTCTCACCCTAACCCTCTGCTACATACTCACTTCTATCCCATCTCTCACCCTAACCCTCAACTACATGGCTCACTTCTATCCCATCTCTCATCCTAACCCTCTGCTACATGGCTCACTTCTATCCCATCTCTCACCCTAATCCTCTGCTACATGCTCACTTCTACCCCATCTCTCATCCTAACCCTCTGCTACATGGCTCACTTCTACCCCATCTCTCACCCTAACCCTCTGCTACATGGCTCACTTATACTCCATCTCTCACCCTAACACCCTGCTACATGCTCACTTATACCCCATCTCTCACCCTAACCCTCTGCTACATACTCACTTCTATCCCATCTCTCACCCTAACCCCCTGCTACATGGCTCACTTCTACCCCATCTCTCATCCTGACCCTCTGCTACATGGCTCACTTCTACCCCATCTCTCACCCTAACCCTCAGCTACATGGCTCACTTATACCCCATCTCTCACCCTAATCCTCTGCTACATGCTCACTTCTATCCCATCTCTCACCCTAATCCTCAGCTACATGCTCACTTCTATCCCATCTCTCACCCTAACCCTCAGCTACATGGCTCACTTCTATCCCATCTCTCACCCTAATCCTCTGCTACATGCTCACTTCTACCCCATTTCTCACCCTAACCCTCTGCTACATGGCTCACTTATACTCCATCTCTCACCCTAACACCCTGCTACATGCTCACTTCTATCCCATCTCTCACCCTAACACCCTGCTACATGGTTCACTTCTATCCCATCTCTCACCCTGACCCTTTGCTACATACTCACTTCTATCCCATCTCTCACCCTAACCCTCTGCTACATACTCACTTCTATCCCATCTCTCACCCTAACCCTCTGCTACATTGCTCACTTCTATCCCATCTCTCACCCTAACCCTCAGCTACATGGCTCACTTATACCCCATCTCTCACCCTAATCCTCTGCTACATGCTCACTTCTATCCCATCTCTCACCCTAATCCTCTGCTACATGCTCACTTCTATCCCATCTCTCACCCTAACCCTCAGCTACATGGCTCACTTCTATCCCATCTCACCCTAATCCTCTGCTACATGTTCACTTCTACCCCATTTCTCACCCTAACCCTCGGCTACATGGCTCATTTATACTCCATCTCTCACCCTAACACCCTGCTACATGCTCACTTCTATCCCATCTCTCACCCTAACACCCTGCTACATGGCTCACTTCTATCCCATCTCTCACCCTAACCCTCTGCTACATACTCACTTCTATCCCATCTCTCACCCTAACCCTCAGCTACATGGCTCACTTCTATCCCATCTCTCATCCTAACCCTCTGCTACATGGCTCACTTCTATCCCATCTCTCACCCTAATCCTCTGCTACATGCTCACTTCTACCCCATCTCTCATCCTAACCCTCTGCTACATGGCTCACTTCTACCCCATCTCTCACCCTAACCCTCTGCTACATGGCTCACTTATACTCCATCTCTCACCCTAACACCCTGCTACATGCTCACTTATACCCCATCTCTCACCCTAACCCTCTTCTACATACTCACTTCTATCCCATCTCTCACCCTAACCCCCTGCTACATGGCTCACTTCTACCCCATCTCTCATCCTGACCCTCTGCTACATGGCTCACTTCTACCCCATCTCTCACCCTAACCCTCAGCTACATGGCTCACTTATACCCCATCTCTCACCCTAATCCTCTGCTACATGCTCACTTCTATCCCATCTCTCACCCTAATCCTCTGCTACATGCTCACTTCTATCCCATCTCTCACCCTAACCCTCAGCTACATGGCTCACTTCTATCCCATCTCTCACCCTAATCCTCTGCTACATGCTCACTTCTACCCCATTTCTCACCCTAACCCTCTGCTACATGGCTCACTTATACCCCATCTCTCACCCTAACACCCTGCTACATGCTCACTTCTATCCCATCTCTCACCCTAACACCCTGCTACATGGCTCACTTCTATCCCATCTCTCACCCTGACCCTTTGCTACATACTCACTTCTATCCCATCTCTCACCCTAACCCTCAGCTACATGGCTCACTTCTACCCCATCTCTCACCCTAACCCTCAGCTACATGGCTCACTTCTATCCCATCTCTCATCCTAACCCTCTGCTACATGTACATGCTCACTTCTATCCCATCTCTCATCCTAACCCTCTGCTACATGGCTCACTTCTATCCCATCTCTCACCCTAATCCTCTGCTACATGGCTCACTTATACTCCATCTCTCACCCTAACCCTCTGCTACATGGCTCACTTCTATCCCATCTCTCATCCTAACCCTCTGCTACATGGCTCACTTCTATCCCATCTCTCACCCTAATCCTCTGCTACATGCTCACTTCTACCCCATCTCTCATCCTAACCCTCTGCTACATGGCTCACTTCTACCCCATCTCTCATCCTAACCCTCTGCTACATGGCTCACTTCTACCCCAACTCTCACCCTAACCCTCTGCTACATGGCTCACTTATACTCCATCTCTCACCCTAACACCCTGCTACGTGCTCACTTCTATCCCATCTCTCACCCTAACCCCCTGCTACATGGCTCACTTATACCCCATCTCTCACCCTAACCCTCTGCTACATACTCACTTCTATCCCATCTCTCACCCTAACCCCCTGCTACATGGCTCACTTCTACCCCATCTCTCATCCTGACCCTCTGCTACATGGCTCACTTCTACCCCATCTCTCACCCTAACCCCCTGCTACATGGCTCACTTCTACCCCATTTCCCACCCTAACCCTCTGCTACATGCTCACTTCTACCCCATTTCTCACCCTAACCCCCTGCTACATGGCTCACTTCTACCCCATCCGGCTTGCAATAATGACACTAACATTAAAATGTTTAGACCTATTTTTTGCACTTTTTTGTAGATTTCTATATAAAACTACAAGTACCAGCAGGGCTTGGCAGCCACTGACTGTTTAGGCACGCGGACGCTTTAAGAATCACAAGACCAGCATCACTGTGGCTGCAAGAGCTTGTAGAACTACAAGCACCAGCATGTCCAGGCAATCAGGAACCACTGCAACACATCTTTACAGTAATTCCTAAAATAAATAGGCACACACACTGATTACCAAAGTCCTTTAATTAAAATAAATATCCCCTAAAGCCTCTTTAGTAGACCACAGAACTCCGGAGTCCTCTCTCACCTTGCCTGAAGTATCCAGATTCCATGGACTGAAAATAACAAACCATAAGATAACAGCGCTGTTTCCTCCTTGTGTCATCACCACGAGCACAGATCAGCAACACGGAACTAGAGCTGGTTACTTATGTGGTCGGTGGGTGGTGGGAGGGGCTAATTGTTTATAAAGCATTTTCTAGTATAATATGCCTCTACCTCAGTTACCTTATGTGTAATTATGAGACTTAGGGGGAGTTGTACTAAGCAATGAAAAGAGTGGAGAAGTGAGCCAGTGGAGAAGTTGACCATGGCAACCAATCAGTTGCTCTGTATAATTTTATAGTATGCAAATTATAAATGTTACTTCAATGCTGATTGGTTGCCATGGGCAACTTCTCCACTGGCTCACTTCTCTTCTCTTTTCACTGCTTAGTACATCTCCCCCATAATAACACTTTTACATTTATCACTTTAGGACTGTATTAATTTGTTTGTTTTCTTTCACTTGTAACAAGGTAATTGCTTTTAAACTTTAATGAATCTTGAAAAATCAGTACAAGGTGTATTTTATACAAGCTATGCAGATAGATAGATAGATAGAGAGAGAGAGAGAGAGAGAGAGAGAGAGAGAAAGGGAGAGAGAGAGACAGACAGACAGTAAGTAAATGGATGTTGCCAGAATTATTACTTTGAGGTAAAGATGGTCAGTGTTCTGGGTGGACTGTGATCACGTCCTGAAATCTCAGGATTACGTGGACTGTGATCCTCTGGACCGTGTGTTCTAGCAGATGTGTTCCGGAAGAGATTGTTGGCGCCCGGGGTTTCATAAACAGAACTTCCCAACTTTTTTGTCCCTGTGGCAGCTGTTCCAAAGCCGCTCTGAGGTAAATAGTGCAGATGTTTTATAATCAGTACAGACAGGAGAAAGTGCTTATTTATCACAGTTTGTTGGATTGGATTGACTTTTACCCACTAAGCATTTATTCCCAGACCTCCAGAACGGACCATAAACTCACACAACCAGCAAGAACTGCAGGACTTTAGGTTGAATTAGAAAAATCCACACTGAAGAAATTAACCCCTGCACAGCATTTGGGCAGAGTATGCACGATGCACCTACTATAGTGCAGGTAAGAAAACAGGGGCAGGTAGAGTCATATATGTATTCAGTTCCTTGCAGAAGAATGGGGTGCCCCAGTACACCTGGAGAGACAGAATGGAGGGATCAGAAGATGTTAAGCACAGTTGTTGCCCTGGCCCCATGCAGGTGGGACAAAATCACCTGTAGGTGGGGCCAATGCAAACATAGGCAGGGTTAGCAAACTGCTATCACGAGCCACAGTACTGTATATCACAGAAAGCATCCTCTTGATGTCAAAAATACAAAAGATGACTGTGCACACCATACAATACTAAGAGCATCCCAGCGACCAACATATAATACCATGACAGCCATACAATACATAGAGCATCCTAGTGATCGCCATACGATACATAGAGTCAGTGGAAGCCATGCATTGCAGTGACCCCTAAACAATATATAATGCACTTCAGTGACTGCCGCGCACTACAGAGAGCATACCAGTGACCCCATACAATACATTGAGCATCCCACTGACCACCATAAACTATAAAGAGTATACCAGTGAACGCCATACACTACAGAGAACAGACCAGTGTCTGCCATTTAATGCAGAGAGTATCCCAGTAACACATACTATAACTACATATATAAGTATGTAGACAA
Source organism: Pseudophryne corroboree (assembly GCF_028390025.1). Lineage (NCBI taxonomy): Eukaryota > Metazoa > Chordata > Amphibia > Anura > Myobatrachidae > Pseudophryne > Pseudophryne corroboree. The sequence continues at coordinate 52,714,657 of NC_086452.1, read as the reverse complement.
AAGAGAGGGGAGAGGGCCCTGCTAGCTAGAGCTTATAGTTTAGGAGTATATTGGAGAAAGTTGTTAGTGTTCAAGGAGTAAGAGCTGAACCTTGGTATGACATTGGGGCAGGATGAGCAGTGGTGAATCAGGCAAAAGCCTTTCTTGTAGTAGGGTTACTGGTCCCTGGGGAGAGGCCAGCCACCAGGAAGCATATCTACTGTGTGACGGGGGAAGACAAAAATCCTTTGCAAAATAAAGAAATTGCTCCAAGAGGCCCCTTCTGCCATCGACCACATGGAGGCAACAATCTCAAGCTTGTGGAGTGCATGGAAAGGCGATGGGCATGATGTCCTTAGATTATTAGAAACAATATTAAGCCACTCTTTGTACATGCACCAGACCTCTGCATTCTGAGAAAAGGACGCAGAAGGCTAAATTGATATCAGCGCATCTTTCCTAAATTTTACTATGGGGCCCGAGAACGTATCGTTCCGCTCCTGGGGGCAGCTATTTTGCAGCCTGAATAAGTGATTATAGAAATGCAGCCTATGGATTCACTAAATGCAAGGATGTCAGGTCTCATGAATATTAATCAGACAGTGATGTCACTGATTCCTAACAAATCCATAGGCTGCTTAATGGATGAGCCCGCACTATGGCGGACTCAACTGTACAGGTGACAGATCCTCTGTAAATCCAATCTATTATTTAACTACCAATCATCCCATTCTTGTTAACTCATAAACTATCATTTGCATAAATAGTGTAAGTATTATATTATATTATACGTTGTCAGATCTCAGAGACTTGTCCATATTTATATAGAATATCCTCACGCCCAGTAAAGACCATATAAAATATACCAGGGTTGAACAACATTCTGTAGGAGACACCGAGAGAGAGCATGGCGGACAGTTGGCATCTTGGTGTTCTGCAGGACGCCCCCTGAGGGCCAGATATGGAGACAGCCGTTATAGGGTGCGGTGTCTATCTGCAGACTCCACACACATCTGCAAGAAACCTTCGCTCACTAATCCAAGGTGCACAGGTCAGTGGATGCCGGAAATCTAGAAAGAGCCAGTCAAGCTTATCCATTAAACAACCTCAACTCAATTAAGGATATTGATTAATCAATTAGAGAAAGCTTTGCTCAAGTTCTGAGGAATAATAAACAACCAGAGTTGCTGACAGATGACTGCTGAGGCTGCTCGCTGGGTGACAGACAGCGATTAGGGCACATGATGATTCTCGAAGGAAGCATTTATTAACCAGGGAGAGCGTGGAGTCCGGCAGACCTGGCTTCAGCATACATTCCTGGGTAATAGTTATCACTCTACAGCCCAACTTAACCTTTTCACATCGCAAAGATAGCTCAACACGGGCCAGTGTGCGATGTGAAAGGGGCCTTGGAGAATTCCTGGGTCGCCTGACCCGGTAATTCAACTCGGGCAATAAGAAGGGTTATTCCTGGGTTGAATACCGGGTCAGTGGCAGTGTAAGCGGGTTCCCGGGTCAATGCAGCCCGGGACCCGTTTACTACATAGAGAGAGGCGGCGCGGACATGAACTCATTTCCCAGCGCTGCCTCCACCCCCGCCCCAGCTGCCGGCTCCGCCCCCCGCCGCTATGGCAACCGGCGCGGCATATTGCCGGGTCGGGAAGCCAGCGCTGAGGATCCAATGCCGGATCCTACCCGGGAAGGATCCGTTTTCAATTCCCGGGTAGGATCCAGCATTGGAGATGTGAAAGGGGTATTAAAGGGACATTATTGCTTTTGTTGATCTCTAGACCAGGGATTACCCAACCACGGTCTTTAAGGCACACGAACAGTCCAGGTTTTTATGATATCCATGTTTGAGCAGAGATCGTTAAATCAAAATAACAGAGGTACTAATTAAATCACCTGTGCTCAAGTATGGCTATCCCTAAACCTGGACTGTTAGTGTGCTTTGAGGACCCTGGTTGGGAATTCTTGCTCTTACTGACATTTATTAGCTGAGTAAAACATGGGCACTCCCATGGCTGAAAAATTCTTTGCTCAAAAAGTATTGCTTAAAGAGGAAGACAGCCTTCTGTTCACACCTTCCTCCCGTATTGGCTTTCTTACCTGCATGGACCCTAATGAACAAACTTATTTTACATCTCCTATTCCTAAAGGTGTATGTGATAAACAGGTATTATTATATACCGCACCAGTTGTCTGTGTGGTATAATAGCTCTACATAAAATAGTCAATAGCTCGATACCATATGATCGACAAGGTCAACAGTGAAAAGATCAATTGTGTCTAGGGTCGGCAGGTACAAAAAGTTGACAAGATTAAAAGATCAACACCAGTTTTTATTTGTTTGTTTTTTTGGGCCAAACTTACTATTCCTAATCATAGTCAACATGGATGGTAAATGAAGCAAAAGTTGAAAAAAAGTTAAAAAAACAACAACCTTGTGTTGACCATTTGTGTGTCGACAATATTCATGTCGACCTTTTGAACCTGTCGATCTTAGACAGACGTTTTACTTGTCAACTTTTTGACCATGTCCACCTATTGCATATCGGCCATATGAAGTTGACCTATTGACTGTCTGACTAGACACTGTCTATACATTGACTGGAACCCACCAGTTCTACAAACTTGGTATTTGCTGAGTGGGGACTACAGCAGGGATGGCCATGAGAAGGGTGCTATCAAGTTTTTGCTATCACAAAATGCCTTGCAATAGCATGCAACCATCTTTTCAAAACCATCCAATGGTTTAAACAATCGATGGTGCAGTTGGGCGCATGCGCAGAAGGCAGAGCTGGTTTATGCAGGCGCTAGTGATGAGCGGGTTCGGTTCCTCGGAAACCGAACCCCCCCGAACTTCACCTATTTTACACGGGTCCGAGGCATACTCGGATTCTCCCATATGGCTCGGTTAACCCGAGCGCGCCCGAACGTCATCATCCCGCTGTCGGATTCTCGCAAGATTCGGATTCTATATAAGCAGCCGCGCATCGCCGCCATTTTCACTCGTGCATTGGAAATGTTAGGGAGAGGACGTGGCTGGCGTCCTCTCCGTTTATTAATGTTGATGCAAATATTTGTGCTTATTGCTTAATTGTGGGGATTGGGGAGCAGCTGTATTATATAGGAGGAGTACAGTGCAGAGTTTTGCTGACAGTGACCACCAGTATACGTTGTCTGCCTGAAAAACGCTCCATATCTGTGCTCAGTGTGCTGCATATATCTGTGCTCACACTGCTTAATTGTGGGGACTGGGGAGCAGCTGTATTATATAGGAGGAGCACAGTGCAGAGTTTTGCTGACAGTGACCACCAGTATACGTTGTCTGCCTGAAAAACACTCCATATCTGTGCTCAGTGTGCTGCATATATCTGTGCTCACATTGCTTTATTGTGGGGACTGGGGACCACCAGTATATTATATAGGAGGAGTACAGTGCAGAGTTTTGCTGACAGTGACCACCAGTATACGTTGTCTGCCTGAAAAACACTCCATATCTGTGCTCAGTGTGCCGCATATATCTGTGCTCACACTGCTTAATTGTGGGGACTGGGGAGCAGCTGTATTATATAGGAGGAGTACAGTGCAGAGTTTTGCTGACAGTGACCACCAGTATACGTTGTCTGCCTGAAAAACACTCCATATCTGTGCTCAGTGTGCTGCATATATATGTGCTCACACTGCTTTATTGTGGGGACTGGGGACCACCAGTATATTATATAAGAGGAGTACAGTGCAGAGTTTTGCTGACCAGTGACCACCAGTATATACGTTGTCTGCCTGAAAAACACTCCATATCTGTGCTCAGTGCATACTTACCGACATCTGAAATCTCCTCTCCGGGAGATGCCCGGAGAGGAGACGCAGGTGGGCGGCGACGAGGGCGGGGCTGAGAGAATTACATCATTAAGCCCCGCCTACTCGCTAGGAAAGCCCACAGTAGGTTAATATTTGCATAGGGGCGGAGCTAAATGACGTGAATAGCATATAATCGCGTCATTAGGCTCCGCCCCCTCCACCAGTCCGCGATTTTGCTCTGTCTTTCTCCACATTCTGCCCACTTCACTAGGAAGTGGGCAGAATGCGGGAGGTGTGCCCACTCTTCCGGGGCTGCGGGGGACTACTCGAAAAACCGGGTGTCTCCCGCAGAATCCGGGAGAGTAGGTAAGTATGGCTCAGTGTGCTGCATATATCTGTGCTCACACTGCTTTATTGTGGGTACTGGGGACCAGCAGTATTATATAGGAGGAGTACAGTGCAGAGTTTTGCTGACAGTGACCACCAGTATATATAGCAGTACGGTACGGAAGGCCACTGCTCTACCTACCTCTGTGTCGTCAAGTATACTATCCATCTAGATTCTATACCTGTGGTGCATTTTAGTTTTGCAGTTTGCTGACAGTGACCACCAGTATATATAGCAGTACGGTACGGAAGGCCACTGCTCTACCTACCTCTGTGTCGTCAAGTATACTATCCATCCATACCTGTGGTGCATTTCAGTTGTGCGCAGTATATATAGTAGTAGGCCATTGCTATTGATACTGGCATATAATTCCACACATTAAAAAATGGAGAACAAAAATGTGGAGGTTAAAATAGGGAAAGATCAAGATCCACTTCCACCTTGTGCTGAAGCTGCTGCCACTAGTCATGGCGAGACGATGAAATGCCATCAATGTCGTCTGCCAAGGCCGATGCCCAATGTCATAGTAGAGAGCATGTAAAATCCAAAAAACAAAAGTTCAGTAAAATGACCCAAAAATCTAAATTGAAAGCGTCTGATGAGAAGCGTAAACTTGCCAATATGCCATTTACGACACGGAGTGGCAAGGAACGGCTGAGGCCCTGGCCTATGTTCATGGCTAGTGGTTCAGATTCACATGAGGATGGAAGCACTCATCCTCTCGCTAGAAAACTGCAGTGCCACTCCTAGATGGGCCAGGTGTTTGTGTCGACCACTTGGGTCGCTTAGCTTAGTCACACAGCTACCTCATTGCGCCTCTTTTTTTCTTTGCATCATGTGCTGTTTGGGGACTATTTTTTTGAAGTGCCATCTTGTCTGACACTGCAGTGCCACTCCTAGATGGGCAAGGTGTTTGTGTCGGCCACTTGGGTCGCTTAGCTTAGTCACACAGCTACCTCATTGCGCCTCTTTTTTTCTCTGCATCATGTGCTGTTTGGGGACTATTTTTTTGAAGTGCCATCCTGTCTGACACTGCAGTGCCACTCCTAGATGGGCCAGGTATTTGTGTCGGCCACTTGTGTCGCTTAGCTTAGTCACACAGCGACCTTGGTGCACCTCTTTTTTTCTTTGCATCATGTGCTGTTTGGGGACTATTTTTTTGAAGTGCCATCCTGCCTGACACTGCAGTGCCACTCCTAGATGGGCCAGGTGTTTGTGTCGGCCACTTGTGTCGCTTAGCTTAGCCACCCAGCGACCTCGGTGCAAATTTTAGGACTAAAAATAATATTGTGAGGTGTGAGGTGTTCAGAATAGACTGAAAATGAGTGTAAATTATGGTTATTGAGGTTAATAATACTATGGGATCAAAATGACCCCCAAATTCTATGATTTAAGCTGTTTTTGAGGGTTTTTTGTAAAAAAAACACCCGAATCCAAAACACACCCGAATCCGACAAAAAAATTTCAGGGAGGTTTTGGCAAAACGCGTCCGAATCCAAAACACGGCCGCTGAACCGAATCCAAAACCAAAACACAAAACCCGAAAAATGTCCGGTGCACATCTCTAGCAGGCGCCGAGGAGAATTTAGGACTATCTCAAAGAATTTGCAGCAGTTGTCAGGTATGTAAACAGCTAATATAAAGCTGAGATATCTCAAAGTGGAGGGTTCTGCTCTTTAAACAGTGTGCCAGCATATCTCTACCGGGGTGATGTCACATGTGATGAAAAAAATGCTTCTGCGGTTATTTTGTTTTCATTTTAATGCTGAAGTTTATGCACAGTTATTTATTCGACTAAAATGAGTGTCTGAAAAATTTGGGATGGACATATACAGAAAGATGACAGCTCTCGGCAACAAGCAGTGAACAACTTGTGAAATGTTTTCCTTTTTAACCAGAGCCATTGACTGACATTCAGCATACACACTTCTAAAATGTATCAAAGTAATTTCCAATGGCTTGTTGTCACTGTAATGGCTGATTTGTGCCTCCCATTCGCGCAGTAACTGCTGACATCGTTCCGGGAAGTGAATAAGACCATTTGTCAGAAGGCCATTGTGAAACCAAACAGAATTGTGGTCAGCGCAGCAGTAAATGTGTAGCTTAAAGGGAATCTAACCTTATACATTTTTAATTTTCCTTTTGTACTTGTCTAAAGTGAACATTAAGGGCTAATTATGTAAATACGTTTGTTATAAAGCTGTACTTAGTCTTCATGCTGGGGTAAATTGCAAAGGATTAAGGACCTAATTCAGCAAATCGCACATCTACGATCCATTACACTGACTCCCCCCCCCCCCACACACACACACACACACACACACACACACGCGCGCGAAAGCATCGCACAGCGGCAATGCTTTCACATGTTTAGGGTTGCCCTCTGCCTAGCTGCTAAGGCAGACGGCAACCCGCCATCTTTTGGGCCGCAGCTCCGCAAACAGTCCGGACACACCTGTGTTGTCTAGACCATGCCGACCAACGCCGCCGCAATGACGCCACCTCCTACCCTGCAAATGCCTCTGCCTATCAATCATGCAGAGGCGTTCGTACAAGTAAGATGCCGTCGCATCACACAGTGTGCGCATGCGCAGTGTGGTTTCTATGCGTGCGAACACTGCACAGGGCGTCAGCATACGAACGCTGCCGCAGCAGCATTCCATGCTGAATTAGGCCCTAAAACCATACCGTGATCAGCTCCATACATCCTGCAACACCTTACCAGTACTCAGCAACAGCAATCCGGGCTGAGCAGCTACAGCTGAGTGGAAAGCACATATCCAGTGGAGTAACAGGCTCAGTAGCGCTCTGTGCTGGCCCCTCCCCCTAAGCAGGGGCTGCGGGCCAGTGACGGTGCCGCCCCCGCCCCGTGAAACCTGCACAACCCTAGCTATGGCCCTGTACATATCAACACTTCGGCTAGTGACAGTAAATAAGAATTTACTTACCGATAATTCTATTTCTCGTTGTCCGTAGTGGATGCTGGGGACTCTGTCAGGACCATGGGGAATAGCGGCTCCGCAGGAGACAGGGCACAAAAATAAAGCTTTAGGATCAGGTGGTGTGTACTGGCTCCTCCCCCTATGACCCTCCTCCAAGCCTCAGTTAGGATACTGTGCCCGGACGAGCGTACACAATAAGGAAGGATATTGAACCCCGGGTAAGACTCATACAAGCCACACCAATCACACCGTATAACTTGTGATCTGAACCCAGTTAACAGTATGACAAACGTAGGAGCCTCTGAACAGACGGCTCACAACAAATAACAACCCGATTTTTTTGTAACAATAACTATGTACAAGTATTGCAGACAATCCGCACTTGGGATGGGCGCCCAGCATCCACTACGGACTACGAGAAATAGAATTATTGGTAAGTAAATTCTTATTTTCTCTAACGTCCTAAGTGGATGCTGGGGACTCCGTCAGGACCATGGGGATTATACCAAAGCTCCCAAACGGGCGGGAGAGTGCGGATGACTCTGCAGCACCGAATGAGAGAACTCAAGGTCCTCCTCAGCCAGGGTATCAAATTTGTAGAATTTTGCAAACGTATTTGCCCCTGACCAAGTAGCAGCTCGGCAGAGTTGTAATGCCGAGACTCCCCGGGCAGCCGCCCAGGATGAGCCCACTTTCCTTGTGGAATGGGCCTTGACAGATTTAGGTTGTGGCAAGCCTGCCACAGAATGTGCAAGTTGAATTGTGCTACAAATCCAACGAGCAATCGTCTGCTTAGAAGCAGGAGCACCCATCTTGTTGGGTGCATACAATATAAGCAGTGAGTCAGACTTTCTGACTCCCGCCGTTCTTGAAATATATATTTTCAATGCCCGGACCACGTCCAACAACTTGGAATCCTCCAACTCGTTAGTAGCCGCAGGCACCACAATAGGCTGGTTCAGGTGAAACGCTGACACCACCTTAGGCAGAAAATGAGGACGCGTCCGCAGTTCTGCCCTGTCCGTATGGAAAATCAGATATGGGCTCTTATATGATAAAGCCGCCAATTCTGATACTCTCCTGGCTGAAGCCAGGGCCAGTAGCATGGTTACTTTCCATGTGAGATACTTCAGCTCCACCGATTTGAGCGGCTCAAACCAATGGGATTTGAGAAAATCCAAGACTACATTAAGATCCCACGGTGCCACTGGGGGCACAACCGGGGGCTGTATATGTAGTACTCCTTTTACAAAAGTCTGGACTTCAGGAACTGAAGCCAATTCTTTCTGGAAGAAAATCGACAGGGCCGAAATTTGAACCTTAATGGACCCCAATTTGAGGCCCATAGACAATCCTGTTTGCAGGAAATGTAGGAATCGACCCAGTTGAAATTCCTCCGTGGGGGCCTTCCTGGCCTCACACCACGCAACATATTTTCTCCAAATGCGGTGATAATGTTGTGCAGTCACCTCCTTCCTGGCTTTTACCAGTGTAGGAATGACCTCTTCCGGAATGCCTTATTCCTTTAGAATTCGGCGTTCAACCGCCATGCCGTCAAACGCAGCCGCGGTAAGTCTTGGAATAGACACGGTCCCTGCTGAAGCAGGTCCCGTCTTAGAGGTAGAGGCCACGGATCCTCCGTGAGCATCTCTTGAAGTTCCGGGTACCAAGTTCTTCTTGGCCAATCCGGAGCCACTAGTATCGTTCTTACTCCCTTCTGCCGTATAATTCTCAGTACTTTTGGTATGAGAGGCAGAGGAGGGAACACATACACTGACTGGAACACCCACGGTGTTACCAGAGCGTCCACAGCTATTGCCTGAGGATCTCTTGACCTGGCGCAATACCTGTCCAGTTTTTTGTTGAGGCGGGACGCCATCATATCCACCATTGGTTTTTCCCAATGGTTCACAATCATGTGGAAGACTTCTGGATGAAGTCCCCACTCTCCCGGGTGTAGATCGTGTCTGCTGAGGAAGTCTGCTTCCCAGTTGTCCACTCCCGGAATGAATACTGCTGACAGTGCTATCACATGATCTTCCGCCCAGCGAAGAATCCTTGCAGCTTCTGCCATTGCTGTCCTGCTTCTTGTGCCGCCCTGTCTGTTTACGTGGGCGACTGCCGTGATGTTGTCCGACTGGATCAACACCGGCTGACCCTGAAGCAGGGGTTTTGCCAGACTTAGAGCATTGTAAATCGCTCTTAGCTCCAGTATATTTATGTGAAGAGACATCTCCAGGCTTGACCATACTCCCTGGAAGTTTCTTCCTTGTGTGACCGCTCCCCAGCCTCTCAGACTGGCATCCGTGGTCACCAGGACCCAGTCCTGTATGCCGAATCTGCGGCCCTCTAACAGATGAGCACTCTGCAACCACCACAGAAGAGACACCCTTGTCCGTGGCGATAAGGTTATCCGCTGATGCATCTGCAGATGCGATCCGGACCATTTGTCCAGCAGATCCCACTGAAAAGTTCGTGCGTGGAATCTGCCGAATGGAATCGTTTTGTAAGAAGCCACCATCTTTCCCAGGACTCTTGTGCATTGATGTACAGACACTGTCCCTGGTTTTAGGAGGTTCCTGACAAGTTCGGATAACTCCCTGGCTTTCTCCTCCGGAAGAAACACCTTTTTCTGAACCGTGTCCAGAATCATTCCCAGGAACAGCAGACGTGTTGTCGGGGTCAACTGAGATTTTGGAAAATTCAGAATCCACCCGTGTTGTTGCAGCACTACTTGGGTTAGTGCTACTCCGTCCTCCAGCTGTTCTCTGGACCTTGCCCTTATCAGGAGATCGTCCAAGTAAGGGATAATTAATACGCCTCTTCTTCGCAGAAGAATCATCATTTCGGCCATTACCTTGGTAAAGACCCGAGGTGCCGTGGACAATCCAAACGGCAGCGTCTGAAACTGATAATGACAGTTTTGCACCACGAACCTGAGGTACCCTTGATGTGAAGGGCAAATTGGGACATGCAGGTAAGCATCCTTTATGTCCAGGGACACCATAAAGTCCCCTTCTTCCAGATTCGCTATCACTGCTCTGAGTGACTCCATCTTGAACTTGAATTTTTGCATGTACAGGTTCAAAGATTTCAGATTTAGAATAGGTCTTACCGAGCCGTCCGGCTTCGGTACCACAAATAGCGTGGAGTAATACCCCTTTCCCTGTTGTAGGAGGGGTACCTTGACTATCACCTGCTGAGCAAACAGCTTGTGAATGGCTTCCAATACCGTCTCCCTGTCTGAGGGAGACGTTGGCAAAGCAGACTTTAGGAACCGGCAAGGGGGAGACTTCTCGAATTCCAACCTGTAACCCTGAGATACTACCTGCAGAATCCAGGGGTCCACCTGTGAGCAAGCCCACTGTGCGCTGAAATTCTTGAGTCGACCCCCCACCGTTCCTGAGTCCGCTTGTAAGGCCCCAGCGTCATGCTGAGGGCTTTGCAGAAACCTGGGAGGGCTTCTGTTCCTGGGCAGGGGCTGCTTGCTGCCCTCTCTTACCCCTTCCTCTACCCCTAGGCAGATATGACTGTCCTTTTGTCCGCTTGTTCTTATAGGACCGAAAGGACTGCGGCTGAAAAGACGGTGTCTTTTTCTGTTGGGAGGGGGTCTGAGGTAAAAAGGTGGATTTTCCGGCAGTTGCCGTGGCCACCAGATCCGATAGACCGACGCCAAATAATTCCTCCCCTTTATACGGCAAAACTTCCATATGTCGTTTGGAATCCGCATCACCTGACCACTGTCGCGTCCATAAACTCCTTCTGGCAGATATGGACATCGCATTTACTCTCGATGCCAGAGTGCAAATATCTCTCTGCGCATCTCGCATATAAAGGAAAGCATCCTTTAATTGCTCTATAGTCAATAAAATACTGTCCCTATCCAGGGTATCAATATTTTCAGTCAGGGAATCCAACCAGACGACCCCAGCACTGCACATCCAGGCTGAGGCGATGGCCGGTCGCAGTATAACACCAGTATGTGTGTATATACTTTTTAGGGTAGTTTCCAGTCTCCTATCTGCTGGATCCTTGAGGGCGGCCGTATCCGGAGACGGTAACGCCACTTGTTTTGATAAGCGTGTGAGCGCCTTATCCACCCTAGGGGGTGTTTCCCAGCGCGCCCTAACCTCTGGCGGGAAAGGGTATAATGCTAATAACTTTTTTGAAATTAGCATTTTTCTATCTGGGTTAAACCACGCTTCATCACATACATCATTTAATTCCTCTGATTCAGGAAAAACTACAGGTAGTTTTTTCACCCCCCACATAATACCCCTTTTTGTGGTACTTGCAGCATCAGAGATATGCAAAGCCTCCTTCATTGCCGTGATCATATAACGTGTGGCCCTACTTGAAAATACGTTTGTTTCATCACCGTCGACACTAGATTCAGTGTCTGTGTCTGGGTCTGTGTCGACCGACTGAGGTAAAGGGCGCTTTACAGCCCCTGAAGGTGTCTGAGACGCCTGGGCAGGTACTAACTGGTTTGCCGGCCGTCTCATGTCGTCAACTGATTTTTGTAATGTGCTGACATTATCACGTAATTCCATAAACAAAGCCATCCATTCCGGTGTCGACTCCCTGGGGGGTGACATCACCATTATCGGCAATTGCTCTGCCTCCACGCCAACATCGTCCTCATACATGTCGACACACACGTACCGACACACAGCAGACACACAGGGAATGCTCTTATCGAAGACAGGACCCCACTAGCCCTTTGGGGAGACAGAGGGAGAGTTTGCCAGCACACACCCAAGCGCTATAATATATATGGGAACAACCTTATATAAGTGTTGTTCCTTATAGCAGCTTAAATATATCCAGTATATCGCCAAAAAATGCCCCCCCTCTCTGTTTTACCCTGTTCCTGTAGTGCAGTGCAGGGGAGAGTCCTGGGAGCCTTCCTCACAGCGGAGCTGAGCAGGAAAATGGCGCTGTGTGCTGAGGAGAATAAGCCCCGCCCCCTATTTCGGCGGGCTTTCCTCCCGTGGATTTAGATAAGTGGCATGGGTTAAATACATACATATAGCCTTAATGGCTATATGTGATGTATTCTTTTGCCTTAAGGTAATAAAATATTGCTGCCCAGGGCGCCCCCAGCAGCGCCCTGCACCCTCCGTGACCGCTTGGTGTGAAGTGTGTGACAACAATGGCGCACAGCTGCAGTGCTGTGCGCTACCTTCATGAAGACTGAAAAGCCTTCTGCCGCCTGATTCCGGACCTTCAATCTTCAGCATCTGTAAGGGGGGTCGGCGGCGCGGCTCCGGGACGAACCCCAGGGCGAGACCTGTGTTCCGACTCCCTCTGGAGCTAATGGTGTCCAGTAGCCTAAGAATCCAATCCATCCTGCACGCAGGTGAGTTGAAATTCTCTCCCCTAAGTCCCTCGATGCAGTGAGCCTGTTGCCAGCAGGACTCACTGAAAATAAAAAACCTAAAAAACTTTTTCTAAGCAGCTCTTTAAGAGAGCCACCTAGATTGCACCCTGCTCGGACGGGCACAAAAACCTAACTGAGGCTTGGAGGAGGGTCATAGGGGGAGGAGCCAGTACACACCACCTGATCCTAAAGCTTTATTTTTGTGCCCTGTCTCCTGCGGAGCCGCTATTCCCCATGGTCCTGACGGAGTCCCCAGCATCCACTTAGGACGTTAGAGAAATCAGGTTTGAGGCGCAACACTCGACTGTAACCCTTAGCAACCCTTTACTGTAAGCCAAACTTTATAGGTGCAAACGTTGGTTTATAGTTATGCCTTGTTTATGCCCCTTAGCCACCTAAAACCCGGGTCCCACCCAAGCTGTGTCACAGCCGTATCACAGCAGCCTGAAACCACTGTTCACACTGCAGGCTGGACCAGGGTTAGTGGTGGGTCTTCCCTCTGCCGGCACTTGGATATGATGCTTGTGTTTCGGCTTTCTGTATGCTTTTAACGGAACTCGGGTCAGATGATCTGGGTCACCCGTTTACACTGCTCTGTTATTTGGGTTCTTCCCGGGTCCGACCCTGGTAGTTACATGAGTCAGATGCCCAGGTCACTGGCCCTGGGTTATTTTTCAAGGACCATTGTCCACTGAGCCGTCACCTGGGTAGACCCGGCAATAACCGGCAATGTTGCGGCATTGTAGAGACTTTGATCTTTGCATGTTCTCAAAGTATTATTAGTATCCAATCCATCATAGCCTAATGCTAATGTTACCCACTATTCTAGCCTATAAATAATGATGGAATCTTCCATTCCAAGAGTAAGGTGCAAAGACGCGCTGACGCTATATAAATACACAATGCTAATATTAATATATAATTACCATTTGTTCTCCAAACCCAAGAAAGTGTATACCTGACTGAAACCCTAGGCAGACATACCGCTCAGATATATGTATGGGGCAGATGTACGAAGCCTTGGAAAGTGATAAATTGGAGAGAGATAAAGTGCTAACCAATCAGCTCCTAACTGTCATTTTTCAAACGCAGCCTGTAACATGGCAGCTAGGAGCTGATTGGCTGGTACTTTATCTCCCTCCACTTTATCTCTCTAATACTTAGTACATCTCTCTCATAATATTGTTATATTCATGAACAAGTTCATAAATACCTGTGGGACAGTTTACCAAACAGCGCAATATGCCACAAACGATACCACAACGTTCTTCTCACATCTGCTGGTCATAAAAAGTTAATTAAGGGAATAACAGAAATGAAACTTCTTTATTTGCAAAGACTGAAATGCTCTAGTGACGGCTCTAAGGTCACCGCCAGAGTCGGCCGGTACAGACTGTACTTAATGCAGCATTTCTGCCAGTCTGAAATGCTAAACTCTGTGTCTTACTGGCAGGAGATTCGCAGCCTAACACTTAACCATCGTCAACTCCATGCATGACATTTTCAAAACCTAATTAAATCTCTGTGCTGTATTGAGATATGTTAATAGAGACACACACAGCTAGTTAACATTTTAAGATCAGAAACAGTTTAACACTTCCACGGGCGAGGGTGTTAATTTATGGATAAATCAGCACCTCGGAGAGTGTGATACTGTCCACTGAACTCAATCACATAAATATATATAACTTGTCCCTGTAACAGATGATTTCTCTGTTTGAAGCCACACACGGTCTGGACAACATGTCATTGAATATGTTCCTGCTTATAGAGACACTAAACACACCATACAAAGTGTTCTGCATAATTAACTGATAACACTTCTCTGGGTCTCATCCTTATATCTAAATATATATCTGTATATCTAATCTGTATTTGTCTATGTGTATGTACGCACAAGCACACTGCATCAGCCATCACTTTATTTTACACATTGCAATGACGGGCTTGGGTCGCAAAGACGGGCTACTATTGTAGTTTTTTAAGTTTGTTTTTTGTATAAAGCCGCTTTTAAGATGTTTATTTTAGATATTGGGAACCACTAAATTCCAACAATCACATAACACATTTAGGGGGAGATTTACCAAAGCGTGGAGAAAGATAGAGAGGTATAACATACAAACAAATTAGCTCCTAGCTGTCATGTTTCAGGCTGTGTTTGAAAAATGACAGATGGGAGCTGATTGGTCTGTGTTTTATCTCTCCACGTTATCTCTCTCCAAGCTTTGATACATATGCCCCTTAATTTCTGACAGTATAAAGTGGGCTCCTCTTTTAAATGTTTTATTTTTAATTCTCCTCTAATTTATGGGGATCCTCCCCTTGGAACCCCATTGTTTTTGCATTATTCATACCCCCCACCTTCCAAGTATCCCAATATTGGGGGTCATTCCGAGTTGATCGCTCGCTAGCAGTTTTTAGCAGCCGTGCAAACGCATTGCCGCCGCCCACTGGGGAGTGTATTTTCGCTTGTGCAGCCGAGCACCGGCAAAATCATTCTGTGCAAAACAAGACCAGCCCTGTAGTTACTCTTCGTGTGCGTTGATTCTAACGATGGTGGGACGGCTTTTGACGTCACACACCCGCCCAGCGTTCGCCCAACCACACCTGCGTTTTCCCCTACATGCCTGCGTTTTTTTAAGCTCTCCCTAAAAACGGTCGGTTTACACCCAGAAACGCCCACTTCATGTCAATCTTCCTGCGTTGTGCCGTGCGACTGAAAGCTTCGCTAGAACCTGTGCAAAACCACAAAGGACTTTGTACCCATACGTTGTGCGTGCGCATTGCGGTGCATATGCATGCGCAGAAATGCCGATTTTTAGCCTGATCATTGCGCTGCGAAAAACGGCAGCTAGCGATCAACTCGGAATGATCCCCATTATCGGGACACAGTGGCGGAAGTCTGGGAGGCAATGGAGTCGGATGCCGCCGGATGACAGTACGGCTGCCTGGCTCCGGCTCCCACCTCCCGCATGACACCATGGCTGCCAGGCTCCCGTCCCCTGACACATGCGGCTGGCCGGCTCCGGTTCCCGCATGATGAAAACACACTTTACCCACAACCCGCCCCCCCCTCTCCCCCCCACCCGACAGCGCGTAGCTGTCCGGCTCCCGCCTGATGACGGCATGGCTGGCTGGCTCTCACCCCTCTGAAGGTGCAGCTGCCGAGCTCCGGCTCCTGCATGCAGACACCCTGGCCGTCCCGCAACTTGCAAGAAGAGGGAACTGATGGAGGAAAGAGGTGTGTGTGTGTGTGTGTGTGTGTGGCTGTGAGTATGTAGATACGTGGCTATGTGTCTGTATATATGTGGATATGTGTTTATAAGTGGTATAATGTGTGAGTGTGCATATGGCTGTGTGTATTGTGTGTGTATTTGTATATATGTGTGAGCTTGTGTGTGTATGCGTGTATATGTGCTGTGTGTGTATACCTGAACTGGGCCGAGGGGGGGCAATTTAGTCTTTTTCACCTCCGGGTATCGAGTATTAACTTACGCCCCTGTCGGGACAGTCATACTTTTTGGGCACTGTCTCGCCAACCCTTCCATGGACCGCAGTATCCATGGAGCATGGGTTGAGGTGGCCTCATACAGCTGTTCTGCTATGTGCACAGACTCTAAACAGTGCAGGAGAGAGCCTGGGGGCAGCCCATCATTGAGGAACACTGGGCACCTGCCCTAAGTGATGGAATACAGGGGTGTGATTAGTGATGAGCGGGTTCGGTTCCTCGGAATCCGAACCCCCCCGAACTTCAGCCTTTTTACATGGATCCGAGGCAGACTCGGATCTTCCCGCCTTGCTCGGCTAACCCGAGCGCACCCGAACGTCATCATCCCGCTGTCGGATTCTCGCGAGGCTCGTATTCTATCGCGAGACTCGGATTCTATATAAGGAGCCGCGCGTCGCCGCCATTTTCACACGTGCATTGAGATTGATAGGGAGAGGACGTGGCTGGCGTCCTCTCCATTTAGATTAGAAGAGAGAGAGTGAGAGTGAGACACTTGATTTACTGGAGCTTAGGAGTACTCAGAGAGTGCAGAGTTTACTAGTGACTGACCAGTGACCACCAGTGCAGTTTTATTATTATTTAATATAATCCGTTCTCTGCCTGAAAAAAAACAATACACAGTGACACAGTATACCATATCTGTGCTCAGCCTCAGTGTGCTGCATCATCTATGTATATCTGACTGTGCTGAGTGCTCACTGCTCACACAGCTTAATTGTGGGGGAGACTGGGGAGCAGTTATAGCAGGAGTACATTAACAGTGCACACTTTTGCTGCCAGAGTGCCACTGCCAGTGTGACTGACCAGTGACCACTGTCTGACCACCAGTATATTGTGATTGTCTGCCTGAAAAAGTTAAACACTCGTCGTGTGGTGTTTTTATTCTATAAACGCATTCTGCTGACAGTGTCCAGCAGGTCCGTCATTAATTATATAATATATACCTGTCCGGCTGCAGTAGTGATATATATATATTTTTTATATCATTATCATCCAGTCTATATTAGCAGCAGACGCAGTACGGTAGTCCACGGCTGTAGCTACCTCTGTGTCGGCAGTCGCTCGTCCATCCATAATTGTATACCACCTACCTGTGGTGTTTTTTTTTTTTTCTATCTTCTTGATACTACTAGTAGCTTACTTTAGGAGTCTGCAGTGCTGCTGACAGTGTCCAGCAGGTCCGTCATTATATAATATATACCTGTCCGGCTGCAGTAGTGATATATATATATATATATTTTTTATATCATTATCATCCAGTCTATATTAGCAGCAGACGCAGTACGGTAGTCCACGGCTGTAGCTACCTCTGTGTCGGCAGTCGCTCGTCCATCCATAATTGTATACCACCTACCTGTGGTGTTTTTTTTTTTTCTATCTTCTTGATACTACTAGTAGCTTACTTTAGGAGTCTGCAGTGCTGCTGACAGTGTCCAGCAGGTCCGTCATTATATAATATATACCTGTCCGGCTGCAGTAGTGATATATATATATTTTTTATATCATTATCATCCAGTCTATATTAGCAGCAGACGCAGTACGGTAGTCCACGGCTGTAGCTACCTCTGTGTCTGCAGTCGCTCGTCCATCCATAAGTATACTAGTATCCATCCATCTCCATTGTTTACCTGAGGTGCCTTTTAGTTGTGCCTATTAAAATATGGAGAACAAAAATGTTGAGGTTCCAAAAATAGGGAAAGATCAAGATCCACTTCCACCTCGTGCTGAAGCTGCTGCCACTAGTCATGGCCGAGACGATGAAATGCCAGCAACGTCGTCTGCCAAGGCCGATGCCCAATGTCATAGTACAGAGCATGTAAAATCCAAAACACCAAATATCAGTAAAAAAAGGACTCAAAAATCTAAAATAAAATTGTCAGAGGAGAAGCGTAAACTTGCCAATATGCCATTTACCACACGGAGTGGCAAGGAACGGCTGAGGCCCTGGCCTATGTTCATGGCTAGTGGTTCAGCTTCACATGAGGATGGAAGCACTCAGCCTCTCGCTAGAAAAATGAAAAGACTCAAGCTGGCAAAAGCACAGCAAAGAACTGTGCGTTCTTCGAAATCACAAATCCACAAGGAGAGTCCAATTGTGTCGTTTGCGATGCCTGACCTTCCCAACACTGGACGTGAAGAGCATGCGCCTTCCACCATTTACACGCCCCCTGCAAGTGCTGGAAGGAGCACCCGCAGTCCAGTTCCTGATAGTCAAATTGAAGATGTCAGTGTTGAAGTACACCAGGATGAGGAGGATATGGGTGTTGCTGGCGCTGGGGAGGAAATTGACCAGGAGGATTCTGATGGTGAGGTGGTTTGTTTAAGTCAGGCACCCGGGGAGACACCTGTTGTCCATGGGAGGAATAGGGCCATTGACATGCCTGGTGAAAATACCAAAAAAATCAGCTCTTCGGTGTGGAAGTATTTCAACAGAAATGCAGACATTTGTCAAGCCGTGTGTTGCCTTTGTCAAGCTGTAATAAGTAGGGGTAAGGACGTTAACCACCTCGGAACATCCTCCCTTATACGTCACCTGCAGCGCATTCATCATAAGTCAGTGACAAGTTCTAAAACTTTGGGCGATAGCGGAAGCAGTCCACTGACCAGTAAATCCCTTCCTCTTGTAACCAAGCTCACGCAAACCACCCCACCAACTCCCTCAGTGTCAATTTCCTCCTTCCCCAGGAATGCCAATAGTCCTGCAGGCCATGTCACTGGCAATTCTGACGAGTCCTCTCCTGCCTGGGATTCCTCCGATGCATCCTTGCGTGTAACGCCTACTGCTGCTGGCGCTGCTGTTGTTGCTGCTGGGAGTCGATGGTCATCCCAGAGGGGAAGTCGTACTCGTAAGACCACTTTTACTACTTCCACCAAGCAATTGACTGTCCAACAGTCCTTTGCGAGGAAGATGAAATATCACAGCAGTCATCCTGCTGCAAAGCGGATAACTGAGGCCTTGGCATCCTGGGCGGTGAGAAACGTGGTTCCGGTATCCATCATTACTGCAGAGGCAACTAGAGACTTGTTGGAGGTACTGTGTCCCCGGTACCAAATACCATCTAGGTTCCATTTCTCTAGGCAGGCGATACCGAAAATGTACACAGACCTCAGAAAAAGACTCACCAGTGTCCTAAAAAATGCAGTTGTACCCAATGTCCACTTAACCACGGACATGTGGACAAGTGGAGCAGGGCAGGCTCAGGACTATATGACTGTGACAGCCCACTGGGTAGATGTATGGACTCCCGCCGCAAGAACAGCAGCGGCGGCACCAGTAGCAGCATCTCGCAAACGCCAACTCTTTCCTAGGCAGGCTACGCTGTGTATCACCGCTTTCCAGAATACGCACACAGCTAAAAACCTCTTACGGCAACTGAGGAAGATCATCGCAGAATGGCTTACCCCAATTGGACTCTCCTGTGGATTTTTGGCATCGGACAACGCCAGCAATATTGTGTGTGCATTAAATATGGGCAAATTCCAGCACGTCCCATGTTTTGCACGTACCTTGAATTTGGTGGTGCAGAATTATTTAAAAAACGAGAGGGGCGTGCAAGAGATGCTGTCGGTGGCCAGAAGAATTGCGGGACACTTTCGGCGTACAGGCACCACGTACAGAAGACTGGAGCACCACCAAAAACGCCTGAACCTGCCCTGCCATCATCTGAAGCAAGAAGTGGTAACGAGGTGGAATTCAACCCTCTATATGCTTCAGAGGTTGGAGGAGCAGCAAAAGGCCATTCAAGCCTATACAACTGAGCACGATATAGGAGGTGGAATGCACCTGTCTCAAGCGCAGTGGAGAATGATTTCAACGTTGTGCAAGGTTCTGCAACCTTTTGAACTTGCCACACGTGAAGTCAGTTCAGACACTGCCAGCCTGAGTCAGGTCATTCCCCTCATCAGGCTTTTGCAGAAGAAGCTGGAGACATTGAAGGAGGAGCTAACACAGAGCGATTCCGCTAGGCATGTGGGACTTGTGGATGGAGCCCTTAATTCGCTTAACAAGGATTCACGGGTGGTCAATCTGTTGAAATCAGAGCACTACATTTTGGCCACCGTGCTCGATCCTAGATTTAAAACCTACCTTGGATCTCTCTTTCCGGCAGACACAAGTCTGCTGGGGTTCAAAGAATTGCTGGTGACAAAATTGTCAAGTCAAGCGGAACGCGACCTGTCAACATCTCCTCCTTCACATTCTCCCGCAACTGTGGGTGCGAGGAAAAGGCTCAGAATTCCGAGCCCACCCGCTGGCGGTGATGCAGGGCAGTCTGGAGCGACTGCTGATGCTGACATCTGGTCCGGACTGAAGGACCTGACAACGATTACGGACATGTTGTCTACTGTCACTGCATATGATTCTCTCCCCATTGAAAGAATGGTGGAGGATTATATGAGTGACCGCATCCAAGTAGGCACGTCAGACAGTCCGTACTTATACTGGCAGGAAAAAGAGGCAATTTGGAGGCCCTTGCACAAACTGGCTTTATTCTACCTAAGTTGCCCTCCCACAAGTGTGTACTCCGAAAGAGTGTTTAGTGCCGCCGCTCACCTTGTCAGCAATCGGCGTACGAGGTTACATCCAGAAAATGTGGAGAAGATGATGTTCATTAAAATGAATTATAATCAATTCCTCCGTGGAGACATTGACCAGCAGCAATTGCCTCCACAAAGTACACAGGGAGCTGAGATGGTGGATTCCAGTGGGGACGAATTGATAATCTGTGAGGAGGGGGATGTACACGGTGATATTTCGGAGGATGATGATGAGGTGGACATCTTGCCTCTGTAGAGCCAGTTTGTGCAAGGAGAGATTAATTGCTTCTTTTTTGGTGGGGGTCCAAACCAACCCGTCATTTCAGTCACAGTCGTGTGGCAGACCCTGTCACTGAAATGATGGGTTGGTTAAAGTGTGCATGTCCTGTTTATACAACATAAGGGTGGGTGGGAGGGCCCAAGGACAATTCCATCTTGCACCTCTTTTTTTTTCATTTTTCTTTGCGTCATGTGCTGTTTGGGGGGGGGGTTTTGGAAGGGCCATCCTGCGTGACACTGCAGTGCCACTCCTAGATGGGCCAGGTGTTTGTGTCGGCCACTAGGGTCGCTTAGCTTACTCACACAGCTACCTCATTGCGCCTCTTTTTTTTCTTCTTTGCGTCATGTGCTGCTGTTTGGGGAGTGTTTTTTGGAAGGGCCATCCTGCGTGACACTGCAGTGCCACTCCTAGATGGGCCAGGTGTTTGTGTCGGCCACTAGGGTCGCTTAGCTTACTCACACAGCTACCTCATTGCGCCTCTTTTTTTCTTTGCGTCATGTGCTGTTTGGGGAGTGTTTTTTGGAAGGGACATCCTGCGTGACACTGCAGTGCCACTCCTAGATGGGCCAGGTGTTTGTGTCGGCCACTAGGGTCGCTTAGCTTACTCACACAGCTACCTCATTGCACCTCTTTTTTTCTTTGCGTCATGTGCTGTTTGGGGAGTGTTTTTTGGAAGGGCCATCCTGTGTGACACTGCAGTGCCACTCCTAGATGGGCCAGGTGTTTGTGTCGGCCACTAGGGTCGCTTAGCTTACTCACACAGCTACCTCATTGCGCCTCTTTTTTTCTTTGCGTCATGTGCTGTTTGGGGAGTGTTTTTTGGAAGGGCCATCCTGCGTGACACTGCAGTGCCACTCCTAGATGGGCCAGGTGTTTGTGTCGGCCACTTGGGTCGCTTAGCTTAGCCATCCAGCGACTTCGGTGCAAATTTTAGGACTAAAAATAATATTGTGAGGTGTGAGATGTTCAGAATAGACTGAAAATGAGTGGAAATTATGGTTATTGAGGTTAATAATACTTTGGGATCAAAATGAACCCCAAATTCTATGATTTAAGCTGTTTTTTAGGGTTTTTTGAAAAAAACACCCGAATCCAAAACACACCCGAATCCGACAAAAAAAATTCGATGAGGTTTTGCCAAAACGCGTTCGAACCCAAAACACGGCCGCGGAACCGAACACAAAACCAAAACACAAAACCCGAAAAATTTCCGGTGCTCATCACTAGGTGTGATGTGAGGTCACGACTCTTTTGCACATGCTCACAGGTCCCAAAGCCCTGCTCTCAAACGTTGGTAGATGTGTATTACGCAAACCTCTCTGGACAGCTGTCATTCACCATTAACTCTATTTCGCTTCCTCTAGCAGGAGAATGTGAGAGCCACAGAATACGTTATAAGCAATCATTTGGAGCATAATGTACATTATATAAAGACCGACTCCAATATGGATGAGTTCTCGTAACTGCAAATGTGGCAGACCCACACATACAGAGACACAATATATGGCTGCCCTTAGCCGTATACATTTGCAGGTCCCAGCGGGCTGCTGCAAATCTGTGCTGATGATCAGTGTCACCGGGACTAGATAGCCACATCTGATTGGCTGATTGTGGATTGCCCTCTGAAGCTGATAAATGCTTTCACCATTGCTCTTGCTTATATTATATGAATTTGTGGTTATATTTTAAAACGCATTTCCTTTGGTACTTCACTTGTAGACTAGAAGAAAAATTATCCCTGAGATCTTATGGAGAGTTTTTTCCATATGTATCAAACCTAATAGCGAATAATTTTTTGCTATCAAGGTTAAAGTGGGGGCATCCAGGTCGGCACAACAGGGGGTGTGGTGCGGCATAGGTGGGTGGGCAGGGGTGTCACAGTGCAATCACATCATCATGGCCCTGCCCCCGCCATACAGTGCCAAGATTAAGGGCAGGGCCGGATTAAGACTTGGAGGTGCCCGGGGCACTTAAAACAGGGGGGGGCCCGATGAAAAGTGGGGATATATATTAAATTGTGCATACCTCCCAACATGTCTCATTCAGGAGGGACAAAATGCTCTCTACCTGGAATTCCTACTTAATATATGATTGGCGTCACCTGTGTTGAACTATTTAATTGATAAGAAAGATGTTTCAACACAGGTGATTGCAATCATAAATTAAGAAGGAAGTCCAGGTAGAGAGCATTTTGTCCTTCCTGGAATGGGTCATGGTGGAAGGTATAGATTGTGTATATTAAATTTAAACCAATGGTTTATATTAGTTTTAACTTTAATAATGCTTGGGTACTGTTTCTAGCTCCGCCTAACTGAAAGACAACTATTTTATAAACTTTTCTTGTAGTGGAACAAAGATAACTTAAAATGCACAAAGAAAAATAAAATATTTTTTCTTGTCACATGCAAGAATAGCAGCAGCCTCTGTACTCCTTACACACTGGGACAGGACACAGGAGGACTCTCTCTGTGTGTCTCTA
This sequence comes from Pseudophryne corroboree, assembly GCF_028390025.1. Lineage (NCBI taxonomy): Eukaryota > Metazoa > Chordata > Amphibia > Anura > Myobatrachidae > Pseudophryne > Pseudophryne corroboree. The sequence goes on along the minus strand of NC_086452.1, from coordinate 52,691,358 downwards.
TCTCTAGACCAAAATGGTTTCGTTGCATAACAGTTTACACAGGACTCAGACACCCAGGCAGGGAGGAGGAGAAGCTGGGATCCCTGTGGCACTTACAGCTCTCTCCATCCTCCTATCTCTCCTCTGGTCAGAAACCTCCATTGGTGGCTCATGAAACATGATATTCCTGTGTCTCTGCCTGCACTGCATACTGTCCTGCTCGCATTCTGGCTGCTGGTTCTGCTGCAGCTTAAGAGGTAAAGCTAGTGATGTCAGTGTGCTCTGGCTAGGGGGCCCTCTTACAGATGGGGGCCCGGGGTACAGTATGCCCTGCATCCCCCCCTTAATCTGGCTATGATTATGGGTATTGTAATACCGGGGGCATCACTACGATGACACAATTCAGTGGGAAACTTGTCATCGGCTGCTTGGACAGCCCACTTTACTCGAACTGGGCGGCAGGAAGCACCACCCGAGATTCGGGAGCCTCTTGATCATTCTGGGAGAGTAGGCAAGTATGAAGTACCCATGAATCTGGACAAACCATGTTGCAGTGGAAAGGGTGCAAATAAAAAATTTTTTTGCATGCAGCATAAATACTGGCTGCTTCTGCATGTAGCCCACAAATGCTGGACGGCTTTAGTTTTACACTGCAATTCAGATTTTAATTAGGACACGCCCCTCTCATATCTATTGCTCTCTGCATGTTACATCTGCCCCACCTGCAGCTCATCATGGTTTTACCCAAGTGCAAAGTTACTAACTCTTTCTTACTTAGGGCCAACTTCAGATCTGATCGCTCCTCTGCGTTTTTGCAGAGGTCTACGATTAGATAACCGCCGCTCATAGAGAGTGAAAACCCGCCCTGTGCAAGTGTGCGAGTGCGTGCGTACGCCCTGCAAATGCTTGGGTACGCCTGCATTTTCCTGACACTCCCAGAAAACGTCCAAATGTCCTCCTTTTGTCAATCACCTTGCGCCCGCCTAACGATCAAAATTTTCGCACCATTATGTCGCTGTTTGGGCTTGCACGTGCACATTGCGGTGCATACGCATGCCCAGTCATTCGATAAACGGCCGCTCTGCAATTTCGCACAAGAGCAATCAGGTTTGAATTAGGCCCTTAATATCCAACTCAGAATCAGTCCATTAATCTGTTCTCATAGAGCTGAATGGACCTTTGCAACTGTTCTAAGACAACTTCCATCCAACAAAATCAAGCAACAAGAAAATGCCGGGTGTGGTTCATCAAATCGACAGTGTCTAGGTTGACAATGTTTAGGTCGACCACTATAGGTCGACAGTCACTAGGTCGACATGGATGGAAGGTCGACAGGGTTTCTAGTTCGACATGTGCTAGGTCGACAGGTCTAAAGGTCGACATGAGGATTTTTATTTTATTTTTGTCGTTTTCTTCGTAGAGTGACCGGGATCCCAAATTAGTGCACCGCGTCCCCTCGCATGGCTCGCTTCACTCGCCATGCTTCGGGCATGGTGCCTTCGCTTCGCTCGGCACACTTTACCGTTCCAATCGTAGTCCACGTGGATCGTTAAGTATGAAAAAATTTAAAAAAAGAAAAAAAATGTGATATAACTCATGTCGACCTTTAGACATGTCGACCTACCACATATCGACCTAGAAACCCTGTCGACCTTCCATCCATGTCGACCTAGTGACTGTCGACCTATAGTGGTCGACCTAAACATTGTCGACCTAGACACTGTCGATCTTCAGACCGGATCCCAAAATGCCATGCAACAGAAATTAAACAAATGTTACAAACGCAAATAAGTATGGTCCCATTGGATACACAGGTTTTATTTCGATCTCCATATACTACATGATATGATCTGGCGCTCAAACACATCAGCTGGGGGTAAATTTACTAAGATGGGAGTTCCATTTAAGATGGGATGTTGCCAATAGCAACCAATCAGATTTCAGGTATTATCTTCTAGAAGGTGCTGGATAAATGAGAAGTAGAATCAGATTGGTTGCCATGGGCAACATCCCATCTTAAATAGAACTCCCATCTTAGTAAATTTACCCCCGAGTATGAGACCTAAAACTGTAGGGCTGACAGGGCAGATGACAGAGGTATTGGATTGGGCGTGAGATGACAGAGGTATATGAGAGGGACATGACTGGGCTCTTGACCCAATCACGTCCCTCCGTAAATGTTTACATTTACTCGTCAGGCATTAAATGAAACAATGTGGATTTTAGTGAAGGTTCTCTTACCTGTGCCAACCCCTCATGACAAATACTGTCTACCTGGGAAATAGTATTGATTGGCCCCAGTAAATCATCTCACCAGATGTAATATTTCTACAGAACCTGGCACCATGGACACTGCAGTAGACAAAGACAACAGATCATTTCAGTCATTCAAGAGATTATTACAGAAATAATTCCAGTGTGCAGTCCACCCGAGGCGGCAGTAATTCCTCAGAAACCATTTTTTTATGTTGTAAAACCTTAAAAATGTGTTGGTCAGGTCTTGCGTCCTACAATTCATTTGTAACTTGTGCCCCCTGGATACAATGTCACTGTCTGAGGACCAAAAGAAAACTGTTCTAAGCTTAAAATGCCAAGAGTCAGTAATTGTAATATAAATACGCAGCCGGCTGGGCATTGTCTTAGAGAAACACGGCCCAGGAGAAACCTTACTTACATGACAAAATATCAGCCGGGAGTGCTTCAAACACTAGGAAACAATCGGTACACGGCTGGTATTTTACTATTTGCTTTAGGAGGCTGAATGAAGACATAGAAATAAATTGTTGGGGTAAAATTGTAACAATTAAAGGACCAATCGTGTTAACATCCATGCTAATCTAATATGAAGAGGTATCTCTTACCATTCACGTGTTACTAAATAATAATTCCCTTACATACTTCTCAGTTGTCGCCACAGCTCAGGACACGAATACAGAAAAGGTCATTACGCCACATGCGTCAGGCAGAGCTTAATTATTTGTCTCTGGGTACAGGATGCTGGGGCTGGGTACGGGATGCTGGTAGTTAGGATGCCTGGGTTCAGAATACCAACAGGGGTGCTCAAATAAACTAACCCTAAACCTTCCCCTAACACCCCCCCCCATCCCCTGCAGCCTACCCCTTACCCTCCCTTCCTGTAGCCTAACCCTTCCCCCAGCAGCCTAAACATAACACCCCCCCCCCCCCCGAAGCCTAGCCCTCCCTTCCCACAGCTTAGCCCTAAACCTGCCTCCCACAGCCTAACCCTAACCATACCCCCGCAACCTAACCCTCCCTTCCTGCAGCCTAACCCTTCCCCCAGCAGCCTAACCATAAAGCTCCCCCACTCCCCCGCAGCCTAGCCCTCCCTTCCCACAGCTTAGCCCTAAACCTCCCTCCCACAGCCTAACCCTAACCATACCCCCGCAACCTAACCCTCCCTTCCTGCTGCCTAACCCTTCCCCCAGCAGCCTAACCATAAAGCTCCCCCGCAGCCTAGCCCTCCCTTCCCACAGCTTAACACTAACACTCCCCTCCACAGCCTGACCCTAACCCTCCCCCGCAACCTAACCCTCATCGCCACATCCTAACCATAACCCCCCCTGCAGCTTAACCCTATCCATCCCTTCCCGCACTGCCTAACTCTAACTTTGCCGCTAGTGCCTAACCCTAACCCTCCCTGGCATACTTAGATTTGGGATTACAGCGCCGGTCTCCTGACCCCCGACATCCCATCTGGGTGTACATACATCATAACCCTAATTATGGAATCTGCCCCTGAGAAAATTGGGTTTGTGTCAATCCCTGAAAACTGTCAGTTGCACCCACAAACGCCCTCTTCCTGTCAATCTCCTTGCGAACGCCCATGCGAATAGATCCTTTGCACAATCCCGTCTCTGACCGGCGATCCCCGTTGCAGCCGTCCGTCGTGCCTGCACATTGTGGCTCATGCGCAGTTCGGTTCTGATCACCCACTGTGCGAAAACGCTCTGATCTGAATTACCCCCGTGGACCAGTGTAGAAGTGGGATTAAGCAGATTAGCTGTACGTCTGTACTTGTCCACTTCTCTACTGTACTCTACTCTAAATCACTCTGATCCTTGGGTGTCTCTGCGTCGGATAATCTGCCCTGTTCCACAGGGGTGGGCTATGATGATAGAAGAATGGAGACGGCATTGAGTGATTTCTATTATAAACTCTGCTAGAGATATACTGTCACTGCGGCAGGACTTTGAGGAGCAGAAGGTATAGAAAAGCAGGGAAAGAAGTGATCAGGATGGATGGGACAGGCAACAATGGGAGACAGGGAAAGATCAATTAGATTCTGGGAGCCCGCTGAGAGCCTGATTAAACTGCAGTTACTTTGTGTAAGGAAAGTCATAGAAGATAATTTTAACTGTTGTCTTTAAGCGGTTATTTAAATTGTAGCTGCTGCGAGACCAGGAAAGGAAATCTGAAATCATAATTAACCCTTCTCATGTGTTTCTGCATCTCATGTCTATTGTGCAGAGAATAAGCCTGGGGGCAAAATGAGCCATAGGTAGAGCGCAGGCAATTAACTATACAAATTGACACAGTAGTAAGTATAAGGATATAATGAGCACAAATAGCAAGTGCATGAAAATGCTAAACTCTGTGTTCTCCCATTACCATCTCCCTGTCCTTTGCTGAATGCAATTACAGCCTCCAAACCAGTCATCCCAATCCCCTCTCCATGATTAGTGCTGCACTGACCGTGGCATGCAGAGCCTAGCACTGCACCAAGTAATGTTCAGGCAAAATAATATATACGTCATGCGGCACACTCACAATACATACATCTCTGTATTGCCATTGGGCAAATCAGGACGGCATAGGCACACAGAGAGAAAGAGGCTTGGTGGTGTCAAGTTGGGTGCGAGAAAACATCTTGTGGCTTAGGTCATCCCCAGCAAGCTTCCACTAACTTTCACCATGGGTTACTCCATGCACAACTGGAAAGTGTTCTGCGCTCACTCACCGTGACACACCACCCAACAGTCCCAGTGAGAGGCAGGGACAGCGAGACAGTCATCATAAGCCTAGGACATATTAGTGTCCACTATACAACATCCACCCCATATATAATAGAAACTCTCAACACTTTGTTGATTATGAAGACCCCAGGTCTCAGTAAGCTTTACTCTGTAGGCCACAGATCCCTGGTTATTAAGCATTGCAGATGCCTGAAAGCTTTACAATGCAAAGATCTCTGGTGGCAACAGGTAACCGCACCTGCTCACTTCCTTGGAATGGTCTTTAGTGTTTAAAGTGCTGGTCATAACAGTCATAGCCATTGATTGCAGCACATTGATTGGCTAATGGGTGTGTTGAGATCTTTTCACACTCTGATTGATGAATGAGCAGTTTAGTGGTGATGACTTCTTCCCAACACATTAAAGGCGAATAAAGCAGAGGTGCAGAGAAATCAGAGCAACTTTTGTGGAGAAACAGAATAAACCAGGATCCATGTTCCTCTTTCCCATTAGGTGCCAATTGTACACTGTACTCAGCCATTTATTCTGCCTTCACTATGTCATGAGACCCCATAAATCACTTGCCCCCACCACATACGCATAGACAGTAGACTGTAGTCTTCCACTTAGCCCCAGTGAGATCTGCAATTACCTGCTGTTTTAGAAGCTGTTCCAGTATTCTGCACTGCTACCCGGTACCTACATACACTCAGTGGTTGATGAGCTGTATGCCCTCCAATTTGCTCAAGCTCAGCTCCATCTACCAGTGTGTATAACAGTGAGTGCGGCTACTGTACCTACTTTATCTTCAATAAAACCACTCCATGGGTGAAGTAACAAGATATCCACTGGTGTGTACAGAAACCTTTCCAACAAAACCTGCAGATTCTGTGACCTGTTACCTTCAGTCTAATGGTGAAAGAAACCAATATCAAAATTTCTGACACACTGCCCATGGGGGTCATTCCGAGTTGTTCGCTCGGTAAAAATCTTCGCATCGCAGCGATTTTCCGCTTAATGCGCATGCGCAATGTCCGCACTGCGACTGCGCCAAGTAAATTTGCTATGCAGTTAGGAATTTTACTCACGACTTTTTCATCGTTCTGGCGATCGTAATGTGATTGACAGGAAATGGGTGTTACTGGGCGGAAACAGGCCGTTTTATGGGCGTGTGGGAAAAAACGCTACCGTTTCCGGAAAAAACGCAGGAGTGGCCGGAGAAACGGAGGAGTGTCTGGGCGAACGCTGGGTGTGTTTGTGACGTCAAACCAGGAACGACAAGCACTGAACTGATCGCAGATGCCGAGTAAGTCTGAAGATACTCAGAAACTGCTACGAGGTGTGTAATCGCAATATTGCGAATACTTCGTTCGCAATTTTAAGATGCTAAGATTCACTCCCAGTAGGCGGCGGCTTAGCATGAGCAAATCTGCTAAAATCCGCTTGCGAGCGAACAACTCGGAATGACCTCCCAAGTTCCCAACTACTACAGAAACCAAGAAATACCCAACATTTAGTTAAACTGCTGGGTTATGCTATGCAAGTTATTCCTGTTATCAGTTTTTCAGTTATTTAGGGACATATTTACCAATTGTCACCCACTGCTGTACCTGACACTGGGTTGGGGTGGAATAGAGGGGCCCAAATTATATTTTTGCACCTGGGACCACCACTCACAAGTTCTGCCACTGTAAAGGTGCATACACACTTGCCAAGAAAGCAAACGACGTCGCTCATTTTCATCGTTCCTGAGCGACATCATTTACTTTCTTGGCAAGTGTGTATGCCACCGCCGCCGAGCTGTCGGCCATGCATGCAGCTCAATTTGGATTGTTGACCAAAAGCTACCTGCATGGCCCAGCCGCGGCGTGACGTCACTGAGCGATATGGCCGTCATATCGCTCAGTGTGTACGCCCTGCCACCGACGGCCCGGCCCGGGAGAGGAAACACTAGGTAACGTCACTCATAGAGCTCTTCGCCTAGAGTATACCCACCTTAATGAGCTGAAAAAATAAGATTTTAAACCTACCGGTAAATCTTTTTCTCCTAGTCCATAGAGGATGCTGGGAACTCCGTAAGGACCATGGGGTACAGACGGCTCCACAGGAGACATGGGCACTGTAAAGCTTCAGAATGGGTGTGCACTGGCTCCTCCCTCTATGCCCCTCCTCCAGACCTCAGTTAGGACTGTGCCCAGAGGAGACTGACAGTACGAGGAAAAGGATTTTGTTATCTAAGGGCGAGATACACACCAGCCCACACCATACACACCGTACAACATGGTATACAACAACCAGTTAACAGTATGAACAAAAAACAGCATCAGCCAAAGGCCGATCTCAACTGTAACTTAACCCTTAAGTATGCAATAACTATATACAAGTCTTGCAGAATGTTTCCGCACTGGGACGGGCGCCCAGCATCCTCTATGGACTAGGAGAAAAAGATTTACCGGTAGGTTTAAAATCTTATTTTCTCTTACGTCCTAGAGGATGCTGGGGACTCCATAAGGACCATGGGGTTTATACCAAAGCTCCAGAACGGACGGGAGAGTGCGGATGACTCTGCAGCACCGACTGAGCAAACACAAGGTCCTCATCAGCCAGGGTATCAACTTGTAGCACTTAGCAAAAGTGTTTGATCCCAGCCAAGTAGCTGCTCGGCAAAGCTGAACAAATCCCCTCTTGCGCTATAAATGATATGGTATGGCTCAAAGTTCAATAAAAACAAAATGATAATTTCATAAATTCTATATTTTTTAATACATAAAATATATATATATATATATATATATATATATATTTTACAAATAAACTAATCGACCGGTCAATAAAATCACTAACAATGGGGGTAATTCCAAGTTGATCACAGCAGGATTTTTGATAGCAATTGGGCAAAACCATGTGCACTGCAGGGGAGGCAGATATAACATGTGCAGAAAGAGTTAGATTTGGGTGGGTTATTTTATTTCTGTGCAGAGTAAATACTGGCTGCTTTATTTTTACACTGCAATTTAGATTGCAGATTGAACTCACCACACCCAAATCTAACTCTATCTGCACATGTTATATCTGCCTCCCCTGCAGTGCACATGGTTTTGCCCAATTGCTAACAAAAATCCTGCTGCGACCAACTTGGAATTACCCCCAATATATTTTCATATATAGTAGAGATGAGCGCCTGAAATTTTTCGGGTTTTGTGTTTTGGTTTTGGGTTCGGTTCCGCGGCCGTGTTTTGGGTTCGAACGCGTTTTGGCAAAACCTCACCGAATTTTTTTTGTCGGATTCGGGTGTGTTTTGGATTCGGGTGTTTTTTTCAAAAAACACTAAAAAACAGCTTAAATCATAGAATTTGGGGGTCATTTTGATCCCAAAGTATTATTAACCTCAAAAACCATAATTTACACTCATTTTCAGTCTATTCTGAATACCTCACACCTCACAATATTATTTTTAGTCCTAAAATTTGCACCGAGGTCGCTGTGTGAGTAAGATAAGCGACCCTAGTGGCCGACACAAACACCGGGCCCATCTAGGAGTGGCACTGCAGTGTCACGCAGGATGTCCCTTCCAAAAAACCCTCCCCAAACAGCACATGACGCAAAGAAAAAAAGAGGCGCAATGAGGTAGCTGTGTGAGTAAGATTAGCGACCCTAGTGGCCGACACAAACACCGGGCCCATCTAGGAGTGGCACTGCAGTGTCACGCAGGATGTCCCTTCCAAAAAACCCTCCCCAAACAGCACATGACGCAAAGAAAAAAAGAGGCGCAATGAGGTAGCTGTGTGAGTAAGATTAGCGACCCTAGTGGCCGACACAAACACCGGGCCCATCTAGGAGTGGCACTGCAGTGTCACGCAGGATGTCCCTTCCAAAAAACCCTCCCCAAACAGCACATGACGCAAAGAAAAAAAGAGGCGCAATGAGGTAGCTGACTGTGTGAGTAAGATTAGCGACCCTAGTGGCCGACACAAACACCGGGCCCATCTAGGAGTGGCACTGCAGTGTCACGCAGGATGTCCCTTCCAAAAAACCCTCCCCAATCAGCACATGATGCAAAGAAAAAGAAAAGAAAAAAGAGGTGCAAGATGGAATTGTCCTTGGGCCCTCCCACCCACCCTTATGTTGTATAAACAAAACAGGACATGCACACTTTAACCAACCCATCATTTCAGTGACAGGGTCTGCCACACGACTGTGACTGATATGACGGGTTGGTTTGGACCCCCCCCAAAAAAGAAGCAATTAATCTCTCCTTGCACAAACTGGCTCTACAGAGGCAAGATGTCCACCTCATCTTCACCCTCCGATATATCACCGTGTACATCCCCCTCCTCACAGATTATCAATTCGTCCCCACTGGAATCCACCATCTCAGCTCCCTGTGTACTTTGTGGAGGCAATTGCTGCTGGTCAATGTCTCCGCGGAGGAATTGATTATAATTCATTTTAATGAACATCATCTTCTCCACATTTTCTGGATGTAACCTCGTACGCCGATTGCTGACAAGGTGAGCGGCGGCACTAAACACTCTTTCGGAGTACACACTTGTGGGAGGGCAACTTAGGTAGAATAAAGCCAGTTTGTGCAAGGGCCTCCAAATTGCCTCTTTTTCCTGCCAGTATAAGTACGGACTGTGTGACGTGCCTACTTGGATGCGGTCACTCATATAATCCTCCACCATTCTATCAATGTTGAGAGAATCATATGCAGTGACAGTAGACGACATGTCCGTAATCGTTGTCAGGTCCTTCAGTCCGGACCAGATGTCAGCATCAGCAGTCGCTCCAGACTGCCCTGCATCACCGCCAGCGGGTGGGCTCGGAATTCTGAGCCTTTTCCTCGCACCCCCAGTTGCGGGAGAATGTGAAGGAGGAGATGTTGACAGGTCGCGTTCCGCTTGACTTGACAATTTTGTCACCAGCAGGTCTTTCAACCCCAGCAGACTTGTGTCTGCCGGAAAGAGAGATCCAAGGTAGGCTTTAAATCTAGGATCGAGCACGGTGGCCAAAATGTAGTGCTCTGATTTCAACAGATTGACCACCCGTGAATCCTTGTTAAGCGAATTAAGGGCTGCATCCACAAGTCCCACATGCCTAGCGGAATCGCTCCCTTTTAGCTCCTTCTTCAATGCCTCCAGCTTCTTCTGCAAAAGCCTGATGAGGGGAATGACCTGACTCAGGCTGGCAGTGTCTGAACTGACTTCACGCGTGGCAAGTTCAAAGGGCATCAGAACCTTGCACAACGTTGAAATCATTCTCCACTGCACTTGAGACAGGTGCATTCCACCTCCTATATCGTGCTCAATTGTATAGGCTTGAATGGCCTTTTGCTGCTCCTCCAACCTCTGAAGCATATAGAGGGTTGAATTCCACCTCGTTACCACTTCTTGCTTCAGATGATGGCAGGGCAGGTTCAGTAGTTTTTGGTGGTGCTCCAGTCTTCTGTACGTGGTGCCTGTACGCCGAAAGTGTCCCGCAATTCTTCTGGCCACCGACAGCATCTCTTGCACGCCCCTGTCGTTTTTTAAAAAATTCTGCACCACCAAATTCAAGGTATGTGCAAAACATGGGACGTGCTGGAATTTGCCCATATTTAATGCACACACAATATTGCTGGCGTTGTCCGATGCCACAAATCCACAGGAGAGTCCAATTGGGGTAAGCCATTCCGCGATGATCTTCCTCAGTTGCCGTAAGAGGTTTTCAGCTGTGTGCGTATTCTGGAAAGCGGTGATACAAAGCGTAGCCTGCCTAGGAAAGAGTTGGCGTTTGCGAGATGCTGCTACTGGTGCCGCCGCTGCTGTTCTTGCGGCGGGAGTCCATACATCTACCCAGTGGGCTGTCACAGTCATATAGTCCTGACCCTGCCCTGCTCCACTTGTCCACATGTCCGTGGTTAAGTGGACATTGGGTACAACTGCATTTTTTAGGACACTGGTGAGTCTTTTTCTGACGTCCGTGTACATTCTCGGTATCGCCTGCCTAGAGAAGTGGAACCTAGATGGTATTTGGTAACGGGGGCACACTGCCTCAATAAATTGTCTAGTTCCCTGTGAACTAACGGCGGATACCGGACGCACGTCTAACACCAACATAGTTGTCAAGGCCTCAGTTATCCGCTTTGCAGTAGGATGACTGCTGTGATATTTCATCTTCCTCGCAAAGGACTGTTGAACAGTCAATTGCTTACTGGAAGTAGTACAAGTGGGCTTACGACTTCCCCTCTGGGATGACCATCGACTCCCAGCGGCAACAACAGCAGCGCCAGCAGCAGTAGGCGTTACACGCAAGGATGCATCGGAGGAATCCCAGGCAGGAGAGGACTCGTCAGAATTGCCAGGGACATGGCCTGCAGGACTATTGGCATTCCTGGGGAAGGAGGAAATTGACACTGAGGGAGTTGGTGGGGTGGTTTGCGTGAGCTTGGTTACAAGAGGAAGGGATTTACTGGTCAGTGGACTGCTTCCGCTGTCACCCAAAGTTTTTGAACTTGTCACTGACTTATTATGAATGCGCTGCAGGTGACGAATAAGGGAGGATGTTCCGAGGTGGTTAACGTCCTTACCCCTACTTATTACAGCTTGACAAAGGGAACACACGGCTTGACACCTGTTGTCCGCATTTCTGGTGAAATACCTCCACACCGAAGAGCTGATTTTTTTGGTATTTTCACCTGGCATGTCAACGGCCATATTCCTCCCACGGACAACAGGTGTCTCCCCGGGTGCCTGACTTAAACAAACCACCTCACCATCAGAATCCTCCTGGTCAATTTCCTCCCCAGCGCCACCAACACCCATATCCTCCTCATCCTGGTGTACTTCAACACTGACATCTTCAATCTGACTATCAGGAACTGGACTGCGGGTGCTCCTTCCAGCACTTGCAGGGGGCGTGCAAATGGTGGAAGGCGCATGCTCTTCACGTCCAGTGTTGGGAAGGTCAGGCATCGCAACCGACACAATTGGACTCTCCTTGTGGATTTGGGATTTCGAAGAATGCACAGTTCTTTGCTGTGCTACTTTTGCCAGCTTGAGTCTTTTAATTTTTCTAGCGAGAGGCTGAGTGCTTCCATCCTCATGTGAAGCTGAACCACTAGCCATGAACATAGGCCAGGGCCTCAGCCGTTCCTTGCCACTCCGTGTGGTAAATGGCATATTGGCAAGTTTACGCTTCTCCTCCGACAATTTTATTTTAGGTTTTGGAGTCCTTTTTTTTCTGATATTTGGTGTTTTGGATTTGACATGCTCTGTACTATGACATTGGGCATCGGCCTTGGCAGACGACGTTGCTGGCATTTCATCGTCTCGGCCATGACTAGTGGCAGCAGCTTCAGCACGAGGTGGAAGTGGATCTTGATCTTTCCCTAATTTTGGAACCTCAACATTTTTGTTCTCCATATTTTAATAGGCACAACTAAAAGGCACCTCAGGTAAACAATGGAGATGGATACTAGTATACAATTATGGACTGCCTGCCGACTGCAGACACAGAGGTAGCCACAGCCGTGAACTACCGTACTGTACTGTGTCTGCAGCTAATATAGACTGGTTGATAAAGAGAAGATGTCTATGTAACTATGTATGTATAAAGAAGACTGAAAAAAATCCACGGTTAGGTGGTATACAATTATGGACGGACTGCCTGCCGAGTGCAGACACAGAGGTAGCCACAGCCGTGAACTACCGTACTGTACTGTGTCTGCAGCTAATATAGACTGGTTGATAAAGAGAAGATGTCTATGTAACTATGTATGTATAAAGAAGAATGAAAAAAAACCACGGTTAGGTGGTATACAATTATGGACGGACTGCCTGCCGAGTGCAGACACAGAGGTAGCCACAGCCGTGAACTACCGTACTGTACTGTGTCTGCAGCTAATATAGACTGGTTGATAAAGAGAAGATGTCTATGTAACTATGTATGTATAAAGAAGAATGAAAAAAATCCACGGTTAGGTGGTATTACAATTATGGACGGACTGCCTGCTGAGTGCAGAGACACAGAGGTAGCCACAGCCGTGAACTACCGTACTGTGTCTGCTGCGACTGGATGATAAATGATATAAAAAATATATATATATCACTACTGCAGCCGGACAGGTATATATTATATATTATATAATGACGGACCTGCTGGACACTGTCTGTCAGCAGAATGAGTTTTATTTTTATAGAATAAAAAAAAAAAAACACACAAGTGAAGTCACACGACGAGTGTTTAACTTTTTCAGGCAATCACAATATAAGTATACTACTAACTATACTGGTGGTCAGTGTGGTCAGGTCACTGGTCAGTCACACTGGCAGTGGCACTCCTGCAGCAAAAGTGTGCACTGTTTAATTTTAATATAATATGTACTCCTGGCTCCTGCTATAACCTATAACTGGCACTGCAGTAGTGCTCCCCAGTCTCCCCCACAATTATAAGCTGTGTGAGCTGAGCAGTCAGACAGATATATAATATATATAGATGATGCAGCACACTGGCCAGAGCCTGAGCAGTGCACACAGATATGGTATGTGACTGACTGAGTCACTGTGTGTATCGCTTTTTTCAGGCAGAGAACGGATATATTAAATAAACTGCACTGTGTGTCTGGTGGTCACTCACTATATAATATATTATGTACTCCTGGCTCCTGCTATAACCTATAACTGGCACTGCAGTAGTGCTCCCCAGTCTCCCCCACAATTATAAGCTGTGTGAGCTGAGCAGTCAGACAGATATATATAATATTATATATAGATAATAGATGATGCAGCACACTGGCCTGAGCCTGAGCAGTGCACACAGATATGGTATGTGACTGACTGAGTCACTGTGTGTATCGCTTTTTTCAGGCAGAGAACGGATATATTAAATAAACTGCACTGTGTGTCTGGTGGTCACTCACTATATAATATATTATGTACTCCTGGCTCCTGCTATAACCTATAACTGGCACTGCAGTAGTGCTCCCCAGTCTCCCCCACAATTATAAGCTGTGTGAGCTGAGCAGTCAGACAGATATATATAATATTATATATAGATAATAGATGATGCAGCACACTGGCCTGAGCCTGAGCAGTGCACACAGATATGGTATGTGACTGACTGAGTCACTGTGTGTATCGCTTTTTTCAGGCAGAGAACGGATATATTAAATAAACTGCACTGTGTGTCTGGTGGTCACTCACTATATAATATATTATGTACTCCTGGCTCCTGCTATAACCTATAACTGGCACTGCAGTAGTGCTCCCCAGTCTCCCCCACAATTATAAGCTGTGTGAGCTGAGCAGTCAGACAGATATATATAATATTATATATAGATAATAGATGATGCAGCACACTGGCCTGAGCCTGAGCAGTGCACACAGATATGGTATGTGACTGACTGAGTCACTGTGTGTATCGCTTTTTTCAGGCAGAGAACGGATATATTAAATAAACTGCACTGTGTGTCTGGTGGTCACTCACTATATAATATATTATGTACTCCTGGCTCCTGCTATAACCTATAACTGGCACTGCAGTAGTGCTCCCCAGTCTCCCCCACAATTATAAGCTGTGTGAGCTGAGCAGTCAGACAGATATATATAATATTATATATAGATAATAGATGATGCAGCACACTGGCCTGAGCCTGAGCAGTGCACACAGATATGGTATGTGACTGAGTCACTGTGTGCTGTGTATCGCTTTTTTCAGGAAGAGAACGGATTATAAAGTAAACTGCACTGTCCTCACTAGTAAACTCTCTCCACTCAGTCTCTACACTTCTACAGTAACAGTACTCCTCCTAGTCAGCTCCAGTAAATCTCTCTCAGTCTCTTATAATCTAAATGGAGAGGACGCCAGCCACGTCCTCTCCCTATCAATCTCAATGCACGTGTGAAAATGGCGGCGACGCGCGGCTCCTTATATAGAATCCGAGTCTCGCGATAGAATCCGAGCCTCGCGAGAATCCGACAGCGTCATGATGACGTTCGGGCGCGCTCGGGTTAACCGAGCAAGGCGGGAAGATCCGAGTCGCTCGGACCCGTGAAAAAAAACATGAAGTTCTGGCGGGTTCGGATTCAGAGAAACCGAACCCGCTCATCTCTAATATATAGAGGAGGTGGATCTAGGTAAACTCTGTGCACAGAGAAGTATAATTTTTAAAAATAAAACTCAGTCCAAATATTGGAATAAAAAATCAAATACCAGCTGTGATTTGAGCCCATGTAATAAATAACATCTTTGTAAGTTGCTTTGTACTGGAATTCCTCAATATGCTGCCACTCAGCAAAGAGAGATGATATTGTGCAGAATAACTGCTCCACACTGGAGCCTTACGTGTGGCTTGCACCTGTTGTTACAGCACGGGAGAGTCCAATGACAGACGAGGCGGTCTCGGGCTGCTGGAACGGCGTCTACACTGGCGCCTGCTGTACTGAATGTTTACCCGACTTCCAAGCTCTATGAGTCCACACCTCCAAGTGCCGTCTGCAGACACCACAGTCATGGTTTTTCTCCTCCCGATCTCCGTTTGCCCACGGACGATACCGCTGGATGATAGAGTAATTAAGGGTGCAAAAAAGGCTGGTACAAGGGTCCAATGGTCTGCAGACCATTGGACCCAATATTTGGACTGAGTTTTATTTTTAAAAATTATACTTCTCTGTGCACAGAGTTTACCTAGATCCACCTCCTCTATATATGAAAATATATTATTAGTGATTTTATTGACCGATTAGTTTATTTGTAAAATATATATATATATATATATATATAAATTATTTTTTTATGTATTAAAAAATATAGAATTTATGAAATTATCATTTTGTTTTTATTGAACTTTGAGCCATACCATATCTTTTATAGCGCAAGAGGGATTTGTTCAGTGTCCTATTGTTACCGGAGATTTCTAGGTGCCGGTTCTTTTTGACTTGTTTTACCCCAAGTCAAGCTCTCTCCTGCAGCTTAAGTATATATTAATCTATAGTTACATTTGTATACAATTTTCAACATTAGTATTTTGATCACCAGGATATGGTGATGATTTATTAGCGCCTGGTTATATTTTCTTGTATTGTTGCTCGGCAAAGCTGTAATGCCGAGACGCCTCGGGCAGCCGCCCCAGAAGAGCCCACCTTCCTAGTGGAATGGGCCTTTACCGAATTTGGTACCGGCAATCCAGCCGTAGAATGAGCCTACTGAATCGAGTTACAGAACCAGCGAGCAATAGTCTGCTTAGATGCATGAGTGCCAACCTTGTTGGCTGCATACAGGACAAACAGTGCATCTGTTTTCCTAACCGTAGCCGTTCTGGCTAAATAAATCTTTAAGTCCCTGACTACATCAAGGGACTTGGAATTCTCCAAGGATCCCGTAGCCACAGGTACCACAATAGGTTAGTTCATATGAAATGACGAAACCACTTTAGGTAGAAATTGAGGACGAATCCTCAACTCTGCTCAATCCACATGGAAAATCAAATAGGGGCTCTTGAAAGACAAGGCCGCCAACTCGGGCACCCGCCTCGCAGATGCCTAGGCCAATAACATGACCACTTTCCAAGTGAGAAACTTCAATTCAACTGTTTGAAGCGGTTCAAACCAGTGTGACTCAAGGAAACTTAACACCACGTTAAGGTCCCATGGTGCCACTGGGGGCACAAAAAGAGGTTGGATGTGCAACATCCCTTTTACCAAAGTCTGGACTTCTGTGAGAGAAGCCAATTCCTTCTGAAAGAATATGGATAAGGCAGAAATCTGCACCTTAATTGAGCCTAACTTTAGGCCCATATCCACTCCTGTCTGTAGAAAATGGAGAAAACGTCCTAGTTGGAAATCCTCAGTAGGAGCATCCTTGGCTTCACACCAAGACACATATTTTCTCCAGATACGGTGATAGTGTATCGCCGTAACATCTTTTCTAGCTTTAATAAGAGTAGGAATGACCTCCTCTGGAATACCCTTTTTAGTTAGGATTTGGTGTTCAACCGCCATGCCGTCAAACGTAACCGCGGTAAGTCTTGGAACACGCACAGCCCCCGTAGTAGCAGGTCCTCCCTGAGAGGAAGGGGCCCCGGATCTTCTGAGAGCAGTCCCTGAAGATCTGCATACCAGGCCCTTCGAGGCCAATCTGGAACAACGAGTATCGTCTGCACTTTTGTTCGTCTTATGATTCTCAATATTTTTGAGATGAGAAGAAGCGGAGGGAACACATAGACCGACTGAAACACCTACGGTGTCACCAGGGCGTCCACCGCCACTGCCTGAGGGTCCCTAGACCTGGAACAATACATCCGAATCTTCCTGTTGGGGCGTGATGCCATCGTGTCTATTTGAGGAAGTCCTCAACGACTTGTCACTTCTGTAAAGACTTCCTGATGAAGTCCCCACTCTCCTGGATGGAGATCGTGTCTCTGCTTCCCAGTTGTCCAGTCTGGAACGAAGACCGCTGACAGAGCGCTTACATGATTTTCTGCCCAGCAAAGAATCCTGGTGGCTTCTGCCATTTCTGCTCTGGTTTTTTTTTTTTTTCGCCCTGGCGGTTCACATGCGCCACGGCTGTGACGTTGTCTGACTGGATCAGAACAGGTAGGTTGCGAAGAAAATTCTCCGCTTGTTTGAGGCCGTTGTAAATGGCCCTCAATTTCAGCACAATGATGTGTAGGCAAGCCTCTTGGCTTGACCATATTCCCTGAAAATTGTTTCCCTGTGTGACTGCTCCCCATCCTCGGAGGCTCGCGTCCGTGGTCACAAGTACCCAATCTTGAAATCCGAACCTGCGACCCTCTAGAAGGTGAGCACTCTGGAGCCACCACAGGAGAGAGACCCTGGCCCGGGGGGACAGGGCAATCTTCCGATGCATGTGCAGGTGGGACCCTGACCACTTGTACAGAAGGTCCCACTGAAAAGTCCGTGTGGAATGGCCTCTTAGGCCGCCACCATCTTTCCTAATACATGAGTGCATTGATGAACTGACACTCTTTTTGGCTTTAACAGGTCTCTGACCATGTTCTGGAGTACTTGGTCTGTTTCTTCTGGGAGAAAGACCTTTTGTTCTTCTGTGTCCAGTCGAGTTGTTGGAACCAACTGCGACTTTGTAGATTTAGGATCCAGCCGTGTTGTTGTAGTATTCTCAGGGAGAGAGATACGCTTTGTAACAATTTTTTTTTTTTCCCCTTGAACTAGCCTTTATCAGGAGAGCGTCCAAGTACGGGAAAATTGTGACGCCTTGCTTGCGCAGGAGCACCATCATTTCCGCCATTAACTTGTCGGGGCCGTGGAAAACCCAACGGCAACGTCTGAAATTGGTAATAATAATAATCCTGTACAGTAAATCTCAGGTATGCCTGATGAGGAGGATAAATGGGGACATGAAGGTATGCATCCTTTTTGTGTCTAGTGACACCATAACCCCCCACCCCCCCCCTTCCAGGCTGGAGATCACTGCCCGGAGAGAATCCATCTTGAATTTGAACCTTTTCAGATATAGGTTCAGGGATTTTAGATTCATAATGGGCCTGACCAAGCCATCCGGTATCGGGACCACAAAAAGGCTTGAATAAAAACCCTTCCCCTGTTGTAGAAGGGGAACCTTGATATTCACTGACTGACGATACAGTTTCTGTATGGCAACTGCCACTGTTTCCCTCTCTGGGGAGGAAACTGGATTTTGTAGAGGACGGGGAGGACTTTTGTCCCTGGGAACTAGCCGTAGCAGGCGCTCTTTTCCTCTACTTCCACCTCTGGCGAGGAAGGAAAAGCCCCGACCCTTTCTGAACTTATCCGACCGAAAGGACTGCATCTGATATTGAGGTGTTTTCTTTTGCTGTGGGGGTACATAAGGCAAAAAAGAAAATTTACACGCGGTAGCTGTGGTAACCAGATCCGCGAGGCCCTCCCCAAATAAAACTTCACCTTTGTAAGACAAAGTCTCAATATGTCTTTTTGAATCAGTATCACCTGTCCATTGGCGGGTCCACAGGGACCGTCTAGCAGAAATTGCCATGGCATTGGCTCTTGAACCCAACAGTCCAATATCTCTCGCAGCTTCTCTCATATATTTATGCTGCGTCTTTAATGTGACCCAAGGTCAACAAAATGGTATCTTTATCTAGGGTGTCAATGTTAGATGACAAGGTATCTGCCCACGCTGCAACTGCGCTACCCACCCATGCCGACGCTACTGCCGGCCTTAGAAGGGCACCCGTAAGTGTATACATTGATTTTAAGGTAGTTTCCTGTCTGCGATCAGCAGGATCCTTAAGGGCTGCCGTATCAGGGGATGTAGCGCCACCTTTTTTGACATGCGCGTTGAAGCCTTGTCCACCGTGGGTGAGGATTCCCACCGTAACCTGTCCTGGGAGTGGAAAGGTTACGCCATATTAATTCTCTTGGGAATCTGCAGTTTCTTATCTGGAGTTTCCCAAGCTTTTTCAAACAGGGCGTTCAGCTCGTGAGATGGGGGAAAAGTTACCTCAGGTTTCTTTTCCTTAAACATGCAGACCCTTGTGTCAGGGACAGAGGGGTCATCTGTGATATGCAAAACATCTTTTATTGCAACAATCATATATTGAATACTCTTGGCCACCCTTGGGTGCCACTTATCATTATTGTTGACACTGGAGTCGGAATCCGTGTCGGTATCAGTGTCTACTACCTGTGAAAGGGGACGTTTCTGAGACCCCGAAGGGCCCTGTGACACAGTCAAAGCTATGGATTGACTCCCTGCTCTTTCCTTGGACTTAGCTTTGTCCAATCTTTTGTGTAATAAAGTCACATTAGCATTTAAAACATTCCACATATTTATCCAATCAGGTGTCGGCGGCGCCGACGGAGACACCACAATTATCTGCTCTGCCTCCTCCCTAAATGAGCCTTTCACCTCAGACATGTCGACACACACGTACTGACACCCCCACACACACTGGGATACCTAATATTATGGGGACTGACCCACAATAAGGCCCTTAGGAGAGACAGTATGCCAGCACACACCCAGCACCACTGTACACTGAGACCAAAAATCCCAGGCTGTCAGCTCTTTTTATATACATATACATATACAAACACCACATTTTTGTGCCAAATAATGTGCCCCCCCCCCCCCCTCGTTTTGGCCCTCTGTACTAGCTAACAGCAGGGGAGAGTCCGGGGCCGCTTCTCTACAGCATGCTGAGGAGAAAAATGGCGCTGGTTAGTGCTGGAGAATCAAGCTCCGCCCCCCGACGGCGGGCTTCGGTCCCGCTCTAAATCTTTATACTGGCGGGGGATTTGGAATTATATAGCCTCTACAGTATATGTACTCTGCCAGTCTTATTTGAGGTATATTTATGCTGCCCTGGGCGCCCCCCTTTCACCCTGCGCCCTTACTGTGGCGCCTGTGTGTGTGAGCTGGGAGCAATGGCGCGCAGCGTTACCTCATGAAGATCTGAAGTCTTCTGCCGCCTTTGAAGTCTTCTTTCTTCTTATACTCACCCGGCTTCTATCTTCCGGCTCTGCGAGGAGGACGGCGGCGCGGCTCTGGGACGAACTGCAGGGTGAGACCTGCGTTCCGACTCCCTCTGGAGCTAATGGTGTCCAGTAGCCTAAGAAGCAGAGCCTATCATTTAAGTAGGTCTGCTTCTCTCCCCTCAGTCCCACGATGCAGGGAGCCTGTTGCCAGCAGTGCTCCCTGAAAATAATAAACCTAACAAAAGCTTTTTCAGAGACACTCAGGAGAGCTCCCCTGCAGTGCATCCAGTCTCCACTGGGCACAGGAACTAACTGAGGTCTGGAGGAGGGGCATAGAGGGAGGAGCCAGTGCACTCCCATTCTGAAGCTTTACAGTGCCCATGTCTCCTGCGGAGCCGTCTATACCCCATCGTCCTTACGGAGTCCCCAGCATCCTCTAGGACGTAAGAGAAATACCTTTACAGATGTAGGTATAAAAATAGATTTTCTTTATATTTGGGACGTGAGGGATTGAAGAATAGGTTAGGCACTCTACAATAACATTAATTAACCACATACTGTATTAAGTATAGCTCAGCGTTACACAGAAAGTGTAATAGTGAACAAGGAAGCACCCGGCAATTATATTCCAGGGGAAGCTCCCACGGGAAACCCTCAGGGTAAATTACAGATTCCTGCATCCCTATCCCAGTCAGTGGCTGCAACATCCTACACGTCTTTGTGCTATATAGTAAATAAATGTACAGTATTATATCAGTAATACATATGTTTTACCAGGCATGTCTGCTAAAGAACACCAGCTCCCAGCCAGCAGGAAATATCAGCCTACAATTCTCATTCACCGCAACAATGTCATTTTATTTGGGACAGGGGTAGTGGCGTATCTACAATGGGTGTAAGGTGTGGGCTCATGGGTCAGGAGGGACCCTGCGCTGCACACCCTGCAATCAAGAGAGATCCGCCCGTGTGACCATGTGATTGTCTCCTTATATACCAACCCTAGTGCTCAGAATCTCACTGCGCTGCCAGCTAGAGTGGGGGGCGGAGACTGCACGCGGGCCCCCTCCTCTTTTAATACACCCCTGGCCCTACAGCTCGCCCGTCCTGTAAAAACCCCACTGCTCTAGAACCATATATTCTGGCTTGCGACTAATAATATCCAGGGAGGCGGACAGCTTACCATCGTTTTGCGCATGCGCAATTGAGAAATTGCTGGAAAAATGGCCGCCCTGCCATTTATCCGGAGACCTGCGTAGAGTCTGAGTGCCTAGTGCTCAGACTCTACACAGCGCTGCCGGCTGGACGAGGGGGAACGGACGGAGGCTGCACACTCTCTTAAAAGGCCCTGATCCAGGCATATAGGGCCTGATCTGGATTTGGAAGCAAAGCAGAAATAGCACAAGTCTGTATCTGGAACAAACCATTTCACAAAGTGAGCAGGGAATATACATACAGTATATATTATTTCTGTGCAGGGTAAATACTGACTACTTTTGCATGTAGCCCACAAATGTAAGACAGCTTTATTTTTACACTGCCATTTAGATTTCAGTTTGAACACACCCCACCCAAATCTAACTCTCTCTGCACATGTTACATCTTCCCCACCTGCAGCGCAGCATGGTTTTGCCCAGTTGCTTGCTTTTTTGGTTTGCTTCCACATCTGAATAACCCCCCTAGTTACATGGACATAGAAACTGAGAGCAGGAGGAAACTGCTAGAAATAGCCTCAGACGAATCTGCATATTCCAAATGCAATTCAGAGTATATAACATTTACTAACTTCAGAATTTGCTGTATATCTCTATTTCTTAACCAACCCAGACCCCAGTTCCCCTACAACGCCGTCCACTGGCAAAGAGATTGGAAGCGAAAGGTTTATAGTGAATCCTGTTCTCCTGAAGCTGAGTTGGGATCTGTTCTAAAAATAAAGGCATCACAATTCTTGCATTTATAAGGAATAAAGGAAGCAGCAGAGTTGCCGGAATTTCAGCCACACTCTACCTCCTCTTACGTATCCCTGTCACCGGCAGAGAGGTGACATCTGTCAGATCTAATTATTGGGAACCCTGGAGAAATCTTTGCCTGTGGCAGAACAGTACACTGTTAGTACTAAAGTCACTGTAAACATCATGGAAATGACAAAATCTGTGGAGCAGGCACCCATAGTGTGACTGATACCACAATCCTTATTAAGGGTTCGCTACTCCTGTAATAAAATAAAATGATGGGAGCTCTGCCTAGGAGGTCACAGAATTAGTTTCTGAAGAGATTGGGGGAGATGTATCAAGCCTTGCAGAGAGATAACGTGGAGGAGTTGCCTATAGCAACCAATAAGCTTCTACTTATCATTTATCTAACACAGTCTATATAATGACGGCTGATTAGTTGCTATGGCAACCCTTAGGGTCAGGAATAAGTCCAGGAAGTGCAATTTCTCACTTTGGCTAAGCCATGATGTGTTAAATTGAAACATACTTGCCTATTTTTTAAAACTAGAATCAGGGAGATTACAGTAGGATGTGGCGCGCGCCAGCGAGGGGGCGTGTCATACTATGGTCAAATGGCGTGTCTAGTTCCACAAATGGACGTGTCTATGCTTAAATGCTTGTTGCAACTTGCAAGATATTTCTATATAACATTAGTAACTAACTATATATTTTGGGAAGTTTTGAAAGTCTAACATTGCTGTGTGCAATACGGAGTTTCTTGTTTGCAAGTATTTACTGTGATAAAAAAATTTTCTCAGTAAACACAATAGACATGATAAATGTGATGCCTATGCAATAAATCCCGAATGCAAGATGACCTTGTGGGAATTCATCCCCAAACATATAACATACCTCACAACTTTTCTATAAACCTCATATAGTCTGAGGATTGTCCGTAAACTTAAACCATAACATCTTAACACTTAACTATAATAAATAAAGACACGGAGACTTGAATTTGGCAGAAAATATTAGCTATTTATTTAAATGAACCATTAACTGATGAATAATTAAACTAAAGTATGGTGGCCAGAAAGAACGGCTAAAACAACCCTATCCCATGAACAAAAAACCTATCTTATAAAAACCTGACATAAACCTTCCAACAAACAATAGGTATCCGCTCAACCTCCATCTTGACTACCCATCCGTGAAGGTGATGAGGCTGCCCCCGTGAAGGTGGTCCAGCAGATGTAATACCAGTCAACGAAGGAGAGCGCACCTAAAAACCAACCACCAAACGACCTCCAATCAACTCCTTTAATACAACAAAAGTTAACTTGCCGTTCTTTCCCGCCAACAGTGAAGTTCAGCCCAACAGCAACTACGCTCCGCCACCATACCCCTAACCCAAAGAACCAACCACCGAAAACAGATTCTCAAAGAAAATACCTAGTCCCTGCCTAGTCAAATGAACCCCATCCGGTCTAAACAAGTAGAAGAACCGAAACTTGATCCGCTGGTGCCACACCACAGCACCGCCAAGAGCCACCACAAACTTAGCAACTGCGGAATTGACCTTCCGCCGAGAGGCATCAATCGCCCTACAGTCCGCAACTCCACGCCAACACAACCGCGGCACTATACAGGACCAGACAAGTCTACAGCACGGCCAAGCACCCGCAATCACCTGTAAGTCATGAACAATGGCCAATCTAAGATTCATTGTCTTCCTCCTAACCAGGTCTTTGCCACCTAAGTGTATCACCAACAATCTGGGCAGCCCCAAACGCTTAACCTGCTCCAAAAGGGTAACCTTCAGATCCTGCCACAACATCCCCCTAACTCCTATCCACCTCACGTTATCCGACCCAACAAAGCCAGGAGCCCCCTCCGAAGCCACCAACTCGGCTGCCCAAAAAACATAGGAGTGACCAAACACCCAAACACTAAACTCATCCTCTCGCCAACCTATAAGGGAAAAAAACAGACAAACAATCGTGAATATACAAAGGAAAGCAAAAACCCCAGACCAGAACAGGAACCAACTACTAGAACGAGGATCTGCCAAAAAGAAAAATTGAATAGAGGACTATGAATTTCCTCTCGGACAAGCTTCAGGCCAATCGAAGCAACAAAAATAAACGGAAGAAAAACTTAAAATAAGAAAAAGGGGAATTGGGGGGGGGGGGGGTTGTTAGGGAGTGGAGGTGGGGGGGTATAGGGTCACACAGAATAACTCGGCTGGAGGTGTAACGTAAAAACCTGCTGAGGAACTTGTAATTAGAAGTCAATTAGCCTAATTGAATGAATTAAGCCAAATCAGTTCATCAGTTCAGGCAAAAAATCGCAAAGCACTCCAGACCCCCACTGCCAGCAGTGGCGAGTAGCTAGCCATCCGAGTAGGGAGGACAGGGGAGACAAACAATACAAACGAACAAACTGAACCGAAACACAGAAACAGTAAACGAACAAAATGTTAGTAGAACAAACAACCCACTCATGCAACAACGGGCCGAATGTAACGCTTATAAGCCGCCGACTTCCAGCGGCCCAAAGCCTTAATTTCGTCCACTGCGCGCCCTGTAGCTGCTGCGGAAGTGGCGGCCCCAATTCTAAATTAATGCGAATCAAAATCCCGAGGGGAGAGGCCCAAACTGGACAGGCAGCGCCGCATCATCCAAGTAAATTGGTATTTCGTCAATGGCAACCCATCATAGTGCAGAAGCCAAGACCCTTCTAACAAGGGCCTGACCTCCGCATACCGATTAGCCAACGCCACCGGACAACAGGCCCCATTACCTGAAGGTGCCAAAGTGATCCAATGACCTCTATCCATCTGATCAGTTTTGGAGCGGCGCAGCCTGCACAGCACAGACCCCACACCCACGACAACATCCGCGCGCCGCATAATGGCATCTGACTTTTTAGAAGCCGCAACCAACTCAGAGACCCTAAACGCTCCATGGAAAGCCATGGAAAAGCCAACTGAAATAAAAGCGTTTCAAAATGGGAGTCCGCCACCGCCGCGACTGCCCCCATGAGGGAAGAAAGCAGGGACGCATCGATAGGGCGCTGGCTATCAGGAGGCACCGGCGCAGAGCGCGCCCAACCTTTAAGCACCTTCGTCAGCAGGAAACTCTTCGTAAAATCCGGAACACCCTTCAACTTTGAATAAAAGGATATTCCAGCGAGGTATCGAGACACCACGGCTCTCGATCTACCCGTCACGAAGAGTTGCCAAATGAAGTCCAGAAACAATCCCTGACCCCTCTTACCTCTAGGCCCTTGGTCACGGGAAAAGTCTTCCCATTCCTTCCAGGCCTGACGGTATCCCGTGAGAGTGGATGGAGCCAAAGATAGCTCGGCTAGCCCTTCCAATCCGCCATGATGACCTGCCAAACATAAGAAGGGCAGGGCAAACCCGCTGAATCAGCCTCCGGGGCCAATAAATGGAACCAATCCCACTGCTCCCTGGACAATGCATCGGCGATCCCATTATCAACCCCGGGGACGTGCTGAGCCCGAAACAGAATATTACATCGCATACAAGTCAGCACGAGTCGCGACAACACCCGGAGGACCCGCAGGGCCTTAGCCCTTTGGTTGTTAACCGCGTGCACGACCCCTAAATTATCGCAGCAAAAAAGAATACTGCGATCGCGAAGGCGCTCCCCCCAAACCTCCAAGGCCACCATGATGGGAAAGAGCTCCAGCAACAACAGGTCGCTGGTCAGCCCCTCCCGCGACCAAGACTCGGGCCACGAAGCCGCGCACCAAGCCCCATCGAGATAACAACCGAACCCCGCCGAGCCCGCCGCGTCCGTGAACAACTGCAGGTCGAAATTGTCAACGAGCAGGGCCATCCAGATCAGCACACCACTGAAGTCCACCAGAAACGAAACCAACACAGCGAGGTCTCTCCTAATCTCAGCCGAGAAACGGACAAAATGGTGCGGCCTGGACACCCCAGCCGCGGACCGCTCCAAGTTCCGACAAAAAACCCTGCCCATGGGAATCACCCGACAGGCAAAGTTCAACAGCCGGAGGAGGGATTGAGCCTCCCGCAACGTCACCTTACGCCGCTCCAAGCAGGCAAGCCCCTGCGACAGTATCGATCTCGATACCCAAAAAGGAGAAACAGGAGAGAGGCCCCTCCGTCTTTTCCTCGTCCACAGGAACGCCAAAATGCCCCAACAAGGCACGCAGCGAGAACAACAGGAAACCACAGCGAGGAGAATGCGCGGGCCCCATACACAAAAAGTCATCAAGGTAATGCACGATCCCGCTACCTCCGCAAGAAAACTCCACACACCAATGTAAAAAGGTGCTGAACTTTTCGAAAAAGGCACACGAAACGGAACACCCCATAGGCAGACACTTGTCTACAAAGTATTCCTCCCCAACGCGGAAACCCATGAATCGAAATGACTCCGAGTGCAAAGGGAGCAAGCGAAAGGCCGATTCAACATCAAGCGTAGCCATGAGGGCCCCAGGGCCGCAGCCCCGTACCATGCCCAGGGCATCCTCGAAAGACTGATAAACCACCGAACAACACTCCGGTGGAATTGCATCGTTAACCGAGGACCCCGATGGATAAGACAAATGCTGAATGAGCCGGAACTTACCCGGGGCCTTTTTGGGCACGACCCCCACCGGGGAAATAATCAAATCCTCGACAGGCGGCAGCGCAAAGGGGCCCGCCATTCTCCCTAGGCGAACCTCCTGCTTGACCTTTTCCCGAAGCACGTCGGGGAAATCCCGAGCAGACTGCAGGTTCCTGGCGGCCCGAACTAAAACTTCCCCCTCCACCGGCAAACGAAAACCCAACACAAAACCATCATGCAGAAATTTAGCGTTGTCTCTGTTTGGGTGCCACCCCAACCATTTGAGCATGGCCCCCAAACGAACCGGGGGCAGCGCCCTCACTAGCGGCAACCCCCCCAGTTGGTTTTCCGGTCGCGCCCCCGGCTGCCTTAGCTCCCGGCCGCCCCGCGCGAAAGCAATTGGAAGCCGGGTGTGATCCATTACATCGCAAGCAAAAGTGTCAAAAACGACACCGTTGACCGAGGGGGCACGCAGAATTGTTGAACGCGAAGCACTTCCCCTTCGCCGGCGCCTGCTGCGCAGAACGGGCCGCGCTCCAAGGGCGGCGCGGCGCAGCCTCAAAGGCGGGCCGGGACTGATTTGCCACCGCGGTCTAAGCCACGGACCCCCCTTTTGCCACCATTTTCATATCCTGCGCCCGTGTGACCCGAAGCCATACCTCCACATCTTTGCACCCGAAGTCAATGATGTGCAGGCAATCGTGCTTCTGACGGAACTGCTTATCATAATGCAGCCACGTATCGTCCTTAGGCTGACGCTGCATGTCATGCACGAGGTGAATGTACCTGATGACGTTGATGTGCTCATCAGGGCGATCCTCCAAGTAGCATGCCGCGAACACGCAGAAACCCGCCAACCAATTGTCGTACGAGCGCAAGGCCTCCGCCCCAATACCACCCTTCGCAAGCGCTTCCTTACCTTCCCTCTTGGTGTCCTCCGTCAATGTGAAAAGGTCGACGTATTCCCCCCGCCTAATCTTCTTCCTGCAACTCTCACGCAACCCCCGAAACACCACCGTGTAATCGCAGCGAACTACACCCGGCAAATTACGCCGCCTCCTTTCCCTACGGGAACTACTACAACTCTTCTTAGACCGCTTATCCCGGCGCCACGCCTCACGCCGCCCGTACTTGCAAGCCCTCTTTTTAGCCTTCGTGGAGCTACTACCTGCAAACTGCAACGAGGAAGAAGAGGAAGAAGACCTACTGGACCTACTGCCGGAAGAGGAAGAAGAAGACCCACGAGACACAGTAACTGTATCGGTGTCCCACTCACCGGTTGGCCCGCTTCCTGAAGGTGAAACGTCCGCCACGACCGGCTCCTCTTCCCGATCGTCACCCGCATCTGAATCTGAAAAAGAAGGGAAAGCCGCCATGGGTGCCGAAGCTCCCCTGGCGGGGATGAAAGCAGATGCCCCTGCGGGCGACAGGGCAGCGCCACCCAGCAACGCAGCGGCGGAGCCCATAGCGTGACACGCCTGGGGAAACTGCGCCATGGCGGGGCCAGAAGCACCAGGGAGAACGGCCGCATCCACCGAAGCAGGTGCCACGGAAACGCCACCCGGGGACAAAGCCGACAAAAATGACGCAAACGCCGCCGTCATCGCCGACATTGCTGCCGCAACGGCAGAGGGATCCGGAGCCGCAGCCCCAACGGTCCCCCCGCTCCCCGGGTCCGCAGCAGAGACGGCCATCTCGTCGCCGCCACGCCGTCCCGGTCGGCCCCGACTGGGACCGGCGCCAGACGGCCTCCGCAGACACGCAATCTCCTGCGATGCGCCAGCCGCCCCCTCACTGCCCCGGCCCCCACTGGCCCTGCCCACCTGGGGAACCGGATGGCCACCGTTCCCAGATCGCACCTCCCCTCTCTGGCCCCGCATTGTGATGACAGAAGAATCCGGGGAGCCCCGCCCGCTGGAGCGGGGAGAGCTCCCAGGAAGCACAAGCGCCAGCCACGCGCGTGCTCACGTGAAACAGGAGCCGCCTGTAAGGGGCGGCCAGTGGATGAGCCACTGGCCGCAACCCTAAACAAAAACCCCTCATCATCTGGGGACCGCGGAGCGACTCTCAGCGGTGGAGGGCGCGGGGGCCGCGCGTGCATCCCCGAGCCGCCACAGATGGAGAGGGATTCCCACCAGCGGGCACCCCCGCTGGCTCCCCCCTCCGACCGCCCGATCTCGTCCTCCGCCGCCCAGCGCCCCATCCCTCACCAGCCGCCGCTGCACCGGGAGAATCCACTGGCGCCCGCGGCACAGCCAGCGCGGGAGCGGACACACGCTGCAGGCGCGATGGTCCACAGTGCCGGGGGAGCGCTGGGCATCGACGGGATGGTGCGAAAAATCCGATCGCACCAGCGAACGCAAGAAGATCGATAGGAAGAGGGCATTTGTGGGAGGCAATTGACCGTTTCTAGGGAGCATCCGGAAAAATGCAGGAGGGCCAGGCGTTTTGTGGGAGGATTCATGACGTCAGCTCCGGCCCCGATCATCGCAGCGGCTGAGTAAGTCCTGGGCTGTGCAGAGACTGCACAAACTGCTGTTTGTGCAGCGCTCCCGCACATGCAGTCGCACACTTGCAGAGTGAATTCCCCCTCCCCCCAGTAGGCGGCGATACCTGATCACAGGAGCAGGGCCTTCCTACCTCTATGTCTGTCTGTTTTTATCCAGTTTTGGTCTATCACTGTTTTTTCCAAGTGTAAAGAACAACAAAATCATAATACTATGAGGATTCTCAGCAAGACTAATCATTCCAAACTAGGGGTTAATTCAGACCTGATCGCTAGGGTGCGTTTTTTTGTGTGGTGGGGGGCCGGACTGACATGCAGGGCGGACTAGCCCTGTGATGGGTGTCCCCCCACATGTCAGGGAAGATGATCGTAGCTGTGCTAAGTTTAGCACAGCTACAATCAACTCGGAATGACCCCCAATATACAATTGCAAAAGAAGGGGATCAGTGATTTGGTCATCAGAAAGCATAGTGGCATTGCCAGGTCTGAGAAGGCAGCCTAAGCTGAAAGGGGCCTAATCATCATTACTAAGTGTATGTTATGCACACCAGTGCCTGCAGGAATGTACTGGTGTCTGAACTGTTATGCACACCAGTGCCTGCAGGAATGTACTGGTGTTTGAACTGTTATGCACACCAGTGCCTGCAGGAATGTACTGGTGTCTGAACGGATAGGGATGCAAAACAAATGAACTTACAGACAGACTGGGGAATATGACATTACGTACACAGAAGGTGATAGGGTAACAAAATAAACACAAAGTGAACAGAGAAGCCCAGAGACTAAGAAACTGGGTGTCTCCCTAGTATTAGTAATGCTCAGATGGAAAAAGCAAGATGTTGTGTTTTAATACGTAGAGAACCCGAAATGCTGTTGCTAAGGGCAACAGCAAAACCCTAAAGGGTTACCAACGGGTGTGGCAGTAAACTCCTTGGTCAGAGATGGAATGATAGACACAAGGAGAGTCTCCACAATCCTAATCCTCACTTGCAGTGCACAGGTTCATCTTACTGCCACTAAACTGACACCTGAACTCCTTGCACAGTGAGACAGGATTTAGGCAGGCAAATCTGAGAATACAGCCGCAAACTTGCTAAGTTCACAGAGTAGCAAAAGAACCCCAGCAAGTTAAACGACTGACTCCAGTCTTACTGCTAGGTCTGGATTGGCAGAGTGTAGTACCAAATCCCCAGGCCTATTTGCAGTAAGCAACAACAAATACAAAGCTACACAGTACTGGCTAACTTTCAGGAACTGACTAACCAACAAAGATTCAGCAGCATCTGCTTAACCTGAGAAGAGGCCTTATATAGCAGGTGCTGTCCACGCCCCACTCAGACCTCACAGACTGTGAGCACAAAAACCAGCACCGGATCCCCTGCCGTGCACAGAGCCTGTAACCACTGCACAGCAAAAGACCCGAACCGGAGTATCAGCTGCGCTCAGGTTACTCCGCTAGCACTTGTCTCCCGGTTGCCATGACGACGTGGCAGCACAGGGCAGGAGACCCTAACAGTACCCCCCCTCTGACGAGGGGTCAAAGAACCCCTACCACCGGGTTTATCGGGGAACTGCGAGAAGAAAGAGCGTATCAGTCTGGGGGCATGAAGATCACAACTGCGCACCCATGACCGCTCCTCCGGGCCATACCCCTTCCAGTGCACCAAAAATGACAGCCGACCCCGAACCATCTTGGAGTCAAGAATCCTTTCAACAACAAACTCCCTCTGGCCACGTATCAGAAGAGGGGAAGGTCTTCCACTGGAAGAAGGATTACTAATCACCCGTTTTAAAAGGGAACAATGAAATGTTTTATTGATACCCAAAGAACGGGGCAGATCTAACTGAAATGCCACCGGATTGATAACCCTGGTGATCTTATAAGGGCCGATGAACGGGGGGCCTAACTTATGAGATGGCTGTCTCAACTTCAAATTCTTGGTAGACAACCAGACGAAGTCTCCTAATTTGAAGCTGCAGGGTCTTTTCCGCTTATCAAAAACCCTTTTGGTCACTAATGACACAGACACAAGGGCTTTCTTCACTTTCCTCCAAATACCTCTAAGGACCGAAACCACAGAGGAACCACCAGGCGTGGAGTCCAGGGGGTCAAAAGAATTGGCCTTAGGATGATGCCCATACACACAAAGGAAGGGAGAGATCCCTGTAGCAGAGTGAGCCGCGTTGTTATAGGCAAACTCCGCCATGGACAGATGAGCAACCCAGTCAGTCTGACACTTGGAGACATAACACCTGAGGAACTGCTCCAAGGACTGGTTCACCCTTTCAGTCTGCCCATTAGACTGTGGATGGTAGCCTGACGACAAGCTGACAGAAATCTGGAGATCGGAACAAAATGCCCTCCAGAATTTGGCCACAAACTGGGATCCGCGGTCAGAGACCACATCAAGTGGCAACCCGTGGAGACGCACAACATGCAGCATAAATAATTCAGACAGGCGTCTGGCCGATGGCAGCCCAACCAGTGGAACGAAGTGCGCCATCTTCGAAAACCTGTCAACGACAACCCAGATGGCTGTCATCCCCGAGGATTTGGGCAAGTCCACCACAAAATCCATTGAAATGTGGGTCCATGGCTTAGATGGGATAGAGAGTGGATGTAATGGGCCAACAGGAACCCCTCTAGGAGTCTTATTTCGGGCACAGATGTCACATGCCCGAACCCACTGATCCACATCCTTAGCCACCGAGGGCCACCACACCGCCCTAGATAGCAACTCCCGAGTTCTGGCAATACCCAGGTGACCTGACGACTTCTTGGCATGGAATTCCAGGAACACTCGCTGTCTTAACCTAGGAGGCACAAACAAAAGACCTACCGGAAGGTCTGGAGGAGCCTGCTCCTGTGCTCTAAGGACTAATGACAAGAGGTCCTGGGTAATGCCCACTTTAATACATGATGGGGACACAATGGGCAACGGCTCCTCGGTGGTCTCCTGGATTGGAGCAAAACTCAGCGAGAGCGCATCAGCCTTGATGTTTTTTGACCCAGGGCGATATGTTATCAAAAAATTAAAGCGAGCAAAAAACAAAGCCCATCGTGCCTGCCTGGCATTGAGACGCTTCGCTGACTCTAAATATGCCAGATTCTTATGGTCGGTGAGAATTGAGACCACAAACTTAGCCCCCTCAAGCCAGTGTCTCCACTCCTCGAGTGCATCCTTAATAGCCAACAATTCCCGGTTACCCACGTCATAATTCATCTCGGCAGGCGAAAATTTACGGGAAAAGTAAGCACAGGGATGAAGGCGATTATCAGACACTCCCATCTGAGAGAGCACTGCCCCAATACCCATCTCAGAGGCATCCACCTCCACCACAAAAGGACGCTCTGGATCTGGGTGTCGCAGCACCTTGGCCGAGACAAATGCCCTTTTGAGACGGGCAAAAGCCGCTTTGGCCTCACAAGACCAGTGAGCAACATCCGCCCCTTTCTTAGTGAGTGCCACCAAGGGCGCCACTATAGACGAAAATCCAGCGATAAATCGTCTATAAAAATTCGCAAAGCCCAGGAAACGCTGAAGCGCCTTCAAACTAGTGGGCTGCACCCAATCCAGGACTGCCTGTACCTTGGAACCCTCCATTTGGAAACCTTCTGGGGAGATAATATATCCTAGAAATGCGATTTGCTGAACTTCAAATTCGCACTTCTCCAGCTTCGCCCCAAGCCGGTGGTCTCTGAGTTTCTAGAGGACAAAGCGTACATGCTTCCGATGTTCCTCCAGGGAATGGCAGAAGATTAGGATGTCATCTAAGTATACAACTGAGAATCTATCCAAATATTCCCTGAGTACATCATTCATGAAATCCTGGAAGGCTGCCGGGGCATTACAGAGCCCAAAAGGCATCACCAAATATTCATAATGCCCTGAGTGGGTATTAAAGGCAGTCTTCCATTCATCCCCCTCTCTTATTCGGATTAGATTGTACGCACCGCGTAGGTCAATCTTAGAAAAAATGGTGGCAGTACGAAGCTGGTCAAACAAGACCGAAATGAGAGGCAGTGGGTATGAGTTTTTAATCGTGATACGGTTCAATTCCCTGAAGTCGATGCAGGGTCGCAACGAACCGTCCTTTTTACCCACGAAGAAGAACCCCGACCCAACTGGAGACTGTGAAGGTCTGATAAATCCCTTAGCCAAGTTCTCCTGAATGTACTCTGCCATAGCCTGAGTCTCAGGACGTGACAGGGAGTACAACCTGCTCTTGGGAAGCTTAGCATTTGGCAACAAATCAATGGCACAGTCATAGGGGCGATGGGGAGGTAGTACCTCTGCAACTTTTTTGGAGAACACGTCCGCAAAATCTGCATAACACCCTGGCAATCCTGGCAAACTTAGCTGCGAGAGCCTGACTGGAAGGCTCAAGCAACTCCTGAAACAATCAGTACCCCAACTAAGAATCTCCCCAGAGACCCAGTCAAATTGAGGATTGTGGGCCCTTAACCAGGGTAACCCCAACACCAATGGGGCAAAAGTACAGACAGTCACATAAAAGGACAATTTTTCAGAGTGTGTGGCTCCAATAAACAAAGAAATCTGGCTAGTGCAAGAGGTAATTTTACCTTGGGATAATGGTTCCCCGTTTAACCCACAAATCTCAATTTCCGATGCCAAGGGTACTAAGGGAACAGAGTGTTTCAGGGCGAATTGGCGGTCCATAAAAACCCCGTCGGCCCCACTGTCCACAAAGGCCTCAGTCTTGACAGTTTGACCGAGGATCTTCAAGGTCACCGGAATGATAAAAATCTTCTTGGGAAATTCTGACTTCTGGCCTGACAGGATATTTCCCATCACCCTCAGGCCCTGAAGTTTTCCGGCTTTTCTGGGCATGATACTACCACATGACCTTTATTCCCACAGTACAAACACAACCCCTGCTGTCTCCTCCGCGTCTTCTCACGCGAGGAGAGGCGGGTAGCCCCAATCTGCATAGGCTCCTCGAAAAATTCCTCAGAGTCTGAGGTTCCCTTGGGAAAGAAGGAAACCTCGGTCTCCCTTTCAAGCCTACGCTCTCTCAGTCGTCTATCCACCCGGATGGATAACTGCATGAGCTGATCCAAGCTATCAGGCAAGGGATATTGTACCAGTTGGTCTTTTATCTGGTTAGAAAGACCTCTTCGGTACTGGTGTCTCAGGGCTGGGTCATTCCACTGGGTATCATGGGCCAACCTCCGAAACTCCGTACAGTAAACCTCAACTGGCCTTCGCCCTTGCTTAAGGATCGAAATCTGAGCCTCGGCTGAGGCCGTCTTGTCAGGGTCATCATACAACATGCCCAGTGCTGTAAAAAAAGCATCAACACTTTTAAGCGACGGACAGTCAGGCTGCAACCCATATGCCCAGACCTGTGGGTCTCCTTGTAGCAAGGAAATCACTATGCCCACCCGCTGAATCTCCGACCCAGAAGACTGAGGCCTAAGCCGGAAGTATAGCTTGCAGCTCTCCTTGAAACAAAAGAACTGCGAGCGATCTCCAGAAAAACGATCCGGGAGATTTACTTTCGGCTCCTTAACCCCTGAAGGTGCTGCTGCTGCGGGAGCTCCGCCAGCGGCCTGGGAGGTGTGCATTTTAATGGACAAATCATTAAATTGTCGAGTCAGGACCTGCACCTGATCGACCACCTGTTGCAACGTATTTTGAGGGGTATGCTCCATATTCCCACAAAATGTCAACAGGAGTATTGGGCTGCTGAATATGTTATGCACACCAGTGCCTGCAGGAATGTACTGGTGTCTGAACTGTTATGCACACCAGTGCCTGCAGGAATGTACTGGT
This sequence comes from Pseudophryne corroboree, assembly GCF_028390025.1. NCBI lineage: Eukaryota > Metazoa > Chordata > Amphibia > Anura > Myobatrachidae > Pseudophryne > Pseudophryne corroboree. The sequence continues at coordinate 52,656,130 of NC_086452.1, read as the reverse complement.
GTTTGAACTGTTATGCACACCAGTGCCTGCAGGAATGTACTGGTGTCTGAACGGATAGGGATGCAAAACAAATGAACTTACAGACAGACTGGGGAATATGACATTACGTACACAGAAGGTGATAGGGTAACAAAATAAACACAAAGTGAACAGAGAAGCCCAGAGGCTAAGAAACTGGGTGTCTCCCTAGTATTAGTAATGCTCAGATGGAAAAAGCAAGATGGTGTGTTTTAATACGTAGAGAACCCGAAATGCTGTTGCTAAGGGCAACAGCAAAACCCTAAAGGGTTACCAACGGGTGTGGCAGTAAACTCCTTGGTCAGAGATGGAATGATAGACACAAGGAGAGTCTCCACAATCCTAATCCTCACTTGTAGTGCACAGGTTCAGCTTACTGCCACTAAACTGACACCTGAACTCCTTGCACAGTGAGACAGGATTTAGGCAGGCAAATCTGAGAATACAGCCGCAAACTTGCTAAGTTCACAGAGTAGCAAAAGAACCCCAGCAAGTTAAACGACTGACTCCAGTCTTACTGCTAGGTCTGGATTGGCAGAGTGTAGTACCAAATCCCCAGGCCTATTTGCAGTAAGCAACAACAAATACAAAGCTACACAGTACTGGCTAACTTTCAGGAACTGACTAACCAACAAAGATTCAGCAGCATCTGGTTAACCTGAGAAGAGGCCTTAAATAGCAGGTGCTGTCCACGCCCCACTCAGACCTCACAGACTGTGAGCACAAAAACCAGCACCGGATCCCCTGCCGTGCACAGAGCCTGTAACCACTGCACAGCAAAAGACCCGAACCGGAGTATCAGCTGCGCTCAGGTTACTCCGCTAGCACTTGTCTCCCGGTTGCCATGACGACGTGGCAGCACAGGGCAGGAGACCCTAACAGTGTAAGTGGAAACAGTAATTTTCACTGGGATGTTGTCAGGATGCCAGCGATCGGGATCCCGGTGGTCAGAATACCAACACCGGTATTCCAACTGCCAGAATGCCGGCAGCACTGCCACAGCTATTCCCACTCCTGGGTATCCACGACACCCATGGAGTGAGAATAGAACCTGTAGCGAGCGCAGTGAGCCGAGCCACCGAGCCCGCAGCATGGCAAGCGCAGCGAGCCCGCAAGAGGCTTCATAGCCCTCGCCCCGCTGCCGGCATTCTGGTGGTTGGGATACCATCGTCGTTATTCTGACCGCCGGGATCCCGTACCCAACCCTATAGAGACCATCATTCATCAAATGCCGAAACTTAAAGTTTTTAAAGGTGGACAGCGGGAACCAATGCCATCTTCAGATGGCGCTGATTCCTGGAGCCCCGCTACTACTTCCCATGGGAAGGAAGTCCAGGTTGCAAAGAGGGATCCTATCCTTCTGCCTGCGCCAGCTCTCTCCGTGCACATTCATGTACGCAAGTAATAGATTCGTACTAACACTCTGTCGGGCTACTAATTAGCGGTGTAACTGTCAGTGACAGGGCTCGCAGGGACATCTGCCGCTGTCCCCGCACTCAGCAATATTGAGTTGCTCCGCTAATATGATATCCAGTGCTGCAACTCGGATAACAAAGTATCAGGGGTCAGGGTCGGACTGGCCCACAGGGGTACAGGGGAAACCACGGGTGGGCCACACTGCCTGGGGCCCCACTCCTTCCTCTATGGATCAGGTTCCAGACTGTGCACTTGTATTATACATGGTAGATATGTTGAATTACACTGCACAAGTCTATTGTGTATTTCAAGCCTCTGTGGAGGTTGGCCACACCCCCTTTGTAGGCTGACCACACCCCTAAGTATGGGCCCCTATCACTGCATTTCCCTGGTGGGCCCTTCATGCCCCAGTCCGACACTGTCAAGGGTAATTAGGCTAATATTAATGAGTATGCCCCTTAGTATCTTCATCAATAGATACATTATCTCAGACTCTAAGTAAAGATCGCTCAGAGGACATAATAAAACCATAAATGGGACATAAATTAAAAAAGAAACTTGAAACTTATAATAGAACATATCAATGATCTGTACACAGTGTTTCTGATATGTCAGTAAATTATTCAAGGGTGTTACTCTAGATATATTCATGCCCGTCCTTCCCTTCAGCCAACTCCTGAAGGAATTTCACATAATTAAGGTCAGTTTGGTGAAGCAATTTTGCAACTGACAGTTAATTTTCCTTCCTTCCTCTGCGATGAAATCTCTCTTACTATTTAAATCCCTCATGAATTTGAATACGATCGATGGACATTTCATATCTTTATGGTCCCGGGAGATGTAAATGTTAATCCTTGCTGTAATATATTCAAATCTGCACATGTAATTCCTACGCCTAGACAGGTCAGCAACACTTTGCATCTGATTTGGCTTTCTTTCTTGGTCTCCAAGATGTGTATTGTTTATCTTCCAAGGTTAAACCTGGAATTTTGGAGCTGGAGGCGATTGATCCACTGATTTGGTCCGATTGATATGTTTTGGGGTCAGGGAGGGGATTATTAATGCAGTTTCTTTCCCGTCCGCCCATTTAGCATGACACATTAACACTCTCCGTCCCCTCACCCACACAGTTTCCAATCTGAAGGCCACTGTCCAGCTGATTGACAGAATGGCCTGTCTGTAGGTTGCAGAAGTTGCAGTGCATTACTGCCAGGGCCGGCGCTACCACTAGGCAGCTTTAGGCAGCTGCCTATGGGCGGAGACCACTGGAGGGCGGCACTGCACTGCACAGTGAATGAAACAACGAATGACCGATTTTTATTTTTTTTAAACACAGTCCGTAGCTCCAGCTGCGTTATGGCCCGTCTGCAGCAGCTGCCTCCTCCTTACATGTACAGTGACAGTGGAAGGCTGGCGGCTGGCTGCATGTAAAGGACGCTGAAGCAGGAGTGCACCGCGCAGCTCCTCTCAGGAAGCCGAGTTCTCAGCATGGGGAGGTAAACTAGACACTATCGGATTTGAGGTGAGGAGCATGGAGTGACCAAACAGGGCCAGAGGGAGGGCCAGTGCACGCCGGGACCAGTGCCGGAACCTGACACAGCAATACAGGCAAACACCCAATGGGCTGTCTGCATGTAGTTTTTCAGGGTCTTATTTAAAAAAAAAAGAAAGCTGTCTTTTATTTCTCACAATGACCTGGTAGCGTCTAGTTTATGACCTGTGGGAGAGGGGAAATCAGGTGCATTCCGGAGCCCTCTGCTACAATTCATTCTAAGGCAGCAGCAGCAGCAGCAGCAGGGAAATCCCTGCAAATGCTTATCTCTCACTCACTGGTGACGATTCTCTCCCTATCTTGAGTCTGCACAGGGATCAGAAGAGCATGTGCTGAGCTCTGATTGGAAGAGCTCGGCACATGCTGATTAGAAGAGCCTCTGAATGGACAAGACTGACACGTGACCTGCTTTCCTTACCCCTGGAACATCGAGGATCTCTCGGCATGGTAGATGCTAGAATCAAGTGGGCTAAGGGACCTTTTCCGTAAGGGGGAGGAGTTACGACGCAAGGGGGAGGAGCTAGGCCAGCGGGATAGTTCCTCTACTATCCACGCCACCAACTATTACCTTTAGTAATTAGGTGGTGAGCGAAGCGGAGCGGAGCGAGCCACCGTGCCCGAAGCGTGGCGAGCGAAGCGAGCCCGCGAGGGTACTTTTCGGGTACCCTGTTCGCCTGTAGCTCCTCCCCCTGGTGACGTAGCTCCTCCCCTCAATACGTCACAAGGTCCCTTCAGCCCCTCCGATATAGAACCAACCCTCTCGGCATGGTCCCCATCTGTGAGTAATCAGCCTGCCTCCTCTGTCCCCACGGTTAATGCTCATATTCCCATAGCTCCTGCCTATAGCTGCAACCCTCTTTTCACTGCTTCTGTCTGTCTCTCTATATCCTCTGCCCACCATCTGTGTCCCCCTGTCTGCTCACCATCTGCCACCCCTCTCTCTGCCCACTATGTATTCCCCCCCTTCTCTGCCCACCAGCTGCCTCCCCCTCTCTTTGCCCAGCATCTGTCCCCCCTCTCTGCCCACCATGTGTGTTCCCCCCCTTCTCTGCCCACCAGCTGCCTCCCCCTCTTTGCCCAGAATCTGTCCCCCCTCTCTGCCCACCATCTGTCTCCCCCCCACTCTGCCCACCATCTGTGTCCCCCTGTCTGCTCACCATCTGCCACCCCTCTCTCTGCCCACTATGTATTCCCCCCCTTCTCTGCCCACCAGCTGCCTTCCCCTCTCTTTGCCCAGCATCTGTCCCCCCTCTATGCCCACCATGTGTGTTCCCCCCCTTCTCTGCCCACCAGCTGCCTCCCCCTCTTTGCCCAGAATCTGTCCCCCCTCTCTGCCCACCATCTGTCTCCCCCCCACTCTGCCCACCATCTGTGTCCCCCTGTCTGCTCACCATCTGCCACCCCTCTCTCTGCCCACCATGTGTGTTCCCCCCCTTCTCTGCCCACCAGCTGCCTCCCCCTCTTTGCCCAGCATCTGTCCCCCCTCTCTGCCCACCATCTGTCTCCCCCCCACTCTGCCCACCATCTGTGTCCCCCTGTCTGCTCACCATCTGCCACCCCTCTCTCTGCCCACCATGTGTGTTCCCCCCTTCTCTGCCCACCAGCTGCCTCCCCCTCTTTGCCCAGCATCTGTCCCCCCTCTCTGCCCACCATCTGTCTCCCCCCCACTCTGCCCACCATCTGTGTCCCCCTGTCTGCTCACCATCTGCCACCCCTCTCTCTGCCCACCATGTGTGTTCCCCCCTTCTCTGCCCACCAGCTGCCTCCCCCTCTTTGCCCAGCATCTGTCCCCCCTCTCTGCCCACCATCTGTCTCCCCCCCACTCTGCCCACCATCTGTGTCCCCCTGTCTGCTCATCATCTGTCTCCCCCTCTCTCTGCCCACCATGTGTGTTCCCCCCTTCTCTGCCCACCAGCTGCCTCCCCCTCTCTCTGCCCACCATCTGTCCCCCCCTCTTTGCCCACCATCTGTGTCCCCCTCTCTGCCCACCATCTGCCACTCTTCTCTGCCCACCATCTGCCAGCCCCTCTCTGCCCACCACCTATCTCCCTCCTCTCTCTGCCCACCATCTATCTCCGCCCTCTCTCTGCCCACCATCTATCCCGCCCTCTCTCTGCCCACCATCTATCTCCCCCCTCTCTCTGACCACCATCTGCCACCCCTTCTCTGCCCAGCATCTGTTCCCACTCTCTCCCCACCATCTGTCTCCCCCCTCTCTCTGCCCACCATCTGTCTCCCCATACTCTCTCCCCACCATCTGTCTCCCCCCTCTCTCTGCCCACCATCTGTCTCCCCATACTCTCTGCCCACCATCTGTCTCCCCATACTCTCTGCCCACCATCTGTCTCCCCATACTCTCTGCCCACCATCTGTCTCCCCATACTCTCTGCCCACCATCTGTCTCCCCATACTCTCTGCCCACCATCTGTCTCCCCATACTCTCTGCCCACCATCTGTCTCCCCATACTCTCTGCCCACCATCTGTCTCCCCATACTCTCTGCCCACCATCTGTCTCCCCATACTCTCTCTGCCCACCATCTGTCTCCCCATACTCTCTGCCCACCATCTGTCTCCCCATACTCTCTGCCCACCATCTGTCTCCCCATACTCTCTGCCCACCATCTGTCTCCCCATACTCTCTGCCCACCATATGTCTCCCCCCTCTCTCTGCCCACCATCTGTCTCTCCCCTTTCTCTGTCCAGCATCTGTCCCCACTCTCTACCCACCATCATCTCCCCCTACTCTCTGCCCACTATCTGTCTCCCCCCTCTCTCTGCCCAGCATCTGTCTCCCCCTCTTTGCCCACCATGTGCGTGTCACCCTTCTCTGCTCACCAGCTGCCTCCCCCTCTCTGCCCAGCGTCTGTCTCCCCTCTCTGCCCACCATCTGTGTCCCCCTGTCTGGCCACCATCTGTCCACCACCTCTCTCTGGCCAGAATCTGTCTGCCCCTTCTCTCTGCCTAGCATCTGTCCCCACCTCCACCCTTCTACCCAGTATTTGTGTCCCCCTCTTTCTGTTACAGTAACAAGTAACTAGAACTGTGGAGTGCGGCTCATGACTCAATTTAACTAGCAGTTTGCAACATATGGATAAACTTAGAGAAACATAATAGTACACAGTTATAACTTTAGAGGGTAGTTCATGATTTATTCCCTCTAGAGTAAAAAAATACCCTTTTTACACTATCAGCATATAACACGGGTTATTATTACACATGAACGTGCATAACCCGTGTTGCTGTGTGGTGTAAAAGATCGTCCATATTTGCCTGCACTGCTATGGAGCTGGGTGACGGGGAAGTGAAGAAACTTCACTCCCCCGTCACTATCCCCCCACCACCACCGGGTCGCCCGTCGGCCGTATCCGCAGTCGGGCAGCTTGGAGGCATATTGCAAAGTGTGTAGGGCCCTTAACAGTGAAATTAATTTGTAACATCTTTTCTTTATCAATTTAATTTAATTTGCACATTTTGTCACTGTTTTATGTTTTGTGTATATTTTGCCTGTCTTAAATATATATAATAAAAGTTATATTTTAAAAATCAGTGGTCACTCCTACTAGGAGTGACTTATAGTTGTATAGAAGAATACAAGTGATCCGTGAGTGCCGCGTTAAGGAATACTTGCCCTCTTTCTGTTTACATATATAAACATTCTATTCCTGGGTGCACCTCCCTTGTGATAATAATAATAACATTCTATATTGACAATTGGGAAAGGATAGCATAAACGGTTAAGTCTGTGCGGACACTGTACTACCGTCCACCCCCATCTCTCTTCCCATATTCTGACTGCCCCCCTCTCTCTGCCCCCCCCCCCCCCCCACACACTTTTCTGCCCGGCATCTGGCTGCCCCGATTATTTGGAAACCCCCCTTACAAAATCCTGCGTTTGCCACTGCCTCCTATTCTTTTAGAAACGAGAAGCAGCGAAGGATGTTGTGGGCGCTCCCAGCTAGTCTGTCTTTGTTGAACGTCAGTTACTGTGAGTCTTGTTCCTGCAATCTGCCGCCCCACACCTCCGCGATAGCAACACCCGGCACAGCTATATTCAGGCTGCTGCCGCAGTTCGCATGTGCTCCCAAGTCCCACAAATTACAAGCTGACACTGCAGCTCCCCCCGCGATTGGCTCCCACATGATGCCCGCTCCGGCACTCCATCCCCCCTGAGATTGGGCTCCCGAATCAGTCACCTGCTCAGGTGGCGCATCTTGTTACCCGCTCGCTTCCCCCGGACCCCCCCGCTGTGCGCGCAATTATGCTCCTGCTCCCGAATGTTACCTGCTGCCTCCCCGAGTACCCCCCCTCCGGCATCTTTTGACCAGCCCCCCCCCCCCCCCCCCGCAATTGGGCTCCCGCATGTTACCCACTGCCTTCCCCTCCTCCTGCATCTTGTCAACAGTCGTCCCCCCCGCGCACGCGCCAATTGGGCTCCCGCACCTTACCCGCTGCCTCTCCCCCACTGCCGCTGTTCACGATGACTGCAGCTGACCGCTAGCCGTCAGCTGCACCTGGGTGGGGTATCCTGTGCCACTGCCGTCGCTGTCAGCGTGTAACCTGCCGCACACTGTGACCCGCTTGCCTCCAGTGAGACCTGCGCCGACTCGCAGGTGGCTATTTGATTTTTTTTTTTATACATGTGACTCCTCATAAAGACTCAGAGTGCAGCTGTTCCTTTCTTCAATAGTGTGTATATGTATATATTATATATATTATATATATATATATATATATATATAAAATATATATATATATAGTTCCAAAGGTCCTGCACTCCAATAATAGAAAGAATAGCCGCTGATGCTGCACAATTCCATATACGTCAAAGGTTTGGCACTCGGCGTAATAAACACAGTAGACAGATTACAACAACGTTTCAGTGCTTTACCACTATCCTCAGGTTACCTTGTAATCTGTCTACTGCGTTTATTACGCTGAGTATATATACTGTACACAGATCCGGCGCTTTCCTTAGGCAGCTTTAAGCAGCGGCCCCTGATGGGACAGACCCACTCTCCTCTCCCTATCCGAGGAGGATGACAATGGCTGTGAAACTTGTAGGAAGCCAACTTTACATCTGGGGGACTGGACAGTTGGTATTGGGGTGTGTGTGGGGAAGGGAGGGGGGGCGGAGAAGGAGGGGGTGGGGGGTGGCAGTAAGCAGATGGTTTGCCTAGGGTGCTCAGAAGCCTTGCACCGGCCCTGATTACTGCATTGGCGTGCAGTTGATAAAAGCATCCATCTACCGTCACCAGGTAAGTAAGAGGTAACATGTAGAAGCTGAACAAAACCTCAAGTAACAAAGTTACAAAATAAATATTGTTCTTGACACTATAAGGTCACATGCTGTAGTATCGCTGTGAGTATCTTTTGCCAGGCTTGCATTTTTTACTTTATGCTAATACCGCTACCCGAAGACCTTCCCTGGTGTACAGTTGTGCGTCTGACTGTTCAAGGACTAAAAAGCCCACGTTGAGCATCTCTAGACACTCAAATAGTGCTTGGTGCATCAGCTGCACCATCAAAACTTCCACCAGCCCAACGCCAGATTCTCCTTCAGAGCATGCACTGTGGGGAAAAAAATTGATTATCTGTGTCCAACATCCAACTCAATGGGTAGGAAGCAGCAACATCAAAAATGTGGTCAAACCTCCAAAAATGCTGTTTTCTGAGTTTTGACCACAATTCCCATATGCACCAAGCTCCAGAAAGCAAAGCTTGGACCTGGTAGCAGGGCCGAAACTAGGATTTTTGTCACCCGGGGCAAGGTAGTCATTTGACACCCCCCCACCCCCCCACCCCCCCAACCCGGTAAAAAAAAAAAAAATTATTTTACAATAAATAAATAAAAATAATAATAATAAAAATTAAAATAAATAAATACATGAATAAAAATATTATATATATATATATATATATCTCTTTCAGAACTTTTTTACCTGAAAAATTGCCTTTTCTAACATGAATTTCATATCCAGGAAAAAGTGTCCCCATTTTACACAGTACGACAGGCAAGTGTCCCCATTTTACACATTGCGGCAGACAGGTGACCCCATTTTACACATTGCGGCAGACAGGTGTCCCCATTTTACACATTGCGGCAGGAAAAAGTGTCCCCATTTTACACATTGCGGCAGACAGGTGACCCCATTTTACACATTGCGGCAGACAGGTGTCCCCATTTTACACATTGCGGCAGGAAAAAGTGTCCCCATTTGACACATTGCGGCAGGAAAAAGTGTCCCCATTTTACACATTGCGGCAGGAAAAAGTGTCCCCATTTTACACATTGCGGCAGGAAAAAGTGTCCCCATTTGACACATTGCGGCAGGAAAAAGTGTCACCATTTTACACATTGCGGCAGGAAAAAGTGTCCCCATTTTACACATTGCGGCAGGCACAAGTCCCCATTTTACACATTGCGGCAGGAAAAAGTGTCCCCATTTTACACATTGCGGCAGGCACAGGTCCCCATTTTACACAGTACGCTGGCAAGTGTCCCCATTTTACACATTGCGGCAGGCACAGGTCCCCATTTTACACAGTACGCTGGCAAGTGTCCCCATTTTACACATTGTGGCAGGAAAAAGTGTCCCCATTTTACACATTGAGGCAGGCACAGGTCCCCATTTTACACATTGCGGCAGGCACAGGTCCCCATTTTACACATTGCGGCAGGACGGTGGTGGAGGGAGAGAGAGAGAGAGGAAGGGAGAGGGGCTGACTTACATTTGAAGCGGTTCTCGCCGCTCTTCAGCCGCCTCTCCCTCCTCGTCCGGTCTGCGCGGCTCCCCCTTCTCCCTCCTCCGGCGGGGTTTCGTGGAATGACGCGTTTGCGCCGTGACGTCACGACGCAATCGCGTCATTCCGCGAAACCCCGCCCCCCGAGCTGGGCACTCGGGAGAAGGGGGTTTCAACGTTATAAAAGTGCCGCGGCGGGTGTTAGGGGGTCTCGGCGCCCCCTCCAATCCGGCGCCCAGGTCGCCTGCCCCCCTAGCCCCCCCCTAGTTTCGGCCCTGCTGGTAGGCAACGTCATCTATAGATTGCATTGCCCAATAGAAGACTATAGGTGGGTACACACAGGGGTGTAGCAAGGGTGGCACCAGTGGAAAGTTAGAGGGCGCGCCGCCTGCCCCACCCTTCCTCCACCCGCTATACTGCGGGCCGATGTACAGGCAGCCGCAAAGCAGGAGGAGGAAGAGGAGAAGCAGAGGGGCACACACTGACTTGGAGACTAGGTAGGGAACAGGGCAGGCCAGAGGCGACAGAAGAAGACACTGACAGCACATGCCGGAGATTTGCTGCCCTCTTTATATGTCTCACTGTCTGCTTGTAGCTGTGCAGCACTTCTGTCCTGTTACACCACTCTCTGCCCCTGCTGCTGCAGCACCTCTTTCTGCCCTGGCTGTTGCAGCACCTCTCTCTGCATTAGATGTTGCAGAGTAACATGTATATTCAGCTCTACTGTGATGTAACATGTATAAACATCGCTAAAGTGTTATGTAACGTGTATAAGGTCTACTGTGTGGCGTAAAGTGTATAAGGGGTACTACTGTGTGGTGTAATGTGAATCTCGGAATATACTGTGCGGTGTAATCTGAATTGGTGCTATTCTGTGGCCACGCTCCTTCCCCATGAAGCCACACGCCTATATTTTTGCTGCGCGCCTTAGGTGCGCACTGTCCCTATTTTAAACATGGGGGGTGCCCAAAGGAAACTTTCACATTGAGATCTACAAGATCTAGAACCAGCCCTGTCACCAATTTAGGAATATTGAATATTTATTCTTTTTAAATGTAACATGCACCCAATCCAGTACAGGGGAGGGGGCGCCAAAACATACACTTGCTCCAGGCACCATGGCACCTAGCTACACCTCTGCGTACACACTAGGCAATGTGCTCAGCGAGCGACATCACCGAGTGTTTCCCCTCCCGGGCCGGACTGCCCGATGGTGGGCATACACACTGTGCGATACCACTAATGATATCGCACAGTGACATCATGCCGCAGCCGGCCGGAGCATGCAACTTTGGACGATGAGTCCAAATGAGCTGCATGCATGGCCGACACAGAGGGTTGTTAATGACCTGTGGGGCCGCGCATCGCTTGGCGGCAGAGGCATACACACTGGGCGATATAGTAAACTATGTTGCTCAGGAGGAGGGAAATGAGCGATATAGTTCCCCATACCGCTAAGCGTGTACCCACCATATGGGCTTCTCTCTGCAATGTTCCCTGAGAGAAATCCAATCGTATCTAATGATATCGCACAGTGACGTCATGCAGCGGCCGGCTGGAGCATGCAGTTTTGGACGATGTGTCCCAGTTGAGCTGCATGCACGGCCGAGACCAAGGGTCTTTAAAGACCTGTGGGCCTAAGATCACCACCGGGCCCGAAACGTGGTGAGCGCAGCGAGCCCGTGAGGGGACACGCTGCGTTCGCCGCCAGTATCCCGGCTGTCGGGATCCCAGCATCGGTCTCCTGACCGCCGAGATCCAGACAGCCGAGATATCATACTGATCCCGTTTCAAGCTCACAAGACCTTTTCGTCAGGACTCCAAACAGTGTAATAAACCATAATCTATATATGGTTTATATAAAAAAAAAAAAAACTTTTCAAAGATATTTCATGGTCAAACTCTTACAACAAAGAATGACTTAAAAAAACAAAACTTTTTTCCTTTTAATACGATAAACACGTTCCACTAGTTTAGGAGGCTGGAGCCAGTTTGTGATCATAAAAAGTACATCAATTATGTTTCCTCATTTGAGCAACAATATAAAATTAACGATCTGCCGTCTGTAGTCAGGCAAAGAGGATAAATAGTTTGTAATTATTCACAAGATGTTCGTAACATTAGTCTTAAACAAATGGGTGATGTTACCCGTCTCTGGCTATCAGCAAATCTGTGTAATCTCTGCTCTAACACTTATTCTCCGTTCCGTGCATGGCGAGCGTTGTGCATTTAAGATTTGTCAGGAACGGTGTAATTTTCCGCACAGGGCTCCTGTTATTAGAACATGACGGCTGATGGTGCCATCTGTGTCCACAATAAACTACCTTGTTTGGTTAAATTAAAAACTGATGGCGCCCAAGATGCTCATTTTATCCACATTCCAAGTCGCTGATAAACTGTGAGCCACAACAACGGATACTCTGCGAGATAATACAACAATGGAGGCGGCATGGAGGTCTGCGCTGTGCGCTGCAGGGCTGGAAAGAGCTGTAAAAGATATCTATGCAATGTCATGTAAGGTAACAAAAGGGTATTCAGAGGTTGGTGTAGGTTCTGCAGGGCCAAACGCAAAACAATGAAGGGGACTCCTACTTCATTATCAGTCAAAGAACAAATGTCAACAGTTATGATGTCAACACTGTTAAAATGCCGACAAGCAACTTGATGGCATTTCAGAATGTTTAAATTAGGGTTAGGTTGTAGGTGGGAGGGTTAGGCATAGTCTTGGGAGGGTGGGGTTGGTGAAGGCACTAGAAGGTTAGGGGGGTTTGGTATTAAATCCCGGTCGTCGGGATGCGGGGGATCACATGACCGATATCGGCATCCCAAGATTGAAGATCCCGATGTCAAAGAGGGGATGTCGATACATGAAAAGGTCAACATCAGTTTTTACAATTTTTTTATTTTTAACTTTTTCATACTTTACCATCCACGTAGACTACGACTGGGAATAGTAACCTGTGCCGACCGCAGCGGTATGCAAGGGGATGCGGTGCACTAATTGGGGTTCCTGGTCATGTTACGGATAAATCAACACCGAAAACATTTTAAAAAGTTATGTCGACATTTTCATGTGTTGACCTGTCCTGTGCCAACCTTTTCACCATGTCAAACCTTTTCCCATGTAGACCTTGTCCATGTTGACCAATAGTGGTTCCAGTGGCGGAACTAGCAAGCAGTGGGCCCAGGTGCAACAAAATGCTTTCCCCCCCTCATCCCCTTCCTCATCCCGTCTGAGTCCACCCCTCACCCATGGAGAGGATCTGGTGAGAGTGACCTGCTCAGGGCCAGGGAAATGGATACCTAGCAACAGTGCCGTATCTAGACATTTTAGCGCTGTGTGCAAGAAATGACATCGGAGCCCCCCCCTCTATGTAAAACAGGGGCAGTGAGTGCAAAAAATATAGGGGCATGGCTTCATGGGGAAAGGGTGTGGCCACAAAATAATACCAATTCATATAACGGTGCACAGTCCATTATTCAAATTAACCCACACAGTAGCACCACTACACCAGGTAGAGCCCCTTTTACACATTACGGCGGACAGATTCCCCTTTTTACACATTACGGCAGACAGTGTCCCCTTTTTTACACATTACAGCAGACAGTCCCCCCTTTTACACATTACGGCAGACAGCATCCCTTTTTTTACACATTATGGCAGACAACGTCCCCTTTTTACACATTACGATAGACAGCGTCCCCTTTTTGCACATTACGGCAGACAGCGTCCCCTTTTTTACACATTACAGCAGACAGTCCCACTTTTTTACACATTACGGCAGACAGCATCCCTTATTTTACACATTAGAGCAGACAGGCAGTAGCGGATCTTGCCACGGGCAAGAAGGACTTTTGCCCGGGGCGCCGCCTTTCCGGAGGGCACCGGCGCTATCTGGAGGGCGCCGCACCATGGCAAGATCCACTACTGCTGTGCCCTCTGCTGTCCGCTGTGTCCCCCGGCTGTGTCCCCCTGTGAAGGTAACTAGACGCGTAGCGTCTAGTTTCCCTTCATGGAGAGGACCTTTGCTGTGCGGTGCGCGATTACGTCATCGCGCACCGCTCAGCATTTCAGCGGCGCTACTACTGTACAGGGGGCATAACTGACCACGCCCCCTGTACGAAGCCACGCCCCTATGCACTGCCCAGGGCGCAAAAAGGGCTCGAACCGGCCCTGCAGACAGGCCCCCTTTTTACACATTACGGCAGACAGCGTCCCCTTTTTTACACATTACGGCAGACAGCGTCCCCTTTTTACACATTACGGCACACAGCGTCCCCTTTTTACACATTACGACAGACAGCATCCCCCTTTTTACACATTACGGCAGACAGCGTTCCCCTTTTTACACATTAAGACAGACAGAAAAGAAAGAAAGAAAGAAAGAAAGAAAGAAAGAAAGAAAGAAAGAATAGATTATACTTACTGTCTCCGCTGGCAGTCAGGTCCTTTGTGCAGCAACTTCTGCCAGATCCCGGGCAGGGGAGAAGAAGGAGGAGGGAGGGGGACTCGGGAGCCGCAGCAGCGCAATGTAATTGGTGGAGGCACTGCTGCAGCTGTCCCTCTCCTTCCACATAGGCTGGCCACGGCCGCTGTGATGAGGGAAGCGCATCCAAGCATTCACAGCGGTGACCAGCCTATGTGCTGCGGCTCCCTCCTCCTCCCTCGTGGCTGCTGTGTCCCTGTGCTCTTCTCCTCAGCGGGCGGCGGTGGCCCGCAGCACACAGCGGAAGGCGGCATGTAATGAGTCAGTCTGACGCATTACATGCTGCTCTGGCTTTGGGCCCCTTGACAGTGGCGGGCGCCAGTGCAAGGCACCGCTTGCACTGGTGGTAGTTCCACCATTGAGTGGTCCACCTATTGACTGTCGACCATATCCCATTGATCCATAACCAAATTAACACGCAAGTGTTTGCCAAAAAGGCCCCATCCTTTCATTTATTTATTTTTTTATTCTATCTTATTTCCTACACATCCTTTCTCTTCCCACGTGCCATTTATCCAGTAGGAAGTGACAGGCGGCTACCCGCCGTGTCCTGGTCGCAACAGCTACCCGCCGTGTTCTGAGTAGCAGCGGCTGCCCCCGCAATGGTCCGGACATGCCTGCGTTGTCCGAACTACGCCCCACCAATGGCATTCTAACGTCGTTGGCACGCCCCCTCTTGCCCCACTTAGGGCTTCAGAGTGCGATCACTGTCGGTGCAGCGATCGGCTCTGAATTAGGCCCACTGTTAGAGCACATGGGGAGCATCCCAAAAGAAATCAGCGATGGGATCACATTTTATCCCTATTTTTTTGTTCTTTTCCCAGTAAAGTTGAGAGACATAAACTAGGAATCACCATCAAAACTTTGCTTGTTCAGTGAACTTGAGAACAGGCCAAATGAGGCTACACTGGGGTGGGTGAAATTTTGTAACCACCACGTTCCCACTGAAAAACTAGTGGTTACACCAGTTACAGTAAGACATTTTTTATTATTTTTTTAAAGTTTAGATTACTGGAAGTATTTAAACTTTAGAATAATAGATTTGAAGAATCAGATCTTATAGAACAAGGGTTTCCAAGGTTGAAGAACCTATTCCACAAGCCAGGGGAGATGCCCTCACACCCACCAGGTTCCAACACAGAATAACAGATACAATTCTAAATAAAGGGAATGTATCACATCTCATGATACTCTCCTTCAAATATTATAATTTGGTTTTTTTCCTCACAGTGTGTTAGTGGAACTGGATGTAGCGCACAAAGTAAGGAGCGCACATCAAACACATCTGATATTCACGTCAAGTTGAAAAGAGCATTTGAGCATTATTTTTATTTTCAGAGCAAATATTTTATCCATCCCCGTAGTAATGCCGTGTCTCTCTACAGAACTGCTGATTTGCATGAAACATAGGCTTTACAGGGAGACAGATAAAACACCAAGCCAATAATTGGACAACATGATGGGAGATCATCAATCGCGGCAGCAGATTCCAGCATGGTCATGTGATTTCAAAGAGGAGAGAACAATTTGACCCCACCAGGAAGTGCTGTCTGTTAAGGAATCCAGGATCTGCCGATATAAATTTATTGTAGCGTAATAGGATGTCAGAAGCACACATCCGCATCACTTCTCTGTGAAGCTGCAGGACTGTGCCAGCGGGAAGGTGATTGAGAAGGGGGCCGTCTAACCCTTTGGTGGCCTTCTGGCAGAAGAACAGGTTTGCAAATCATCAGAAGCAGAAGAGATTTTAAAGGAAGGAAAGTTCAGCCTAGTTCATTGACAGACATAGGGCCCAATTCTGAGATGGGAGTAAAGAAATAAAAAGTGCAAGTAACTTTACACCTGGGCAAAATCATGTTGCACTGCAGGTGGAGCAGATTTAAAATATGCAGAGAGAGTAAGATGTGAGAAGGGCGTGTCCCAATTAAAATATAAGGGGGTAATTCAGACTGCATCGCTGCAGCGGCAGCAACCGCAGTTTGAATTACTTTGTGGAGTGCGCATGTGCAGCGGCCGCACTGTGCGTGCACACCCCAGCAGCCCAGTGAGATGCCATCTCACTGGTGCGATCGCCTCTGCCTGATTGACAGGCAGAGGCGGCCGCGGGGCGGGAGGGGGCGCTCCAATGGCATTAGAACGCCGTGGGTGGGGCGCGGTCCGGACAACGGAGGCGTGTCCGGACAGTTGGGGGGCGGACCATGCCGGCTGCGTGGCGTCACATGCAGCCGCTGTGACTCAGGATGCGGCAAGCAGCGGCCTGCCAGTGCGCAGGAGCTGTGCTGGCAGGGAGCTACTCGTCAGGTACAAAAGCATCGCCGCTCAGTAGCTGCATAAAGTCGCAGACGTGCGGCCGGTAAAAGACGCAAACACGGACGCGGGTCAGGCCCTTAGCTGCATACATGCAATTCGGGATCATTTATGGTTGACATATTAATTCTGCATCATTTCCTAGGGGGGAGGGGTACCAGGGGAACGATGCACCTAGCGAATGGAAGTGACAGAGTGAAGCGCGTGTTGTTTAAGTCAGTACATAAGGGCAATGTACGTTTCCTTTAGCACCATTACCCTGATGTGAGCAGAGTGAGCTGCAAATAACTCAGCGACTGAATATGTTACTGCAGCGCGAATGACTTGCCCATAATTACTGCCTGCCTATGCAGACGCCTATATACGCATTTATATCTGATCTAGACGTAGCCCTGCATTGCATATAGGGAGTGATGCTAAATACTGCATACATTCCCTTGTAAAGCTCCCTGCATTCTGTTTTTTCCCAGTGATTAAAAGCATTTGCATGAAACACAAAGGAAACCTTTCACAGGCTCAGCGGGAGACGGAGGAGCAGAGATGAAGGGAAAATGACTGACTTCCACGGACGGGGGAGAGACAGCGCCAGGCAATCAGTGTTACTGCGGCGTGGTTCCATCAGGGAAGGGCGGGTGCTGCTCATAGCGGGGAGGGTCACGCCTTGTCAGGTTAGTCCACATTGGGGGCTAAGCCTTTTCATTGCGGCTTCGTCCACTGGGGTATAGAGAAAACGCCACAGTCTGGTATCACTTTTTAACAACATTCAACATGGATGATGAACCAGCAGCTCAAGTGCACAAATGCAATACTAATAGTAATCACTTTCTGATGGGATCGTTTCAATGTCCAGTTTTGTATTAGATAACGTAGAAAACTTATCAAAAACTTATTTTTAGGATAATAAACCTATGAAATGGCAAACGTTGTTTGTAGTATGTAGCAATATACCAAGGACCACCTGTTACCCCATTATCCTGCCCTAAGGCTCAGAAAAGCCTAGAAGATGTGTGCGGTCAGGGCTGGGTTAAGGGCCACTTGGGCCTGGGTCTAAAAATTATCACAAACCTACTGTGTAAAGTGGAGGAGGTGTGACCAGTGCTGTGTGGGTGTGGTCAGTGCTGTATGGGTGTGGCCAGTGCTGTGTGGGCGTGACCAGAGCTGTGTGGGTGTGATCAGTGCTGTGTGGGTGTGATCAGTGCTGTGTGGGTGTGATCAGTGCTGTGTGGGTTTGATCAGTACTGTGTGGGTGTGGTCACTGCCATGTGGGTGTGTACACCCCTAGTAGTTAGGACATTACTAGTAGTGAATATGGGCCCTCATTCCGAGTTGTTCGCTCGCTAGGTGCTTTTAGCAGCATTGCACACGCTAGGCCGCCGCCCCCTGGGAGTGTATCTTAGCTTAGCAGAATAGCGAACGAAAGATTAGCAGAATTGCGAATAGAAAATTCTTAGGAGCTTCTGAGTAGCTCGAGACTTACTCCTACACTGCGATCAGCTCAGCCCGTTTGGTTCCTGGTTTGACGTCACAAACACGCCCTGCGTTCGGCCAGCCACTCCCCCGTTTCTCCAGACACTCCCGCGTTTTATCCTGGCACGCCTGCGTTTTCCGCATACTCCCAGAAAACGGTCAGTTTCCGCCCAGAAACACCCACTTCCTGTCAATCACACTCCAATCACTTCAACAATAAAAATTCTTTGTTCGGCCGTGAGTAAGTTTTGTGCTACTACTAAGTTTTGTGCTGAAATACTTAGCGCATGCGCGCTGCGTACCATGCGCATGCGCATTTTTGCCTTAATCGCTCCGTTGCGAAAATCGGCAACGAGCGAGCAACTCGGAATGATCCCCATGGACTGTCCTGCATAAGTGCCTTATTCAGCTTCACTTGCAAAACTGCAAATTGGGTGATTATCGCACGACTGCACATGCGCTGCCACCGCATCACGCGTGCACAAAGGCCGAAATGCATTTGCAATGCGACCGCAGGCCCAGCAGAGTGCGATCGCATAGCGATTGCCAGGAAGTGATAGTTTGTGGGAAGTCACATGGTGTTTGTGGGGAGTGGTTGGGTGTCATGGTGTCTGTTTTCGGGGCGTGCATCTGACGTCAGCTGCGAATAAAAACATGGCGCTGCAGCGAATGCAGCCGCGTATATCCAGCATATGCATGGATCAACCGGAATTGTCAATGGTACTGGATTTCTGCGTGTGCATTTCTGGTTACTGACAACCAAGCATTCCTTTGTATATATAAGGTTTAGTGAATCTTAAATGGATGACTCTTTGCTGGTGCACTGAGAAAATAAGCGATTCCGAGCAGTCTCTTTAAGAGTTAAAAGAGCTCTCTCCCGGATTAGCGGAAGACAGTTTGGTTGAAGAGGTTGTTTGAAGATGATTCACAGCTGATTAAAGCGCGAAGAATCTGATCACTCATTATTATTCTCTTGTGATGTGTCAGAGAAACAGCTACATCGCACAATCAAACCTCAGCCGCCCAGCCTCAGCCGTATAATGACATAAGTGATACTAGTAAAGTGTTGGGGCAAAACACTTGCTGACAGCCCATTGGGATGACAGTGGAATGTAGATAAGACTGGGCATTCAGTCCCACTGTTCATGTGCAAGCTAGCAAGCTGGAGGACTAGGGAAACTGGCCCAGGGAGAGATGTATCAAAGCTTGGAGAGAGATAAAGGGGTGTATTTACTAAGTGCTGGACGGAGATAAAGTACCAACCAAGCAGCTCTTAACCATCATTTTTCACACCCAGACTTAGTTGGCACTTTGTCTCTCATTCCGAGTCGATCGCTCACTAGCTACTTTTTGCAGCCGTGCAAACGCATAGTCGCCGCCCACAGGGGAGTGTATTTTCGCTTTGCAAGTGTGCGATCGCATGTGCAGCCGAGCGGGACAAAAAAGTTTTTCGCAGTTTCAGAGTAGCTCTGGACTTACTCAGCCCTTGCGATTACTTCAGCCTGTCCGGTCCCAGATTTGACGTCAGACACCCGCCCTGCAAACGCCTGGTCACGCCTGCATTTTCCCTTCCACTCCCAGAACGGTCAGTTGACACCCACAAACGTCCTCTTTCTGTCAATCTCCTTGCGATCACCCGTGCGAATGGAATCATCGCTAGAAGCATTGCCCAGCAACGATGCTGTTTGTACCCGTACAACGCGCGTGCGCATTGCGGTGCATATGCATGCGCAGAAGTAACCTGATCGCTGTGCTGCGAAAATCGGCAGCGTGCGATCAACTCGGAATGACCCCCTTTATCTCCGTCCACTTTATCTCCATCCAAGGATTAGTAAATAGACCCCAAAGTACCAGCCAACCAGCTTCCAAATGCCATTTCCCATGCGCTGTTTAAAAAATGACAGTTAGGAACTGATTGGTTTGTACTTTATCGCTCTACAATTTATCTCTCTCCAAGGTTCGATACATCTACTGCTCAGGTGGTGTCAACCCGTAACCATTGTGGGCAGCATTGCCAGGAAGCTTAGCATGACTCCGTTGCCATGGTGATGTTGACAATAATAAGGTATTTCGGAATACCACAGGAGACAAATCTTACTTACAGCCACAAAGGGGCTATTAATAATAATAAAAGGGGAGGCATTCCATATGCCGGCTGTCGGGATCCCAGGGCTCAGCATACCGGCGCCAGAATCCCGACATCCGGCACACCGACAACTATTCTCCCTCCTGGGGTGTACGCAAGGGGCTCTTTTGCACTTGCCCCGCTGTTGGCATTCTGGCGGTTTGGATCCCAGGCCGGTATCACGTAGTACACCCTAATAAAAGGGCTGGGGTTTCACAACAAAAGTGTTTTTTTTTTTGTGTAAATGGATAGAAGTGGGGTTTGAGTAGTTAGGGGTGGAGTTTGGGTGAACAGGGTAGGCAGGGCTGGACTGGCCCTCCGGGGCACAGGGTAAACCCCCGGTAGGCCCCACTGCCTGGGGGGCCCACCAGGTCCCAAACTGTCCATGTGAATTCTACATTATTCATTTATTACATTATACTGCACTGGATTATGGTGTAATTTCTACAATGCATTGTAGCACTGTATTTACTATATAGATTTATCATGGGGCCCAGCCCATGCACTCTCTAAAAGTTAGGCAAACCAATGTGATGGCAGGCCACACCCCCTCTGGAGACTGGCCACACCCCTAAACATGGGCCCCTACCACTGCATTACCCCAGTGGGCCCTTCATACCCCAGTCCAACACTGAGGGTGGGGCTTATAGGGTAGGGCTTATTGTGTCCCAGCTTTGAGCGTCTGTGTTGGGATTTATGGGCAATATCACCAGCCAATGATCCTTACCATGCAGACTGGGCATCTAGCCAGTGCTGCCCTCAGAAAATAGAAGGTATCATTTTGTGAGCAGTGTATTGGAAACCAGTAGCGGATCTTGCTACGGGCACATGGGATTTTTGCCTGGGACACTGCCTTTTGGAGGGCGCCGCCGCCATGGCAAGATCCGCTACTGTTGATCAGTGCCTCCCGGTGCTGTGCGGCGCTGTGAAGGAAACTAGATGCTACCTGTCTAGTTTCTCTTTGTGGAGAGGACCTTTGCTGTGCGGTGCGTGATGACATCGCACACCGCACAGCATTGTGTGACTGGCACATAGACGCTAGGGGTCATGACTCATAAGTGACCTCTAGTGTCTATGCTGTGCTATGGGAGAGACGTCATGACGTCTCTCCCATAGATCCGAGGAGCGGCGCCGGCGGAGGTCAGCAGTGGAGGTCAGCAACGGTCGGGAATCAGGAGCGGGGATAGTAAGTATTAATTTATTTTTATTTTTTATTTTTTCTTGTAAGCGGCGCTACTCTACAGGGGGCACAAATGGGGGCACAACTCTACAGGGGGCACATATGGAGACACAACTCTACAGGGGGCACAAATAGGGGCACAACTCTATAGGGGGCGTAACCGACCACGCCCCTGTATTAAGCCACGCCCCTATTTTCGTCCAGGGCGCCACAAGGGCTAGAACCGGCCCTGTTGGCAACATACAATTGAATCTAAGGATGCGTTAATGGGTATTAACCATTGACTAAAGAAGTCACGGGACGTGATTAGCGGCAAAATTGCGGCTAACTGAATCACCCCCTCAGACTTAAAAAAAATGTAAGGTCTCATGAAAGTGTACAAGGTCAGCACTGTGGGCCCAATTCAGACCTGATTGCTGCTGTGCGTTTTCGCACAGCAGGCGATCAGTGATTAACGCATGCGCAAATGCACCGCAATGTGCATGCAAGTCAGCAAACAACAACAGGTATAGCCAGTCAGCGACAGGTTGGTGCGAAAAATCTAATCGCACAGCCATTCGCATGCTGATTGACAGGAGGAGACCGTTTGTGGGCGGTAACTGGCTGCGTTCCCAAGCATTTTCAGGGAGGGTGTGTGACGTCAGCTCCGGTCCCAATCAGTCTGTTCTGTTCGCACTGTAGGAGTAAGTCCTGGGCTGCGCACACACTGCACACACTGGTAAAAACCATTCACTGGTGAGTGAGGTGCAAAGGGATTTGCAGCTGACCGCTGACTGAGGGATCTTTAAGCAGCCCAGCGTACACATGCGATCGCACACTAGCATGGCGAATAAACACTCCCCTTTGGCGGCGACTATCTGATCGCAGGACAACAATTTTAGCAGCCTAGCGATCAGATCTGAATTAGGCCCTATAATTGTATATTCTTCTTATGAAGCCGGAATACATCCATATACTGTACCTGCTGTACACCAGCAATCAAGCAGACAAATCTGTGCCTAAGTCCTAAGATATAAGTGAACACATATGAAAAGTACAGTGATAAAATGCATTAACCCATAGCAACCAATCAGAATGTAATTTTAATTTTGTTAGTGCAATTTACAAAATGAAAGGAAACTTTTAATTGGATGTTCTTGGTAACACCATTTGTTTCTCCACAATAAACATCCCCCATTATCAGGGTCGGCGCTACCCACTCAGCAAAAAGATGCAAAGCAGAGAGATGCCAAGGCTGGAAAGGAGCCCTCCCTGCTCTGCATCCCTGCTGATGTCCCTGCTTCTGCGTCTGTCACACTGTAGGACAGGCAGCGGCGCCAGCAGCTTGAGGCCTCCCCTCGCCCCTCCCCCTGTGAAAGCAGCGGTGTGCAGGACCTGAAAAGGGGGTGAAGCTAGACGGAAATGAGTGGTGGAGGTACATGGGACTGAGGAGCCAGCCAGACTTTGTTAGGTAAGTGGAGGAAAAGAGAGTGAGAGGGGCGCTACTGCTGGGTGCATTATGTGTATAAGGGGTACTGCTACTGGGGGCATTAAATGTATAAGCAGCACTTCTGTGGACATTATGTGTATAAGCGGCACTACTTCTATGGGTATTATGTGTATAAGGGGAGCTACTACTGGGGGCATTATGTGTATAAGCGGCACTACTACAGGGAGCATTATGTGTATAAGCAGCACTACTACTGGGGGCATTATGTGTATAACAGGGGCTACTACTGGGGACGTGAATAAGCAGCACTACTATTGGGAGCATTATGTATATAAGGCACCCTACTACTGGGAGCATTATGTGTATAAGCGGCACTACTACTGGAAGCATTATGTGTCTATGCAGCACTACTAATGAAAGCATTATGTGTATAAGCAGCACTAGTATGGGGGGCATTATGTGTATAAGCTGCTCTACTACTGGGGGCATTGCGTGTATAAGTGGCACTACTACTATTGGCATTATGTGTAAGAGGCACTACAGCTGGAGGCATTATGTGTTTAAGCAGCAGTACTAGATTAGGTGTAATGTGAATAAGATTGTGCTACTGTTCTAAGTGCTAATTCTAAATTGGGTTACTAATGTGTGGCCATGCCCGGAGCCACCCCTAGGCATAGGAAAACTAGGCAAATGTCTAGGGCATTTGATATGCCTAGGGGCACCAGCTTCTGCTGATTAAAATGATATTCGGCATGCCTATATTCTGTGTGTAGCATTTCGTATGCA
The DNA here is from genome assembly GCF_028390025.1 of Pseudophryne corroboree. Lineage (NCBI taxonomy): Eukaryota > Metazoa > Chordata > Amphibia > Anura > Myobatrachidae > Pseudophryne > Pseudophryne corroboree. Next base: position 52,632,621 of record NC_086452.1, on the reverse strand, counting down.
GATACAGCCACAGTTGCACACAGTATATAGGCATGCTGTATATCATTTTAATCATAGCAATGCCAATAAGATGCATTTTCATTAAAAAAAGGCACCCGACATTAGCAGAGCTGCCAGCTGACTCACGCCAGGCATCTCCTGCTGCATGGCGCATTGAGGCAAGATGTATGAGGACACATCTGTATCCAAGCAGGGCATTAATAAAGGTTGGCATAATGTGTAAGGCGCATTATGTTTATAAGGACATTAATAATGTGTGTCATATGTGTTAGGGGCTTTACTGTGTGGTATTATGTGTATAAAGGCATTACTAATGTGTGGCATTATGTGTATAAGGTGCTCTACTGTGTGGTGTTACGTATAGAAAGGGCACTATTTTGTGGTGTGATGTGAATAAAGAGCAAAATGGTGTGGTGTAATATGAATAAGGGGCACTACTGTGAGGAGTAATGTATATAAGGTAAAGTGGTACTACTGTGTGATGTAACGTGAATAAGGGACACTATCGCATGATATAATGTGAATAAAGTTGCACTACTGTGTGGCATAATTTGAATTGGGGTTACTATTGTGTGGCCATGCCGCTTGCCAGCAAAAACATGTCCCTTTTTGGGCTGTGCGCCGAGTGTGCGCACTGTTCCTTTTTAAAATATAGGGTATAGGAACACCAAAATATGGACTGCTATGGGTGCGGGGGTGATGGCACTGGGAAAAGGGTGCAGGGACAGAGGCAGAACTAGCGGTGGTGCTAGGGGCACCAGTCAAAATCTTGCCTAGGGCATCATATTGGTTAGGGCCGGCTCTGCATGTATTGTTAGTCCTAAGAGAGTACCAGGCGAGGCAGCTATGTTGGGCGCACTACATAGGTTACACTGTGCGATTAGCAAAACATGGCAGTAAGGCATACAAGGGTACAAAGAAAAGCAACTAACAGGAAACCTTGGGGGTCATTCCGAGTTGTTCGCTCGCAAGCTGCTTTTAGCAGCTTTGCACACGCTAAGCCGCCGCCTACTGGGAGTGAATCTTAGCTTATCAAAATTGCGAACGAAAGATTAGCAGAATTGCGAATAGACACTTCTTAGCAGTTTCTGAGTAGCTCCACACTTACTCGGCATCTGCGATCAGTTCAGTGCTTGTCATTTCTGGTTAGACGTCACAAACACACCCAGCGTTCGCCCAGACACTCCTCCGTTTCTCCAGCCACTCCCGCGTTTTTCCCAGAAACGGTAGCGTTTTTTCACACACACCCATAAAACGGCCAGTTTCCGCCCAGAAACACCCACTTCCTGTCAATCACATTACGATCACCAGAACGAAGAAAAAACCTTGTAATGCCGTGAGTAAAAAACCTAACTGCATAGCAAATTTACTTGGCACAGTCGCACTGCGGACATTGCGCATGCGCATTAGCGACTAATCGCTCCGTTGCGAGAAAAAAATAACGAGCGAACAACTCGGAATGACCCCCCTAGTTCTGCAGCTTACATAGTAAGGAAAATGCTCTTGCTCTGTAATTGCTTTCAGAAAATGTTCTCCTTTATAAAAATTTTAAAGTGAGCTAAGTGGAAAATAGCAAAAAAGGTTCCAGTTAGCTTTTGAAATAATTGACAAAAAATAATAATTATCTGACCAAAAAATAAGAAAAAAAAGAAAGTTATATTGAAGTTATATAGTAAGCACATATTGTGAATTGCATAAAATATTTATATGAAGCCCACAAGGATTACTGACACCTCAGGAGGTATGTGATAACTGTGGGCTGTGGTAAGGGTTCCAATGACACAGACTTTGGGGGTCATTCCGAGTTGTTTGCTCGCAAGCGGATTTTAGCAGATTTGCTCATGCTAAGCCGCCGCCTACTGGGAGTGAATCTTAGCATCTTAAAATTGCGAACGATGTATTCGCAATATTGCGATTACACACCTCGTAGCAGTTTCTGAGTAGCTCCAGACTTACTCGGCATCTGCGATCATTTCAGTGCTTGTCGTTCCTGGTTTGACATCACAAACACACCCAGCGCTCGCCCAGACACTCCCCCGTTTCTCCGGCCACTCCTGCGTTTTTTCCGTAAACGGTAGCCTTTTTTCCCACACGCCCATAAAACGGCCTGTTTCCGCCCAGTAACACCCATTTCCTGTCAATCACATTACGATCGCCAGAACGATGAAAAAGCCGTGAGTAAAAATCCTAACTGCATAGCAAATTTACTTGGCGCAGTCGCAGTGCGGACATTGCGCATGCGCATTAAGCGGAAAATCGCTGCGATGCGAAGATTTTTACTGAGCGAACAACTCGGAATGACCCCCTTTGTTTCTGTACAAAATAGACAAATACAAGTGCTGTGAGACCACCTAAACAAATGTTACTTACATTCTAACAACTACAGTGGAGAGAATATCGTACAGTTTTAATCTATTTTCACTTAAAAACCAGTATCAATAAAGAAAAAGTGGTGAAACAGTGCTGGATGTGATCTGCGGTACAGAATCTGACCTGCTTCCTAGGACTTGACCAACGACTGACCTGCAGAGTCCTGAGAGCCGCGTCACATGACTGGACAAAAAAAGAAATCAGCGCTAAAGTCCCGGAACAGCAGAAGGATTATTGCAAAATGAGCTTCATACAAACATCTATTCCCTCAGTGGTTGTCCATACCTCCCAACTTTCGGCTTGAGTAAGTCGGGACTCGCGCGCGGCGTAGTCGCGCGCCGATCCGAAAAGGGTGTGTGGCTTCGCCTCGCCCAGGTGGGCGTGGCCTTGACAAACGGGGCATTTTCCTGCCTTTTGGGGGCGTGGCCAGCGCTCCCCGAGCAGCTGGGCAGCCCCCGCTCCCCTCCTAGCACTGAATGCATGCCGTGCGCACAGCATGTATTCAGTGATCACCGGCTGCTCTGCAGAACAGAGCAGCGGGTGATCAAAGGCTCTCCCAACTGCCTCCCCCGCCCGCGGGACGCTGCTGCCCGCGGGTGGGACAGCGGGACAGGGTCCGAATAGTTGGGAGGTATGGGTTGTCTCTAGGCACTTGTAGTGGTGTCCTGGGTTGGTGGTCTAGGTCCAATTCAAATTATTTATGGTCAGTATAATAGGTAAAACCAGTGCTAAGCCTTACTGAAGCAGCCCCTGAACCCTTTTTCTACCAAGGGCCATTTGGATATTTATAAAATCCTTCGGGGCCATACAAAAATTATCAACTTCAAAATTAGCCTGACCCAGTAGTTATGCCCCCAGTCAGTAGTTATGGTCCCAGTAGACATGTCCCAGTAGATATACCCACAGTCAGTTGTTATGACCCAGTAGAATGCCTCCAGTACATATGCCCCCAGTCAGTTGTTATACCCCAGTACATACACCCCCAATCAGTTGTTATGCCCCATTAGATATGCCCCCAGTCACTTGTTATGCCCCAAGTCACTTGATATGAACCATTAGATATGCCCCCAGTCACTTGTTATGCCCCAAGTCACTTGATATGAACCATTAGATATGCCCCAGTCACATGTTATGCCCCATTAGATATGCCCCCAGTCACTTGTTATGCCCCATTAGATATGCCCCCAGTCACATGTTATGCCCCATTAGATATGCCCCCAGTCACTTGTTATGCCCCATTAGATATGCCCCCAGTCACATGTTATGCCCCATTAGATATGCCCCCAGTCACTTGTTATGCCCCATTAGATATGCCCCCAGTCACTTGATATGAACCATTAGATATGCCCCCAGTCACTTGTTATGCCCCATTAGATATGCCCCCAGTCACATGTTATGCCCCATTAGATATGCCCCCAGTCACTTGTTATGCCCCATTAGATATGCCCCCAGTCACATGTTATGCCCCATTAGATATGCCCCCAGTCACTTGTTATGCCCCATTAGATATGCCCCCAGTCACATGTTATGCCCCATTAGATATGCCCCCAGTCACTTGTTATGCCCCATTAGATATGCCCCCAGTCACTTGTTATGCCCCATTAGATATGCCCCCAGTCACATGTTATGCCCCATTAGATATGCCCCCAGTCACTTGTTATGCCCCATTAGATATGCCCCCAGTCACATGTTATGCCCCATTAGATATGCCCCCAGTCACTTGTTATGCCCCATTAGATATGCCCCCAGTCACTTGTTATGCCGCATTAAATGTGCCCCCTCTAGTAGCGCTGCTTACACACACACATTAAAAAAACAACAACAACACACAATACTCACCAACCCTGTTTCTACTTCTGGACCGCTGCACACCGCCTGGCAGTCCGCTCCTCGGAACTATGGGAGAGATGTCATAACGTCTCATAGCGCACAGCCGCACACTGGGGGTCATGCCGAGTTGATCGCTAGCTGCCGTTGTTCGCAGTGCAGCGATCAGGCTAAAAATCTGCATTTCTGCGTATGCGTATGGGCCGCAAAGCGCATGCGCGTCGTACGGGTACAAAGCCCGTTGTGGTTGTGCACAGGCTGTAGCAAAGTTTTTAGTCGCACTGACGGCTGCAGGAAGATTGACAGGAAGGGGGCGTTACTGGGTGACAACTGACCGTTTTCAGGGAGTGTTTGCAAAAACGCAGGCGTGTCTGAAAAAACGCAGGCGTGGCTGGGTGTTCGCTGGGCGGGTGTATGACGTCAAATCCGGACATGAATAGGCTGAAGTGATCGCAGGCGCTGAGTAGGTTCAGAGCTACTCTGAAACTGCACAAACTGTTTTTGCAGAGCTCGGCTGCACATGCGTTCGCCCTTCTGCTAAGCTAAAATACACTCCCCAATGGGCGGCGGCATAGCGTTTGCACGGCTGCTAAAAACTGCTAGCGAGCGATCAACTCGGAATGGCTGTCAGAGCCGGAAGCTGGAGCTCTGGAGTGAGCTCCGGTTTTCGGCTGCCACTGAGGGCAAGGAGCCGGTGCCCGCTGGTAACACAATCTCAGCGGGTGCCCAACATCTCCCTCGGTAAGGTGAGCCTGGCCGGGCTGGATCAATCGGCTTTGCAGGCCTTATACGGCCCGCGGGCCGGACGTTCCCCACCCCTGCAATGTAGGAACACAAATTGTCTAGTTTCAAAGAGCAGAAGCTTCTCTTTCTATAAAAGTGTTTTACCAAGGTCATTCTAAGAGAACTGCTATTTCATATAATTATACCACAAAAGAAAACTAACATGTATCTGTAACCTTAATATAGGGCCTAATTCTGATCTGATCGCTGCTGTGCGCTTTCGCACAGAAGGCGATCAGATCTGAACTGCGCATGTCTATGCATCGCAATGCGCTGGCGCGTCGGACGGCTACAACGAGCTATTGCGGACGGCTTCAACGGGCTTCGCCGATCAGCGACGGGATGTCACCACGCAGTAGCACAATCTTATTCACATTACAACGCACATAGTGCACCTGATTCATATTATACCACATAGTAATGTCCCTTATTCACATTATGTCACTCAGTGGTACCCCTTATACATGTTATGCCACACAGTAGTGCCATTTATACACAGTGCCTACAGTAGTGCCCCTTTTATACAATTCCCATAATAATAGTGCCCCTTGCACATAATGCCCACAGAAGTTCTCCTTATGCACATAATGCCCACAGAAGTGCTGCTTATAGACATAATGCCCACAGAAGTGGCACTTATACACATAATGCACACAGTAGTGCCCTGTATGCACATAATGCCCACAGTAGTAGTGCCCCAATGCAAATCTCTGCCTCTGTCACTTCAGCAACTCCATGCCCTGTGTCCCTCTAGCAGCTTCCCTGTGTCTCTGTGTCCCTCCAGCCTCCTCTTACCTTATCTTTAGCATGCACAGAGCTTGCTCCTCTTCGAGGGGTGGGCCACAGGTGGAGAAGGACCATGGAGCTGCCAGGAGCTGAGGTCGGGGGAGGTGGCAGTAGCTTATCAGTGACACTATTGCTACCTATATCATCTATTGACATGGGTGGTGGGACAGGCTTTTCTGTTGGAATAACTGTGCAGGTCTGTGGAGGAGGTGGAACTAGTTCCACCTATCATCAGAGGTGACGGAACTCAATTCCACCCCGTCCCCCACTTTAACCCCTGGCTCTCTACCTTGGTCTCCCAGCAAAACAATTGCACCGCTTACAGCTGGTACAAAACACAGCTGCCAGGCTATTAACTAACCAGCCCCGTTCCAGCCACATAACACCCATACTCCCTCCACTGGCTGTCTGTAAGATGGCAAATCATTTTCAAGTTTGGCTTACTACCTTTCAAAGCCCTACATGACCAGGGCCCAAGGTACCTGAAGCAGCTTCTGATTCCTTACCTCCCCACTTGATTACCAAGATCTGTAGATGAAGGACTATTAGCAATACATAGATTCTCCTGGAATTCAGGGTTGGACTGGCCCACAGGGGTACAGGGCAAACCGCCTGTAGGCCCCGCTGCCTGGGGCCCCACCGCTTCTTCTTCTGTCCACACACCCATACATAGGCCCCTATAACGGATAACGGCATTCCCTGGTGGGCCCATCATGCCCCAGTCCGACACTGTATATATATATATATATATATATATATATAGAGAGAGAGAGAGAGAGAGAGTGAAGCAATAGTACACGAGGACAGGCACTGAGACGGGAGGGGGGGAGGTTCAGGGGAAATTTGAGGAAAAATTACTTCACAGAAAGGGTAGTGGACAAGTGGAATAGCCTCCCATCCAGAGGCGGAACTACCGCCAGTGCAACCAGTGCGTTGCAATGGGGCCCGCCTCTGTCCAGGGGCCCAAAGCATGTAATGAGTCAAACTGACTCATTACATGCCGCTGTGTGCTGCGGGCAACCGCTGCCCGCAGCACACAGCCGCCCGGAGAGGAGAGGAGCGCACTGCAGCGGCCACGGGGGTAAGGAGGAGGAGGGAGGTGGAGGAGGGAGCCGCAGTAGCGCTTTGTTACTGGTTGAGGCGCTGCTGCTGCTGTCCCTCTGATTCACTATAGGCTGTCTTCCGAGAACAGCCTATAGTGAAGCAGAGGGGCAGCAGCGCCTCCACCAATAACACAGCGCTGCTGCAGCTCCCTCCTCCACCTCCCTCCTCCTCCTTCTCTCCTGCACGGGAATCGTGACCAGAAGCTGCACCGAGGAGCCTGAGCCAGCGGAGAGGGTAAGTATCATTCTTCTTTCTTTCTTTCTTTCTTTCTTTCTTTCTTTCTTTCTTTCTTTCTTTCTGTCTTTCTTGGGACTGTCTGCCGCAATGTGTAAAAATGGGGAATTTGCTTGCCGCAATGTGTAAAAAGGGGGAATCTGCCTGCCGCAATGTGTAAAAATGGGGAATCTGCCTGCCGCAATGTGTAAAAATGGGGAATCTGCCTGCCGCAATGTGTATAAAGGGGGAATCTGCCTGCCGCAATATGTAAAAAGGGGGAATCTGCCTGCCGCAATGTGTAAAAAATGGGGAATCTGCCTGCCGCAATGTGTAAAAAGGGGGAATCTGCCTGCCGCAATGTGTAAAAATGGGGAATCTGCCTGCCGCAATGTGTAAAAAGGGGGAATCTGCCCGCCGCAATGTGTAAAAATGGGGAATCTGCCTGCCGCAATGTGTAAAAATGGGGAATCTGCCTGCCGCAATGTGTAAAAAGGGGGAATCTGCCCGCCGCAATGTGTAAAAATGGGGAATCTGCCTGCCGCAATGTGTAAAAATGGGGAATCTGCCCGCCGCAATGTGTAAAAATGGTGAATCTGCCTGCCGCAATGTGTAGAAATGGGGAATCTGCCTGCCGCAATGTGTAAAAAGGGGGAATCTGCTTGCCGCAATGTGTAAAAAAGGGGGAATCTGCCTGATGTAATCTGTAAAAAGGGGGAATCTGCCTGATGTAATGTGTAAAAAGGGGGAATCTTTGCCGTAATGTGTAAAAAGGGGAAATCTTTGCCGCAATGTGTAAAAAGGGGGAATCTGCCTGACGTGATGTGTAAAAAGGGGGAATCTGCCTGCCGCAATGTGTAAAAAGGGGGAATCTGCCTGCCGTAATGTGTAACAAGGGGACGCTGTCTGCCGTAATTTGTAAAAAGGGGACGCTGTCTGCCGTAATGTGTAAAAAGGGCACGCTGTCTGCCGTAATGTGTAAAAAGGGGGACGCTGTCTGCCGTTATGTGTAAAAAGTGTACGCTGTCTGCCGCTATGTTTAACAAGGGCACGCTGTCTGCCGTTATGTGTAAAAACTGTATGCTGTCTGCCGCTATGTGTAACAAGGGCACGCTGTCTGCCGTTATGTGTAAAAAAGGAACGCTGTCTGCCATTATGTGTAAAAAGTGCACGCTGTCTGCCGTAATGTGTAAAAAGGGGGACGCTGTCTGCCGTAATGTGTAAAAAGGGGACACTGTCTGCTGTAATGTGTAAAAAGAGGAATCTGTCCGCCGTAAGGTGTAAAAGGGTCTCTACCTGGTGTAGTGGTGCTACTGTGCGACGTAATTTGAATAATGGAGACTACTGTGCACCGTTTTATGAATTGGTATTATTTTGTGGCCACACCCCTTCCCCACGAAGCCACGCCACTATGTATTTTTGCACGCGCCTACGGCGCGCACTGCCCCTGTTTTGCATGCAGGGGTGGGGCTTCGATGCCGTTTCTTGCACGCAGTGCTAAAATGTCTAGTTACGGCACTGTTGCTAGGTATCCATTTCTCTGGCCCATAGCAGGTCCCCCTCACCAGATCCTCTCCAGGGGTGAGGGGGTGGACTTGGATGGGATGGGGGGGGGGGAGGGGGCAAAGCATTTTGTCGCACCTGGGCCCACCGCTCGCTAGTTCCGCCACTGCTCCCATCAGAGGTGGTAGAGGCTAAGACAGTAGAGCAATTTAAACATGCATGGGATAGACATATGGATATCCTTACAAAGACATAAGGATCAAATAAGGTTTGAGATAAATATATGGTAAGAAAAGAAAAAAAAAAAGGGTCAGACTAGTTGGGCCAAGTGGTTCTTATCTGCCGTCAAATTCCAATATTGTGATACATTGATTGTTAAAACAATGAATCACACTTCCCTTAGGTCAGTCAAGTAAAAGATTACAGGAGCCTCAAATCAGAAATAAATAACTAGTTTTGGTCGGTCTGGTGGGGTGTGTGAGGTCATGCTGATGTCATAATGGCAACTGCCTATATCAGCGCTGTGCTGTTGCTGTCTCTCACACATGCCTTCAGAGGCCTGGGACGGCATAGCACACTGGCAGAAGGTTAGTGACTGGACAAAGATTAGGGCAGCTTAGTTCCAATCGTCGGCAGACTTTTAGCATGACTATTATAATATATGACTTATGACCTTGGGGATAGCATAGTATTGGATTAAAACAAATCTCACACCTACTGGGACAGCACCGTTACTTAACAACCACAAGCGCCTGCAAATGGGCCATTGGAGAAATTTGCAGCGCGCTGTCTAGATGGGCCTATAATGTTCCTAATTACAGGTAAATCCTTTATGTGCAGCCGCACCTATGACATCTCCTTGGAGTTGTTTGGTTAGCCTGTAATGTTGCATATTAAATCCTTTACTCTCTCTCTGCCTGCCTAAATCCCAGTATGCCAGTATTGCAGGCTGATCCATTTTTATTAATGTGCAGAGGTGTAAGAGAACTATATTGTGCTTTAATTATTACGTTTGTTTTTATCCAATACTATATACAGATGTAGCCACGCTGGTCATGGCTACATCTGAGGTAAACGTGCACCCTCAACGCAGCTATGCGCACCAGGGACATGCAGTCAGGGAGGCACTGGAGGTAGGAGGCAGTGCCTCCCCTGTTATTAATGATTAAAAAAATACAAAGTACTTATGACACATATTCTGTGTCATAAGTATCTCCTTTATATTAATCGAATCATTTTTACTCCAAGAATGGGTTGGGAGGCACTGACAGTGGTGCCTCCCGTTGTTAATGGGAACGGAGGCGGGCAGGAGCAGGGGTGGGCCAAGCCTTGGGCGGTGAAAGCCCATGAAAGCACGCCTCTGTCAGTGATGCCAGATGTGATTGGCCAGCGGATCAGTCACTGGATCTGCTGCAATCACTCACTGCCTACAGGCGAATGCGGCAAGACAAGGTGGAGATGCGGGCGGCGCGACGTGGCGTGATGCGGTGGCGGGTGTCAGTGGTGGCAGGCATGGATCCAAGATCCCTGCCTGCCATTCTGCAGAGTTTGGCAGCGGAGTGATACCCATTTATAAAATGGCGCCACTTCGTCATTTGTTTAAATTATAGATGGCCGACACGAGCCAATCACAACTCGCCGCGTCATCACCCCTCAGGATGACTTATATAATTCAGCGCGAGGCAGCGGCTGTCAGTCCGACGGCGGAGGAGTAGCAGTGAAGAGCTCCTGAAGATAGAAGACGCCGTGGAAGTCCTGGATCGGCGGTGGCTATGCAAAAGAGCTTAGGGGCTGCCGCCCACCAGGTGAAGACGCCGGAAGCCCTGGGCAGGTGGTGGCTATGCAAAAGAGCTTAAAGGCCGCCGCCTCCCAGGTGAAGACCCTGAATAATAAAATTTATTTTAAAACTGTGTCTTGTATTTATTTTTATATTTTCTTTACAGGTGGACTACAGGTGCCAGAGGGCCCCTTAATGTCCGGGCATGCTGGCACTTGTGGTTCTCCAAGTGCCGGCATGCTAAGGCGGGCTTGCTGGGACCTGTGCCGAGCTGCAGCATTTGCAGCTCCCATCCATGTGTATGGGGCACACACACTTCTTAAACGTCCAGACGTACGCGGTGCGGTCGTGCCTAATAAGGCGCAATCGCGATATGATGTAGCCACGATGAGAATGGCTACATTTGTACAGTTGTAATCCCTGTTAGAGTCAGAAATGAATGCTATGGTGGTTATGACTGTCCCCCTCCCACCCCCCTCACTCCCATTCATCTCTTGCTCTCTTTTTTCACTCTCTCACCATTGACGTGTAGGTGCGTTCTTCTGCGGCCGGGTAAAAGGTCATAATAGCAGATTTGAGGTGACAGAAGGGATGACTGTGCTATGCAAGGTTAGTGGGTGGGCGAGTGGTCTGGGCAAACTCTGCATAGTCTCTTAATGCCTAGAGGGACGGGCAGTCCTTCAGCCATGGGTCCCAGAGGTTTCCCCCACAAGGGGGTTTTTCCTCTCCTGAGTGCTGAAGGATGACTTCATGAGTCATGAGGCTTACGTCATCTTGTTCCTCTTATAGGACAAGTTTGTAAGATTACTGGACCAATCTTAGTCCAACATTCCCTATTTTATTATGCAGAGTAAATAATAATAATAACAAATAATAGTAATAAGAAGAAGAAGAAGAGGAAGAAGAAGAAAAAATAGGCAGCATTTTACTTAAAATAAAAATAGACATTTATTTTTTAAATATATTTTGATTGAAGTTGTCTTTATTTTATTAATAAATCCTCTCAAAAGGTGAAGAAATGACACATATTTGGGATGACAAAAATATTAGGAGAGTTCAGAGTCATGTATTCAGAGCCGCCCCAAGGCATAGGCAAACTAGGCAAATGCCTAGGGGCACCAGCAGCTTTTGCTGATTAAAATGATATGCGGCATGCCTATATTCTGTGTGTAGCATTTCGTATGCAGATACAGCCACAGTCGCACACAGTATATAGGCATGCTACATATCATTTTAATCAGCAGAAACTGCTTGTGCATCCTAGCCACATAGCAATGCATATAAGATGAATTTTCATTAAAAAAAGGCACCCGACATTAGCAGAGCTGCCAGCTAACTCACGCCAGGCATCTCCTGCTGCATGGCGCATTGAGGCAAGATGTATAAGGACACATCTGTATCCAAGGAGAGGCAGAGGTCACAGTGTTAGCGGCCATGTGAGTGTTGTGTGCGGGTGGGTTGGTTGTGCAATAATGTTTGGCATATGTGTAAGGGACATTATGTGTATAAGGGCATTAATAAAGGTTGGCATAATGTGTAAGTCGCATTATGTTTATAAGGACATTAATAATGTGTGTCATATGTGTTAGGGGCTTTACTGTGTGGTATTATGTGTATAAAGGTATTACTAATGTGTGGCATTATGTGTATAAGGCGCTCTACTGTGTGGTGTTACGTATAGAAAGGGCACTATTTTGTGGTGTAATGTGAATAAAGAGCAAGATGGTGTGGTGTAATATGAATAAGGGGCACTACTGTGAGGAGTAACGTATATACGGTAAAGTGATACTACTGTGAGATGTAACGTGAATAAGGGACACTATTGCATGATATAATGTGAATAAAGTTGCACTACTGTGTGGCATAATTTGAATTGGGGTTACTATTATGTGGTCATGCCGCTTGCCAGCAAAAACACGTCCCTTTTTGGGCTGTACGCCGAATGTGCGAACTGTTCCTTTTTAAAATATAGGGTATAGGAACACCAAAATAAGGACTGTTATGGGTGCGGGGTGATGGTACTGGGAAAAGGGTGCAGGGTCAGAGGCAGAACTAGCGGTGGTGCTAGAGGCACCAGACAAAATCTTGCCTAGGGCATCATATTGGTTAGGGCCGGCTCTGGCCATGCCCCGTCTTCATGATACCAGACCCCTTTTTTGGTGCACACTGTCCCTTTGCAAAGTATGGGAGGGCGCAAATATATACTAGAGATGTGCGGCTGGCACTTTTCGTGTTTTTGTGCTTTGGTTTTGGTTCTAATTCCATTTTCGTGTTTTGCTTTTGGCTTGGTTTTGCCAAAACCACCCTTTCGAGTTTTGGTCTTGGTTTTGGATCTGGATGATTTAAAAAAAAAACATATAAATGGCTAAAATCACAGAATTTGGGGGGTAATTTTGATCCTACGGTATTATTAACCTCAGTAACATTCATTTCCACTCATTTCCAGTCTATTCTGAACACTTCACACCTCACAATATTGTTTTAAGGCCAAAAGGTTGCACCGAGGTGGCTGTATGACTAAGCTAAATGACACAAGTGTGCGGCACAAACAGCTGGCCCATCTAGGAGTGGCACTGCAATGTCAGACAGGGGGGCAGATATAAAAAAAGGCCCCAAACAGCACATGATGCAAAGAAAAAAAAGAGGTGCACCGAGGTTGCTGTATGACTAAGCCAGACGACACAAGTGTGCGGCACAAACACCTGGCCCATCTAGGAGTGGCACTGCAGTGTCAGACAGGATGGCACTTTTCTAAAACTAGGCCCCAAACAGCACCTCATGCAAAGATGTAGAAGAGGTGCAATGAGGTAGCTGTATGACTAAGCCAAGCGACACAAACAATTGGCCCATCTAGGAGTGGCACTGCAGTGGCAGACAGAAGAGCAGATATATAAAAAAAAAAGGCCCAAACAGCACATGATGCAAAAAAGAAGAAAAAAGGTGCACCGGGGTTGCTGTATGACTAAGCTAAGCGACACAACCACCTGGCCCATCTAGTAGTGTCACAGAGTCGGCCGCAATTGCTCGGTCCACCTACAGCATCTCCAGCACGCCCTTGTCATTTTAAAAAAAATTCTGAGTACCCCTGGACTCATACGGCAGTGTCAAACAGGATGGCACTTTTCAAAAACTAGGCCCCAAACAGCACCTCATGCAAAAATGTCGAAAGAGGTACAATGAGGTAGCTGTATGACTAAGCCAAGCGACACAAACAATTACAACTGGAATTATACGTCCAAATCACTGGAATTATACGTCCAAATCACTGGAATTAAATGGCAAAATCACTGGAATTATACGTCCAAATCACTGGAATTAAATGGCAAAATCATTGGAATTATACGTCCAAATCACTGGAATTATGCGTCCAAATCACTGGAATTATACATCCAAATCACTGGAATTATACTGCAAAATCACTGGCATTATACGTCCAAATCACTGGAATTATACGTCTAAATCAGTGGAGTTATACTGCAAAATCACTGGAATTATACTGCAAAATCACTGGAATTATACTGCAAAATCACTGGAATTAAGTGGCAAAATCACTGGAATTATATGTCAAAATCACTGGAATTATACATCCAAATCACTGGAATTAAATGGCAAAATGGAGGTTGAGGGCTTCCATCGTCATGTGAAGCTGAACCAGTAGTCATGAACATAGGCCAGGGCCTTAGCCATTCCTTGCCACTCGTGTCGTAAATGGCATATTGGCAAATTTACGTTTCTCCTCAGGCGATTTAAATTTATTTTTTGGGTCTTTTACTGAACTTTGGCTTTTTGGATTTTTCATGCCCTCTACTATCACATTGGGCATCAGCGTTGGCAGACGATGATGGCATATCATCGTCTATGTCATGGCTAGTGGCAGCAGCTTCAGCACTAGGAGGAAGTGGTTCTTGATCCTTCCCTATTTTATCCTCCAAATTTTTGTTCTCCATTATTTTTCTAGAGTTATATAACACTATATGCGGCACAGGAATGACTGATGGCTGATGCACAGGACACTACCACTGGTCTGATGCAGAACAACACAGCAACACTGTAAGGGGCTTATTATTATTATACTGCAGCAGTGGACATATGGCAGCAGAGTATACCACTGTGACTGCCTGGTCACTGGAATGACTGATGGCTGATGCACAGGGCACTACCACTGGTCTGATGCAGGACAATACAGCAACACTGTAAGGGACTTGTTGTTATTATAATTTATTATTATACGGCAGCAGTGGACATATGACTGCAGAGTATGCCACTGTGACTGACTGGTCACTGGAATGACTGATGGCTGATGCACAGGACACTACCACTGGTATGATGCAGGACAACACAGCAACACTGTAAGAGACTTGTTGTTGTTGTTGTTGTTGTTGTTGTTGTTGTTGTTATTATTATACGGCAGCAGTGGACATATGGCTGCAGAGTATACCACTGTGACTGCCTGGTCACTAGAATGACTAATGGCTGATGCACAGGACACTACCACTGGTCTGATGCAGGACAACACAACAACACTGTAAAGGACTTCTTCTTGTTATTATTATTATTATACGGCAGCAGTGGACATATGGCTGCAGAGTATACCACTGTGACTGCCTGGTCACTGGAATGACTGATGGCTGATGCACAGGACACTACCACTGGTCTGATGCAGGACAACACAGCAACACTGAACTGATGCAGCACAACACAGCGGCAATGGACATATGGCAGCAAGAGGACACATCCACTGTGACTGCCTGGTCACTGGAATGACTGATGGCTGATGCACAGGACACTACCACTGGACTGATGCAGCACAATACACCACCACTGAACTGATGCAGCACAACACAGCAGCAATGGACATATGGCAGCAAGAGGACACAACCACTGTGACTGGACAAATACAGCGCAAGACACGGACACTGAGAGAACGGAGACACGTCCTCTCTCTGCACTCTCCAATGACGAAGTGAAAATGGCTGGGACATGTGGCTCCTTATATGGAATCCAATCCCCGCGAGAATCCGACAGCGGGATGATGACATTTTGCCTCATTCTGGTTTCCGAGTCAGGTGGGAAAACCTGAGCCTGACTCGAATGGTGAAGTTCGGTACGGTTCAGTTCTTTGAGAACTGAACCCGCACATCTCTAGTATATACTTACCTATTTCCATTTCCTACAGAAACAATACTTTTACCTTCAGTTTACTGAGGACGGGTACAATCTAGAATGATTTCGGACTGATATGTAATTTCCAGCCAAATTGAAACAACATATCGGCCGGATCATTCCATGGGGTGTCAAAGTCGAAAAATATCCTGATACATATGCCTTGTACTAACCCCTCATGCACATGCCCGCTGCACGTGCACACGCTCTGCCGTGCGTGCACATATCCGCAATTTGCGTAAGATCGCTCCGGCGATCACGCGCGGTGTATGCGCATTTACGGTAGAGTTTGTAAGCGTCTAGCGTGCGACTCGATCATAACATATTTAACCCATATAGCGTATATTGTAGTAAATATTCCCCTAGACAATGTCTGTAAGTATGTTTAGTTTAAACTGTTCCTGGACAGAGAGATTCCTCTTTGCATGATAGGAAGGGTCAGATAAAGGTTGAAAGGTGGTGTCTAGTATCCAGCTGTAGGGTATTTTAAGGGTAACATTCCGATGCTAGTTAGGAAAGGATCGCTCGCTCCTGCGTATAGTTATGGACAAAAGTAATTTATGAACATTAACTGTATTTGTTGTAAATTACACATGCGGCTGGAATCCTGAGGATACCTCCCACCAGAGCAGTTGGAGAAAGACACAGCCCACCTGTTCAAATCCACCTATGACCTTTGCTATAATGTGGAGACACATTCCTGTGTCCAATGAACAATGAGATTGTAGGGACCATTGTATTGTGAGTTTATGTTGTGTATATAAAGACCATCACTGCCTGTCCAGCCACTCTCTCTCTCTCTCTGAAGGCTTTCTCTGTGAATGCTGAGGGCTGGATCCAGGACGCGCTTGCGAATCATCCCCACGTATGTATATTTCTCTGTAGCCATTTTGTTATCCATTTTGTTCGCCATTTGTTCTCATTGTGTTCTCACTCTGTCTGCTCTTGTTTGCGATTGTTCATATATATTCTGTTATTCTGTTTAGATTTCTCTGTTAGTTTGTAGTGTATAACTTGTACTGTGTTTCCCCTTTTTCTCTAAATCATCCACGGCAGTGTTAGAACTGCTGCGGTTTTAAATCCAAACCAGGTCTTGTGTTTTCACTGTTTATTGCTTAGGGCTTTTCTTAGTGACTCAATTGTTTTAACACCAGACACATTGCTTAGAAGGTTCTAATCGTTACCTCTGTTCGGTACTTGGTTATTAAGGTTTAGAGTATAAGTATATCCTCACTGTGTTTCATTAGCAAGGTTTAAAAGGTTAACCACTGTGTGTGCGCCCGCTGTGTGTAAACCGTACACACAGCGCAGCGCGCGTACGCCAAGTGCGTACCACGTGCAGGACTCTGTACGCAAATAGCGCACAAAGTGCGTAGCACGTGCACGTGGTCTAGCGGCCATTACGGCTCCACGGTATTGGTATATAGCTTCATGTTTAAAGGTAATATTTGACATTATCAGGGGGTAATTCAGAGTTGATCGTAGATGTGCTAAATTTAGCACATCTACAATCATTTATTTTGACATGCGGTGGGACGCCCAGCACAGGGCTAGTCCGCCCGCATGTCAGGCCCTACCCCCCTCTCCCCGCACAAGTACAAAAGCATCGCACAGCGGCGATGCTTTTGTACTTGACAAGTAGCTCCCTACCTGCGCAGCTCTTGCGCGCTGGCAGAGAGCTACTTGTCACATCCCGGGTCACAGCGGCTGCGTGTGATGTCACGCAGCTTCCACGGCCCGCCCCCGCATGGTCCGGAAACGCCTGCATTGCCCAGACCGCACCCCCAAAACGGCGGCCAAACGACACCAGCCCGCCCGCTTCCGCTCAGCGCATGCCTCTGCCTGAGATGCCGATAGAATCTCTTGCATGCACATGCGCACTGCGGCGTATGCGCATGCGCAGTTTGGACCTGATCGTCTGCTGTGCGAAAACGCACAGCAGCAATCAGGACTGAATTAGCCCCCATGTTTATGTCGATTTCCGCACTCCCACAGCCGTGTGCAATATCTTCCAGTTGGCCAATTGGTAGAACGAACGCGTTAAGGTACATCACTGAATAAGACCTATAGACTGTGAGCTCCAATGGGGCAGAGACTGATGCAAATTAATGAAATATTCTCTGCACAGCGCTTCGGAATATGTGCACGCTATAGATATATATTATAGTCTATTAATAAGGATGAAAATGGTCAATTAATTCTGCTGTGTGATTGCTCTAGAACTAGGCAGGATTGTGCAGCCAGGTGTGCAATAAGGTAAATATTCCATGGAACATTTTAGGATATTTTGACCATCTCCAGTTGGGATACGTTCTGGTGTCATATCCTTTATTCAGTTACGTGATGAAACAAAGGTTTGTCCTATGCTATTGGCTCATCATATAATCAAACCAGAAATATTACTAATGAGGATAATTTTGAAGCTCATAAACAAATAAGCTGGGTTGCTTTTTTGCACTTTTGGAATGATTAGCCTCTAGTGACCAAACAACAGAACTGCACTTAGAACACGCTAGCTGAAGTTTAACTGTTTCTTCTAATACTGGATACATATATATATAGGGCCTAATTCAGCTTCAGACGCTATTGTGCAAAAATCACTGCAAAAGCGAGACAACAACATGGAGGGTAAAACTGCTGGTTCACACTGTGACACGGATCTCTGTCTGATACAGGGCTACAGCTTGTATGGTTTATTTATTTACTTATTGTGGTCGTCATTTGTGTGCAGTAAATGTTACTACAGGAAACAATAGTTTCTCACCTCTGTACAGTAAAGAGCTCTGTGCGTTTCCTCCTGTATAATGTTATATAAACTAACACACACCGGGGACGGTGATTTCCAGCATTATCCTGGCCTTGACATGTTTTCCAGTTTAATATGTTTTATTCATTCACATATAGAGACACCGACTCGCCATGTCATAAATCACACATAGCGCGGCCGCTTCTCCCGCTGTGAAGGCTGGTTCCTGACCCTCTCCCAGCCCCACTTGTCACAAGGAGCCTGATATAAGGATAAAGATTACATTTTGTCGCCAAGGTCAGTTACATGTATATTGCAGCAGAACCACCCGTACATAGTATGTGTATACATTATATATAAATTGTAGATGCCAATCTACCCCAGCAAGGTGACCTCTTGCAGATGGGAACCTACACTTAACACCTTATTATTGTAATGTGGGGCTTGCTGTACTGTGTGCCTCTGAAACACAAGTTTTATAAGGCCTAATTCAGGTGCGGTTGTTCTTGTTGCTGTCGTTTGCCGTACACAGTTGCGACTATGGGGGTCATTCGGACCTGATCGCACACTAAGTTTTTTTCGCTGCGCTGCGATCAGGTCAGAACTGCACATGCGTATGCACCGCAATGCTCAGGTGCGTCACACGGATACAAAGCGGATCGTTGCTGCGTGATAGGTGTTGCGAAGAATCCATTCGCACAGCCGATCGTAAGGAGATTGACAGGAAGAAGGTGTTTCTGGGTGGCAACTGACCATTTTCAGGGAGTGTTTGGAAAAACGCAGGCGTGTCCAAGCGTTTGCAGGGTGGGTGTCTGACGTCAATTCCGGTCCTGGACAGGCTGAAGTGATCGCAACGGCTGAGTAAGTCCTGGGCTACTCAGAAACTGCAAAAGATCTTTTTGTACCACTCAGCTGCACATGCGTTTGCACACTTGCATAGCTAAAATACACTCCCCTGTAGGTGGCTACTATCTGATCGCAGCGCTGCAAAAAAACTGCTAGCGAGCAATCAGGTCTGAATGACCCCCTATATCTTAATATGGGCAGAAGCTAACCTGAGCACAGGGACGCCCACTGTTGTTGCATCATGTCCGTCCGATGGCGTAATAATTGCTGATACATCTGTACATCGTTGCAAATCGGGTCATGTCGCAGAGTCTGAGTGTCTCTGTAGATGTGTAGGCTGAGCTGCTCTCCCGAGACGCAGAGGGCTCTCCAGTAGCAAGTAAGATTACAACTGCTAATTTATGCACGCCCAGAAAATGCCGTCTGAGCGGCCATGACAAGCCTGGGTTTATCCGACCACCCCCAAACGCTGTCTTCACTCACTTTGCAACTAATCCCTCGGTGTGACTGCCATCGCAACTCTAGATTAAACATGAGGTCCATGCACATTGTGATCAACACGGTATCTTGGATTGTGCATTGTATTGGGTTTCATTTTTTTACTTACACATTGTTTTCTAATAATATTTTTTTTCAATATTGTTCTTGAGTTATTACCATCCTGCGCATTATGGCAGTAACTCCTTTCCAGAATCCAGGACTAGGATGTAGGAGGACGTTTCAGACAGTAAAGACAAACTAATGACAAAACGAGACATCCGCACATTAAAGTCAGGAGCCTGTCCATATAATATGCAGGCTGAAATAAACATGAGGTTTTCAGGGCATTTAGATAGAAATGTGAATAACCATCGACCGGAACGAGGTGTCAACATGATGTTAGCAACAGCACGAACGTTCCTTCTGAGATTAGTGTCTAATGTGCCCTTACATTGGTGTCCATGTGTATAATATATCTATGTGTGTGTGTGTGTGTGTGTGTGTGTGTGTGTGTGTGTGTGTGTGTGTGTGTGTGTATATATATATATATATATATATACACAGTATATATAAATATATATTGATATTAAAATATAATTCTCAAAATGCGCTGAAATGTTCTGGTCCTTTTGAAACTAGTCCTTAGACCCAATTGGGTTCTGTATATCCTTGTTAGGGCCAGCTGCCATAAGTACACCCAGATAGACACAAAGTAACTCAGTTAGACACAAATCATTATTTCAATTGGATCTTTAAATTTTTTTTTTTATTAAAAATATTTTTTTTAATATATATCTGATCTTACATCACGTAAATCTTAGATTTCTTGACCTCTGCGTGCTTGATGGTAAATAGGAGAACTTGCTGTCTACCCCAGCCGGGGAAGAGCTCTCTGACAGCTTGATCACACCACTTAGGTCAAGGTTGATATCACCCAACGCGTTTCGTCAATCGTGACTTCATCAGGTGTGTATATTTAATGTGTGTGAGGATCTCCTCTAAAAATGTGCTTTAGACCTCTAATTTAATGGACAGTTTTAACAATTGTTAAAAAACTTCAGAAACCAGGGTTCCAATTCCGAGACTATTCAATGGCTCTTTAGACCGTGAGCTGTGTGTGTAGTCCCAGTGCAGGTCAAGCTGGAGTTTTCATGATCTGCGTGTGATACAGTGTATGTATTAAAGGGGCCATTCCGCCTCACTGCTCCACTCCACATATTTGTTCCATTTTCTTTTGCAGACAGTAGACAGTGTCACCAATACTCAACTATGGCAGCCCACTGTGGCATGATTCTGCCTATGTTAGTGGTTGGTCAGATTCCCAAAGACATGGGGCATGCACATTTACCTGACCTCCAAAGGCCACTGTCCTTGTCCTAATTGGTATTTCCTCAAAGCCAGGACTTTGCTTCTTTCATTGCTTGCTATCCCGGACTTGTCCCTGGATATATTTGTCCTTGGCAATGCCCCTACTGTGTAGTATTAACCAAATGTACCATAATATCCCTAATTTTCTGTATGTTAGATGCAATTCTCTCTCCTCTTTTCTTATTCTTTGGGTTATTAAATTTAATATTATGACTAATATTTGACTGCACAAAATTTACAAAATATCTATAGTTCCTAACTTTTAGCTTCTCAAATCAGGGCAAGGGAATGGGCCACATTAGTTGGGGGCATGGCCATGTCATGTTCGGGCATTGTCACATCACAATAGGGGCGTGGTCATAGAATGGGGGTCATACCTAGTGCTTCAGAAGTTCAACAAAGCTCTTTACACCCTCCAAAAATATATTCAATGCCACTGGTGTACAGCGGAGTCATATTGTACCACCCAATTTACCACTGACCACTCAGGGACAGAGCAATTGTTTATTATACTGCAATGAGCCAAAGCCACAATCTCCAAAAATGGCTATCGTAGGACTTTTAGCAATTTATGAAACAGTTAACAACGGAGAAATAAGAGATTTCTTTTGCCTTAATTTATTTACCAGCGCTTACTTCAATCACCATAGACCTTTACTGAATCAGGCAATTTATCAAGCGGAAAAAAAGCAAAGCTCAGCAAACTAATGCCATCTTAGGATAGCCTTAGCTGTGCCTGTCAGTGGTGACCTGTGAAGTCTCACTGGAGCACCCCCAAAAAAATACCTACACATGAACGGATTTTGACCACACACTCGCACACACCCCAGTACTTCTCTTTGCTAGCTGCAGAAGCTGTTGGTACAGTGGAAGGGCAAAGTGGTTTTTTTTGCCAGGGCTCCAAGGGGAACCTGAACTCCAGCATGGTAAATTGTAGTGATACTTCATTATGTATCACTGTTATATGTAGCGATAAATAATTATATTTACCGCCATCCCACTGCCACTAATGACAAATAGATCCCTTATTTTGTGATATCTAAATTTAACAGCTGGGTTTTTAAAACTGTATTACTTTAATTTGTCAGTCACAAGAAGGAGAACAGGAGGGGGGTTTACTTATGGAGAGCAAAGTGCATGGGACATGGCTTCAGTTCAGTAGGGCTCTCGATTAGAGAGACATTTACATTCTTCCAGCACGATCTCACCCTGGACAGTGCCGCTGCAATTGCGCAGTGCTCCATCCGTTGTTACTTTTATAACTTTAATTCCAACATACTATAAATTCCCATAATAGGACCACGGGTTGGGGGGAAATATTGATTTTTCTCTTAATTTCTCCATGACGTTGCTTTGAAAGCTTTATGCTGTAAAGCATCTCAGGGTCAACTTGTTTAAAAGGCTCCCAGCTATGATCACTTCTGTGTGCCATATAGTGGTGTAATAACAGTGTCAGGACGGCGTCCTATCTCACTGAGACTCCTGTAATCCTGACTTTGCTCCATAAATTAACTTTACAAGCAAGGAGCATCCCTCCGTATTTTATATGCCACAGAGCGGCCATTATTCCCAGGCCTTCCGGCTGACGGGGACCTGGTAGAGCAGTAACCTAGGCAACAGGATGGCATCGTCCGTAGTCACATGGTATGAACGCTGCAAAGTGTCTTTTCTTTTCGCTTTCTCCATCTCTAATACATCTGTTGCTTCGCTTGTCTGTGCTTTCACTCCTGCATGGTCACTTCCCCTGGAGAACCCTGCCTCCACAGGGTATCAGGCAGCCGACAACATTAGCAGCAGCTGTCTTCCCTGCATTAATTACAGTAATTAATTATACAGATGAGAGCTGTTAGCCGGGGTATTTGCTGGCAGGGTAAATATTTTGAGGGATTACGTGACTTAATTATGATTTAACCTAGTAAGAGATCTCTTTATATTGATGCTGTGACTATTTACCCTCACATTATTGTGAAGACTTGTTTATTTATTTTTTAATGACCTCATTAGCTGTGTTATGTCGCTAGCAACAGATTTGTCCTTTTATTTTGAATATCTTAAGTCTGATTAATAATTAAGTGTTGGAGCAGGCAGACGAATCCTGCGTGGTGAGAGACGAAGGAATGAACATGTAGGCTGTGGCGCGGTGCGCGTTCTGAAAGCAGCGCGGATGCTTTCAGCCGCCATTGTCATGGCACTGGCCATGAACAAATATTCTGAACCCTAACGTTTGATTTTCACCATCTTGATGGCCGGGAACTTGTTCCCGGTTTTTTACTTCAATTCGATATTTTTGTTTCAGAATTTTCTTCTTATGTTCAAAGTTCGCGTTCCCCATCAAAATTAACGTTTTTATATTACTGTTATTTGTAAACATTTCATTTTTTTTTTATTCAACACTACTGTGAAGTTTGCTTTTTGTATTCAAAGTTTTTGTTTGTCACTAAATGCTGTTTGACTTTCTGGAATTTAGCATGATGCTATTAAAAGATCAAAAATTCTGAGTATTTGTGTTCGCGCCACAGATGTTCAGTGTCCCAGAATGATCAAGACATTCCCAACCACCTGTCTGCAGTGCTAGTTGGTCAGGGACATGGGTCTAAGGTGGTCATTCCGAGTTGATCGCTAGCTGCATTTGTTTGCAGAGCAGCGATCAGGCTAAAAAACGGCAGTTCTGTGCATGTGTATGCAGCGCAATGCGCACGTGCGACGTACGGGCACAACGAACGATGCAGTTTTGCACAGGGTCTAGCGATGCATTTCAGTCGCACTGGTTGCCGCAGAGTGATTGACATGAAGTGGGCGTTTCTGGGTGGCAACTGACCATTTTCAGGAAGTGTTCGGAAAAACACAGGCGTGCCAGGGAAAACGCAGGTGTGCCTGGACGAACGCAGGGCGTGTTTGTGACGTCAAATCTGGAACTGAATAGTCTGAAGTGATCGCAAGCGCTGAGTAGGTTTGAGCTACTCTGAAACTACACAATTTTTTTTGCAGGCGCTCTGCGATAAAAACGTTTGCACGGCTGCTAAAAACTGCTAGCGAGCGATCAACTCGGAATGACCCCTGTGTACTAAGGGGGTAATTCAGATCTGAACGCTGGGCTGCGTTGTAGCTGTCCGAAGCGCCTGCGCATTGCGGTGCGTATGCCTGCGCAGTTTGGACCTGATCGCCCGCTGTGGGAAAACGCACAGCATCGATCAGATCTGAATTACCCCCAAAGCCTTTTAGGGAGATAAAGTGGATGGAGATGAAGTACCAGCCAATTAGCTTCTAACTGCCATGTTACAGGCTGTGGTTGAAAAATGACAGAAGCTGGTTGGTTGGTACTTTATCTCCGTCCACTTGATCTCTCTCCAAGGGGTCTATTCATGAAGCAGTGAAAAGAGTGGAGAAGTGAGCCTGTGGAGAAGCTGCTCCATACAATTGTATAGTATGCTAATTATAATTGTTACTTCAATGCTGATTGGTTCCCCTCGCAACTTCTCCGCTGGCTCACTGCTTCATGAATAGACCCCTGTGTCTTAGTACATAGACCTACTGTGGTGGTGCATAGTGCTTCTTCCAGCACCAAGCTTAGTAGGCAGGTATCACTGGCATATTTATAATGGGTGCAGTGTTGTGTGCGGTGCACATGGGCCTCTGGGGTCCAGGGGGACCCACATCCTGCACCCATTTTTTCAATACTTACTCTTCAGAGTACTGCATTGGAAGCAGCAGCGCTTTAGAAATCACCAGGAAAATGGTGCGGTGGCCATTTTCCTGGTGTTTTGCGCATGTCAGTAAGGAAATCACTGGGAAAATGGCTGCCACACCATTTTCACAGAGACCTGTGCATGTGCACTAGACACTGTGACAGTGCTAGGATCCCCTAGTGCCCAGAGTCTATAACGCTGCTGGCTAGAGAGGGCCCAGATGGAGTCTGCACACAGGCCTCCCCCTCTCTAGATACGCCCCTGGTGAGTGATGATAAAATTAGCATCAATATACTCCTTGCCCCAACCACAACCACACTCACCGTTCCTTTTTCCACCTTCCACGATAGAATTAGTGATGAAAAGAATGCACAAGACTAGCAGTGAATCACAAAGCGCGCAACCTCCATTTCCTGATACATTTTCATGTTTGGATTGCGTCCACAGTGAATCATATGGAGGCCGCCGTCTAGAATTTTATTTTAAATTTTGTCAATTTTCTTATTACAGTCGTAAGTAGAAACCCATCAAATATCTTGTGTGAGGAGCCGGGATTTATGGAAAAGCCACATTACGGAATGACTTTGCTTATTCCTACCCCAGTCCTCTTCCCCTGCCATAAATCTTTGTTTCAGGGTCTTCAACACTGCAGACAATAGCGGCCAACTGGAGTGATATTACAGCATGTGGGCACCAAGAGAACACAACGGGCTACCTGATTTGTGCATATGCAGTGGAACCAGATTTGGACTTTCACTGCCACCATTGGGGGAAGAAAAAAAAAAGGAAATGTTAATTTTTTTTTTTTAAATAAAAACTTTTCACAACTGAAGAGTACTTTATTACAATAAGCAAATGTTTTGTTTTCAATGATTTGTCTTGTTATGGTGAGATAATAATTCTATGTACATGATGCCTGTTACATAGTCTTCCCCACAGCAGTGATATCGCACCTTTTAAACCTTTGATGAATAGGGGGCAAAGCAACATTTTAATCGCAAAATGTAAGTACAGTAGTTGTGGCAATGATGGCGCAGCTAGGGGAACTGCAATCATCGGGGCTTATTTAATAATGAGTGATGCTGCTGCTCACAGGTAAGGGGTGGGGTTAGGGATGGCCATCGTTGGGCTGCCATTGATGGTTTCCATCGATGGCACCATCGGTGATAACTATCGATGGCACTTGAACCATCTATGGTGAACCATCGATGGTTTGCACCACTCAATGGCCATCTCTGAAAGGTGCTGGCCGGGTCGCGGGCCAATAAAAAAAAAAATGGGGGAGTGGCTTTGTAGGTGTTGGGGGCGGAGCTATGCTCAGTGTCCCGGCACCTTGCAAATAAAAAAATATATCTATTCATTTAGGCTGTGCCAGCATGGAGAGAAACCATCTGGTTCTCTCCCATCAATGGCAAAAACATTCTACATCGGCCATAAACCATCAATGATTTGGAATAATCAATGGTCGATGGCCATCCCTAGGTGGGGGTGGAGGGGCGGTGTCAGACACCTTCATCAAGCCAGGCCGGCTATTAGTTACTGCACCCTCCCCCCACCCTCGGCGGCCCTTGATGCCACCTTCAAAATTTGCACCAGCCCCGCGCTAGGTAGAGACTGTCCAATAGAATATGGCCTCCAATGTGAGTGATTATGCTTCTGAGCTCGCAACCACTTCAGTGGCATACTGGCCACACTCCCATATCACACCCAAAAGACAGACTATCTCCGTGCGTCCACAAAGCCACCTCCCTCTCACCTCCCAATATACTCCTAATACAGCACCTAGACATTTCTGAGACTGTGCGGCTCAATTGCAACTGCAGCTCTGCGCGCACGGACTCTCTTAGATGCATCACTCAACTGCATCGCTCAACTGCGTCTGGCTCAGGCTCTTATGTAGGTGCTGATGGAGAGAGGCATGTCAGCATGTTTTGATAAGTAAAATCGTTACACTTCCATCCATATGGAGATATGACCGTGTTTATGCGCATGACTGAGCGAGCGCAGACAGACGGAACGGGGCATGGAGTTAGCGCTCAGGCATAGGTTGAGTACAGTATTAAGGCAAATACGTTTCTTGCAGATCATAGCAAAGATGCATACACGCCTTTCAGGAGGGGGATCACATGCGGGTGCTCGCGCCCTGGCGCAAATTACGACGATGATGATAGGCAGCTGCTTCTGATTGGCTGATGTGTCTTGCTACCTTACACTGTTATTATTCCTATTATTAGTGCGGCTGCTACAAATGTCATCTGCTATCGGTCCACGGCAGGAAAGCAACAAGCATAAGATGTTTATATGTAATGGAACTTAATTAGTATAATGTTGTATTTGTCTCTCTAATTGTATTTTTCATGATAAGTGTACAGTAGCTTATTAGTTATTAATAGCACTCAGACAGTCTTTTGTTTATGATACTTAATTAAACTACTATATTATTGTAGACGTACTGTGTACTGTATACTGTAGCTGTATCCTCATACACCAAGAGTCAATACGCCAAACAGCACAAGACACTCAGCGCAACTTAAAATTGTGCTCCTTATTTACATCCCAGTCGCAGCACAGTATACCAGATACGCCGGGCTGCGACTTTAACCACACAGGAATCAGTTTTAAACACATGCAAAGTCACAGATGAAGCACAACGGAACTTGGGGTGAGAAAAAGTTGCAGCCGCTGCATTGTAGCACTGTGTATACAGATTCAGACTAATACCCCTTTCAGACTGCAGCAATAACCCGGGGTACTGGCGGGATGACCCAGGTCGCAGCTCAGTCTGAAAGGGGTCAGAGGAAATAACTTGGGTCGAGTCACCCGGCAATCCAAGCCGGGTAGTGACCTGGGTAGGATCCAGGACATGGGACTGAACCGGTCCAACCTGGGTCATGATGAGCCGGGTCGTGCTGCATACCACCGGATTCGATGCCTGCAGTAGCGTTTGGACATGACATTATCTCCATGTGTCCACTGTAAAGCCAGAAAAACCCGGGTCACGGAAGAGCCTGGTCTGGTGTGAACGGCTTACACGGGAATTGTTGGCAGAGTGATGCGGTGCCTGGTGCAGTGACGGTAGTCCACACACTTGATAAACTTAAACATTAATGCAGGTTTATTCAGTAAAAAGACAGGTGACTTGGATGTATTATTGTAATAGGCAATTGGCCCCTTATATCAGACAAGGTAACACAGCAATGGTAGCGGTACTTATCAGTCTGTTTGTGTGGCTGCGAATTATCAGCAGGGGACGTTTCCAGTGGTAAAGGGATGGAGGACTGCACGGCCGTGCAGTCTGACTCCCGCTGTAAAGAAGGTGCGCCGCCCGGCTCTGTGAATGCTCTGGAGGGTGTGAATGCTCTGGAGGGACGGTACATGCAGGAACACTGTAAGTCTCTCACTCTGTTCATACACTGAGCTCTGCTCCTGGTCTCAGCTCTCCACGCACTGTCACTAAGATGGAGGATCAGAGCATGTACTAAGCTCCACCTCTGAGAGACACTGACACAAGGGGACAAACACAAGGGGATGCGCCCATAGGATCCTATTGTAGAAGGAGACAGGCACAGAGCGCACCATCTACTAACAGGAATAAACTGGGTCCAGCCACCGGTGTGAAAGGGGTCTGAGCCAGATATACATAGGTAGAAATGTCGCACTTCAAACTGATCAGTGTACGCCAGCAATGTGGTTTTGTCACTCCGGCGAGCTGAGAGGGATGAGTTGGCGCCACCAAAGCCACAGCGCCTGACTGAGGTGTACACTATTGCAGCAGCAGCTGCATCCTTTGCCGACTGTGTCATTATGGTAATGGCACAGAGCATAGACTTACTGCTGAGAAACCGCCCAACTGCGGTGCTAATTCTCCACTGTGCGCATTTAGACGTACCATCGGTCGCACTAACAGAC
Source organism: Pseudophryne corroboree (assembly GCF_028390025.1). Taxonomy (NCBI): domain Eukaryota; kingdom Metazoa; phylum Chordata; class Amphibia; order Anura; family Myobatrachidae; genus Pseudophryne; species Pseudophryne corroboree. Next base: position 52,604,060 of record NC_086452.1, on the reverse strand, counting down.
GCACTGTCAGTGATCACACCAGGCCTATAGAGGTGTTATTTCTCCCTCTGAATATGGCCACCAGGGTCAGCGCAACTGCATCTTTGGATGCAGTCGCTGACCGCGACATGCCCGCATATGGCTATCCACCCCCGATGCCTCCCTGATACGCCCAACGTAACTGCATGTCTCTGCATGCAATATCAATCCTGTCTTAGAACAGTAACCATCGGGACGCTTGCACAGACTGCCACCATGTACGCCTCTGAATCAGACCCACCCAATAAGAAAACGTCGCTGTAACTTCAGTATTTACTAACACTGACAAGCCACAAGGCGCCTCCACTACTGTTCTCTCCTGATGCAAACCTGGCGCATAGACTACCCTGCAGATCTGCGCAAAACAAATCCTTTTTTAGGGTGTATCTTGCACCTTAATTCTTACGTAGCATACGTCCAACTCTACATCAGCTTCTGTATATTAATATAACTAAAATAACTAATCCCACTTATCTTTATCTGAATTATTGCATCAATAGCGTCAGTGAAATGAACAATTATTTTAATGAGACGGTGACTAAAGGCAAAGATGAAAATATATGAGAAATTGAAGTGGGAAAAGGCTTTTCTTGTCTCCTGCGCTGTGTAAGACTATTAGAGAAAATGTACGGGATGGGAATATGTTCACACGATCTGGCTCATTACATCAGACACGAAGGGCACACAGAAATAAAGGAGAGGGGAGAAAGCAGATTTTCTTGAAATGAACAAATTGATAATACGCTTTATATATTGGCTGCGATGGTTTTTGATGAATGAATTCAACCGACAGCATAAGTTGCAGAAATGGTTAGATGGCACGTACTGGTTTATGGCACTGCAGATGCCAGGCGGTCACATCCTGTCTAGTCTGGATTAAGAAGGACTAATAATAATCTGGGAGATGTACTATAGTGGCACTTATCGTGCCGCTATAGCTCTTCCTGTTTCATCTCTTGTCACAGCGAAACAGGAAGTAATGACGCCAAGATCTAACAACTCGGCCACTGGAGTGGTGGAGAGAAAGCTCTGCTCTCCAGCGATCGCTGCAGCCTATCAGCAGTAGGCTTTCTGCCTGGCTGACCCCAATGTGCATGCGTGAGCAGTGGTGCAAGCAGAAAAAAATTCTCATTGGTACTGTGTGCGTGCGCTGATGGACAAAAAATGGGTGTGGCCACATGCCACACAGGGCGTGGTTAATGAAAATGGGGCTGTGATACACATATGGGGGGCCAGATACACATATGACCCCAATAGTGCAGTGCCAGATACACCTATGCCCCCAATAGTGCAGTGCCAGATACACATATGCCCCCAATAGCGCCAGATACACATATGTACCCCGTAGTGCAGTGCCAGATACACATATGCCTCCACTGTGCCACATACACATAGGCCCCCACAGTGCCAGATACACCTATGCCCCCAATAGTGCTAAATACAAATATGCCCCCAATAGTGCAGTGCGAGATACACATATGCGCCCAATAGTGTCAGATACACATATGCCTCCACAGTGCCAGATACACATATGGCACCACAGTGCCAGATACACATATGCCTCCACAGTGCCAGATACACATAGGCTCCCTCAGTGCCATATACACATATTCCTCTAAAGTGCCAGATACACATAGGCTCCCACACTGCCAAATATGCCCCCACACTGCCAGATACAAATAAGCCTGCCTATATGTGACATGACGATAAGCCATAAAAGTGTGGTTTTCTTTTTTGTACTACTGTTGTGATTTGATGGCAAAATCATTTGATGTTTGCAGACACCGTAGAGAAAAGTGTTTTTGTACCTTACCTGCTTTAATACAGGTAAGGTACAAGATTAAGCTGCTGGCCACTTCACGGCTTCTCTGATACAGCAGTCCTAACTACTTAATAGCAGTGCCCACATTGGGCCATGTAATTTGTCACAGTACGCCTCATGATAAAGGTCATTACTAAAACATTTCCAGACAGAGAGCTAACTTACCAGGGAGCCACCCCCAGGATCTCCCATTGGCACTACAAGGAACAGCATGCCTTCCAAATGCTGCTCCCATTCAATGCCTCATGCACACAAGCAGACAAACAATTTGGAAGCTGCTCAATCATACCTGGAGATAATTATATATCAGGTGCTGGAAGGGGGAGGGGTCATAGACAGACAAACAAAGAGGAAGGGGGGTGCAAATCCCCAACCCCAAATTCCCTTCCGCACACTGAAAATTACCTGTAACCATCCCTGAATCTATCTGGTAATAAAATTCAGAGAATTTGTCACAAATGTTTGCAAACACATGTTTAAGCTGCTGGCCACTTCACGGCTTCTCTGATACAGCAGTCCTAACTACTTAATAGCAGTGCCCACATTGGGCCATGTAATTTGTCACAGTACGCCTCATGATAAAGGTCATTACTAAAACATTTCCAGACAGAGAGCTAACTTACCAGGGAGCCACCCCCAGGATCTCCCATTGGCACTAAATTCTCTGAATTTTATTACCAGATAGATTCAGGGATGGTTACAGGTAATTTTCAGTGTGCGGAAGGGAATTTGGGGTTGGGGATTTGCACCCCCCTTCCTCTTTGTTTGTCTGTCTATGACCCCTCCCCCTTCCAGCACCTGATATATAATTATCTCCAGGTATGATTGAGCAGCTTCCAAATTGTTTGTCTGCTAAGGTACAAGATTGTAAGCTCCTTGGAGCAAGGCCCCTTTTCCCTCATGTTCTCACAACCAGTGGCGTATTTATAATGGGTGCAGGGTGTGCAGCCTGCACCCATTTTTTTCAATCTTTACCCTCCATAGTCTCGCGTTGACAGCTGCAGGAATCACCCGGAAAATGGTGCAGCGGCGATTTTCCTGGCGTTTTGCACATGCACAGTAAGAAAATCTCTGGAAAAATGGCCGCCGCAACAGTTTCCTGGAGACCTGCGCATGTGCACTAGACTCGGGGACAGCGCTAGGGCAGAGCCGGATTAAGGGGGGGGGCCCAGGGGGTACATTACCCTGGGCCCCCCAAATCTCAAGGGCCCCCTTGGACCCATAGGAATCTTTGACTTTGGCCCCAAGAGCATGCAGCTTTTACTGCTGTATTGCTGCTGTCATCGGGGCCAGCACTCAGTGGGTTCAGCAGCCAGTCACAGCCTAACTGGTCATCTCTCACTGCCACCAATGAGCTGTGGTGAGGATGCCTCTACTCACTCCCCTCCCGGCTGAGACCACGCCCCCTATTCTCCGTGAAGCCCCGCCCCTTTCTCTCCTCTATCCCTATGGGTTGGTTCTATATCAGAGTGGGAGAAGGAACCTACTGACGTACCTAGGGGAGGAGACCCGTCACCAGGGGGAGGGGCTACGGCCGAACAAGGTACCCGAAAAGTACCCTCGCGGGCTCGCTTCGCTCGCCACGCTTCGGGCACGGTGGCTCGCTCCGCTCCGCTTCGCTCGCCACCTAATTACGAAAGATAATAGTTGGTGGCGTGGATACTAGAGCAACTGTACCGCTGGCGTAGATCCTGCCCCTTGTGTCGTGGCTCCTCCCCCTGACGGAAAAGGTCCCTTAGGCCACTTGGATCTAGCCTCAACCCCTCAGACTGCACTAATATACCCCCCTACACTTCCCCATATACTTACCTCGGTAGGAAGTAGGCTGCCTGGTCTCAGCAGATTGCGGAGCTCATGAGGAGAAGAAGAGACAGTCACAGATAGGGTAGAAGAGGGAAACGGTAGAGACTAGGGCAGGAGGATAAACAATGACATAGGGATAGGTTGAGGCTAGTATATGGGGAAGTGTAGGGGGGTATATTAGTGCAGTCTGAGGTTGTATTAATGTTATTTGTGGGGGTTATGTTAAGAGGATGGGGGTGTAATTGTATTAACATTAAGGGGGTTATATTACTGTTATTGGGGTGGGGGTGTAATTGTATTAACATTATTGGGGTTATATTACTGTTATTGGGGTGGGGGTGTATTAACATTATGGGGGTTATATTACTGTTATTGGGGTGGGGGTGTATTAACATTATGGGGGTTATATTACTGTTATTGGGGTGGGGGTGTATTAACATTATGGGGGTTATATTACTGTTATTGGGGTGGGGGTGTATTAACATTATGGGGGTTATATTACTGTTATTGGGGTGGGGGTGTATTAACATTAAGGGGGTTATATTACTGTTATTGGGGTGGGGTGTATTAACATTATGGGGGTTATATTACTGTTATTGGGGTGGGGGTGTATTAACATTAAGGGGGTTATATTACTGTTATTGGGGTGGGGGTGTATTAACATTAAGGGGGTTATATTACTGTTATTGGGGTGGGGGTGTATTAACATTATGGGGGTTATATTACTGTTATTGGGGTGGGGGTGTATTAACGTTATGGGGGTTATATTACTGTTATTGGGGTGGGGGTGTATTAACATTATGGGGGTTATATTACTGTTATTGGGGTGGGGGTGTATTAACGTTATGGGGGTTATATTACTGTTATTGGGGTGGGGGTGTATTAACGTTATGGGGGTTATATTACTGTTATTGGGGTGGGGGTGTATTAACATTATGGGGCTTATATTACTGTTATTGGGGTGGGGGTGTATTAACATTATGGGGGTTATATTACTGTTATTGGGGTGGGGGTGTATTAACATTATGGGGGTTATATTACTGTTATTGGGGTGGGGGTGTATTAACATTATGGGGGTTATATTACTGTTATTGGGGTGGGGGTGTATTAATATCATGGGGGTATATTACTGTTATCTGGGTGGTGTGCTGGGGGGGTGTATTAATATTATGGGGGTATATTACTATTATCTGGGTGGTGTGCTGGGGGGGTGTATTAATATTATGGGGGTATATTACTGTTATCTGGGTGGTGTGCTGGGGGGGAGTGTATTAATATTATGGGGGTATATTACTGCTATCTGGGTGGTGTGCTGGGGGGGAGTGTATTAATATTATGGGGGTATATTACTGTTATCTGGGTGGTGTGCTGGGGGGGTGTATTAATATTATGGGGGTATATTACTGCTATCTGGGTGGTGTGCTGGGGGGGAGTGTATTAATATTATGGGGGTATATTACTGCTATCTGGGTGGTGGGTTGGGGTTGTATTATTACTGAGCCTGATTTGGAGGTGGGTGGACCTGCAGTAGCTGCAGCAGTTACTACTACGTCTTTATGCTAATGCCGCAGTCGGTGGGCGCCCTTATGTGATGTCCACCAGCTGTAATGTGCGCATGAAGACGGGCCATCGATCAAACATCGGTTGCACCATCAGACATTCTAGAATCCCTTTGGTGCTCCGACTGTCCATTGGATCGTGGCTGCCAGTGCCAGTGGAACTGCATCTTTTGACAAAGTCCCTGACATTGACACGTCTACCACCATTAGCCACTCTCCAATCACCTCCCAGGAACGCCTATCAAAATTGCATTGCTCTCCATGCAATGCAGATATGTGTCTCCTGGTGGTAACGACTGGGACATATTATATTGGCCCAACTTGACATAGTGCTAGGGTTCATACATTCATAGGATTCTGTACTTTTACATGCCTGCAGATTTGAAAGCTCGGACATCGAAAACCAAGTATCTAGAAGAGGAGGCAGTGGATTGGAGCCGATGTCCTCAGTAAGTAGCTGTGACATGCACCCACCCACACATTATAAAAACAGACACACACACACTCTCACAGCAAGGTGTCTGGCTCTCCCTGTAGAAAAAAGCCATCAGCCCAATCTGAATCACATATATCCCCCACATAGTGCAGCACTCAAGGCGGCTGAAATAAACACTACAAAAGCGGCTTATATTTGGCAACTTTTCAGAGCCTGACGAAAGTGCCACCTATAAACGGCACTGAAACGTTACCAAATATATGCTGCTGTTACAGTATTTAATTCAGATGCCTTGAGTGCTGCACCGCGTGGGTATATGTGTGTGTATTCGTCTGCCTGCCTCTTTATTAGGGGCCTCCCCTGACTGTGTGCGCCCTGGGCCCCCCATAGCCTTAATCCGGCCCTGCGCTAGGGTCCTCTAGTGATCCTAGTGCCCAGAGTCTACAACGCTACCGGCAAGAGAGGAGGGAGCCCAGATGGAGTCTGCAATGGGCCTCCTCCTCTCTGGATATGCCCCTGCTCACAGCCCTCTTCTCTTGCACTTCAATTACAGCTCTCTCCTACTCAGTGACTGTCTATACCTACATCTCCTCCATCTCTTCCTATGGCTGCCTGCTACCAGCAGTACACCGATTACTCCTTTGCTTCCTGACATCTCAGCTGTATTGTGTACAGAGGACTGTGCAGCTATTACCTGTGCTCTGCTTTAGTTTTTCCATACCTCCCAACTTTCCTATGGTCTAAGGAGGGACACACGCGCGCGCTCCCGAAAAGGGGTGTGGTCTGTGAAAGGGGGAGTGGCTTCACGGGAGGACCCAGGATCACTAGCCACGCCCCCGTTTTCGTCACTGAGGGGGGCATGCCCAGCGCTCTGTGAGCTGCTGGCATGCCCCCTCTCCTCCTGTCTCCCCTGAATAGACGCTGTGCGCATGCGCACAGCGTCTATTCACCGCTGCTCTGCTAAGCAGGGCAGCGAGAGACAGAGACTCCCAACTGCCCCCCTCCCCCCCCACCGTGGGACACTGTGGCCCGCGGGTGGGACAGCGGGACAGTCCCCAAAAAACGGGACTGTCCCGCGAAAATCGGGACAGTTGGGAGGTATGGTTTTTCTGTTCCATGTACCCTTATAGTTCTAATGTGTGTCATATGTACGGCGGGGCAAACCACTTGTGGTGCCTTATAAATAAAATGTAATAATAATAATAATACATGACAGTGTTCAAGTGTCAAATACCGCTAGTTACAGCACTATCTGACTGCTAGAAAGTGCAACTGGGGCAAATGTAGGGGGTATAGGAAGATATTGGGGGTCCCAAAAACTATAGCAAGTATATTCCACACTGTCCATATACAAGCTTTCCTCATTTTATTATTATTATTTTTTTTAATGTTATTTTTCACATCTTTTGCATAAATGGATGTGTTTCAGGCTGATGGCCACATTTTGAGACCCCCTACTGAGCATATACTTTTTGTTCTTACTTTTTATTTATGTTTTTGGGAGTTTTGTGGTGTCTGTTATAGCTGGATTATATAATATTGCAATGTACTCATGTACTCATGCATTCCACGATGAGATCAGTTAGTCGCCGCCTATGGGGGAGTGTAGTTTTCGCTTTGCAAGTGTACGAACGCTTTTGCAGCCGACGGCACAAAAAAGTTTTTTGCAGTCTCTGAGTAGCGCTGGACTTACTCAGCTGCTGTGATCACTTCAGCCTGTCCGGTCCCGCTATTAACGTCAGACACCCGCCCTGCAAACGCATGGACACGCCTGCGTTTTTCCAAACACTCCCAGAAAACGGTCAGTTGACACCCACAAACGCCCTCTTTCTGTCAATCACCTTGCGATCGGCTGTGCGAGTGGATTCTTCGTTAAATCCATCGCCCAGCACCGATCCTCTTTGCACCCGTACGACGCACCTGCGTATTGCGGTGCATATGCTTGCGCAGTTTTGCCGAGATTTAACCTGATCGCAGCACTGCAAAAAGTTGCTAGCGAGCGATCAACTCGGAATGACCCCCATAGTTCTTACTCCCTATGCCAGAGGTTCCCAAAACGCCATCATCAAGGCGCCCTGGTGGTCCAAGTTTTAAAGATATCCATGGTTTAGAACAGATGGTTAAATCAAACTGACTGAGGTACTAATTAAGGGTACCTGTGGCCAAGCATGGATATACTTAAAACCTGGACCATTAGTGTTCCTTGAGCACCGTGTTTGGGAACCTCTGCCCATACTTGCCTACCTGACCCTCTCCATGAGGGAGAAAATGCTCTGTTCCTGGACTTTCCTGGTAATGTATGATTGCCATCACCTGTGGTGAAACACCTTTCTTATCAATTAACTAGCTCACCACAGGTGATGGCAATCATACATTACCAGGAAAGTCCAGGAACAGAGCATTTTCTCCCTCATGGAGAGGGTCAGGTAGGCAAGTATGCCTCTGCCCTATGCTGTGTGCATACCTCCCAACATGACCCTCTCCAGGAGGGACACCATGCTCTGCTCCTGGACTTTTCTCTTAATTTATAATTACCGGCACCTGTTTTGAACAGGTTAATGGATAAGAAAGGTGTTTCACCACAGGTGATGGCAATCATAACTTAAGAGGGAAGTCCAGGAGCAGAGCATTCTGTCCCTCCTGGAGAGGGTCATGTTGGGAGGTATGCACTGTGAGAGATGCTGCAGACACCCATTTGGTTTATTATCTCACTGCGTTATCAAGGAGTTGACCCAAACCATACTGTAGTGGACTCTGAATAATGTCCTCTGTATCTTGACCACTGGCTATGATTGGTTCATGGCTTACACGATTTTTGGATGCATGGTAGATTTCTAGGGATGTGGCCACAGATACTAATTGGCACCTGAGACGTGTTATAGGCCCTACACACTGGCCGATTTTTTGAAAGATATGAACGATCTCGTTCATAAATGAACGAGAACTCGTTCATATCTTTCAGTGTGGAGGCTCCAGCGATGAACGATGCGCGGTCCCGTGCTCGTTCATCGCTGGTCCCCCGTCGGCTGTGCATGCAGGCCAATATGGACGATCTCGTCCATATTTGCCTGCAGTTCTATGGAGCCGCGTGACAGGGGGAGTGAAGAAACTTCACTCCCCCCGTGACTGCCCCCCCGCCGCCGGGTCGCTCGTCGGCCATATCCGCCGTCGGGCAGCTCGGCGGCGGGTCGGCCAGTGTGTAGGGCCCCTTAGAATGTTGATTGACCAGAAGTTCCTTTTAGTAAAAGCTAAGTACAGAAGAATTAATCAGAGAGCAATCTATCTGACATAGGGGGTAATTTAGATCTGATCGCTGCTGTGCATTTTCACACAGCGTTCGATTAGATCTGAACTGCGCATGCGTGTGAGCCACAAAGCGCCGGCACGTCGCACAACAGCACCAGGCATCGGTGCCTAGCGACGCGATGGTGCGAAAAATCCGAACGCATGGGCGTTTGTAAGAAGATTGACAGGAAGAGGCCGTTTGTGGGTGGCAACTGACCGTTTTCCAGGAGTGTCCGGAAAAGCGCAGACGGGATCAAGCGTTTTGAGGGAGGGTGTCTGACGTCAGCTCCGGCCCCGATCAGCAGGAAACAATCGCAGCGGCTGAGTAAGTCCTGGGCTGCGCAGAGACTGCACAAACTGATGTTTGTGCAGCTCTGCTAATGAAGGGATCGCCCACTTGAACATCGTTTTCCCCTCCCCCTGTAGGTGGCGACTCTCTGATCGCAGGGCAGCAAAAAACGTAGCCCAGTGATCAGATCTGAATTAGGCCCATAGCTAAGCTACAGTACCTCCCACTGAACAGAATTACGCAGGAGTTATATACCTTTAAGAGAGAAATTGGTTATGTAAAGTATATAGTGATACTTTAGAAGAAACACTCTAATAAGAAAGAAAAAATAAGAATTTACTCACCGGTAATTCTATTTCTCGTAGTCCGTAGTGGATGCTGGGACTCCGTAAGGACCATGGGGAATAGCGGCTCCGCAGGAGACTGGGCACAACTATAAAGAAAGCTTTAGACTACTGGTGTGCACTGGCTCCTCCCACTATGACCCTCCTCCAGACTTCAGTTAGGATACTGTGCCCGGAAGAGCTGACACAATAAGGAAGGATTTTGAATCCCGGGTCTGACTCATACCAGCCACACCAATCACACCGTATAACTCGTGATACAATACCCAGTTAACAGTATGATAACAACTGAGCCTCTCAACAGATGGCTCAACAATAACCCTTTAGTTAAGCAATAACTATATACAAGTATTGCCGACAATCCGCACTTGGGATGGGCGCCCAGCATCCACTACGGACTACGAGAAATAGAATTACCGGTGAGTAAATTCTTATTTTCTCTGACGTCCTAAGTGGATGCTGGGACTCCGTAAGGACCATGGAGATTATACCAAGGCTCCCAAACGGGCGGGAGAGTGCAGATGACTCTGCAGCACCGAATGGGCAAACTCTAGGTCCTCCTCAGCCAGGGTGTCAAACTTGTAGAATTTAGCAAACGTGTTTGACCCCGACCAAGTAGCTGCTCGGCAAAGTTGAAAAGCCGAGACCCCTCGGGCAGCCGCCCAAGAAGAGCCCACCTTCCTCGTGGAATGGGCTTTCACTGATTTAGGATGCGGCAGTCCAGCCGCAGAATGTGCAAGCTGAATCGTACTACAGATCCAGCGAGCAATAGTCTGCTTTGAAGCAGGTGCACCCAACTTGTTGGGCGCATACAGGATAAAGAGCGAGTCAGTCTTTCTGACTCCAGCTGTCCTGGAAACATAGATTTCCAGGGCCCTGACTACGTCCAACACCTTGGAAGCCTCCAAGTCTTTTGTAGCCGCAGGCACCACGATAGGCTGGTTCAGATGAAAAGCTGATACCACTTTAGGGAGAAACTGGGGACGAGTCCTCAATTCTGCCCTATCCATATGGAAAATCAGATAAGGGCTTTTACATGACAAAGCCGCCAATTCTGATACACGCCTGGCCGAAGCTAAGGCCAACAACATGACCACTTTCCACGTGAGATATTTCAAATCCACGGTTTTCAGTGGCTCAAACCAATGTGACTTTAAGAAATCCAACACCACGTTGAGATCCCAAGGTGCCACTGGAGGCACAAAAGGGGGCTGAATATGCAGCACTCCCTTAACAAAAGTCTGAACTTCAGGTAGTGAAGCCAGTTCTCTCATGAAGAAAATCGATAGAGCCGAAATCTGGACCTTAATGGAACCCAACTTAAGGCCCATAGTCACCCCTGACTGTAGGAAGTGCAGGAAACGGCCCAGCTGAAATTCCTCCGTTGGGGCCTTCCTGGCCTCACACCACGCAACATATTTTCGCCATATGCGGTGATAATGGTTTGCGGTTACTTCTTTCCTAGCTTTAATCAGCGTAGGAATGACTTCCTCCGGAATGCCCTTTTCCTTCAGGATCCGGTGTTCAACCGCCATGCCGTCAAACGCAGCCGCGGTAAGTCTTGGAACAGACAGGGCCCCTGCTGCAGCAGGTCTTGTCTGAGCGGTAGAGGCCATGGGTCCTCTGAGATCATTTCTTGAAGTTACGGGTACCAAGCTCTTCTTGGCCAATCCGGAACAATGAGTATAGTTCTTACTCCTCTTCTCCTTATTATCCTCAGTACCTTTGGTATGAGAGGAAGAGGAGGGAACACATAAACCGACCGGTACACCCACGGTGTCACTAGAGCGTCCACAGCTATCGCCTGCGGGTCTCTTGACCTGGCGCAATACTTTTCTAGCTTTTTGTTTAGGCGGGACGCCATCATGTCCACCTGTGGCCTTTCCCAACGGTTTACAATCATTTGAAAGACTTCTGGATGAAGTCCCCAATCTCCCGGGTGGAGGTCGTGCCTGCTGAGGAAGTCTGCTTCCCAGTTGTCCACTCCCGGAATGAACACTGCTGACAGTGCTAACACGTGATTTTCCGCCCATCGGAGAATCCTTGTGGCTTCTGCCATTGCCATCCTGCTTCTCGTGCCGCCCTGTCGGTTTACATGGGCGACCGCCGTGATGTTGTCTGACTGGATCAGTACCGGCTGGTTTTGAAGCAGGGGTTTTGCCTGACTTAGGGCATTGTAAATGGCCCTTAGTTCCAGAATATTTATGTGCAGGGAAGTCTCCTGACTTGACCATAGTCCTTGGAAGTTTCTTCCCTGTGTGACTGCCCCCCAGCCTCGAAGGCTGGCATCCGTGGTCACCAGGACCCAGTCCTGTATGCCGAATCTGCGGCCCTCTTGAAGATGAGCACTCTGCAGCCACCACAGCAGAGACACCCTTGTCCTTGGAGACAGGGTTATCAGCCGATGCATCTGAAGATGCGATCCGGACCACTTGTCCAAGAGGTCCCACTGAAAGGTTCTTGCATGAAACCTGCCGAATGGAATCGCTTCGTAGGAAGCTACCATCTTTCCCAGGATCCGCGTGCAGTGATGCACCGACACCTGTTTTGGTTTTAGGAGGCCTCTGACTAGAGATGACAGCTCCTTGGCCTTCTCCTCCGGGAGAAACACTTTTTTCTGTTCTGTGTCCAGAACCATCCCCAGGAACAGTAGACGTGTCGTAGGGACCAGCTGTGACTTTGGAATGTTTAGAATCCAGCCGTGCTGTTGTAGCACCTCCCGAGATAGTGCTACCCCGACCAACAACTGCTCCCTGGACCTCGCCTTTATCAGGAGATCATCCAAGTAAGGGATAATTAAAACTCCCTTCTTTCGAAGGAGTATCATCATTTCGGCCATTACCTTGGTAAAGACCCTCGGAGCCGTGGATAGACCGAACGGCAACGTCTGGAATTGGTAATGACAATCCTGTACCACAAATCTGAGGTACTCCTGGTGAGGATGGTAAATGGGGACATGCAGGTAAGCATCCTTGATGTCCAGTGATACCCTGTAATCCCCCTCGTCCAGGCTTGCAATAACCGCCCTGAGCGATTCCATCTTGAACTTGAATTTTTTTATATATGTGTTCAAGGATTTCAAATTTAAAATGGGTCTCACCGAACCGTCCGGTTTCGGAACCACAAACATTGTGGAATAGTAACCCCGTCCTTTTTGAAGTAGGGGTACCTTTACTATCACCTGTTGTGAATACAGTTTGTGAATTGCCTGTAACACTGCCTCCCTGCCTGAGGGAGTGGTTGGTAAGGCAGATTTAAGGAAACGGCGGGGGGGAGACGTCTCGAATTCCAGCTTGTACCCCTGAGATACTATTTGAAAGATCCAGGGATCCACCCGTGAGCGAGCCCACTGATTGCTGAAATATTTGAGACGGGCCCCCACCGTACCTGGCTCCGCCTGTGGAGCCCCAGCGTCATGCTGTGGACTTAGAGGAAGCGGGGGAGGACTTTTGCTCCTGGGAACTGGCTGTATGCTGCAGCTTTTTTCCCCTACCTCTGCCTCTGGGCAAAAAGGACGCGCCCTTAACTCGTTTGCCCCTATTGGGCCGAAAGGACTGTACCTGATAATACGGTGCTTTCTTTGGCTGTGAGGGAACATGGGGTAAAAATGTAGACTTCCCAGCTGTTGCTGTGGAAACGAGGTCCGAGAGACCATCCCCGAACAACTCCTCACCCTTATAAGGCAGAACTTCCATGTGCCTTTTGGAATCTGCATCTCCTGTCCACTGCCGAGTCCATAACCCTCTCCTGGCAGAAATGGACATTGCACTAATTTTGGATGCCAGCCAGCAAATATCCCTCTGTGCATCCCTCATGTATAAAAGTGCGTCTTTAATATGCTCTACGGTTAGCAATATAGTGTCCCTGTCTAGGGTATCAATATTTTCTGACAGGGAATCTGACCATGCAGCTGCAGCACTGCACATCCATGCTGAAGCAATAGCTGGTCTCAGTATAACACATGTGTGTGTATATATAGACTTCAGGATAGCCTCCTGCTTTCTATCAGCAGATTCCTTCAGGGCGGCCGTATCCGGAGACGGTAGTGCCACTTTCTTTGACAAGCGTGTGAGCGCTTTATCCACTCTAGGGGATGTTTCCCAACGTGCCCTATCCTCTGGCGGGAAAGGGTACGCCATTAGCAACCTCTTAGAAATTACCAGTTTCTTATCAGGGGAAGCCCACGCTTCTTCACACACTTCATTTAACTCCTCAGATGGAGGAAAAGCTACTGGTAGTTTTTTCTCTCCAAACATAATACCCTTTTTTGTGGTACCAGGGGTAACATCAGAAATGTGCAACACATTTTCATTGCCTCAATCATGTAACGTGTGGCCCTACTGGAAGTTACATTAGTCTCATCGTCGTCGATACTGGAGTCAGTATCCGTGTCGACATCTGTGTCTGCCATCTGAGGTAGCGGGCGTTTTAGAGCCCCTGATGGCTTTTGAGACGCCTGGGCAGGCACAGGCTGAGAAACCGGCTGTCCCACATTTGGTATGTCGTCAAACCTTTTATGCAAGGAGTCGACACTGTCGCGTAATTCCTTCCACAGCACCATCCACTCAGGTGTCGACCCCGCAGGGGGTGACATCACATTTACAGGCATCTGCTCCGCCTCCACATAAGCCTCCTCATCAAACATGTCGACACAGCCGTACCGACACACCGCATACACACAGGGAATGCTCTGACAGAGGACAGGACCCCACAAAGCCCTTTGGGGAGACAGAGAGAGAGTATGCCAGCACACACCAGAGCGCTATATAACACAGGGATCCCACTATAAATGAGTGTTTTCCCTTATAGCTGCTTTTTATATATATATATATATATATATATATATATACTGCGCCTAAATTTAGTGCCCCCCCTCTCTTTTTTACCCTTCTGTAGCTTGCAGACTGCAGGGGAGAGCCAGGGAGCTTCCTTCCAGCGGAACTGTGAGGGAAAAATGGCGCCAGTGTGCTGAGGGAGATGGCCCCGCCCCTTTTCCGGCGGACTTCTCCCGCTTTTTCTGGAATACTGGCAGGGGTATTTTTACATCTATATAGCCTCTAGGACTATATATGATGTAGATTTGCCAGCCAAGGTGTCTTATATTGCCCTCAGGGCGCCCCCCCCCCCCAGCGCCCTACACCCATCAGTGACCGGAGTGTGAGGTGTGCATTAGGAGCAATGGCGCACAGCTGCAGTGCTGTGCGCTACCTTGTTGAAGACTGAAGTCTTCTGCCGCCGATTTTCCGGAACACTTCTTGCTTCTGGCTCTGTAAGGGGGCCGGCGGCGCGGCTCCAGGAACGAACACCAAGGTCGGGTCCTGCGGTCGATCCCTCTGGAGCTAATGGTGTCCAGTAGCCTAAGAAGCCCAAACTACCACCTGTTAGGTAGGTTCGCTTCTTCTCCCCTTAGTCCCTCGCTGCAGTGAGTCTGTTGCCAGCAGATCTCACTGTAAAATAAAAAAACCTTTCTTTCTAGGAGCTCAGGAGAGCCCCTAGTGTGCATCCAGCTCAGCCGGGCACAAGATTCTAACTGAAGTCTGGAGGAGGGCCATAGTGGGAGGAGCCAGTGCACACCAGTAGTCTAAAGCTTTCTTTATAGTTGTGCCCAGTCTCCTGCGGAGCCGCTATTCCCCATGGTCCTTACGGAGTCCCTGCATCCACTTAGGACGTCAGAGAAATAAAGTGATAAGCATATTAATAACAAAGGAAAGTGTTAGTTGCCCCATATTGTTGATACTTGGTAGAACATTTACTTCCTTGAAACTCAAGGTCTTTCTCCGTTATTATACTGATACACACATGGGGCATAATGCAGACCTGATCGCGATTTTTGCACTGTTGCGATCAGATAGTCGCCGCCTACAGGAGAGTGTATTTTAGCTCTGCAAGTGTGCGATCGCATGTGTAGCAGAACTGTACATACAGATTTTGTGCAGTGTCTGCACTAGTGATGAGCGGGTTCGGTTTCTCAGAAACCGAACCCCCCCGAACTTCACCCTTTTTACACGGGTCCGAGCCATACTCGGATTCTCCCGTATGGCTCGGTTAACCAGAGCGCGCCCGAACGTCATCATCCCGCTGTCCGATTCTCGCGAGATTCGGATTCTATATAAGCAGCCGCGCGTCGCCGCCATTTTCACTCGTGCATTGGAAATGTTAGGGAGAGGACGTGGCTGTCGTCCTCTCCGTTATTGTTGAACTTGATTGTGCTTTATTGCTTAATTGTGGGGACTGGGGAGCAGCTGTATAATATAGGAGGAGTACAGTGCAGAGTTTTGCTGATCAGTGACCACCAGTTTTATCCGTTCTCTGCCTGAAAAACACTCCATATCTGTGCTCAGTGTGCTGCATATATCTGTGCTCACACTGCTTAATTGTGGGGACTGGGGAGCAGCAGTATTATATAGGAGGAGTACAGTGCAGAGTTTTGCTGACAGTGACCACCAGTATACGTTGTCTGCCTGAAAAACACTCCATATCTGTGCTCAGTGTGCTGCTTTATTGTGGGGACTGGGGACCACCAGTATAATATTATATAGGAGGAGTACAGTGCAGAGTTTTGCTGACCAGTGACCACCAGTATATAATATATAGCATTACGGTACAGTAGGCCACTGCTGTACCTACCTTTGTGTCGTCAAGTATACTATCCATCTAGATTCTATACCTGTGGTGCATTTCAGTTGTGCAGTTTGCTGACACAGTGACCACCAGTATATATAGCAGTACGGTACGGAAGGCCACTGCTGTACCTACCTCTGTGTCGTCATTAAGTATACTATCCGTCTACATTCTATACCTGTGGTGCATTTTAGTTTTGCAGTTTGCTGACACAGTGACCACCAGTATATATAGCAGTACGGTACGGAAGGCCACTGCTGTACCTACCTCTGTGTCGTCATTAAGTATACTATCCATCTACATTCTATACCTGTGGTGCATTTTAGTTTTGCAGTTTGCTGACACAGTGACCACCAGTATATATAGCAGTACGGTACGGAAGGCCACTGCTGTACCTACCTCTGTGTCGTCATTAAGTATACTATCCATCTACATTCTATACCTGTGGTGCATTTTAGTTTTGCAGTTTGCTGACACAGTGACCACCAGTATACTATATATAGCAGTACGGTACGGAAGGCCACTGCTGTACCTACCTCTGTGTCGTCATTAAGTATACTATCCATCTACATTCTATACCTGTGGTGCATTTTAGTTTTGCAGTTTGCTGACACAGTGACCACCAGTATATATAGCAGTACGGTACGGAAGGCCACTGCTGTACCTACCTCTGTGTCGTCATTAAGTATACTATCCATCTACATTCTATACCTGTGGTGCATTTTAGTTTTGCAGTTTGCTGACACAGTGACCACCAGTATATATAGCAGTACGGTACAGAAGGCCACTGCTGTATCTACCTCTGTGTCATCATTAAGTATACTATCCATCTACATTCTATACCTGTGGTGCATTTTAGCTTTGCAGTTTGCTGACACAGTGACCACCAGTATATATAGCAGTACGGTACGGAAGGCCACTGCTGTACCTACCTCTGTGTCATCATTAAGTATATTATCCATCTACATTCTATACCTGTGGTGCATTTTAGTTTTGCCGTTTGCTGACACACTGACCACCAGTATATATAGCAGTACGGTACTGAAGGCCACTGCTGTACCTACCTCTGTGTCGTCATTAAGTATACTATCCATCTACATTCTAGACCTGTGGTGCATTTTAGTTTTGCAGTTTGCTGACACAGTGACCACCAGTATATATAGCAGTACGGTACGGAAGGCCACTGCTGTATCTACCTCTGTGTCGTCATTAAGTATACTATCCATCTACATTCTGTACCTGTGGTGCATTTTAGTTTTGCAGTTTGCTGACACAGTGACCACCAGTATATATAGCAGTACGGTACGGAAGGCCACTGCTGTACCTACCTCTGTGTCGTCATTAAGTATACTATCCATCTACATTCTATACCTGTGGTGCATTTTAGTTCTGCAGTTAGCTGACACAGTGACCACCAGTATATATAGCAGTACGGTACGGAAGGCCACTGCTGTACCTACCCCTGTGTTGTCATTAAGTATACTATCCATCTACATTCTATACCTGTGGTGCATTTTAGTTTTGCAGTTTGCTGACACAGTGACCACCAGTATACTATATATAGCAGTACGGTACGGAAGGCCACTGCTGTACCTACCTCTGTGTCGTCATTAAGTATACTATCCATCTACATTCTATACCTGTGGTGCATTTTAGTTTTGCAGTTTGCTGACACAGTGACCACCAGTATATATAGCAGTACGGTACGGAAGGCCACTGCTGTACCTACCTCTGTGTCGTCATTAAGTATACTATCCATTTACATTCTATACCTGTGGTGCATTTTAGTTTTGCAGTTTGCTGACACAGTGACCACCAGTATATATAGCAGTACGGTACGAAAGGCCACTGCTGTACCTACCTCTCTGTCGTCATTAAGTATACTATCCATCTAGATTCTATACCTGTGGTGCATTTTAGTTTTGCAGTTTGCTGACACAGTGACCACCAGTATATATAGCAGTACGGTACGGAAGGCCACTGCTATACCTACCTCTGTGTCGTCATTAAGTATACTATCCATCTACATTCTATACCTGTCGTGCATTTTAGTTTTGCAGTTTGCTGACACAGTAACCACCAGTATATATAGCAGTACGGTACGGAAGGCCACTGCTGTACCTACCTCTGTGTCGTCATTAAGTATACTATCCATCTACATTCTATACCTGTGGTGCATTTTAGTTTTGCAGTTTGCTGACACAGTGACCACCAGTATATATAGCAGTACGGTACGGAAGGCCACTGCTGTACCTACCTCTGTGTCGTCATTAAGTATACTATCCATCTACATTCTATACCTGTGGTGCATTTTAGTTTTGCAGTTTGCTGACACAGTGACCACCAGTATATATAGCAGTACGGTATGGAAGGCCACTGCTGTACCTACCTCTGTGTCATCATTAAGTATACTATCCATCTAAATTCTATACCTGTGGTGCATTTTAGTTGTGCGCAGTATATATAGTAGTAGGCCATTGCTATTGATACTGGCATATAATTCCACACATTAAAAAATGGAGAACAAAAATGTGGAGGTTAAAATAGGGAAAGATCAAGATCCACTTCCACCTCGTGCTGAAGCTGCTGCCACTAGTCATGGCCGAGACGATGAAATGCCATCAACATCGTCTGCCAAGGCCGATGCCCAATGTCATAGTAGAGAGCATGTAAAATCCAAAAAACAAAAGTTCAGTAAAATGACCCAAAAATCAAAATTGAAAGCGTCTGATGAGAAGCGTAAACTTGCCAATATGCCATTTACGACACGGAGTGGGAAGGAACGGCTGAGGCCCTGGCCTATGTTCATGGCTAGTGGTTCAGATTCACATGAGGATGGAAGCACTCATCCTCTCGCAAGAAAAATGAAAAGACTTAAGCTGGCAAAAGCACAGCAAAGAACTGTGCGTTCTTCTAAATCTCAAATCCCCAAGGAGAGTCCAATTGTGTTGGTTGCGATGCCTGACCTTCCCAACACTGGACGGGAAGAGCTTGCGCCTTCCACCATTTGCACGCCCCCTGCAAGTGCTGGAAGGAGCATCCGCAGTCCAGTTCCTGATAGTCAAATTGAAGATGTCACTGCTGAAGTACACCAGGATGAGGATATGGGTGTTGCTGGCGCTGGGGAGGAAATTGACAAGGAGGATTCTGATGGTGAGGTGGTTTGTTTAATTCAGGCACCCGGGGAGACACCTGTTGTCCGTGGGACGAATATGGCCATTGACATGCCTGGTCAAAATACAAAAAAAATCAGCTCTTCGGTGTGGAATTATTTCAACACAAATGCGGACAACAGGTGTCAAGCCGTGTGTTGCCTTTGTCAAGCTGTAATAAGTAGGGGTAAGGACGTTAACCACCTCGGAACATCCTCCCTTATACGTCACCTGCAGCGCATTCATCATAAGTTAGTGACAAGTTCAAAAACTTTGGATGACAGCGGAAGCAGTCCACTGACAACTAAATCCCTTCCTCTTGTAACCAAGCTCCTGCAAACCACACCACCAACTCCCTCAGTGTCAACTTCCTCCTTACCCAGGAAAGCCAATAGTCCTGCAGGCCATGTCACTGGCAAGTCTGACGAGTCCTCTCCTGCCTGGGATTCCTTCGATGCATCCTTGAGTGTAACGCCTACTGCTGCTGGCGCTGCTGTTGTTGCTGCTGGGAGTCGATCGTCATCCCAGAGGGGAAGTCAGAAGACCACTTGTACTACTTCCAGTAAGCAATTGACTGTCCAACAGTCCTTTGCGAGGAAGATGAAATATCACAGCAGTCATCCTGCTGCAAAGCAGATAACTCAGGCCTTGGCAGCCTGGGCGGTGAGAAACGTGGTTCCGGTATCCACCGTTAATTCAGAGGCAACTAGAGACTTGATTGAGGTACTGTGTCCCCGGTACCAAATACCATCTAGGTTCCATTTCTCTAGGCAGGCGATACCGAAAATGTACACAGACCTCAGAAAAAGAGTCACCAGTGTCCTAAAAAATGCAGTTGCACCCAATGTCCACTTAACCACGGACATGTGGACAAGTGGAGCAGGGCAGACTCAGGACTATATGACTATGACAGCCCACTGGGTAGATGTATTGCCTCCCGCAGCAAGAACAGCAGCGGCGGCACCAGTAGCAGCATCTCGCAAATGCCAACTCGTTCCTGGGCAGGCTACGCTTTGTATCACCGCTTTCCAGAAGAGGCACACAGCTGACAACCTCTTACGGAAACTGAGGAAGATCATCGCAGAATGGCTTACCCCAATTGGACTCTCCTGGGGATTTGTGACATCGGACAACGCCAGCAATATTGTGCGTGCATTACATCTGGGCAAATTCCAGCACGTCCCATGTTTTGCACATACATTGAATTTGGTGGTGCAGAATTATTTAAAAAACGACAGGGGCGTGCAAGAGATGCTGTCGGTGGCCCGAAGAATTGCGGGCCACTTTCGGCATTCAGCCACCGCGTACTGAAGACTGGAGCACCACCAAACAATCCTGAACCTGCCCTGCCATCATCTGAAGCAAGAGGTGGTAACGAGGTGGAATTCAACCCTCTATATGCTTCAGAGGATGGAGGAGCAGCAAAAGGCCATTCAAGCCTATACATCTGCCCACAATATAGGCAAAGGAGGGGGAATGCACCTGACTCAGGCGCAGTGGAGAATGATTTCAACGTTGTGCAAGGTTCTGCAACCCTTTGAACTTGCCACACGTGAAGTCAGTTCAGACACTGCCAGCCTGAGTCAGGTCATTCCCCTCATCAGGCTTTTGCAGAAGAAGCTGGAGACATTGAAGGAGGAGCTAAAACAGAGCGATTCCGCCAGGCATGTGGGACTTGTGGATGGAGCCCTTAATTCGCTTAACCAGGATTCACGGGTGGTCAATCTGTTGAAATCAGAGCACTACATTTTGGCCACCGTGCTCGATCCTAGATTTAAAACCTACGTTGTATCTCTCTTTCCGGCAGACACAAGTCTGCAGAGGTTCAAAGACCTGCTGGTGAGAAAATTGTCAAGTCAAGCGGAACGTGACCCGTCAACATCTCCTCCTTCACATTCTCCCGCAACTGGGGGTGCGAGGAAAAGGCTAAGAATTCCGAGCCCACCCGCTGGCAGTGATGCAGGGCAGTCTGGAGCGAGTGCTGACATCTGGTCCGGACTGAAGGACCTGCCAACGATTACTGACATGTCGTCTACTGTCACTGCATATGATTCTCTCACCATTGAAAGAATGGTGGAGGATTATATGAGTGACCGCATCCAAGTAGGCATGTCAGACAGTCCGTACGTATACTGGCAGGAAAAAGAGGCAATTTGGAGGCCCTTGCACAAACTGGCTTTATTCTACCTAAGTTGCCCTCCCTCCAGTGTGTACTCCGAAAGAGTGTTTAGTGCAGCCGCTCACCTTGTCAGCAATCGGCGTACGAGGTTACTTCCAGAAAATGTGGAGAAGATGATGTTCATCAAAATGAATTATAATCAATTCCTCCGTGGAGAAATTCACCAGCAATTGCCTCCAGAAAGTACACAGGGATCTGAGATGGTAGATTCCAGTGAGGACGAATTAATAATCTGTGAGGAGGGGGATGTACACAGTGAAAGGGGTGAGGAATCGGAGGATGATGATGAGGAGGACATCTTGCCTCTGTAGAGCCAGTTTGTGCAAGGAGAGATTGATTGCTTCTTTTTTGGTGGGGGCCCAAACCAACCAGTCATTTCAGTCACAGTCGTGTGGCAGACCCTGTCGCTGAAATTATGGGTTCGTTAAAGTGTGCATGTCCTGTTTATACAACATAAGGGTGGGTGGGAGGGCCCAAGGACAATTCCATCTTGCACCTCTTTTTCTTTCATTTTTCTTTGCATCATGTGCTGTTTGGGGACAATTTTTTTGAAGTGCCATCCTGTCTGACACTGCAGTGCCACTCCTAGATGGGCCAGGTGTTTGTGTCAGCCACTTGTGTCGCTTAGCTTAGTCACACAGCGACCTTGGTGCGCCTCTTTTTTTCTTTGCATCATGTGCTGTTTGGGGACAATTTTTTTGAAGTGCCATCCTGTCTGACACTGCAGTGCCACTCCTAGATGGGCCAGGTGTTTGTGTCAGCCACTTGTGTCGCTTAGCTTAGTCACACAGCGACCTTGGTGCGCCTCTTTTTTTCTTTGCATCATGTGCTGTTTGGGGACAATTTTTTTGAAGTGCCATCCTGTCTGACACTGCAGTGCCACTCCTAGATGGGCCAGGTGTTTGTGTCGGCCACTTGTGTCGCTTAGCTTAGTCACACAGCGACCACAGTGCGCCTCTTTTATTCTTTGCATCATGTGCTGTTTGGGGACAATTTTTTTGAAGTGCCATCCTGTCTGACACTGCAGTGCCACTCCTAGATGGGCCAGGTGTTTGTGTCGGCCACTTGTGTCGCTTAGCTTAGCCATCCAGCGACCTCGGTGCAAATTTTAGGACTAAAAATAATATTGTGAGGTGTGAGGTGTTCAGAATAGACTGGAAATGAGTGGAAATTATGGTAATTGAGGTTAATAATACTATGGGATCAAAATGACCCCCAAATTCTATGATTTAAGCTGTTTTTTAGGGTTTTTTGAAAAAAACACCCGAATTCAAAACACACCCGAATCCGACAAAAAAATTTCGGTGAGGTTTTGCCAAAACGCGTCCGAATCCAAAACACGTCCGCGGAACCGAATCCAGAACCAAAACACAAAACCCGAAAAATGTCCGGTGCACATCACTAGTCTGCACAGCCCAGGACTTACTCAGCCGCTGCGATCGCTTCAGCCTGTCCGGGACCGGAATTTACGTCAGACACCCTCCCTGCAAATGCTTGAATATGCCTGCGTTTTTCCAAACACTCCCAGAAAACGGTCAGTTGCCACCCACAAGTGCCTTCTCCCTGTCAATCTCACTGCGAATGCCCGTGCGAATGGATCCTTCGCACAAACCCATCGCTGAGCGGTGATCCGCTTTGTACCCGTGTGATGCACCTGCGCATTGCGGTGCATATGCATGCGGTTTAGAACTGATCGCCCGCTGTATGAAAACGCAGTCTAGCGATCAGGTCTGAATTACCCCCAATACGTCTTTGCTAACATAGTAAGAGAGTCTTTGTTCTAGTAACCATTACAATTACAGAAATGCAGCTGCACATGGCATCAGTTTTGTAGGAAAGCATAAAGCCTCTTTCATATCTTATGAGTAATGAGAGTGAGGGTATATCAAGATATACAGTATGTTGCATTGTCATAATTCTATATTTTGTGTCACATTTGGTGCAATGGCATAAACAGCGAATGGTGGTTACAGGCGAATAAATATGACTTGCCCCCCGCCCACCCCCCACCCCCCTTCGCCTCAGCCCTAGATCCTAATTTGTCTGCAGTGCACCAAATTACCACAAGGGGGAGGCAGAGGATGACAGGAGAGGGCAGAGGGAGTGTGACAGGGGGTGGCAGTGTCAGCAGCCGTGGTCTGGCTGCGGGGAGACGCGCATCCCGGCCGTTGCCTGGGAGCTGGGACGCTGCGTCTCTTCCTGCAGTAGAGGCTGCTGGTCCCCACCCGGCACCTAGCAACAGGCAGACGCCGGGCGCAATGTTCCCTGGTCCCCGCCCGGTGCCTAGCAACAGGCTGACGACGGGTGCTAGGAGCTGCCGGTCTCCTAGCAACGGGGATGCCGGAGACAGACAGCATTCCCTGTTGCCTGACTGTTCAGCTACACTGAATTATTTTCATCCCAAGCAGGTTCCTGATTGGTGCTGCATGATATAAAGCGGAAATACTGAACAAATTCTTTTCATCAGTATTCACCAGTGAAGAACTGATGGTGGGAGTAGAGCATAACAGTTGTGACAGTAATGATTCATGGTTAGATACTTGTTTAAACGAAGAAGTAGTCCGGGATAGACTAAGCAAAATTAAGATTAATAAATCATCTGGTCCTGATTGACTTCACCCGAGGGTTTATTATGGAGCTTAGTTTACAACTAGCACGACCCCTATACTTGATTTTCAATAGTTCAATTAGATCAGGCATGGTACCGAAGGATTGGCGTATAGCTGAGGTCGTGCCATTACTTAAAAAGGGATCCAAAAATATTCTGGGAAACTACAGACCAGTTAGTTTAACATCTATAGTGGGGAAAATATTGGATGGAATTCTAAGGGACGTCATACAGGAGTATCTAAAGTCCGCTAGGATTATTAGCAAGAACCAGCATGGGTCATGTCAGACTTAATTAGCTTCTACGAGGAAGTGAGCAATAATCTTGATCAAGGAAAAGCAGTGGATGTGGTCTTCCTAGATTTTCCAAATTCTTTCGATACAGTTCCTCACAGGAGACTGATGATCAAATTAAAGGAGCTTGGCCTAGGAGAAACTATTTGCACATGGATAAGCAGCTGGTTGGATAGCAGGGTACAGCGAGTAGTGGTCAACGGGAAGTCCTCAACAGGGTCCCCAGTAGTCAGCGGAATACCACAAGGTTCCGTACTCGGACCACTACTGTTCAACATATTTATCAATGACCTAGAAATAGGCCTGGAAAGCACAGTGTCAATCGTTGCAGATGATACTAAACTGTGTAAGGTAATTAATTCATAATTGGATGTGGAGTCTTTGCAGAATGATCTATCTAAACTTGAACTCTGGGCATCTAAATAGAAAATGAGGTTCAATACAGACAAATGCAAGGTTATGCATTTTGGGACTAAAAACAAACTTGCATCCTACATATTAAATGGGGAACGCCTAGGGGAAACAGAGTTGGAAAAAGATTTGGGGGTATTCATTGATAATAGGCTTAATAACTGTACACAATGTCAAAACGCAGTAAAGAAGGCAAGTAAGATGCTAGCGTGCATAAAAAGGGGAATTGAGATAAGGGACTCGGATGTAATCATGCCGCTGTATAAGGCATTGGTACGTCCGCACCTGGAATATTGTGTTCAGTTTTGGGCACCATTGTATAAAAAAGACATCAGTGAACTCGAAAGTGTTTAAAGGCGAGCTACTAAATTGATTAAAGGCCTAGAAGGACTGGACTATAAGGAAAGACTTACTAGGCTGAATATGTATACACTAGAAAAGAGGTGCCTAAGAGGAGATATTATTAATATCTTCAAATATGTAAAGGGACATCACAAAGAGTTATCAGAGGAATTATTTATTAAAAGAACACAGTTTAGGACACGTGGGCACTCGCTGCGACTGGAGGAGAGAAAGTTTCGACGCTACAGAGGAAAGGGTTCTTCACTGTTAGGGCAATCAGGATGTGGAATTCCCTGCCAGGGAAGGTGGTAATGGCAGACTCTGTAATTGGATTTAAAAAAGGAATGGATACATTTCTGAATGAAAAAGCTATCCAAGGTTATAATACTTAAAATATCAATGTGGTTAATCCGGGGGTAACATGAGTTATAGTAGCTAACTAGTCATAAAACATTATTTAGCAAGTATGTAGAATCATCACAACTTAAAGCAGGTTGAACACGATGGGCAATTTGCCTCTATTCAACCTAAAATACAATGTTACTATGTATGTTTTCCTGGGCACTCCCAATCTGCTGGTGATAGTTTCTGCTACATGTGAGAACCAGTCAGCCCTGTTTACTCCTGAGATTCTGATACCCTGTCCAAATTGTTTTCCTGATTATATCAAGCTAGCCTTGAGTTCAGGTTTTGTGTGGAAATTCCCCACAGGCTCTTGCTTTTACATTTTATTATTGTTACCTCCTTGTACATTGTTGCATTTGTATTTGGCTAAGTTGCTTATATCATCCTGTGAATTGTTGCATTTCGTATTCTTTGAGTGTTTGTTATTATATCACCCTGTGTATTGTTGCACATGCATACAATTTGTTTATAATCCCTGTCTGAGTATTGGGCAGGGTTATTAAGGTTGTGTCCAGTGATGTCTCACTGTACTGCATTTACTCTTGCCCAGCCTCCAATAGTCACCTTGTCCTTACATAAGAACATAAGACCTGGGGGCATCTGAGTACGGGGTGGTCCTATTTCACCCTGGAAAGGTGGCTGCTATAGGTGAAGCCCAAAATCGCAGGAGGCTAAAGGACTGCTGGGCAAGGGGTAATTGCGTGAGCGTCACCTGGTACCACCTGATAACCCAGATAATTTATGTATTATTTATTTATTAACAGTTTCTTATATAGCGCAGCAAATTCCGTTGCGCTTTACAATTTGAAATAACAATAACAAACTGGGTGATAACAGTCACAGAGGTAGGAAAACCCTACTCGCAAGCTTACAATCTATAGGGAAATAGCACCTTTCCTTGTGTACATATGCCTATCTATTGCATAGAATGAGAAGACAAGTGAGGATATGTGTGGACTGTACAGAGTGGATGCAATTTGATAGGAAGGTTTATGAAAGTTATGTGGGCGGTTCTGGAATTTGATACGCTTGCCTAAAGAGGTGAGTTTTCAGGGAACGCTTGAAGGTTTGGAGACTAGAGGAGAGTTTTATTGTGCGTGGTAGGGCATTCCACAGAGTGGGTGCAGCCCGATGAAAGTCCTGCAATCGTGAGTTGAAGCGAGTAATGAGTGTGGATGAGAGACGCAGGTCTTGTGAAGAGCGAAGAGGTCGGGTTGGGAGATATTTGTGATAAGCAAAGTGATGTACGTTGGTGTAGTTTGGTTAATGGCCTTGTGTGTGAGTAAAAGTATTTTATATTGAATGCGGTAGAGTACAGGTAACCAATTGAGGGACTGACAGAGTGGATCTGCAGACGATGAACGTCTAGCGAGGAAGATAAGCCGCGCCACTACATTATGAATGGATTGTAGTGGTGAGAGTCTCGTTTTGGGAAGACCAGTTAGGAGACTATTGCAATAATCAATGCGGGAGATAATGAGAGCGTGGATTAGAGTTTTAGCAGTGTCTTGTGTAAGGTATGGTCGTATTTTGGATATGTTTTTTAGATGCATGTAACATGATCTTGAGACAGATTGAATGTGGGGAACAAAGGACAGATCAGAGTCAAGGATGACACCTAGGCAGCGAGCTTGTGGGGTAGGGTAGATAGTCGAGTTTTCAACAGTGATAGAGATATCAGGTCGGTACCTACTATTGGCCGGTGGAAATATAATTAACTCTGTCTTTGAAATATTCAGTTTGAGGTGGCGAGATGTCATCCAGGATGAAATGGCAGAAAGGCATTCAGTGACACGGTCCAGTACAGATAGGGACAAGTCAGGGGAGGATAGGTAGATTTGAGTATCATCTGCGTACAGATGATACTGAAAACCAAAAGAGCTGATTAGTTTACCAAGAGATGGGGTATAGATAGAGAAAAGCAGAGGACCCAAGACTGAACCTTGCGGTACTCCAACTGAAAGAGGTAGCGAAGAGGAGGTAGATTCAGAGAAGCGAACACTGAAGGAGCGATTAGATAGGTAGGATAGGAACCAAGAAAGGGCTGTGTCTTTAAGACCTAGGGATTGTAGTGTCTGTATGAGAAGAGAGTGGTCTACAGTGTCAAATGCAGCAGATAGATCTAGAAGAATAAGTAGTGAGTAGTGACCTTTAGACTTCGTAGTGACCAAATCATTAACCACTTTAGTCAGATAACTGAGTAATCTTCGTAACAGGCAGAAGGTAAATGACTTTGGGAGGCAGGGGCTGGGTGACAGGGGAGCAGTGTTGGACTGGCCCACAGGGGTACAGGGGAAACCACCGGTGGGCCCCACTGCCTGAGGGCCCCCACCTTCCCCTCTAGGGAACAAGATTCCAGACTGTGCACTTGAATTATACATTACACGTGTTACCTTATACTGCACAGAACTATGTTGTATTTTCTACAGTGCATTGCTGTTATTAATCTGGTACATTATCATGCATGCACTAGCAGTATTTAGTATATAAATATATCAAGGGGCCCAGACCATGCACTCTCTAATGGTTAGCCGAGCCTCCGGACACCCCCCCCCCCTTTGTAAAATGGCCACACCCCTAAACATGGGCCCCTACCACTGCATTCTCCCGGTGGGCCCTTCATACCCCAGTCCGACACTGCAGGGGAGGCACAGGGTGAGTGACAAGGAGAGGCAAAAGATGACAGGAGGAAGACAGTGAGTGACAGGGAGGTGCAGTAGTGACATGAGGAGGCAGTGAGTGACAGGGAGAGGCAGAGAGTGAGTGACAGGGAAAGGCAGATGGCAGGAAGGAGACAGAGTGATGGGGAGAGAAAGGGTGATGGGGGAGCAAGAGGGTGACAGGGGATAGGCACACAGACCAACCCTTACTATGATGCATGTGTTCCCTTTGCTCAGTGAGGCAGCCCCAGTAGGCATGGAGCCACCAGGTGCTGCCCGCATCCTTCCTGTACTGGAAATTATGTGTGTGCCTGTGTTGATATTGCAGAGCTATATAGGTACACACCAGGGGATGACTATGAACAGTCCAGTTACTTAACCAGTGGTGTTGGTTCATTGATAGCAGGTACCGCTGTACTTACTGTTACATGTATACAGAGGGAAAAGGTAGCAGGTGCACTATCTCACACTAGCTCAACCTGTAGTAACCAGAGGCACTTAGCATATTCCTGGCCAGGGCTATGAGCTTACCCACCGCATCAAGGTAGCCTCTCATTGGGTAAGTCCCTAACACTAACTATAGGGGTTCAGGTCCGGGGGGCAGGACACTCCAGAGCCACCCAGCCAGACAACCCCAGGGCATCGCAGGAGTGATAAAAATATAGGGTTAAAGAGGTAGGAGCAGCTGCTGCTGCATGTGTGAATAATGTGAGGAGTAAAAGAAAATTATGTGAAGGTGTTACATATATATATAAAACAAACTATAAGTGACATGGAGTGATGAAATAGTGATAAATTGCGATGCCCCAGGGACACCCAGCCACGGCAGGCACAGGGAGCCCCGCACCCCAGAGAATTCCCCCCATTATGGACTGCCATATTAAACAGAATGTAGGAGTCTTACCTCAGTGTGCTCATTCCAAATGTAAAGGCTAGAGTGTTGGACTATTTAAAATCAGAGGGGTGGGTGGGGCAGGGTTCTAAATTAGGGTGAAGGTGTCTCCTACCTTCAAAAATGTATGAATACATCAGTTACAGAGGGAAAAGGGCCCTAATTTGCACACCTTAATTAGGTAGTGAGGTGCTACTCTTCTTGAGACTTAGTAATGTATACAGAGGGAAAAGGTAGCAGGTGCACTATCTCACACTAGCTCAACCTGTAGTAACCAGAGGCACTTAGCATAGCCCTGGCCAGGAATATGCTAAGTGCCTCTATTTACTACAGGTTGAGCTAGTGTGAGATAGTGCACCTGCTACCTTTTCTCTCTGTATACATTACTAAGTCTCAAGCAGAGTAGCACCTCACTACCTAATTAAGGTGTGCAAATTAGGGCCCTTTTCCCTTTTTCTTACTGTTACATGCACACTGATGATGGAGCAGAGCTTGAGGGGATCAGGATTTTGAAACCATTCACCAGCTGGTAAGTGTAGTGGTGCAGGGAAGCTGGGAGC
Organism: Pseudophryne corroboree; assembly: GCF_028390025.1. NCBI lineage: Eukaryota > Metazoa > Chordata > Amphibia > Anura > Myobatrachidae > Pseudophryne > Pseudophryne corroboree. The sequence continues at coordinate 52,574,381 of NC_086452.1, read as the reverse complement.
TAAGTAGGAGACTTCTGTCTCCCACCATTTCACTGTACACAGTCTTACACAGTCTCAAGATGGCTCCGGCACTTGCACATTAGTGATCTCGGCAGCCATGTTAAGATAGGGCATGAAGTCACCCTGGAGAACAGAAAGATTGGAGTGTGCACAATAGCACACTTCTCTTTCACCCTCCTTGAGTCCCGCAGCCTCCTCCTGCCAGCCACACAACATAGATGCTAAAAGCACACACACAGCTATTTCTCCTGTCATCCTTCCCACTACCTCCCTTGACTACTCCCCTGGCTCCCCCCTGACTTTGACATCACAGGCTCATACCAGCTGTGACAGCTACCCACTGGCCATCAGTCGAACCCTGCGGAAATGGTTAGGGAACTCGGGCCAGGGAAAACAAGTTTCTGGTCAGGGTAGCAGCGCCGGCGGGCCCTTACATCCAGGTTCCAATGTATAGACAGACGATAGGTCACCACCATATGGTAGACAGTTCCACAGGTCAACAGTTCAGAAGGGTCAAAAGTTCAACAGGTTCAAAAGTAAGACAGGGTCAAAAAAGTCGACATGGTCAAAAGGTCGACATGAAAATGTGATCTTTAGTAACCTTGTGGCGAGCGAAGCGAGCCTCCGAACCCGAAGTGTGCCAAGTTTGCGAGGTGACGCATTTCAGCAAATATGCGTAAAAAATGTTTAAAAACACAAAATAACAGCACCTTCGCCTCCAAAAAAAATTGTCAACATTTTGACCCTGTCGACATTTTGACTGTCTAACTTTTCACGGTCAACCTTTTGATCCTGTCTAACTTTTGTTTTGACTCAGATGACCTTTTGTTCCTGTCAAACTTTTCACCATGTCTAACTTTTGCCTGTTGACCTTATGATGTAGACCTAATGACTGTCTATCTTTTTAATGTCTATCTTCTGTACCACACCCCTTAGATCCCAGGTGCTCGGTTCAGTGCCACGTCTTGCATTTAAGAGCCCATAAATGGTTTTTCTCTTATAAGCAGCCTCGTTTAGCGGTGGATGTGGGTCCATTAGTAGGGCTTTAAAAATGCAATTTGTGTTCTCGCATAAGGAGATGTGACTTGTATGAGGCTTAATAGATGTATCTTTTGAGAATACTGGGGGCTTGGTGCAATGATATGTGATGATGATGATGATGATGATGATGATGATGATGATGATGATGATGATGATACCAGCAACACTATCTAGTTGCTTCTGATTATGATAGTTTATGTATTGATTCATCCAGCAAATAATGGGGATAATTCCAAGTTGATCGCAGCAGGAATTTTGTTAGCAGTTGGGCAAAACCATGCGCACTGCAGGGGAGGCAGATTTAACATGTGCAGAGAGAGTTAGATTTGGGTGTGGTGTGCTCAATCTGCAATCTAATTTGCAGTGTAAAAATAAAGCAGCCAGTATTTACCCTGCACAGAAACAAAATAACCCACCCAAATCTAAATTTCTCTGCACATGTTATATCTGTCTCCCCTGCAGTGCACATGGTTTTGCCCAACTGCTAACAAAATTCCTGCTGCGATCAACTTGGAATTACCCCCAATGTTTTATTGATTAGTGCTACGAGTTTGTATCAGATTGCGGCCATCTTTCTACATTAACTGACCAGCAACATGCAGAAGGCTCTAAGACATGCACCATTAAGCCATTATGGCAGGATCTAAGACAAATGATAAGACAAAATATGCTACATAAAATACAAAAAGCCACATTTGCAATGTTCGGCTGAAAGTCAGCACATTTGTAAAAATTACCCTTTTTCAAAACTTGGAGACAAAAGAGGGGAATTCAATTACCTGTGTCTGTTTTTCTGTAAAAAAATTAAACTATTTTTTTCCGGGGTACTTCATTTACCCCGTTTTTACACAAAAACACTAAGTATCTAGTATAAATTCCCAGATCCATGTGTTTTCGCGATCACAGCTGGGAATAAAAAGCACTTACCTGGGATTTTGTCTCTCCTGCCTCCGGGCAGGTGAAACAAAATCCCTGATAGTGTCAGTTATTGGGGATAATTGAATTACCACTGCAGTAATTAGCCGTATTAATTTACAACAGCTAATTTAATTCCCCCCAAAGTGGAGAGAGATAAAGTACTAACCAATTAGCTGTTAACTTTACAGTTTATGTTTGGAAAATGACCAGTAGGAGCTGATTGTTAGTACTTTATCTCTCTACAAGATTTGATAAATCTGCCCCTAAGTTAGGAATTGATGTTTATAAAAAGAAAGAAAATGTTGAGTCCTATTGGGAGAAAAGTGCTATAGAAATTACATTCTTCTTCTTCTTCTTATTATTATTATTATTATTATTATTATTATTATTATTATTACAACAGTGCAAAAAAGTAGTTGTGGTCAAGAGGTTTAGTTGTTGTTCCTACCAAACACCAGAATAGCGAAGTAATTTGATCTAAGTTACTACAAGCATTGAATGATTGTTGGTGCCAGACAGTGTTGTTTCAGTATATCAGAAACTGCTGATCTCCTGGGATTTTCATGCATAAAAGTCTCTAAAGTTTACAGAGAATGGTGCTTATCCCAAAAAGCATCCAGTGAACAGTGCTGTGGACAAAATCGCCTTGTTAATGAGGTTAGAAGAATGGCCAGACTGGGAAAAACTGACAGGAAGGTGCAGTGGTGCAGTGGTGTAAGATCGTCCCAGTTGTCCAGAGACAAGATAAATATCGGTGCCCCCCCCCCCCCATACATTTAGATAAATATATGTATGTGTGTATGCATAAAAACTCAGAATTCACGTGTGTGTGTGTGTGTGTGTGTGTGTGTGTGTGTGTGTGTGTGTGTGTGTGTGTGTGTGTGTGTGTGTGTGTGTGTGTGTGTGTGTGTGGAGTGTTCATATTTTTTTTTTATATGCTGTATATATATATGTATATATATATATGTCTTTTATTTTAAATCACACATTTCTTAGCAGTCATACGTAGGATTAGAACCTGTTACACTGACAGCAGATACTTTACTGATGGAACTATTTGCTCCTGTACAGTAAACATGAGAATAGTAACTATATGAAGTTACGTGTAATTGTCCGAGAAGTAACTTCATATAATAGGAATTCTTTTATTTCCTATACAGGAGCAAACAGTGCATCCAGTGTAATATGTCGTGGTTTCTAATCCTGGCTATGACACTTGTATGACACTTGTAAAATGTATCTACAGTATAATAAAAAGGGTGTGATTTGTAAGGTGCAGGGACCAGTGAGGAAGTCGGCCACTGAAGAGATAGCGGCAGCTATTAATTAACTTAATTCAATGGTGTCACAGAATGGGAGGAGAGGTGCCCCCTTCAGAGCAGGAGCCCGGCGCCAGATGACTCCATTGCCTCCCAGAGTAACCATGAGTTAAAGCAGTGGTGTATATAGAAGAGCATCTCTGAGCACACAGCTCATTGAGCCCTGAAGTGTACGGGCTACACCAGCAAAAGACCACACCGGGATCCGTTCCTGTCAGCTAAGAAAAGGATACTAAGGTTACAATGGGCACAGTCCATTGGACAGATGAAGATTGGAAAAATGTCACCTGGTCAGATAAATCTCAAGTTCTGTTGGACATGTAGACAATAGGATCAGAATTTGGTGCACAGTAAATAACATTAATCCATGGATCCATCCTGTGTTGTGTCAATGGTTCAGGCTGGTTGTGGTGTAATGGAGTGCAGGATGTTTCCTTGGAACACGTGGCCCCTTCACACCAACTGAGCATTGTATAAATGCCACAGCCTAAACGTATTGTTGCTAAGCTTGTGCATCTTCTGATGGCTACTTCCTGCAGGATAACGCACCATGTCACACGGCGCATGTCATCTCAAGCTGGTTCCACCAACATGACAATGATGAAACCTGGGATCTGCAGCATGAATGTGCAGCCAACAGATCTGCAGCAACCATGGACCAGAGTTTTGCGGAACCCAGGCCACAAAGAATTCAGGCTGCTTTGAGGGCCAAAGGGGATCCTACCCAGAACTAAAAAAGTGTAACTAATACGGTGGCCGCAGCGAATATGTCATAAGAACCAATTAGTCCCTATGCCGACATACGTGGGCATGGGTGTGGTTCATTGGGTTGACCCTAACTAGGTCGACAGTCATTAGGTCGACAGTGACTAGGTCAACACCTGAAATAGGTCGATGTGGTCATCAGGTCGACATGGAAAAAAGGTCGACATGAGGGTTTTTTGTGTCATTTTCTTTGTAGAGTGACAGGGAACCCCAATTAGTGCAACGTGTCCCCTCGCATGGCTTGCTTTGCTCGCTTCAAGTTCCACTACTGCTGCGCTCGGCATAGGTTACTATTCCCAGTCGTAGTCCACGTGGATAGTAAAGTATGAAAAAGTTCATAAAATGTAAAAAAATTGTGAAAAACTCATGTCCACCTTGTATGTGTCGACCTTTGCCAAGTCAACCTACTGACCATGTCAACCTAAAGCATGTCGACCAATAGTGGTCGACCTAATGACTGTCGATCTAAGTGTGGTCGGCCTAAAGACCGGATACCCGCGGATATATGAGCCAAATGTTGCGATGAAGGTTTTCTGGAGGAAGCATAATATTTATATACTAGTGCAGGAACAAAATGTCCAACATCCGGTGTAAAAAGTGGGGATTGCTTAAGGTTTAGCATGTAGCTCCACACTGAGCTCATAAATCTAAGAAAACTTGGTTCAGAAATAAAACACACAGCCGGGAACGCTGCCGTCGTTTTTATGACTGGTGTTATTTTACAATGCCGCTATTCATACTCTGAGTCCTTTGGTCCTTTCTATAAATATTTCCGACAGTACTGCTACCTGTGCAACAAATAAAGATCTAGTGGGGCAAAGCGAATCTACAGTAAGAAGAATTCTACGCTGGAACGCCTAAGCCTGATACTCTTGTTTCATGCCACTGGCTGCCAGGAGTTAATTTTATTGTTGAAAGAACTGTTACTCCCCAAACATGTCAGCGAAGTATAGGCTGAATCACCAGCTCTCAGCCGGAGGCGGCTCAGTCACTGGCTGTATTGATAGAGATCTGTGCAGAGAGCTTTCTGCTTCATTTGAGGAGGCGCTGGGTACATTGATGTGATGCACAGGGAGAAGCGACGGCCAAACTGAATATTGATTCAGCTTTTACGCTCTTACCGGATAAGCCAGCTCCTGGCAGCGTTCCCACTGTCGTTATGGTTGTTTAACATCACAGGGTGCAATGCGAGGAGCCGAAAGACAGCTAGAAACCTCTCACCTGGATGATGCAGCAGTTACTATAATTACAACCACCATTTAGGTGCAGAGATTATATCCAGAGGTAATTATGTTGCTCTTCGGGAGTGTTAGACTGAGGCATAATAGGCCCACTGGGTAATGCAGTGGTGGAGGGCCCATGTTTAGGGGTGTGGTCAACCTCTATTGGGGGTGTGACTAACTACCACAGAGGCTTGGCTAATGATTAGAGAGTGAATGACTGGTTCCCTTCAAAAATATATATATAGTACATGCATGGTAATGTACCAGGCCAATAACAGCAATGCACTGTAGTGAATACACCATAATCCTGCGCAGTGTAAGGTAACATATGCGCAGTGTCGGACTGGGGCATTAAGGGCTCACCAGGGGGGATGCTGTTGTAGGGGCCCATTCTTAAGGGTGTGGCCAGGCTCTACTGGGGCGTGTCCAGTCACTACAGGGGTTTGGCTAACCATTACAGAGTGCATGTTCTGTGCCCCTTGGTACAGATATCTCCTATATAATAGCCCAGATCTGTGACTTTGTGCTTCATTTGCTAACGCTGGGCGGAGTCAAAACACTGGGCGGAGTTAGTCAAATGAGTCACAGATCTGGGCAAATCTATAGGAGACTTGGAGCAGGAGCAGATGGTATGGCCATGGCACAGGCAGGGGGCGTGGCTTCACGGGTGGACCCGCGATCGCGAGCCACGCCCCTGTTTTCGTCAGTGAGGAGGCATGCCCAGCGCTCTGTGAGCTGCTGGCATGCCCCCAGCGGCGAAATATGAGTACGGGGGGCCCAGGGCACTTGAGGCAGTAACCCTATCTCATTGCTGTGCCTGCTGTAGGTTTATGGGCGTGGTCTAATTGTGCCCCCTCGTGGCCACACCCCCTTATGCAAATCCCGGTATTTTTTTTTTTTTATAGGATTTTAGCCCCTCAGCTAGGGGTAAATCCAGAGGGGGTGGTTGCTCCTCCCTACACACCCGCACAGGCAGAAGAAAGCAGGGAGGCTGCTGCCTCCCTGCAACACCACAGACCTGCCAACACGCAGCAGCGTGTGCTGACTAATAGCACAATGCTGCTGCTGTTAAGGTGGGTACACACTAATAGATATATCTGCAGATCAATTGATCTGCAGATATATCTATGGACGGATAGAGCAGTGTGTTCAGCATACACACTGCTCGATCCATCGGGGAATGACGTCATGAACTGGGTGGGCGTGTACACACGCCCGCCCAGTTCAGCCGTCAATCACCGCCGGCCGCCGCAGCATGTGTACGGGCGGTCGGCCGCGCCAATATATCGGTAGGTATATTGGCCGTCGGCTGTGCTGCGCGGCCGACGCGATACGTCTGTGAACGACGGAGTTCACAGACGTATCGGCCGTACACACTGGCCGACGGTCCCGCGATATATCGGCCGTTCAAGAGAACGGACGATATATCGACCAGTGTGTACGGGCCTTTACTGGCAGGACGGGGGAGCTTCAGAGCTGGGACAGAGCTACTCCAGCTGGGGGCCCCCCTAAAACTGTGAGGCCCGGGGTACGTACCCCCTGGGCCCACCCTTAATCCGTACCCCCTGATGCCCCCTCTCCCTCTGTCTCCACTAAATAGACGCTGTGTGCATGCTAAGCAGAACAGCGAGTACAGGAGCTTCCCAACTGCGGCCCGCGGGTGGGACAGTGGGACAGACCCCAAAAAATGGGACTGTCCCGCGAAAATCGGGACAGTTGGGAGGTATGGAGGTGTGTGAGGGGGTATGCCATACAGACTGTGTACTTGACCCCCCACATCAGCATACTCAGCAGGGTCACTTTCTGGCACATTCCACGCTTCTTAGCTGCAGTTTTGTGGGGCACCTGCCGCTGTGCAGGTTACGTACTGCCTCTGTTATCTCCAGCCCCGGCAACCCCACCGCTAGCTGCAGCGCTGCCGCCCGCAGTAAGGTGCGCCCAGCTCCTTCACACACTTTAGCCGGCGGGCAGCGCTGCAGAAGTCCGCGCTGCTTGCAGGCTCCGATCCCCTCCTCCCTCCAGCCGCAGCGTCTCCTGGGGGCGAACCAGTCACTCCCAGTCTCCCCTTACCACAGTGCCCGGCAGCCGTGAGGTCCGCGCCGCGTGCATGCTATGACCCCCTCCTCCCTCCAGCCGCAGCGTCTCCTGGGGGCTAACCAGTCACTCCCAGTCTCCCCTTACCACAGTGCCCGGCAGCCGCCCGAGGTCCGCGGTGTGTGACTGAGGAGTGGGGGGGAGGGATGCCGACGGGCAGAGGAAGCAGGACTCCAGCCTGAGAGAGTCAACCATGCCAAGTCTCCACCAGCAGCAGATCCAAACAGGTTGGAGTGGAACAGCAGCAGCCAGCAGCAGTGACTCCGGTAAGACACATCTGTCTGTCACCACTGTTTTGTCCCTAATACCAATCTCTCCCGTGCCCTGTGTTCTGTCATGTCCCTGTCACCCCTGGCCTTGCCCTGTCACCCCTGGCCTTGCCCTGTCACCCCTGGCCTTGCCCTGTCACCCTTATCCTGGCCCTGTCACCCCTATCCTGGCCCTGTCACCCCTATCCTGGCCCTGTCACCCTTATCCTGGCCCTGTCACCCCTATCCTGGCCCTGTCAACCAAATCCTGGTCCTGCCGCCCCTACCCTGGCCCTGTCACCCCTATCCTGTCCCTGTCATTTCTGTCCTGTCCCCGTCACCCCTGTCCTGGCCCCGTCACCCCTGTCCTGGCCCCGTCACCCCTGTTCTGACCCTGTCACCCCTGTCCTGGCCCTGTTACTGCATACCCTCCAACTACCTTTTTGGCAGGTACAGTACCCGCAGCGCCTCCAGACCCCCCCCCAATGCACCGCACCTCCGCACCTTCCCCTCCACCACATGCGACACTCCACCCCTCCCCCACACGCTGTGCCTTCAGACCCCCTACATCACCAGCGGCTCCCACTCCCCCACCCCTCCACCACCCTCAGCACCTCCAGACCCCCTCCACCATCCACCCCCCATATATGTCTCCCCCCACACCTGCCCCCCTCCACCCACAGCATCTGCAGACACCCTCCTCCATTCACGGTCCCCCCCCTCACCCACCCACGGCACCTCCGCACCTGCCCCTCCACCACCTGCAGCGCCTCCAGACCCCCTTCCCCGTCCGCCACACCACCCGCACCTGCCTCTCACCCACCGCAGTGCTTCCGAACCCCCTACCCCACCCCCGGCACCCCCGCCCCTTCCCATCCCACAGCACCTCCAGAACCCTTCACCCATCTGCAACATCCCTGCACCTGCCCCTCCCCCGTGGCACCCCTGCCCCTCCCCCACCTGCAGTGCCTCCGGACCCCTCCCCCATCTACAGCCCCCACTCTTCTGTCTCTCCCCCACCCGCAGCACCTCCCAACCCTTCCCCATCCGAGCCCCCCCGCATCTGCCCCCCCCCTCCACCTGCAGCATCTACAGACACCCTCCCCCATCTGCAGTCCCCCCCGCACCCAGTCATTCTGTACATCGTGCCCTGCAGGTGCTGTTCACACCGTCGCAAGGGGCTGCGCCTCCTTCACCATCGCACGCCCTTTCAATGTGCAATATTTAACCACTAACAAAGGAATGCAGGTAATACTCCATGGCCCTCATTCCGAGTTGATCGGTCGCAAGGCGAATTTAGCAGAGTTACACACGCTAAGCCGCCGCCTACTGGGAGTGAATCTTAGCTTCTTAAAATTGCGACCGATGTATTCGCAATAATGCGATTACTAACTACTTAGCAGTTTCAGAGTAGCTCCAGACTTACTCTGCCTGTGCGATCATTTCAGTGCTTGTCGTTCCTGGTTGACGTCACAAACACACCCAGCGTTCGCCCAGGCACTCCCACCGTTTCTCCGGCCACTCCTGCGTTTTTCCCGGAAACGGTAGCGTTTTCAGCCACACGCCCCTGAAACGCCGTGTTTCCGCCCAGTAACACCCATTTCCTGTCAATCACATTACGTTCGCCGGAGCGAAGAAAAAGCCGTGAGTAAAAATACTTTCTTCATAGTAAAGTTACTTGGCGCAGTCGCAGTGCGAACATTGCGCATGCGTACTAAGCGGATTTTCACTGCGATGCGATGAAAAATACAGAGCGAACAACTCGGAATGAGGGCCCATATAATACAAATATTGAACCCCATAGAGGCATGCAAGGGTTAAAGGGGCGTAGCCCCTTGCGACGGTGTGAAGAGCGCCCGTAGGGCGCGATGAAGCACCTTGTATAATATAACCCATATTCTTGTGAGGTATAATGTAACATATGTATAATGCATAATTTAAGTGCACTAGGATAGAATCTGGAACCTGATCCCTAGAGGAGGAGGGCACACAGGCAGTGGGGCCCACCGGTGGTTTCCCCTGTTCCCCTGTGGGCTAGTCCGACCCTGCATATGCATAATGTATAATTCAAGTGCACAGTCTGGAACCTGATCCCTAGAGGAGGGGATGGCCCACAGGCAGTGGCCTTCAGCCCAGTGGGCCAGTCCAACCCTGGAAGGGGGGCAGGAATTGTTGCAGAGTATTAATAGCTGGTCACGATAAGCCCCACTCTACATGTTTGGTGTAAATAACCCTGATGGTAATCCCTACTTCCAATCCACTGCTGCATCATCAAGGTGAGAGGTTCCCAGGCTTGGAGAAGTTGTGCTGTATCAGTGAGTTTTTTGTTTTTCAAAATTGTCCCTTTTGTATGATGGGAGCCTTGTAGGGATTAGTGCTTCGGTTCCCTAGATTATCAGAATTTTTTTATGGCACCCCTAGGCCAAAAGTTTCTAATTGAGAAATTTAGAAAGAAATATTAAATTAAGTAATTTGTGTTTATATTAGAGATGAGCGGGTTCGGTTCCTCGGGATTCGAACCCCCCCCGAACTTCACCCATTTTACATGGTTCCGAGGCAGCCTCGGATCTTCCCGCCTTGCTCGGTTAACCAGAATGCGCCCGAACGTCATCATCCCGCTGTCGGATTCTCGCGAGATTCGTATTCTATATAAGGAGCCGCGCATCGCCGCCATTTTCACTCGTGCTTTGGAGATTGAACGGAGAGGACGTGGCTGCGTTCTCTCCCTGAAAAGCTCCGTAATCTGTGCTCAGTGTGCTGAAAATATCTGTGCTCAGTGTGCTGCAAATAATCTGTGCTCAGTGTGCTGAAAATATCTACGTTCTCTGCCTGAAAACGCTCCATATCTGTGCTCAGTGTGCTGCAAATATCTGATCAGTGTGCTGCATTGTGGGGACTGGGGACCACCAGTATATAATATATACTTTTCTATAGCTTCTATACTGCTTGTCAGGACACACATGGGTCACAGTTACACAGCTCTGTACGGATATATACAATAATATATATACTTTTCTATAGCTTCTATACTGCTTGTCAGGACACATGTGTCACAGTTACACCGCTCTGTACTGATATACAGTAATATTATTATACTAGGTGCTTCATCGCGCCCTACGGGCGCTCTTCACACCGTCGCAAGGGGCTACGCCCCCTTAACCCTTGCATGCCTTTCTGGGGTTTAATATTTGTATTATATGGAGTATTACCTGCATTCCTTTGTTAGTGGTTAAATATTGCACAATGAAAGGGCGTGCGATGGTGAAGGAGGCGCAGCCTCTTGCGACGGCGTGAACAGCACCTGCAGGGCACGATGTACAGAATGTAGCGGGTGCGGGGGGGACTGCGGGGGGTGTCTGTAGATGCTGCGGGTGGAGGGGAGGCAGAAGTGGGGGTGGGGCCCGGATGGGGAAGGTTCGGGAGGTGCTGCGCGTGGGGGAGGGGCAGAGGAGTGGGGGATGCAGATGGGGGAGGGGTCCGGAGGCACTGCAGGTGGGGGAGGGGCATGGGTGCCACGGGTGGGAGAGGGGCAGGTGTGGGGATGTTGTGGATGGGTGAAGGGTTCCGGAGGTGCTGTGGGATGGGTGTGCCGGGGGTTGGGTAGGGGACCGCAGGCACCATGGGTAGGGTAGGGGCAGGTACGGGTGTTGCGGCGGATGGGAAAGGAGGTCCAGAGGTGCTGCAGGTGGTGGAGGGGCAGGTGCGGGGGTGCCATTGGTGGGGGAGGGGTGGGTGAAGGGGGGACCGCTGATGGAGGAGGGTGTCTGCAGATGCTGCGGGTGGAGGGGGGCAGGTGTGGGGGGAGACGTATAAGGGGGGTGAATGGTGGAAGGGGCCTGGAGGTGCTGTGGGTGGTGAAGGGGTGGAGGAGTGGGAGCCACGGGTGGTGTAGGGGGTCTGGAGGCACAGCATGTGGGGGAGGGGTGGAGTGCCGCATGTGGTGGAGGGGAAGGTGCGGAGGTGTAGTGCATTGGGGAGAGGTCTGGAGGCGCTGCGGGTACTGTACATGCCATAAAAGGTAGTTGGAGGGTATGCAGTAACAGGGCCAGGACAGGGGTGACAGGGTCAGTACAGGGTTGACGGGGCCAGGACAGGGGTGACGGTGCCAGGACAGGGGTGACGGGGCCAGGACAGGGGTGACGGGGCCAGGACAGGGGTGATAGGGCCAGGACAGAAATGATAGGGACAGGATAGGGGTGACAGGGCCAGGGTAGGGGCGGCAGGACCAGGACAGGGGTGATGGGGCCAGTATAGGGTTGACAGGGCAAGCACAGGGGTGACAGGGCCAGGATAGGGGTAACAGGGCCAGCATAAGGGTGACAGGGCCAGGATAAGGGTGAAAGGGCCAGGATAAGGGTGAAAGGGCCAGAATAAGGGTGGCAGGGCAAGGCCAGGGGTGACAGGGACATGACAGAACACAGGGCACGGGAGAGATTGGTATTAGGGACAAAACAGTGGTGACAGACAGATGTGTCTTACCGGAGTCACTGCTACTGGCTGCTGCTGTTCCATTCCAACCTGTTGGGATCTGCTGCTGCTGGAGACTTGGCATGGCTGACTCTCTCAGGCTGGAGTCCTGCTTTCTCTGCCAGTCCGCATCCCTCCCCCCCTCCTCAGTCACACACCGCAGACCTCGCGCAGCTGCCGGGCACTGTGGTAAGGTGAGACTGGAAATGACTGGTTAGCCCCCAGGAGATGCTGCGGCTGGAGGGAGGAGGAGGTCATAGCATGCACGTGGCGCGGACCTCACAGCTTCCGGGCACTGTGGTAAGGGGAGACTGGGAGTGACTGGTTAGCTCCCAGGAGACGCTGCGGCTGGAGGGAGGAGTGGGTCAGAGCCTGCAAGCAGCTCGGATTTCTGCAGCGCTACCCGCCAGCTAAAGTGTGTGAATGAGCTGGGCGCACTCCACTGCGGGTGGCAGCGCTGCAGCTAGCGGTGGGGTTGCCGGGGCTGGAGATAACAGAGGCAGTATGGAACCTGCACAGCGGCAGGTGCCCCACTAAACTGCAGCTAAGAAGCGTGGAGTGTGTCAGAAAGTGACGCTCCTCCGCACCAGAGAGACCCTGCTGAGTATGCCGATGTGGGGGGTCAAGCACACAGTGAGCCGGTGCCCGTCTGTCTGTATGACATACCCCTCACACACCCCCATACCTCCCAAATGTCCCGATTTTCGCGGGACAGTCCCATTTTTTGGGGTCTGTCCCGCTGTCCCACCCGCGGGTCGCAGTGTCCGGCGGTGGGGGGGGGCAGTTGGAAAGCTCCTGTACTCGCTGTTCTGCTTAGCAGAGCAGCGGTGAATAGTGGAGACAGAGGGAGAGGGGGCATCAGGGGGTATGGATTACGGGGGGGGGGGGGTTCCAGCAGCAGAGCCGGATTAAGGGGGGGGGTGGCCAGGGGATACGTACCGTTGGCCCCACAGTTTTAGGGGGCCCCCTGGCTGGAGTAGCTCTGTCCCAGCTCAGAAGCTCCCCCCGTCCTGCCAGCAACAGCGGCAGCATTGTGCTACAGTCAGCACACGCTGCTACATATTGGCAGGTCTGTGGTGTTGCAGGGAGGCAGCAGTCTCCCTGCTTTCTTCTCCCTGTGCGGGTGTGTAGGGGGAGCTACCACCTCCTCTGGATTTAGCCCTAGCTGAGGGGCCAAAATCCCATAAAAAAAATAAAAATCGGAATTTGCATAAGGGGGCGTGGCCGCGCGGGCCGCGATTAGGCCACGCCCCCAACCCACAGCAGGCACAGCAATGAGATAGGGCTCCCCTGTCTCAAGTGCCCTGTGCCCCCCGGACTCATAATCAGCCCTGGGGGCATGCCAGCAGCTCACAGAGCGCTGGGCAAGCCCCCTCACTGACGAAAACGGGGGCCCTCCCGTGAAGCCACGCCCCCTTTTCGCCGAGTGTGTTTCCCTCCTTCTGCCTGGAGAAAGCTCCTGCAGAAAGCTGGGAGGTATGCACCCCTGCCTGTGCCATGCCCAATGCCCATGCTATCTGCTTCTGCTCCTAGTCTCCTGTAGATTTGGCCAGATCTCTGTGACTCATTTGAATAACTCCGCCCACTGTTGTGACTCCGCCCAGCGTTAGCAAATGAATCACAAGGTCACAGAATAGGGCTATTATATAGGAGATATACTTTTCTATAGCTTCTATACTGCTTGTCAGGACACACATGTGTCACAGTTGCACCGCTCTGTACTACTACTGATATACAGTAATATATATACTTTTCTATAGCTTCTATACTGCTTGTCAGGACACATGGGTCACAGTTACACCGCTCTGTACTGATATACAGTAATATTATATATACTTTTCTATAGCTTCTATACTGCTTGTCAGGACACATGGGTCACAGTTACACCGCTCTGTACTGATATATAGTAATATTATATATACTTTTCTATAGCTTCTATACTGCTTGTCAGGACACACATATGTCAGTTACACCGCTCTGTACTACTACTGATATACAGTAATATATATACTTTTCTATAGCTTCTATACTGCTTGTCAGGACACATGGGTCACAGTTACACCGCTCTGTCTGTACTGATATATACAATAATATATATACTTTTCTTATTTTCTATAGCTTCTATACTGCTTGTCAGGACACATGTGTCACAGTTACACCGCTCTGTCTGTACTGATAGATACAATAATATATATACTTTTCTATAGCTTCTAGTATTACAGTGCAGCATTTTGGTGACTAACAGTATATAGTTGTACAGTAGGCCATTGCTCTATCTTGCAGCTCTGTGTCACTGCAAGTATCCATCCATTCCATTTTCTTCCAGTGATTTGGACCAATAATACCATTGATTAGAACGAATAATTCCAGTGATTTTGTCATTTTCTTCCAGTGATTTGGACCAACAATACACCATTGATTAGAATGAATAATTCCAGTGATTTTGTCATTTTCTTCCAGTGATTTGGACCAATAATACCATTGATTAGAACGAATAATTCCAGTGATTTTGTCATTTTCTTCCAGTGATTTGGACCAATAATACCATTGATTAGAACAAATAATTCCAATGATTTTGTCATTTTCGTCCAGTGATTTGGACCAATAATACCATTGATTAGAATGAATAATTCCTGTGATATTGAGGTGTTTGTGTCGCTTAGCTTAGCCGTCCAGCGACCACAGTGCACCTCTTTTTCTCTTTTCTTTGCATAATGTGCTGTTTGGGGCCAATTTTTTTAAGTGCCATCCTGTCTGACACTGCAGTGCCACTCCTAGATGGGCCAGGTGTTTGTGCCGCCCTCTTGGGTCGCTTTGCTTAGTCATCCAGCGACCTCGGTGCAAATTTTAGGACTAAAAATAGTATTATGAGGTGTGAGGTGTTCAGAATAGACTGGAAATGAGTGGAAATTGTGGGTATTGAGGTTAATAATACTATAGGATCAAAATTGCCCCCAAATTCTATGATTTAAGCTGTTTTTGAGGGTTTTTTTTTTTTTAAAACACCCGAATCCAAAACACACCCGAATCTGACAAAAACATTTCAGGGAGGTTTTGCCAAAACGCGTCCGAATCCAAAACACGGCCGCGGAACCAAAATACACAAAACCCGAAAAATGTCCGGTGCACATCTCTAGTTTATATGTCATCGTTAGGTTCAATTATGTGGTGAGGGAGAGGAATTGCTTCTGTTTTTCCACATATGATATGATTGGCAGCCACCAGAACTGGTTTTGCCTATTACATTGACCATAAATAATTTGAATGGGTCCTACCAACACAAGCATCCAAGTGCCGCCCCTCAGGCACGTGCCTCACGGGAAGTTCACCACTGTGTACTGGCCCTTAGATAGTCTTCAGTCTACCTTCTTTTTGCTTGTTCAGCATACTTGCCCACTTTTTATCTGAGCGGCCTAGGAGATACCAAGGAGTGAGGTGCAGAGGGTGTGGTGCTGGGAACTAGTAATGTGGGGGTAATTAAGATGTTCTAACCAACAGGAAAGATTATAAATATAATTGCAGCAGCCGCATTACTGAATAGTCCCATACGGAGGCCTGGGAACAGCACAGCCGTTTTGGTGCAACAATAGAGCACACGGTGAGAGGCATCCACAGCAAAGTCCTCGGGATTGCTAAAGCTGCAGGGTAATGTAAGAGCCTTCTTTACCTATTCCCTCAAGTTTCAAGGGCAGCCTCCCAGGTATAATCCACTGCACAGTTCTGCAAATTCTTTCCTCATTCACCAGATTCTGCCCCCTGGGGGCTAAAACAACTTTGTGATAACCTGAAGTAAACATTGGCCCGAATTCAGATCTGATTGCAGCAGCAAATTTGTTAGCTAATGGGCAAAACCATGGCGGTCAATCCGACCTGATCGCATGCTAGGATTTTTCGCTGCGATCAGGTCAGAACTACATATGCGTATGCACCGCAATGCGCAGGCGCGTTGTATGGGTATAAAGCAGATTGTTGCTGAGCGATGGATTTAACGAAGAATCCATTTGCACAGCCGATCGCAAGGAGATTGACAGGAAGAAGGCGTTTGTGGGTGTCAACTGACCGTTTTCAAAGAGTGGTTGGAAAAACGCAGGCGTGTCCAGGCGTTTGCAGGGTGGGTGTCTGACGTCAATTATGGGCAAGAACAGGCTGAAGTGATCGCAGCGGCTGAGTAAGTTCTGAGCTACTCAGAAACTGCACAAAACTTTTTTGTAGTGCTCAGCTGCACATGCGATCGCACACTTGCAAAGCAAAAATACACTCCCCTATAGGAGGCGACTATCTGTTTGCAGCGCTGCAAAAAATAGCTAGCGAGCGACCAAATCGGAATGACCCCCCATGTGCACTGCAGGGAGGGAAGATATAACGTGCAGAGAGAGTTAGATTTGGGTGGGGTGTGTTCAAACTGAAATCTAAAATGCAGTGTAAAAATAAAGCAGCCAGTATTTACCCTGCACAGAAACAAAATAACCCACCCAAATCTAACTCTCTCTGCACATGTTATATCCTCCCCCCCCCCCTGCAGTGCACATGGTTTTGCCCATTAGCTAACAAATTTGCTGCTGTGATCAGATATCAATTAGGCGCTTTGGTGGTCATTCCGAGTTGTTCGCTCGCCAGCAGTTTTTAGCAGCCGTGCAAACGCTATGCCGCCGCCCTCTGGGAGTGTATTTTAGCTTAGCAGACGTGCAAACGAAAGGATCGCAGAGCGGCGGCAAACTTTTTTTTGTGCAGTTTTAGAGTAGCTCAATACCTACTCAACGCTTGCGATCACTTCAGACTGTTTAGTTCCTGTTTTGACATCACGAACACGCCCTGCGTTCGACCAGTCCCGCCTGCGTTTTTCCTGGTACGCCTGCGTTTTTCCAAACACTCCCTGAAAACGGTCAGTTGACACCCAGAAACGCCCTCTTCCTGTCAATTACTCTGCAGCCAGCAGTGCGACTGAAAAGCTTCGCTAGACCTTGTGTGAAACGACATCGTTCGCTGCAATTGTACGACGCGCTTGCGCATTGCGCCGCATACGCATGCACAGAAGTGCCGTTTTTTGCCTCATCGCTGCACAGCGAACGAATGCAGCTAGCGATCAACTCGGAATGACCCCCCTTGTCTGCACTCTTGCTTTTCCTGTATTGACTGTTAATTGAGAATTGCATCTTACCTCAAGCTAACTGCAGCACTCCATCTTTCTGTCCTCCGCCATCTGCCCCTGAAGATGTCAGGAGCTCTTCCTACAGTAAGTCAGAGTATGGTTCTCCATTGCAGCTGGGAACCTCTGGTCTGTTGTAATTACAGTTGTCCACATGTGTTTATCACCTTTTAAAGAACGTGTAGCTACAACAAAAGTCCAAAAGAAGCATGGCTCCGTTAGGTACTATTGACATTAATATAGCATGAGGTAAAATGTGGCCCTGTGCTGTATATCATTGCTCAGACCTTACAAAAATGTTTGGGGCAAATGGTGCTCTAGGGTTGGCTTTGAGGACATGGGTGTATGGGAGGAACAATTGCTGGTCTGAGGTATAGTATAAACAATCTGAGAAGATATGGACGCCTAAAACTTGCCCAAAATCCTAATATCCCTTTGTCTAAGTAATACACCTACAATTCTGTTCTATAGATTCATCCTCTCTCTACTGTGAATCCCCCTCCTTAGATAGCTACAGCACTACTACTAGGCTATACTAGTATATGCTATCCAGTTATTCCTGCGTGTTGCGGGTGTAGAAACACGTAGCTCTTTGGCCCTCATTCCGAGTTGATCGCTAGCTGCTTTCATTCGCATCGCAGCGATTAGGTAAAAAAGCGGCACTCCTGCGCATGCGCATGGGGCGCAGTGCGCACGCGCGACGTACTTTCACAAAAGCCGCTGCAGATTCACACAAGGTCTAGCGACGCTTTTCAGTCACACTGCTGACCGCAGAGTGATTGACAGGAAGTGGGTGTTTCTGGGTGGTAACTGACCGTTTTCGGGGAGTGTGTGTAAAAACGCAAGCGTGTCAGATAAAAACGCAGGAGTGGCTGGGGAAACGTAGGCGTGGCTGGCCGAACGCAGGGCGTGTTTGTGCCGTCAAAACAGGAACTAAACAGACTGAAGTGATCGCTAGCTAGGAGTAAGTCTCGAACTACTCTGAAACTGCACAATCTTTTTTTGTAGTAGCGCTGCAATCCTTTCGTTCGCACTTCTGCTAAGCTAAGATACACTCCCAGAGGGCGGCGGCTTAGCGTTTGCACTGCTGCTAAAAGCAGCTAGCGAGCGAACAACTCGGAATGAGGGCCATTGTACGACTGGTTGTGTATAGTGAGTGTGTAATGGGAATCACTGCCCTAGAGAAAGCATGGTACGCTTGGCATGACTTAGAAATGGGCTGCCAACACAAAATGTAAACATTAATCGCAGTATGCTGTAATGCGGAAGAAAGAGCATTATCTGGAAGAAACAAGGAGTGGAGGATTAATCCCCACACTGGGGATTCTGGATAGGGACATGCATTTAAAACCATTAGCCTGGATATTACTGAGCATGGAATGCACTACTGGGCAGACTCCATGTTTTTTTCTGAGGAGAGTCTACATTCCCTAACCAAGATGGCCGCCAAACAGTCACTGGGTATGTCCAGAGCAGCTGTACACGGCTGTGCACCACTTAGCTCCAATGAGACCTGTGATTTACCTGCTATAGAAACATTTCTGGTATCCTGCAATGCTACCCGCATCCTGCATACAGTCACCGGCTGGTGAACTATATGACACCCTGCGCCACTCAAGCGCCGCTTCATCCAATCGACTCCACTAGCTAAGTAACGGGACTATTAGTACTGCTGAGGCATCTGCTGGTGTGTACAGTTACCCTGCTCCACCTCAAGCCTGTACACATACCACACTGTCCAACAGATAGAAATGTGCGGAGACATCAATCTGTTTCAATCGTGTTGGATCTTTTTAGTGCAGGACATGGATTGAAGGCTTTTGTGGTGGTGTAGGCCTTGGAAAGTACCCATCAGAGTTTTAATGAAGTGTGTAAGAAAGTAATCACAAATATAGATCTATCATGAGATGTGAATACCTTCTGTTCCAAGATTTTTACTGCATTATTTATACCACTTCATGGGCTCCCTGTAATTCTACCAATGGGAGTTGAAGGAAAGACATTCATGTGAAGAGGATGAAGAGATTCACAGTGATTGCTTTACTACCATGGTCATCATTGTGATACTTTGGCACAACACTGTGTAATTGTGTGATCTCCAGCTTCATCAGCGAGGATTAATGAACTCCTCAGCAGCCAAGTGCAGGATAAACTGCATCACAGATTACTTCTGTCAGCTAAGTGATTAGTCAACACTCTGGATTAAGTAAAAAAAGCTCACAAAAACATAGGGCTGCTGCAAGTTTTAAAGGTACAACCGATGATGACGTCTAAGGACACACCAATCGTTATTACAGTGTGTACGGAAGCTGACAGTGGGCATCTTAGTCCTGGCACAATCAGATATACAAAACGGTTGGGGGAGGGGGCTGCTGGTCTTTACACCCTATTACTAAAGATATTAGGAGGTACTATCATGCTGAAGCTTGTAATACTATGCCGGAGGAAGAGAAATGCAGATGCACGCTCCTAGCACTATGCCACTGATAGTAAATTATAGAAAGAAATTGCACATAATCAAAACAGAACAAGAACTATCGCCCAACCATCCCGCTCACAATATTGGGGCGGGCATCAAAGGGCTAATTCTGCATTGCGTGCACAGTGGCTGTAGTTGTGGTCAGCTGCAGAAGCCACATTTACTAACCTGTTCTAATGCCTGTGTCCATTTATCTAATGCTGGAGTTCCTTCGTGTGCAAGCGGAAACCAGTGCCTCCCATTGACTTCCTGACAGCCGCCGTAACCGTTAAGTAGTGGCACTTTCACCAGTCACATGCTAGGTGCAAGAGATTCACCAGTAGCAGGCTTCCCTTCCCTGTACACACAACTCAGAATCACGTGGAGCTGTAGATGCGTACGACACTCTCATGCACTCCCATCAGTCAGGGTGTTTATGTGCAATTGAATTGTCACCGCCTAGTTCACGCCCTGAAAAACCCCATTTCACAGAAACACAGAACCGGCCAAGTTGCGTCTGACTTAGAAATAGGACGGACATACCCAGAAATGCAAAAACTCACCAACAGAGGTCCGTGGTACTCGGAGTCTACTCCCAAATGTGCCCGCTTATGCATCCGTCCTGATTTGTATGTAGTAGGGAATATGATGGAGAAGATTTATCAAACCTTCTCAAGAGTACATGTGGAGAAGTTGCACCAATCAGATTCCGCCATTTTATAGACTGTTCTAGATCAGCCTAAATAATAGCTTAAAAGCTGGTTGCTATGGGCAACTGCTCTTTTAGAATGCCTCATAATTCACTCCTAGAGTGTAAGCTTCAGTGGGGAAAGGCATACTGGTCTACTCTGCTGGAACGACTGAATTTTGTGGGAATGCCAAGGACTTCCTGAAGAGTAGGTCACCCTCCACTTACCTGGTGCAGTGGTTCTTAAACTCAGTCTTCAGGACCCCAAACATGTCAGGTTTTCTATGTCACCTGGCAGCTACACAGGCGTATGACCAACTGTCACACTTCAAAGAACCCAGGGGACCTGGAAAACATGAACTGTGTGGGGTTCCTAGGACCATGTTTAGGAACCACTGACCTAGTGCAATAGGGGGTGTAGACAGTGGGTGTAATGATGCGATTCTCACAGAATCTTTGCCCGACCCCCTCTTCACAGAGCAGCAATTTTGGATAGAAATGAAAATATTGGCATGTGTGGGGTGAGGCCAGGTGTGACTGATTACACGTTCTCTCTAGAGTCCGGCATGTAATCACTATATAAATGTCTGCTAATACAATGTAATCAAGCTAATTCCTCACAATCTGTTCTTATTTGGGCTGTGGACTAACAAATTCATTCCCCCACCCATTTACCTGACTAGTGGGGTGGATTGAGGTGACAAACTCACACACCTACGGCGAGATGTATTAAAATACATTGCTGCCCCTCGCCACCTACCGCAGCGATTCTAATCGCATATTTACTAATATATGCGATTAACATCGCAATGTGGTGACGGAGGCACTGTGAGGTGGTGTGCGGGGGTCTCCGTCACTTCCCAAGCCGGCAAGCTGGCAGCAGGCTGTCCCGGGCGCCTCCTCTCTGCAGCCGGAAGAACCTCCGGCTGTGTTGCTAGGGGGAGGAGGAGTTTGGTTTCCGGGACCAGGGCTGCCTGCACACAGGTATGCTGGGGGGGAGGGGGAGGCGTGAGCGGCGCCCGGCGGTTAGAAGCCCATAGGCTTCTATAGAGTATCGCCATCAAAAGATGGCGATACGCTGGGCGTCGAAAACCCGGCGGCCGGGGGTTAGTACATATGAAAATGCGGTAAAACCCCCGAAAATGGGGGTTTTACTGCATTTTCCCTTTAGTGCATCCCGCCGCTAGCGTCTATACGCCATTTGGTGCGTGACGTCCAGCTATAGATGCTCGGAGACAAGTAGCACACCGTATGTTTCTTCAGATTTCCATCTTAGTCGCATTGCAGATGTAGTAAAAAGTCGCTCACATGGGGGTCATTCCGAGGTGATCGCAGTTGTGCTAAATTTAGCACAGCTACGATCATGTTCCCTGACATGCGGGGGGACGCCCAGTGCATGGCTAGTCCGCCACGCATGTCAGTCCGGGCCCCCCCCCTTGCACAAATACAAACGCATCGCAGCTACTGCGGCTGGCCGGGAGTTGTTCGTCGCACCCGCTGGCCAAAGCGGCTGCGTGAGATGTCACACAGCCGCCGTGGCCCGCCCTTCCAACGGTCCGGCCACGCCTGCGTTGGCCGTCCGCTCCCCTAAAACGGCGGCTTAACGCCGCCGTTCAGCCCCCTTCCGCCCAACAACCGCCTCTGTCTCAGAGACGATCGCTAGGTAACGAAAGCTGCCATACGCCGGCGCATGCACAGTTCCGAACTGATCGCTGCGACAGACTTCAGCGAGCGTTCGGGGCGGAATGACCCCCACAGTGTACTAGAGATGCTGGGCTGCGGCCTTAATGACAAAGAAATTGGTTTTACACATGTGCAGAGTCACAGTGGAACATGGCGCGCGATAAAGCCGCAGCCGCTACCTATGATCCACCTCACACAGACTCCGTCGCTCACATATGTACAGATGCCCCGCACCCCAGCTGTCAGTGAACGCTAGTAGTTTTGTCTCTTCCATTTGTTTTACTTAGGCAAATAAGATGCACATCTTGAGCAAGGAAGACGTACGGGACCCCTTGCGCCAAGTGAAAAAAATTCACATGCTGGGGGCCACGACCGCGGCCAAGACCGCCAAGCATGTGTAGCACCGCCTAGCGATCAGATCCAATTCAATTGTGATCGCATTGCAGAAACGCAGCAAATAGAGGTAGACACTGGTATACGCAGCCAGGCTGCATACACAGGCGCACCGTCGCCATCTTTCCTATCGCAGGGAAGACAAGCAACGTCATCTGGCCGCCCCAAAAACAGCCATAACACGCCTGCGCTTCCCGCGCCGCTCCCACAGTGCCGCAACACCACCCCAACTGCCCGCTGCCTGTCAATCACTATGCAATGACATCCGTCCGGGATGCGATCGGATAGTGAAAGGCCACACATGCATTATGCGAGGGCTGCAGATGGGCGATACACGCCCATTTGCGATTTTAATCAAATAGCGTCCACCTCTGAATACCCGCCAATATTTGATAAATTAATATTTAAAAATGAATATTTCAAATACAAAAATGAAATTCTATTCATTTTCAGGGGGGGGGGGGGGGGGGAATAGTTTTAAAGGGGATAGGTGTATCAAAGCTTGGAGAAAGATAAAATATCATCCATTCAGCTGTCACATTACAGCCTGCGTTCGAAAAATGACAGCTAGGAGCAGATTACTTGGTACTCTATCGTTTTCCACTTTATCTCTCTCTCCAAGCTTTGACAAATCTCTCCCAAACATGTGAACAGCTAAGCGTCTGCATCTTCCCCCCAGGGAGTAACTGCTAATGGCCGGCCCTCCCTGTGAGACTAAGCTCCCTGACAGCAGCGGGAGAGCGGTATACGGTGAGAGGATGAGAAACGCGGTGCCACTGCGAGGATGATCGTCATTTATACATATATTTACACGAGAGAGGGTGTAGAACAGGCAGCTGGAGAGACAGGAATAAATGCAGAGAGCTGAGAGGGGGAATCAGTATGCAGAGTGTGATGGAGAGATGCTTCTATGCTGCACATTCTCCTCATCTCTTGTCACAAGTGCAGCGCGTCAGGGAAAACCTCCGCTATCAGCCGCCGCCATCACCCACGACTCCGGCTCCACAATGAATCAAGAGATGTTTGTCAGAACTTGTTATTACCGCTCTTAAAATATGAACCGCGATTATGAGATGTGTGCATGACGGATGCTGGCAGACACTACTCCAAACACTCTGCATATTCTTACAGCGCACAATAGTACCGTACACAGGAGCGGGAGTAGACATTTCCTTGGCTGCAAGTGATTGCCGTGCGCTAAATACCAAAGCTGTGCTTCATTTCAGTCAGGGCCCAATGCGCCATAGTAGAACGGCGCTGTGATGTACGAGCTAAGGTATGGGGGGCTGATTCAGAGACGGATGCTGGACCGATTTGGTCGCAGCTGTCTGTGCCAGATCAACGCTGCGCGTGTGCTGCTATGCTGCTGCGGTTGCAGTGTCGGAGAAGCGGCAGCCTGATCGACAAGGTTCTGGGCAAAGCAATGCACTGAAGCCCCTACCCATCCTCCAGCGGTAGGAGTGGGGGGTGCAATCAGCGGCAGCTTTGATGTCCCGCGGGAGGTAGGGGGTGTTGTATCTTCCATTCAGCATGTAGGACCTGGAGCAGTAACTTCTGCTAATTACTCCTTTACTGCACAGATGGTGGGAGATGGGGCGGGAGAACACTAAACTGTAGAAGAGGCATTGGGCTGAATGAAGGCGCCCCGGTACATGACTTCCAGGGTGGTAGGGGGTGCTTAATACGCAGGTGAGGGATAGATAGTGGAGTGGGATTAATATTCATCATTTTCCGGTGGGAGGGCAGCTTGCTTGACTGCAGATATCTCCAGTTCCTGGAAATAGATTTCTTAGCTGGGATAAAACACTAGAGTCCCACCTTTCAGGAGGTGCTGGGGACTTGGGGATCAGAGTTCAGGAGCCAGAGCAATCCACCACCGAAAATATAAAACTGTAAACCAGGCACGTGGAGCTGGAGCAGGGACCAGATGCTGGAAGTGTGATATCTCTGGTTCTGGGTATAGTAGAGACAAGCTGCCAGTGTCCACGGAAAGGGGAGAGTCCCAGCTTTTGGAGTATACCCTCAAAAAACCTCTAAGTCAGACAGAACCTCAGATATCTGGCTGGGAATAACAATATAAATAGGCTCGGATGGGGACCACTACTTTGAAGTCAGATATCTTCGGTTCCCCAGGTCCGATTTTCAAAAATCTGGTACCTCTGGAAAAAGAGGACCCTCAGCTATGAGCCTAGATCCCTTGTACTGCTGGGGCCCTTGGGCAACTGCCCATTGAGCCCATATGAAAAGACAGCCCTGCTGATTGACAGTCTGCAGCCATTTGTGGGAGGAAATAATGACCGTTTCACAGAATGGAGGCATGTCATCTCCGTTTTGTGGGAGTGATGAGGCCAGTGACTGTGTCTTTTGATGTCTTTTGACTGGCCTAAGCAGCGGAGAATTTTGAGTAACCCTTGGGTGACTCAGATGGCTGATGCCTGCTGGATGGTCACGATGGTGATACAATGTTGCTTGTTTGGACACAGCCAGCGGATCACAGAAGCCGGTAATAGGCGTCTTTTTATGCAAGACATCTGCTGCTGCTTTTGCATATTTGCACACTTGCACACTCTGTGTGCAATACAGCATCCACCGCTACAGCGGCCAGCCTGCACCAATCAGGGTAGATGCAGAAGGTGCGCCCTCAGGACAAATGTGCAGTGTGCAAGACACTGTCTGCACCATCCTAGTTACAGCCCTGGTGTGCATCCATTTGCAGAGCATATCTTTGCACTGTTCATGCTCTGAAATTGGACACTTTTAAGTATAGGCAATATAGAATAGGGATAGCTACTAACCATCAATAGTTAAAAACCATCAATAGTTTCCCTCCGATGGTTAATTGTTTTGCCTTCGATGTTGGAGATCCAACGGCAGAGCAGGTAGCAATTAAATATCCTGACATTATCTAACTGGGCGGGATTTAAAGGTGGACGCAGTTGAGCTATTATTTACTACTGCCCATGAGCGAAAAGTTGTGAAAACCCCCATGGCGCATGTGCACCAAGTGTACACTGTGACCACTGCTGCTTGCAGTAGAGCCGGTGGCGTACAAACATGGGCGTTCCTGGGCGGAGACTGGGAGGTAGCCTAAAGTGTTTGCAAAAAAAACGCAGTCTCAATGGGCGTGCCAGTGACCGCTCCTGCATTCCCAAACGCAGATCCCCCGCCACAGAGGCCATGTTTAGAGGGATTTGAGATAGAGACGCCGAGCAGCCTGTAGGGTGTTGCAAGTGTCAATGATGCGCACAGTTGTGCACTAATGGTGGAGTGGAACCACCGACTCAATTGCACTCTCCACAGGCACTGACAGACGGTGCCTCAGTGCTCGTGCTCTCTGTCACACACTGGTGCATAAGGGAAGGCAAAAAATAGCATTTGCATATTACCACAACCGTGAATCTGAGAAAAATCGCGAATACAGCTGCGTACAACCCTGAATCAGACCCTGTGTCACTAGCCGCACTGAGCACAACTAGATACACACAGGGAAACACCTGCACAAATGACCTGGAGTAAACTAGAAACGCGAAACACGTCGACTCTTATTCTGAATTGATGGGAAAAAAAACCTTGATAATATGAAGTCTTATAATAAAAGACAGTTAGGACCTCTGGAGTCTAACACCTAAGGGGTCTATTTAACAATCGATGATAAAGCCTTTCTTCTGTCTGTTGGCAGGTGAAAGCCATTAACACCGGCTTCTTCTGAATAACCACCAGGTAAACATTATAGCAATCACTGATGTCTCAGCTGTTAGCTCTTTTATTTGCTGTTTCGCTATGAGGACCTCGAAGTCAATCAAGTTAAAAACATAACCTGTGCCTGGATATCTTGAAAACCTGGACTGTTGGGGTGCCCTGAAGACCATGTTTTGGGAACCACTGGCTGAGGAGCCTTTTTATAGGCTGCATATATGTGAGTATGTGAACAGAAGCCTAATACCTTCCCCTCATGAGGATTCCAAGGTGCAATATAAGTTTTAATTAAATTCTTTCTGTGATCTGCAGTTGTTCCGCTGCCATCTATCCTCCTGTGTGATTGATTTGAGATGATTTGTGCATCTGTTTGTGGTCTTTTACCCTTTTACATTGCACCTTTTGGTTTATCTGCTGTTCTTCCTGTACACTTTACTGTCTTGCCCGCTACCATCCAGGCGGCATGTGCTGGAACTGTGCACCAAGGAGTGAAGCCGCTGAGCCTCCCAGGTGTTACTTCCCCAAAATGCCTTGACTGCAACGCACAATGGTGGTCATTCCGAGTTGATCGCTAGCTGCATTCGTTCGCTGTGCAGTGATGAGGCAAAAAAGGCACTTCTGCGCATGTGTATGCGGCGCAAGGCGCACGCACGACATACTATTACAACAAACGATGTAGTTTCACACAGGGTCTAGCGAAGCTTTTCAGTCGCACTGCTGGCCGCAGAGTGATTGACAGGAAGAGGGCATTTCTGGGTGTCAACTGACCGTTTTCAGGGAGTGTTCGGAAAAACGCAGGCGTGCCAGGAAAAACACAGGCGTGGCAGGGCGAACGCAGGGCGAACGCAGGGCGTGTTTGTGACGTCAAAACAGGAACTGAACAGTCTGAAGTGATCGCAAGCGATGAGTAGGTTTTGGGCTACTCTAAAACTGCACAAAATAACTTTGTAGCCGCTCTGCGATCCTTTCGTTCGCACTTCTGCTAAGCTAAAATACACTCCCTGTGGGAGGCGGCATAGCGTTTGCACGGTTGCGAAAAACTGCTAGCGAGCGAACAACTCAGAATACCACCCATGGGCCTAATTCAGAGAAGATCGCAGCAGCAAATTTGTTAGCAGTTGGGCAAAACCATGGCCCTCATTCCGAGTTGTTCGCTCGGTATTTTTCATCGCATCGCAGTGAAAATCCGCTTAGTACGCATGTGCAAAGTTCGCACTGCGACTGCGCCAAGTAACTTTACTATGAAGAAAGTATTTTTACTCACGGCTTTTTCTTCGCTCCGGCGATCGTAATGTGATTGACAGGAAATGGGTGTTACTGGGCGGAAACACGGCG
Organism: Pseudophryne corroboree; assembly: GCF_028390025.1. Classification (NCBI taxonomy): domain Eukaryota; kingdom Metazoa; phylum Chordata; class Amphibia; order Anura; family Myobatrachidae; genus Pseudophryne; species Pseudophryne corroboree. The sequence continues at coordinate 52,546,907 of NC_086452.1, read as the reverse complement.
TTTCAGGGGCGTGTGGCTGAAAACGCTACCGTTTCCGGAAAAAACGCAGGAGTGGCTGGAGAAACGGTGGGAGTGCCTGGGCGAACGCTGGGTGTGTTTGTGACGTCAACCAGGAACGACAAGCACTGAACTGATCGCACAGGCAGAGTAAGTCTGAAGCTACTCTGAAACTGCTAAGTAGTTAGTAATCGCAATATTGCGCATACATCGGTCGCAATTTTAAGAAGCTAAGATTCACTCCCAGTAGGCGGCGGCTTAGCGTGTGTAACTCTGCTAAATTCGCCTTGCGACCGATCAACTCGGAATGAGGGCCCATGTGCACTGCAGGGGGGGGCAGATATAACATGTGCAGAGAGAGTTAGATTTGGGTGGGGTGTGTTCAAATTGAAATCTAAATTGCAGTGTAAAAATACAGCAGCCAGTATTTACCCTGCACAGAAACAAAATAACCCACCCAAATCTAACTCTTTCTGCGCATGTTATATCTGCCTCCCCTGCAGTGCACATGGTTTTGCCCAACTACTAACAAATTTGCTGCTGCGATCAACTCTGAATTACCCCCAATGTGAGTACAAATACTGACACAGACATTAGTTCATCAGGTTGGAGGACGGTGCGTGCTAAAAATACATCAAACAGTAAAACATTTCCTTCACTCAGGAAGTAGGTGTCAGCAGATGAACTCCGGAGATTAGACACGTAAGTATCAAATCTGCACATGGACACAAGAGTTGTATATAGCAAATTTCACGCCCAGATCACATTGAATATGCGATTAGTGATAAATGGGCCCCTTAAAGCTTTATTCTCTGCCATTCGCATATTTTCAGCCTCATTAGCGATCTCTGATAGTAGTAAAAGAATGGAATGGAATGGAAACTGAACCCATCCGAACTACCAGGGTCCAAGGCAATCTGAGCCACAGTTCTGATCTCCCTGGCTTCCCCGGATACCAAAACAAGACAAAACCTTGAGATCCTACTGTCGGATATTGCGGGATTTGCTGGGCACCAATTTTCAAAGTCCCATTGAATTCAATGGGCTGCCCGCTGAGAGAGCCAATCAGCCAATAAGCGCTTACCCATAGACTTCAATGGGCACAGCAGGGAAGATACTGGCCACCCTCCAGCACTGAGGACACCACCGGCACCCCTGGACTGAGAACACCACCGACACCCCTGCTTTGAGGACACCACCGGCATTCCTGCACTGCCAACACCCCCGCACTGAGGACACCGCCTGCACCCACGCACTGAGGGGACCGCTGGCATTCCCTGCACTGCCGGCACTCCCGCACTGCCGGCACCCCCTGTCACTGTAATTAAATGTATTAATGGTGTTCCCCACTGCACTGTAACCTGCACTGTACCTGATCCGCACTGTATCCAATTTGTGCTGCATCCGACCCACATTGTATCTAACCTGCATCTGACCCGCACTGTATCCGACCTGCACTGTATCTGACGCACACTACAAAGCGCACTGTATCGATCAGCACTGTATTTGAAGCATACTGTATCCGACCCACATTCTATCGGACCCGCAATGTATCGTGCACTGTATCTGACGCGCACTGTAACCCACAATATACCCGGCCCGCACTATATCATCCACCGTATCTGACCTGCACTGTACCCCATACTGTATCCAATGCGCAGTTATGGAACTCTGCTACTTTAGAGTAATAAACGATTTTTCTAAACACGATTCTTAGTAAATTTCTGTGTTGTATTGTTTTCTATTGAATGTAGTTGCAACTTGGTTTGATATGTTATTGCTAATACAGTACTAATTTGCAAAACATTTTTAAACAGAAGTAACTGCCGTGTGTTTGTCCCACTGCTCTGTTCCTTAGTATAGCCAGCCAGGCTTTGGCCTATGTTGGTGAACAATATTGTGAGCTGTGAGGTGGTCAAAATTGACAGAAAATTACTGGAAATTAATGTTATTGAGGTTATTAATACTGTAGGAATAAAATGTAGACCACATTTTGTGATTTTAGCTTTTTTCTGTCAATTTAAAAAACCAAAACCAAAACCAAAACCAATGAGGGCGGTTTTGGCAAAACCAAAATTGGACGGCAAATTAGAACCAAAACCAGCAAAAATGGTCCGGTGCACATCTCTAGTGGAAACATGCATATATGGTGGTTCAGCAATGATTTATGAATTCTGTGGGCTACCCGTGGCTCCCTAGCTGTTGTTGCACTACAAATTCCAGCTTGCTCTTTCAACCTTCCATCACAACTGGCGATGCCACTGGTTGCTTAAATTGCTGCA